>NC_140584.1:946237360-946837360 GCF_964204655.1 Triturus cristatus
GCATGATGGTATGCACAATAACTGATGGGGAACGATGACTGGCACACTAGCTCACAGCGCATGATGGCATGCACAATAACTGATGGGGCACGATGACTGGCACACTAGCTCACAGCGCATGATGGCATGCACAATAACTGATGGGGCACGATGACTGGCACACTAGCTCACAGCGCATGATGGCATGCACAATAACTGATGGGGCACGATGACTGGCACACTAGCTCACAGCGCATGATGGCATGCACAATAACTGATGGGACACGACGACTGGCACACTAGCTCACAGGGCATGATGGCATGCACAATAACTGATGGGGCACGATGACTGGCACACTAGCTCACAGCGCATGATGGCATGCACAATAACTGATGGGGCACGACGACTGGCACACTAGCTCACAGGGCATGATGGCATGCACAATAACTGATGGGGCACGATGACTGGCACACTAGCTCACAGCGCATGATGGCATGCACAATAACTGATGGGGCACGATGACTGGTACACTAGCTCACAGGGCATGACTGCTGTCACAATAACAGTTGATCGTTGTGGTCAGGACAACATTTTCATTACTGCTGTTGTAAAAAGTAGCACACGGCTCTGCTGTGTATTATTATTTAATAAACGTGAACAAAAACAGTGACGAAAAAGGTCCTTTGGGGACTGCTTTCAATTACAAAAAGTTGAGAAACCAAAAGCAAAGCGAAAGCATGTGACCAAGGAGGAATGCAGCTATTAGGCCCCTGTGGCGCGCTGCATAAATGCCCAATAGCAGATCATACATTTTAACCGTATTTTTGTATATTTTAATATGTTTTGGTCATGAGCGTACCGGCAAACACCAGGTGAAATTAAGCCCCTGAATGAAGAGAGTGGCGCACTGCACAACTGCCCTATAGCATACCGTGAGCACCTTCTGTTGAAACAACTTTGAGAGGGAAGTTTGAGGCATTCTTCAAGTTCTTTTTTTGTGCTCAAGACAACATTTTCATTACTACTGTTGTAAAATGTGGCACACGGCTCTACTGTGTATTAATATTTAATAAACTTGGACAAAAACAGTGACAAACAAGTCTAAGCGGATATAGGCGAGCAGGTCCTTGTATGCAGCGGACTGAGGAAAAAGGAGTCAGTGGCGTAAGGAAACTTGAGAGGGCCCCCTGCAAGGTATGTGGAGGGCTCCCCTTGGGGCTCAATCAGTAGCTCCCGGGCCAGAGAATTGTGCTGAGGGGGCCCCCTGGAGCTTGCCCCCCCCGCACCGCGGGGGATGCAGGGGCCTGTGTTACGCCCCTGGGAGGAGTCGATCTCTAATTCTGTAATTAGGAAATAAAACGATGTGCTCCTCAACCTCTCCATGCTAACTGGATTCCTGCTTACACTTCCGGTGTGAGGGCACGATCAGATTGCATTAAGCGGAATTCTCAGCTCACCAGACCCGTGAAGTGTGACATTCGGCACAAGCAACACATCTCACCGGGACATCTCCTAAATACAATGAAGTTGGGGCCCAACGGAGGTCGCGACTCTGTACTTGCCAGACGTTATACAAAAGTTGTAATTGATAGATTGCCATTGATGTTGTCTGTTGTATTTTTAATCTGCTTTCCAGCCCTGGCTGGGAAGAGAGAATGCGCGAGAGCTAGAAGGGCGTGCTTTCTTTCTCGATAACTAAAGAAAAGAAGATACGAGGCCAGTGTAAAATGTGAATAATCAATTGAAGCTTTTTGTGTGTGAATATTAAAAAAAAATCTGATTCAAAGTAAGGTGGAGAGTTTGGATTGAAGGACGAGTGTAATGTGTACTTTGAAATTTAATATATATTTTATGTGCGCGTCTGGTACGTCGTTAAACTGTCCCCTTTGGATTTCAAAAGTGCTGTCCCTGTGTCTATCAAGAGCCATAGCAGTGTGTTATACTTATGTTCATTTGTTTCAGTGTTTGAATACAGGTGGTCTAATGGCATTAATATGACGTACATCCCTCTGATTGGCTGTTTACGTTTATAGAGGATAGAGCCTGCTTATCTATACTCAAGCTCTGTACATGTCAATAATAACGTCTGTAAGCGCGCACTGAGGCTGACGAGGAGGGAGTGGGAGGGGGGAGTGGGGGCGGGCACAATAACAAGCAGGAAGGGGGTGGCAAATGGTGTGCACTTTGATGTCCTCAGTGGCCGCGCGGCTCACTGAGGACATCAAAGCAAGTGATCAGGCAGTGCTTTTCAGGCTGCCAAATGGTGCGCGCGCCCGGCGCACATGCACTGTATTTGGAGGCCTGAAAAGCCACTGTTTGCACTTCCAAAACTCGCTTACTATAAGTCTCGCCAGCGCAGCGCTAAAGCGCTGTCTCAGACGAGACTTAAAAAGGAAAGTTTGGTGCTGCCTGCCCTCGTAGTCTCCCGTCCCTTGCCAACTGTCTGCGTGGCTGGTAGCACCTGAGAACCGCGGCGGACCCAGAGGTAAGTGCTGCCCAGAGACTGGAGTTGGTGCAGTGGCACGGTGGACTCACTGCAGAGCTCATCCTGCCGTGGATTCTGTCTACTTTGAGCCGAGACTGTGCACCGAGCTGCGCAGCCGCAATAAGCAGCTGCAGTGGCCGTCCTACTGACTAGAGGCTCAGGCTGACTCTGGCTGAGCGCAGCAGACGGCACTGAAGGGGTTTGGGAGGGGTCCGCACCGCGAGCAGTCACAAGATATGCTGAAGTCAAGTGATGCTTTTTCCATAAAAAGTCTGACCATGCTCACTCATGCCTCAATTCCTGCTCTGCTATCGCCAAATCAAACCTGCCGTCATGAAAAGGACATGCTGTTCATCCTCAGGCCCATCACTAACCTTGGTTGCTGAGTTAAATACTAAACAACAGGCTGATGAAACACCCTGCAAATCATCTTAAAATTGAAGGAAGGGATCAACGTGTCTGTTGGCCTGTCCTTTTCTTTCCTAATTTCTGCAATCAGGCAAAATGACACGGGTGCACCAACCAACCAGATGTGGAACTCTGAGAAAGGAGAGATAGGAATGAAAACAGGGCCGGAGGGGAAAGAAGTGAAAGAAATGTCAACAGGAGAAACAAGCATTTGTAATGCAATAGGACTCGCATTTACGCATGTTTAAGTTATTGGCATTGTAAATGACAATGCGTTTAATTTATGTTTAAAAAATCAAAACATAAAAAAAGGCATTGTCATTTACAATGCCAATAGCTCAAACTCGCATAAATGCGAGACCTGTTGCATTACAAATGCATTTTTATCCTGTGTGTGATCCACACGCTGATACCTTGTCAGTTTTGTGTTAAGTCCATGTGACTCTTAATAATCCAGCCCTGAAAACAACAACAAGAGAGAGGGAAGCAGAAGCAGAAAGAGAGAAGTGATAGGTGGCTAGGGAGAAGGTGGTATGTAAGAGATAACAGTGGCGGAGGGACAAAAGGAAGGAGGAGTGGTGTGTGAGAGAGGTCAGAGAGAGACATCGAGAGAAAGAGGGGGTGAGAGAAAGAGGAAGTAACTGTGTGACAGTAATGGGAGAGAGGTGTAAAAAGAAAGCAATGAAGAGAGCGCGACATGGAAACATAGAGAGGAAGAGTTAGAAGGGAGAGAAAAAGAGGGACGCAGAGAAGGAGATAGGAGAAGAGACACGTGGAAAGAGGGTGTCTCCGTGTTGCATGCAACAGTACAGTAGATTGAGCCCTCCGTCCATTCTCTCACTGTGGAACCTCTATCGCACCCAGTGACCCCCGCCATGATGTACCCCAGCATTGACATCTGCGCTGTCTGTGACCCCGGGCCGTGCATCTCCCCTTCAATCCCAAATTCATGTCCAAGGAGCCTGCCACAATCTAGGAGCTGAGTGGGTGCATGTTTTTAGGTCTCGCCTGAGCCAGCGCATGCGCTGCGCTGGCGAGACATTTAGTGGGTGGGCTTTCAAAAGTCCGACCGGGTGGCATAGAGCGTGCGGTTACGCGCAAAATGATGAGCAGAGGAGCCATCTGGCTTTCCTCTCTTGTCATGGTGCGCGCACATCGCACACCACTCACCAGCCTGCTTCCACTTTTCCCGTCGCGTGCGCGCGGGCACCAATCGAATCCTTTTTTTTCTTTTAGCGCGCGCGCACACAACTCCCGGGCTTGTTTTTTTAACTTTTAACCCAGGATATAAAGGAACCCTTCCATTTTTTTTAAGTAGAAGATACTGTTTTCACCACAAAACACAACCGATCTTCGTGCGATAAACCTAGAGATTACATTTCCATCCTAAACCCATTATGTTCCCAATCATGAATATGTTTTATTCCTTCTTCTGGAAGCAGCCGGTTAATAGACACGGAAAACATACTGAGTAACCGGGTCAGGCTATTTCCTTTTTCTTTTCTTTTTTAGCAGACATACATATGTTATTATGATGTTTTTAATATCAACAAGCAAACTCTATTACACAAGTTTGGCTGGTTCCTTCCCGTTCGTATTTCCAAACACGATGTGCTACAAATAATGACTTGCTTGCTTGTTTCCGAGAAACCAAAACATTTGTTAAACCAATGCTTGAGAAATCCGAAAAGACAAAAACAATTATAAATTCAAATCTACTAAGGATTTTCCGGCCTTCATCTGTGTCAATATATTTCTGGCAATCAGGGGACGCATCATGGAAGATTTCCTCTGATGCAAAACAACAGGGCCAATCCGAGCAGGTCATTTTTATTCCTCATACAAAGCTAGTCTGAGAAAGCAGAGTTTGCTCTCATTTGTGTGACAGACTGATTCTTGCAACAGGCTTGATTAAAGATGGTGCACTGTGAACCCAGACAATACACTTGTAATACTTTCAGTGTGAGGGAATGGATTAAATAAATCCTACCCTAAGAATGGATTGTCTATAAAGTGGAAACTGGATTTGGACTACTTTTCCTCATTAAGTAATAGTAATTAAAACGCACAGATATTGCCAAACGATGACGATAATACACGTCAAGAGGGGGACAAACTTATTTTATCCTTTTTGTACTATGTACCATGTAACACTAGTCAGCAATCAGTACGTTTTGCACTAATGCAAAAACAATTTACTCTGATCCGAATTGCATAAGCTGTAAAAAATGGTGCAAATGGGTTTGCAATGTTGTTTGCACCAGTAGAAAGTTCTTTGGAAAGAACCCTCGTCTTTTTCGTTTTTCTTTCAAAAGCCTTCAGTCCGGCCCCTCTTTTTTTCTTAACACCTCACTCGAGATCTGTGTCTGAAGGAACAGGCTTGTGCTCCTTCATGAGCATATATTTTGGTTATTAATTAAAATGTTGCATTTGGGGTATTCTGTGAAATTATCTTTTTCAATCTGTGAACGCTTGTGCCTTAATGTAAATCATATAAGAATTTTTTTTACCTATGCCTCTGGTGACTTCAACACTTATTCGTATGAAGTAAGATAAACGAAAATGAATACGTTTATCCAAGCAATGATTTATGCCTTTTATTTATTTTATTTTTTAAATTAATATCTTTGATCACAAAAAGAACACATCATAAACTACACGAAATACCACATTGATATTTACACAATGAAAGTGAACAACGTGAAAAATGTGTTTTGACATACAATTATAAATAAACTCATAATAGTCAAACATTGAACCCATCAAATGCAATGTCACAAAAAACAATAATTATATAAACAATACGAAATGCAAAGTTGTCAAACAAATTGATAGATTGGACAACTAACACCCTTATATTTGGAATCAATCAAATCCCCTACATATCAGGGACACAAGGGAGTATATTTGTGATATTTAACCAAGAAGTTAGATTCCTTTGTCTGCCGTGTAATATTTAACCAAGGAGTTGAATTCCTTTATCTGCCGACGCGTTTCGAGTGCCGGTTAAATCAATTGCCGCACTCTCATCAGGGCTGGATTAATCTTTCTCACGAACAGACTGATTGTGACAAAAAAGGGAGGGATGAAAAAAAAGAATTTGAATTTTTATTAAAAAAAGGGCGCTTCACAAAGCCCTAATTGTATTTCTATCTGTACAAGTTGGTGGTCACATACCTGCATTATGCCGGTTGCATGTAACCATCAGCAATGTATAACACACAGTGGTTGCCAAACTGATTTTCAATATTGCGGGGCCAAGACGATTTTTAAACCGCAGATCTTTAATTCTGCAAGAGAAATGTTACACGCACATTCGCGGTGTCTGTTTAAATAAGTTTAAAACGTGACAACTAAGCACAAGTTATTTACTCACTCAAGAAGGGGGGCCAAAAACGTGGTCCCACAGAGGAAGTGTTGTAACAAATAACGATCCTTCACTCTCTTTAAAAGTAGTTCGTGGCTGCAAGAGCAAACAAGTGTAAGAATTTGTAAAAATCGTTTTTTGGCTAAACTCACTTGAATTCAAATGCAAACTCTATTTTGCTCACCTAAAGAAGCTTCAAGCTCAAGATTTCAGGCTCAAGGTTTCAAATGGGATCTGTCTCCATTACTGCTAGCAGGTCGCCGAGCTGATTAGCACATCATGTGATGGTGCATCAGTGTCACATGATGCATTTCTGACCAATCACAGGAGGAGATGATCTAATTACATTTGTATTGACTTCTGGGAGATGTAGTTTATTGAAGTCATGTGTTTCAATCCAATTACCCAAGGTAAAATTTTTCAATATCACAGGTCGGTTATATTTACAAACATATCGATATCGATCCCATTTATGCTTTATTAGAGAGATAACAACATAGCCTCAGAATGAAAAAGCACTTGAGAAACCAAAGACAGTGGAAAACAAGATAAAAACATGATTTGCAGCCCTCGGCTGAGCAAGTTCGGAAAGCCAAACAAGTCCAGGCAAAAGAAAAAGTATTGCACCAGAACTAAATTATATGGACGGTAGTGAAGTGATCCATGTAATAGGGCCAGCCTCCAGGGCATGACTAAAACAGCAAAAGGGGGGACAAATGTTAACTATTCACCAACGAAAACAAAGGAATTTCAAAAGGCACATGAAGGAGCGAATTGAAAAGGATGGGAGTGCTGAAAGCCCATACAGTAGATACAGCATGGCTCGAGGGACAAGCGCATGTGCTGCCTAGGCAGGACCTAAAAAAGAAAAGTGCAGATGAAGTAACAATTCTAAATCGGAATATTTTTTAAGATTAACAGTATTTTTCTTCTTATATTGTCTCGTTTTATCTTCTCTCCTCTTCTCTTATTTTATTTTATCTTCTCTTATCTGTGCTAGATCACCAATGAAGGGGAGGTGTGCTGCTCTGCAGGGATAGTTATGGGTTGGCTGTATGCTGATTAAACTACTGGAATGTAGATCATGGAATAAGGGTGTGTTGCACTTCCATCCATGTTGGATTTCTGTTATGCATCTTTCTCTAGAACTTGACAATAACAAGCATTTGCAATGCAATAGGTCTCGCATTTACACGAGTTTAAGGTATCGGCATTGTAAATGAAAACGCCTTTTATTGATGGGTTATTTTTTTTAAACAAAAACAAAAATAAAAGGCATTGTTATTTGCAATGTCAATAGCTCAAACTTGCGTAAATGCGAGACCTATTGCATTGCAAATATATGTAGTATATACTAAAAGATCTGTAGGTATGTGGAGTGATGTAGTATGATGTATGATCTAAATAATGCAGAGGCAATAGCTGTTGAGTTTATTTTAACCTTTAGAAATAAGTAAAGCTGTCACTTCAGGGGTTTTACATTTGCAATGCCAGTAGCTCAAACGTTTAGTAAAGTGAGACCTAATGCATTGCAAAAGCTTGTAGAGAGGGTGGCTCACTGAGAGCTGGATGCTTGTTTACTTGGCAGTGGCATTGCTGTCCTGTGTGTGGTGGAATGCTTTGCCATACAGATAGTTCAACAAGAAAGCTTTTACACGCCAATATGAATGGGCACTGACGTGATGATGAATAAAACCCTCAACCCCCTTCCTGCTGGGGGCAGGCTGGGCAAAGCAAACTTCACACAAAGCTGCTGCACCTGAAGCGAGTCACCCAGACAGGATACAAATGCAGAGTAAATAAAAACACTCAGATTTTTGCGATTCACCATTGACAAAAGAACTGATTTTCTGTAAAGGGTGAATGACATGAGGGACTTATGCGTGTGAGTCACAGTGTTTAAAATGTTATTTGAATAAGGGGCACAGAAAGACATGACAAAGTTTAACAGAAAACAAAAACAAAAACAAAAAATCAAACTGCAAGTTTGTAAAAGTGGGCTGTATTTGTGAGGGAGATATATACTATAAATGATCATTGTGAGTGCACTGGTTAAGAGCAACCCAAGCTACCCCTGTGCTACAGGAAGTGTGAGGAGGGAACAAGCAGCAGTTGAGCCACGTTACAGAGCAGTGAGTGCAGCACGCAGCTGCAGCTATGAGGAGGCGATGAGGGGCGTGCAACAGACGCCATGTTGATTTGTAAAGTTTAAATGGCCCACCCCTCTTAACCTATTTTGCATAACGTGGCAGTTTCCAGCTGAATGCCCGATTTTTAGGGGACTATAGGAAGAGCTGCTTAGGTTTCTGTCAGCACCGCTTGAGATTTGGCAGAGCACCTTAATTATCTCGTCAAACATTTGTAAATGTTCAGTCCGGACATGTTTTAACCTTTTACTGCCAAGCAATGGAGCTCTTGACAAAGGTTTCACCCCATACATGTAGGAGTAAATCTTAGAACTACACGTACCATAATGCAATATCATGGTGGCAAAAAAACAAAAAACAAGGTGGATTGAAAGAGTACTAGTGACGCACAGTCACTTTGAGACGGTGGTACACGCCGATGCACCCACAGCACTTCTGTGTGTTGCAAATGAGAAAATCCAGAAAACGGGAAGCAGGTAAACCAAAGGATCAGAAAAAACAAACAGATGAATAAAGTTCAACAAGTGAAACCAGCTCTACACGCTCACCCCCGAGATAATAAAAGAACAAAATGAAAAAGAACAAAACATCACTGTCTGCTCTTCGGGGTCATTGTGTGGCATTTATAAGGCAGAAACATTTCCATTGTCAGCTGCAGTATGGATGTTTTCCCTTTAAGGCCTGAATTCAAAGCCCCAGTAAATGAATAAACATTTAAACCGACTCCAGAATATTCTAAAACATGCTAGCTCTGGTGAAGTCCTTCCTTATACAAACTGCTGCAGAGATACATACAACAATTAAGGCATTGCCTGCACAAAACCTGTAATTTATATGAAGGAACATGGTACTGGCAGAAAAACTAAACACCATGATGCCTGGTCTGTATGCATACCCTCCTCTATAGGGTATAAGGAGATGATGTGACCTAATGGCCAGAGCTGCTGACTCTGTAGCTGGGGAGCCAGATTCGAGCCTCGGCGCCAGATCAACATCATGTGGTTCGGGCAAATCACTTAATCCTCCCGTGCCTACCAAAAATGAATGTTCTGAACTGGTGCTTATGTGAAGTGCTCCGATATCTTAGGGTCGAATTCGTTCTGTATAAACCTGCATAAAATTAAGACGTGAGCTAGCAAAAACTCCCCTTTCACTTTAGAGGATCTTCACATCACCTCAGCAACAGACTACTGAATCCGTACCTAACTCAGCAACCCCACAAAGGGCTCCCTTGGGAGTTATCGCCTTTAATGCCCTATCTGAGTTAAAATCGCCTTTTAAGACTTTTGCTGACTGCCAGGGAGCTACGAAGTGCTTGTATACGGTCTGATGGGGCACCCGCAATCAAACACAATTTGTCTAAAATGATTGCCTACAAACGTTGAGTTCGAAGAGCAGTCCGTTATCAAAACGTAATATATACATTAATTTCCGTAAACATTATCCTTATTTATTAAAAACTTCAAGGATAACGTATATACATTTGCTTACTTCTCCGATTTGAAATGTTGCAAACAGAAGTAAGTTTAGGATTTACACTGTCGGATCAATTTGTAGAACGCGAAAATACAAAAGACAACATAAGTTCCAGTCCTTACGGGGCAGATAACTAAACCATGAAGTAAAGCTCGAGCTCAGCCGAACATAGAGTACGCTTTGTAGACGGCAGTCAAACGCCGTTTGTTATTATCAGGTGCTAACCCAACTACCCACAAACTGCCAGCAGTGCAGGAAATATGATTTACAATTAGTAAAGTATTAAAGGTCTCAGTAGCCTTACTGTTGAGCGTGCCTTCATAAAAGTGAAAGTGGCATGGGGCTGGGAAAATGAAATTAAATGATAGGGGGTAAGTTTGGAAAAGCGTGGGGTGCGGGAGAGGGGGGGGGTTGTGAGCAGAGATGTAAAAGTAAAAGCACGACATCTATGAAGAGGGCACCATGCTGAGCTACAAAAGCACTGCAGTGAAACAAAACAAGACAAGTCTGGCGGAGTGTGGCGCGCGCGCTTGGTAGGGGCGGGGGAGCGCATTCCAGGCGGGGGAGCGGACCCTTTGAAGTGCGATGCCAAACGGATTGCATGGCGGCACGATGCGCGTGATTGTGCGCGTGCTCGCCATGCAATCCGCTTTTCGGAGCACTTTTAAATGCCCCTTACTATAGTCTCGCTTTGCGATCGCTTACGCGATAGCAAGGCGAGACCTAAAAAAATGATAAGCACCAAAATTATAGTTGCAACAACTGCAATGCCCCAATCAAACAAACAACAACACCAACTTACTTGTAAAATATCAAATTCAAAAGTCCTCAAATCCAATGATAATGATGCAGAAGACACAAAGAGTGATACTTCCAGCTCAAAATCCAAAGGCAGAATGAACAGGAGATGGACAAAGCACTGGGAGGGGACTGCTGGACAGGAACAGGAAGTTGGAGACTCTGTGGCACTTCCTCCCTCACCCCCCCAATTTTATTTTTTTTAAAAGGACTCCTTGCACAAAAAAGGACAACCAAATGTCAATCTGAGGAGTTTTTTTCATCCAAATCATTGGATATTCTTCTTCTCCAGATTGAACATTTTGCATGTTCGGGATCGCGAGCTTCACCACACTTCCGCCGGATTTTGGACGGCGCGTCCAAATGACGTGTTCGCGATCGCACGCTCACTCTCACGGTGGTGAATGATATGTTCGCGATCGCAGACATCTCGCGGTGTCCGATGGTGCTGCGAATGACGTGTTGGCGATCGCAAGCTCCACGAGACAACTCCGTATTGTCTGCGGAACGCGAAAATGCCTAAATTTCACAAATTCCGCGTGCGGAACGGAATTTGATTCCCACCCTTAAATGAAATACAACAATACAAAAAGAACTTACCTGCCTCCTCACCACTCTTCTGCTCCTCTGGCTTCACTGCAGCACAGGCTGAGGCTCCCAGCCTCCCCTATGGCCAATCCAGACTCTGCTCCCATGCTGCTGGCAGCATGAGGGCAGCACCAGGATTGGCCTGAGCTGACTGGATTTGTGCTTCCACGGGGTCTGGGACCCTGTGCCTGCTGTCTCCAATCTGGGAACGCACCTCAAGTTGGAGACATCTCAGTGCGTATGTCAGTTTCCTGCCCCAAGATGGCCGGCTGAACCCACATGCGCACTTGCAGCAGTGCCCACCACTCCTCCTCCATACCTGTCATCACGATGGCCCCACCCCCAGGAAGGCTGTTAAGAAAAATAAAATTATAATAAACCTGTTTAATTATCATTTCATTTTTCCTAGGTTTTCCGTAATGGCAGGAGGTGCCCCTGTATTCTGGGTAAAAAATCTTGGTGAGAGCCAAGCAAGTCACCACACCCTGAACTCACCCAGGTGTCTAGTTTTCAAAAATATGTTGGAGCAGTAGGTTTCCGTAGGTAGCTACTGAGCTGGGGTCCAAAATCTGCAGCTGCCCACATTGCAAACAAGCATTTGCAATGCAATAGGTCTCGCCTTTGAGGCCTTATAAGGATTTAGTAATGCAGCAGATTGTGCGGCACCAGAGCTTTCAGGGTGCTGAGTCGCTGATGAGCAAGATTCTCTCATGTCCCACCGTGTTTAAAGCACATTTCCAAACTTCACACACCTCCCATACAAGTCTTAATACAAGCAACATCATTTTCAATCAAGCGCTCCATAGGGTGCCTTCCAAACACTGAAAACCAGAGCAGCTAAGAAACTGTCAAGGGAATAAGTGTTAATTCTACGTTACAACATATTTTTAAAAGGACATGGTGAGCAGGCTGCCACGAGCAGGAAACACGACAGTGAAAATGAAAGCGGTGTCCTGAGATTTTGGGCAAATCACTTAAAATCCAAGCAGAAAGGTGGTGCGTGCGGGGTGAAGGGGTAAGGAGAGACAGCACAGAGCGAGAAGGAAATAAGATACGATGGTGAAAATGAAAGTGGTGAGGGGTTGGAGAGAGACGGCATGCAATGTTACTGGAACAGCATTTAAGCTTATAAATGGCGCCATCTGGCAACATTTAAAAAAACAGTAATGAAACGACATCAAACATGCTGTGAAGGGCATGCGGTCAGAGCTGCTGACTCAGGAGTTCGAGTCTCCGCGTCGGCTCGATATCCTGTGATTTTGGGCAGATCACTTCCAATACAAGCAGCGATCTCGGAGGGGTGATGGGGTGGGGGTAAAGGGGTAGGCAGAGACGGCCCAGGGTGGGCAAGCTGCCACAAGCAGGAAACAAGACACAAAGGCGAAAATGAATGCTGTTTCCTGTGATTTGGTCAAATCACTTAAAATACAGCAGTGTTTATAGAGGTGTGGTTGGGGTGGAGTGAAGGGAGAGATGGCACAGGTTGAGCAGGCTCCACGAGCAAGAGAACAAGACCCGATGGTGAAAATGAAAGTGGGCATGTCGTTAAACGACACATGGCCTCCAAAGTAAAAGAATAATTAAACCTGCGATACAAATGCCTACCGAAATGTGAAGCACAGGGTCACGTTTGAAAAAAGAGTGGGTAAGTGGAGACAAAAAAGAAAAAAAAAATGTGTGCACAACAGAACCTATATAAATAAAAGCATAAGACCACGTGTAACAGTGGCAGTCTCCTGGGAAGGTTTCAAACACAACAAGCATTGGACGCGCGAGACGTGATGGTGGGGGGGTGGGGGAGAGAAGCGCGAGTTCTGATAAACTGGTGAGAAATAGCAGCAGGGAAGGGGGCGGAGAGGGGCTACGAGGGAGGGCGACGTAAAGCCATATGGCTGCTTTAACATGCAAATGGTCTTAGACCTGTGAAGTGCTCGGGTGCGGCTGTGTGCGCGCCGGGATGCTCTCTCATCCCGGGCTGCCACACACGGCAGGGGGGGGCTGAAGCCCTGTGAGTCCAATGGGTGTTGCGCGCCTGGCGAGACCTAATCAAAGAGACAGCTTTCGCTGTGTCAGCGAGACCTAAAAAACTGGGATGCGACACAATAGGAAACTAAAGTGAACAGAAAAAAATATCTGCTGGCAGTGGCATGTGGCGTACGATATTGCCATTCCTCACTTTCACCTGGTCTGCGTCGGCCAATGACGTGTCCTTGGCCTCAGTTGGGTGCTGAGTCAGCACTATCTTCTACGCCTCAGAGTCAATGAGTCAGGCGCGTGGAGGGGCTGCACAGAAGATGTGCAACTCTGTTGCGTAATGCGAGTCATGGCGAGAATTCTCGTGTGCCCCAAGGGGACAGACAGAACTGTAAACTGAGCAGGCTGTGCTTGCAGTCTAGACCCTTGTGATGCGATTTCAGTCATAATAAAAAATAAAAAAATCTTGAATGAATCAGCGGTATTCGAAGTACCCGTCAACGTCTGTGACATGTGGGAGTCTCGGAGGCTCATTGACACATTTTGCCGCTGTGGGCTAGCGTCATGTTTTTTTGTAGCCCACGTGTAGCTTGCAGCGTTGATGTCACTTTAAAGCTGCCTCCACTAATCACAATACTTCCTTTGTAGAAATTGGTGTTTTTGTAGTGTGTGTAAACGGGGATGCATGTCTAGTAGATACTGTAAATATCGTATAATTGTATATTTTATTATTATTATTTATCGAAGGTATTTATCGTTCTGTTTAAGAATGTTCAGTGAATTTAATAGACCTAATTTTTTTGGTCAATAATAGCAGTTTCAGTGATTGCAAGACGGTATTTACATGAGCATCTTCATCTGAGGCGCTACATTTGTCCATATGATAATGCTGCCCGGTTGGCTCTCGGTCGGTCTGAAAGTGGCCCAACCAGTCTTTTAAAGGAGATCGCAAGCACCTGGGCGTGATTTTACCAGACGGTGTGCCGGGCTCCACTGCTAAAGAAGCGCACATTGAATATTGTTCGGGCGCCAGCAGGTAACAACGGGTTCCAGGTGTGACTAAGGAGCAGGCGTGTTAGAATGTGGAGAGACACATCTGCTTTTTATATGTGCAAACCCTATATAAATAAAAGCATAAGACCACGTGTAACAGTGGCAGTCTCCTGGGAAGGTTTCAAACACAACAAGCATTTGACGCGCGAGACGCGATGGTGGGGGGGTGGGGTAGAGAAGCGCGAGTTCTGATAAACTGGTGTGAAATAGCAGCAGGGAAGGGGGCGGAGAGGGGCTACGAGGGAGAGCGACGTAAAGCCATATGGCTGCTTTGCGCGCGTGCACGCCTCGTGCACTGTAGCTCTATGCCAGGGGAAGCACTTTCAAAAACCCACTTACAAAATGTCTCAAAGAGACAGCTTTCGCTGTCTCAGCGAGACCTAAAAAGGATAAGTCATAATTTGGTCTCTAGTCTAGTAATAGATTGGATTCTCACTCATGCATAATCCATTCTGAATGCCTGATCAGAATTGTCAAATGAGAGACACAGAGCTTTAGCTAAAGTCATGCAACTTCTGTTTGGGTGTAGATTTCATTCAGTGTGCCCAGTTTGAAGGCTGCTAATTTTCTGTCATCACACCTTCACTCTGTAACAAAACTTGTGTTATGTTTGTGACAGATCAACAACCACAGCATCTTCAGGAAAGCACTCAACAACTATCTGTTCTTCTATATTAGAGGTGACTGCTCCTTGGCATTAGAGTTCATAGCGCCATGATGAAGTTCGGTGTACGACTAGCATTATAAGTACTCTTCTTACTTACACAAAGCACTTACCCGCTTCATTTAGGATGTGGCAAGGACAGGCAAGTTATCCTTCTGGGAAGGAAGAAATCAAACCACACATTCAAATTCATGACATTGAAATTCCAACAGCTTCACAGAAAGTAACCCAAACTCTTTTGTGAATATTGGCTTAAAATTTGTATAATTATTTCGAAGATTGTGCATGGATCTCAGCTGTGCCTCCACGATGCAAAAGGTGTGCTGGTTATATGATTTCTTTTGTTTTGGAGATAATTTGCCGCAAAATTACCATTGGCTTTAAAATGAAGACATCAAGCCTCAGATTCCTTTTGTTTGCAATTAAGATATTTTGCTCATGATTAGGAATGTAGGCCATGCTATGCATAGGTCTCTTTAGAAATAATAAAGTAATAAAGCCACCCTCTCCTTTAATGGGTGAAGCTTGCACTTCCCAGGAGTAATAACCATTTAGCAGATTATAATAACAAATGGCAAAAGGGGGCACCTTGGCCAGCCTGCCTTACAGGCATGAATTGTTACAATACATTTTTACATAGTAATGCTACAGTGCCAAACAGGCACAAAAACGAGTCAAATACTCATTAACCCTGGGCAGAGCTGGCGTAGTGCCTCTACGCGTAGCTTCACAGAGTTTGAAAAAAACTCAGTGGGGCTACGCGTAGCTCCGCTCCCTCCCTGCTCCCAAATGCTTTAAAAAGATATAAAGAAGGAACTTACCTGTATTTCAGCCACCTCCCCTGCCTGGCCTCTCTCCTTCCTGCTCCACTCGTGTCCTCGATGTCCTTCTTCATAAAAAAACCCACTAGGTTATAAGTCTTGCGCGTGCGCACTCTCAAGACGTACAGAGTAGTGTTTTTTTTAATGAAGAACGACGAGGACGTGAGAGGAGCAGGAAGGAGAGGGGCCAGGCAGGGGAGGTGCCAGAAACACAGGTAATAACAATCCCCAGCACACGTTAAAATCGAGACAGGTAAAAATGACAGCAGTAGTGTCATGCCCCGAGGACGAACGCGTACGAAGGTCCAGTATATAAGGACTCGAAACGCTAACGAACGCGCTTAGCGTTCTAGCTCCGAGCCCTGTTTCCGTCCCTTGCACCCGTTGCCTGACTTCCGCTTTGTTGTTTCCTGTTTCCTGTCCCGGAGGCTCCGTAGTCCTGGTATGGTGTTCTGAGTAAGCGTCCAGGGAGTTTCCTAGCGGCAGGGTTGTTGGCGTTTGAGACGCCGCTGAAGATAGTCAGCTTATGCCGTGTTTTGCACGGCTCTTGGTTTCCCAAGATTCCCGCAGCTCGTTTCGCCTTTCCTGATACGGCGTTGCGAGTCTCCTTGTTTACAGCGGTTCCGCTCACTTCCCCAGCATCCGTGTGAGCGTTAACTGCTCCTTTCCTTTTTTACCACTTATACCCTTGCCTAGTCCTTGTTGGTAATCATTGTCATTCCTCATTGTTACCCGCTCCTCGGCGGTGCCCATATCTTCCCCAGCCTTGGTTTCTGTTGGTAGTTTAGTTTATTCCTCCTCCTTACCTGTAGTTGAGAGTCCCGTCAATCAGTGGTTCGTCACTCAGCTGAAGCGGTTTCCAGTACTTCGGGGCAGTACTTCTGTATGTTCTGGCTCCACTCATCCAAAGTACTGTATCCTGGTAGTCTGCATATAGCGTGGATCATCCTCCCCATAGGCAGAAGGGGCATCTAGCGTGAACCACTGTGCCGTAATCTTCAATTCAACAGAAACACGGTAACAGCACTGTGCGCTGCTTTATTTTTTCTTACATGTAAGGTTGAAAGGGGGAAGTAATTTGTGTTGTTTCCTTTCATAGTTTTCCATGTTACAATAGAAGCGCAATACTAGTCAAACCACGTATCAAGTCCTCAAAGGAGAATCCTTCCACTGAACCTGTGAGTCTAGTAAAGATGGGAGGGGAGAGTTGTGTATAATTTCAGGAAGAGTTGTTTCTAATCCTCTGTTGTCTGTTGTTTGTGGTCTAGGATACTCCAGAGTGACACCACCAATTCAATCCTGTTTCAATTCTGGAGTTAACAGAATTGTGGTATGCGAAATTACAGAATCCACTTTATTTAGACATAGAGGGACATTGTGATATCTGAAGTTAACCCATTCTTTATATTGCAGCGGAGTATTGTCTCATTCTGAAGTCCTCTTCAGCCAACCATAGACGGGGCCCCACTCTTCCCTTGTTTTGTTTCCCTGTTTTCCCCTGGCGCAGGGGAAGATTGAGGCATATTCTACGGGTTCCTGACGCTTCTGCAGAAAGCTCCAAGATTCATTACAGAACGCTAAGCCTAGAGAGGTGTGTTCTGCCCGAGCGTCATGGAATTAGGAGCTGTCACATTAGCAGATGTTGCTGGTATGATAGGCAACCTACAGGCTGAAACTCAGGCCTTGGCATCTCGAGTAGACGCCCTTCAGAGTCGACAGGGGGCGACATCCATGGGAGGGGGAAGTGAAGCTCAGCCACCGGTGATACAGGTCACGACACCCCCGTCCATTCCCCTAGCTCCGCCAGAGCGATTCGCTGGAGACGCGGCTAGGTGTGCAGCGTTCCTTAGTCAATGCCAGTTGCACTTTTCTTGTAAGGCCAACTGTTTTCCTTCTGAGCAGTCTCGGGTGGCCTTCGTAATATCATATCTAAGTGGTTCTGCAGCAGATTGGGCCATACCCTTGGTGGATAGAGATGACCCTCTGTTATATAGTTATGATGCCTTTAAGAGAGAATTTCGTAAATTGTTCGACAGGCACGTATACACACATGCAGCTGATACGGAGTTGTTATCTTTAAAACAAGGCAATCACGATTTGGTACAGTACATTGCCTCCTTTCGGAGGCTAGTGGTAGAGGCCAACTGGACGGAAGAAAAGCGCAGCACACTATTTTACAGGGGATTACGGGACGACTTGAAAGATGCCTTGTCTCACATAGTAGACCTACCTGAGTCATGCACAGACCTCATAGATCTGGTAGTCCAAATAGAACATCGACTCCGAGAGCGTAAACATGAAAGAGGGCGAATAGAACCTCGATATGTGTACCCAAAGGAAAAGAAGAGTGACCCTCCTAAGGGATTAGATGAAAGTGAACCTATGCAGATAGGAGTAGTGAGAGGTCCCCTGACCCCCGAAGAAAGACAAAGGAGAAGGACCGATAAACTATGCATGTATTGTGGTAAAGCCGGCCATTTCTTGAGGTCTTGTCCCGTCATACCTGTTCAGGGCAATCGACAGGGAAACTAGAAAGCTCGAGGTCTTTCGAGACCGGACTTTCGGGCTGTTCAGGATGCACGGTCTCTTCTGCTGAACACGAAAGATCTCCTACCTCACATCTATATGTCACTGCTTATATTTCACTGGCCCACCACGGTCTTCATGTTAACATCATGATCGATTCCGGGGCATCTGGGAATTTCATGGACTCCGAGTGGGCTAGAGCTAATCTGATACCGGTCAAAGAAAAAGAGTTAACTAATAAGGTTACCACTATTGATGGACGTCCTCTTATTTCGGGGCCCGTCACCCATCAAACTGTGCTACTCCACTTGAAAATAGAACCCTATCATCAGGAAGACTTGTCTTTTGATTTAATACATTCTCCCCAGATTCCTGTACTGTTAGGGATCCCATGATTGAAGATTCATAACCATATAATAGATTGGGAGAAGTCCACCCTGGAATTTCGGCCTGCGATTAAGCAAGAAACCATGATAGCAAGCGCACAGGGGAGACCTATGTCTGACAACGAAGAACTCGAACCGGAACTGCCATCCTGTTATTTGGATCTAAAGGCAGTTTTTGATCCCAGAGAAGCAGAAACCCTACCACCACATCGAGCATACGACTGCCGTATAGATCTTGAGGCAGGAGCCAAAATTCCTTGTAGTCGAGTTTATTCACTCACTGAAAAAGAAAACGCATGCCTTAGGGAATATCTTGATGACATGCTGGAAAAGGGATTCATCAGACCCTCTCGTTCTCCGGCCTCATCTTCATTATTTTTTATACCTAAGCGTGAAGGGGGGCTACGCTGCTGCATTGATTATAGGAAGCTAAATCAAGTAACCATCAAGAACAGGTACCCGTAACCACTCATCACCTCCCTCCTTGATAGAGTACGGGGCGCAATTCTTCACAAAGCTGGACCTGCGGGGCGCATACCATCTTGTGCGGGTCAAGGAGGGAGACGAGTGGAAAACGGCGTTTTGTACTAAATATGGGTTATACGAGTATCTCGTTATGCCCTTCGGTCTTTGTAATGCTCCTGCAGCATTTCAGTTTTTTATTAACGAGGTACTGAGGGACATGCTCGATGAATATGTTATAGCCTACATTGACGATCTTTTGATATTCTCTACGTCCATGACGGAACATACCCTCCATGTGCGTAGGGTGTTAGAACGCCTTCAAGCGAATAGACTATACTGCCAGTTGGAAAAATGCACATTCCACACGCAAGAAGTACCCTTTCTGGGCTTTGTTGTGTCTCCATGGGGTTTGGCGATGGATCCCGGTAAGGTTGCAGCGGTTCTTTCCTGGCCAGCACCCAGCACTGTTAAAGAATTACAGAGTTTTTTGGGCTTTGCCAATTTTTATAGGCGGTTCATAAGGAATTTTTCAGACTTGGTAACTCCCCTCACGGCCCTTTTGAAGAAGGGAGTCTTATATACCTGGTCTAGGGAGGCGGAGAACGCGTTCCAGCAACTGCGTCTTGCCTTCACTCGAGCTCCTGTCCTGAGCCATCCGGATCCAGCTTTGCCCTTTGTTGTAGAGGTGGATGCCTCACAGGTGGCGGTGGGAGGTGTTCTCAGCCAATCAGATCCTATCAGCGGGTTGAGTCATCCTGTAGCTTATTTCTCACACAAATTCACTCCGGCGGAATATAATTACGCCGTGGGGGGAAAAAGAACTTCTTGCCATAAAGAAGGCATTTGAGGAATGGCGGCAGTATTTATTAGGTCCCCGGCATCAAACAACGGTCTATACTGATCACCGCAATCTTCAATATTTGAAATCTGCCAAAGCCTTGTCTATGCGACAACTACGGTGGTCGCAATTCTTCTGTGAGTACGATTTTACCATCCAATACAGACCAGGAAGACGGAATGGTAAGGCCGATACCCTCTCTCGCCTAGGTTTTAATCAACCCGAAGTACCCATGGAATCCCCGAACATTGTATCCAGAGAGGCCATCATAGGTGGGGTGCTTACAGAAGAGGAGTTCCACAACCGGGTCAGACAGAGTCAGTCATCAGTGGAGATGCAGGAGGTGGTGGGTTCCCATGGGACTACTGTCCAAGAGGGGTTCGTCTGTGTGCAGGGAGGAGTGGTATTGCCCACCAGGGAACTACAGAACCAGGTGTTAGAGTGGTACCATTCCCACGCTCTGGCTGGACATCCCGGGATCAAGAAAACCATACGAACGATAAGAGACAAGTTCTGGTGGCCGGGTATGCTTCAGGACATAACATCATATGTAAAAACTTGTCATGTGTGTGCTCAGACCAAAGTTCCCCGGCACGATCCAGTGGACTTGCTTCTACCTCTTCCCTCGCCACCCTGTCCTTGGCATACTGTTTCCATTGATTTTATCGTAGACTTACCTGTCACTGGGGACAAGAATGATACCATGTTGGTGGTGGTGGATTTATTCACAAAGACCGCCCATTTTGTCCCTTTGAGGGATTTACCTACAGCAGTTGAACTAGCTTCAGTGTTTTTACGTGAGGTAGTTTGTTTCCATGGGTTTCCTTCTGTTTTAATTTCGGATAGGGGGACCCAGTTTGCATCTCGTTTTTGGAAGTGTTTATGCTCCTTACTTGGGATAGACGTTAGATTATCCTCCAGTCATCATCCTCAGTCTGATGGGCAGACTGAGAGAGTCAATCAATGTTTTAAGCAGTACATCAGAACCCAGGTGTTACACTCTACTGAGGATTGGGATAAGTGGGTGTGGTTAGCGGAGATCGCATATAACAACAGTCCACATACATCCATAGGCCACTCACCCTTCTTTTGTTCTAATGGATTTCATCCCAAGTTGTTACCTGCAGGGGTTTCTCAGGAGAGCCCTACTCCTGCAGCTAATGAACTGGTACTGAAGTTACTAGAGATTCATAGGGGTACCTTAGTGAACTTGGAAGCTGCAAAAGTAAAGTACAAGGAAGGGGCAGATCTGCACCGAAGATTAGAACCCATCTATGAACCGGGGGATAAGGTGTGGCTTTCCACTAAATATCTGGCACTGAGTGGTTCACGCAAGTTCAACCCCAAATACATTGGCCCTTACAGGGTACTGAGTGTGATTAACCCTGTGGCACTGAAACTTAAATTGCCTGCCTCCTTCAAGATTCACCCAGTGTTCCACGTCTCGCTGATCAAACCTGTAGAACCTGGTACACGAATCCCGAAGCGACCAGCTCCGATTATTCTTCAGAATACCGAAGAGTATGAAGTCGAAGCAATAGTGGACTCTCGCATAGTACGGAACGTGCTCCAATACCTACTGCATTGGAAAGGGTATGGTGTAGAGGAGCGTACTTGGGAACCTGCCAGTAATGTGCATGCTCCTAAATTGATTTGACTCTTTCATTTGAAACATCCGAACAAACCCAAACGGGTGGGGGGCCGTTGTGGGGGGAGTGTGCTGTCATGCCCCGAGGACGAACACGTACGAAGGTCCAGTACATAAGGACTCAAAACGCTAACGAACGCGCTTAGCGTTCTAGCTCCGAGCCCTGTTTCCGTCCCTTGCACCCGTTGCCTGACTTCCGCTTTGTTTTTTCCTGTTTCCTGTCCCGGAGGCTCCGTAGTCCTGGTATGGTGTTCTGAGTAAGCGTCCAGGGAGTTTCCTAGCGGCAGGGTTGTTGGCGTTTGAGACGCCGCTGAAGATAGTCAGCTTACGCCGTGTTTTGCACGGCTCTTGGTTTCCCAAGATTCCCGCAGCTCGTTTCGCCTTTCCTGACACGGCGTTGCGAGTCTCCTTGTTTACAGCAGTTCCGCTCACTTCCCCAGCATCCGTGTGAGTGTTAACTGCTCCTTTCCTTTTTTACCACTTATACCCTTGCCTAGTCCTTGTTGGTAATCATTGTCATTCCTCATTGTTACCCGCTCCTCGGCGGTGCCCATATCTTCCCCAGCCTTGGTTTCTGTTGGTAGTTTAGTTTATTCCTCCTCCTTACCTGTAGTTGAGAGTCCCGTCAATCAGTGGTTCGTCACTCAGCTGAAGCGGTTTCCAGTACTTCGGGGCAGTACTTCTGTATGTTCTGGCTCCACTCATCCAAAGTACTGTATCCTGGTAGTCTGCATATAGCGTGGATCATCCTCCCCATAGGCAGAAGGGGCATCTAGCGTGAACCACTGTGCCGTAATCTTCAATTCAGCAGAAACACGGTAACAGCGCTGTGCGCTGCGCTGCTTTATTTTTTCTTACATGTAAGGTTGAAAGGGGGAAGTAATTTGTGTTGTTTCCTTTCATAGTTTTCCATGTTACCATAGAAGCGCAATACTAGTCAAACCACGTATCAAGTCCTCAAAGGAGAATCCTTCCACTGAACCTGTGAGTCTAGTAAAGATGGGAGGGGAGAGTTGTGTATAATTTCAGGAAGAGTTGTTTCTAATCCTCTGTTGTTTGTGGTCTAGGATACTCCAGAGTGACACCACCAATTCAATCCTGTTCCAATTCTGGAGTTAACAGAACTGTGGTATGAGAAATTACAGAATCCACTTTATTTAGACATAGAGGGACATTGTGATATCTGAAGTTAACCCATTCTTTATATTGCAGCGGAGTATTGTCTCATCCTGAAGTCCTCTTCAGCCAACCATAGACGGGGCCCCACTCTTCCCTTGTTTTGTTTCCCTGTTTTCCCCTGGCGTGTCATCCGAGGCTCTAAGGTTTGATAGAGTCGGAGGACCGCAGGGGAAGATTGAGGCATACTCTACGGGTTCCTGACGCTCCTTCAGAAAGCTCCAAGATTCATTACAAGTAGCAATTGTAGCTCAAAACAAATGTAAAACAGTATTCAAAATGGCTTCTTTGTTTCTGTATTCCTGTTCATCTGGTTCCTCATAAACAGATCTTAGCCAACACGTGTTTCGTCGCCACAGTTGGTATGCACATGCGACTTTTTCAAGGCTCTACTGTCTTCAATTTGGAATGTTTGATGTGTGGTGATAATTCCAACCCACACGATCCTCCGGCGTAAGAAAAAGTAATTGCGGTAAGTTTCAAATAATTTGTCTCTTGGTTTTCAAATATTATGGTTCAGTCACGTCCATCTTCTCTCTATCGTCCTACGCCAAACACCGGTACCTCGCTTGATGGATCAACTTTGATGCTATTAGGTTGAATCTGTTGGCTAGTAATTGGGTGATTACTTTATAATCTACATTTAATAGAATTATACGAGTTCGGATCTTCACCATCTTTCCCCTTTTAAAAAACACTTACAGCGTTCCCCATATGGGATGAAACCGGTATAGGGACCTCTCCAACATAGTGTTGGCAACCAGTAAGAAATAGTCGAAGAAAACATCTAAAAAAGAATTGAAAAATTCTGCTGAAAAGCCATTAGGCCCACAGACCTTAAAATTTGGGAGATTTTTAACCATCTCCTCCAATTCTTCTTTGGAGCAAGGTCGAATAATATTTTCCACATCTTCCTCAGATAACGTGGGAATATTGCGGTCGGCTAAAAACTTTCCAAGGAGTTCTTTATCTACCAACTGATTTAGAGTCTAAATCTGCTTAGAATGATCAAGCATAATTTTCCCCACTTCCTCCTGTTTCTTGCCCTTAACCCTGGAAACCAAGCATTTCAATGTGTGTATCCTATTGTCGGCAGTTTGTTTGCGTGCCTGCCAGGCTGAAAACCTCCCTGTGACATTACTCTCCTCATAAATGTTTTTTAAGTAGGTACAATTTAAAATGTCACACTTAGGGCCAGATGTACGACCATTCATTTTTGAGAGTTGCAAATTACATCGACTTGCGACTCGCAATTTGCGACTCACAAAAGTGAATGTACAACAGTGTTTCAGACAATGTTTGCGATTCCTAAGGGGTTCGTAAATTGCACGCCTCATTAATATTCATGAGGCAAGGACAATTTGCAACCTCATTGGGAGTGGCTAGCACTCCCAGGGATGGTGGCCTGCTGGGGTCAGCAGACCACCATGTCTGTGACTGCTTTTTAAATAAAGCAGTTTTTTTAATGCAGCGTGTTTTCCTTAAAGGGATAGAAAAAAAGAAAAATTAAACCTTTCAGTTTCCCTAGGACCACTGCCTGCTCTATTTTCACAAACACTCACAAAGGGGAAGGGGTACCCTGGGGACCCCTTCACGTTTGGGAGTGGTTTACCACCCACTTGAAGTAGGTGGTAAACTGCGAGTGTTTTGCGGATGCAAAACAATAGTACTTTGTATTGAGACTCGCTATTAGGAAGGGATATCCCTTCCTAATAGCGAGAGTCGCAAACACTATTTTTACTCGCAAAATAGCGTTCGTACATGCCAGGACCCTTTTTGCGGTCGCAAACAGGCCGATCTCCCATTTGCGACTGCAAAAAACGGTAGTACATCTGGCCCTTAGTTTAGCCCTCTCCAATTCTTTTCTATTGGGCGTAGATGGATTCCTTAGACCTTTTTATTGACTGTACTGGACAGTCCTTTCTAAGTTTTGCTTTTGTAGTCTAGCCCTTCTACTATCCATATCAGCAAACAGCTGATGTAGGCTTTTAGAGCGTCCCAGACAATACTTGGGGGAGTGAACCCATGATTCAACACCAAGAATTCCTTTATCTCCTCTTTGCAAATCTGAACCCAACCTTCCTCCTGTACATACTGTTTGTTAAAAACCTAGCGTCTGGAACGGTCTGTAGCTTTCTCCACCAATATCTAAGGGACAATCATTGCGTGAAATGAGAAACCATTGGGCAATGTACACTGGCCCTTGAAAGCCAGAGCCTTTGAAAGTAGGAAAACATCTATACGAGAGGAGCTACGTAATCGTTCAGAAAAACAGGTGTATTCAATTTTTTAGGGGGAAAGCCGCCCTCCAGTGGTTTATGTAAAACCTTCACAGTTTTGGGCATTAACTGCCTCTGAGTTTACTGAGGAATCCAATCTTAGATTCAGCAGGAAGTTAACGTCACCTCCAAAAATTATTTCTCCTGGGACTTGTACTAGTGATTGAAAAAAGATGCTCATAGGATGCAGCATTATCTTCCACTGGGGCATACCAACTCACAAACGGCAGCCACCTTGATAGCACCAGACAACTCACCCAGCACCAGCATCCATATTTGTCACTGGAAAAATCAACCACTTTATCACCTAGCCTCTTGGCCCAGAAAATCACGGTGCCACGATGTGCAGCCTGCACAGAGGAAAAAGCTCTAATACCGCCAAGTTTTTAATCATTGAAAATTCAGAAAGCTTTCCTACTGGAATATGCGTTTCGTGGATCTCAGCTGTAATTCAGGATTCTATTGCACGTAACTTATTTTTGTTATTCACATTAAAAGAGGCCACCATCAGAATATTATTCATCGTCATCTTGACTTTCTTTTCCTAATAAATCCATTAGGAACAGAAAAGGAGCCACTGAAATTGCTTAAAGTGCTTAATTTGCAAAGAAGCAATATGGTGTTACCCAAACGGATAAAAATGGTTACATCCCATGGCCTACCTCGAATGAAAAGCATCTATATCCAGCCTACCCAGCTGTTACCTACAAACCAACACTTACTAAAATATCTCACCATCTGGTCATTCATATCTAAATTACAGGACCTGTGTGCATGGTCTTTTCCTTTAACAGATCAACCATTCCAAACATTAAACTGCTGTAATACCAAAATGGAATCAACCCAACACTGGTGCCCTCCTTCTTTTAAATGTAGCATTCCGAGCCTTCAGGACTAGTGCATGTTACTACAAACTGCAAGTTTGGATCTCTTGTTATCTGGCCTACTACACCCATGTTCCCCAAAACCACCCCATGCCTCCCAGCACCCACTGCCCCAAGCAGCGGTGAGCGGCCCAACTTACCACCCACACCTGACATGCTTCCCCACCCCTGTGCCAAAACCCGTCAACCCATCTCCTCCGGACTCTTCCCAAAACAAAAAAACCCAGAAAATAATATTGGGCAAATTGGCTTGATAACTAAAGGCAGACAGTTGACTAGCAGAATCATAATATCTATGTACTAAAAAATATACACAGTACTGTAGACATCATGCCAGCTGATTAAGGTTTGTTAATGATCTGCTGTAAGAGCTCCTGTGCCATTGAAAAACATTACAGAATAGATGGAATTGCTCTTTTACAAACACCTTCAATTTAGACTGCTGCACAATCCTTGCCTGAGCAGCCTGACCTCTGAACAAGTAAAGCATTTTCACAAATTCTTTCCGGCGACCTGTTGCAGAGGCCAACATATCAGGGAAAATGTGACAAAGAGGTACAACTGGTGTACTGAACTGTCTCAGTCTGATTGTGTTAGTTAACACTTGCTCTTTAATAAGATAGGCCCCAAAGTTTACCAGCATTGTAAGTGGAAATTTTGAGTTAGGGGGCATCTGTGCTGGCACACGATGAGGTCTGGTAAGGGTCAAATCCCCAGAGTGTGCTGGAAGAACATGGATTTTTATAAATAAAGCAACCCATTGAAGTGTTTGCTGGCCCTCACATCCCTCTGGGACCCAGACAATGCGAAGATTAGAATGCCAAGAATGATTTTCCAATTCCTCAAACTTGTTTTCCAACATGAACTTTTACATTCTAATTCAAATTAAACAAATAAATACCATAATAAATAATCAATTAAAAATATTTTTTAGCAATTAATATGTATGTAACATAAAACATAAGTTAAAAAACAATTATAATTTAAATAACTTCCCACCTTATTCCCCTACCAACATGAACCTCCTACTAAAATATAAATGTCTAATAAATGTATAAAAATTAAAATATACATTAAAAATTAGCCTAAACAAATAAAATATCAAACAATAAAACAATGTAGATATTTAATAACCAATTAAATATTTAATTTACATTAGAATCAATTAGCATTAAATATCAATAAATTATAATTTTGTTGAACTATGATTTAATAAACTTCCCACCATATTGCCCCACAGACCCAACAGCCCACTACTGCATTTTAAATTACTAATTACCTTTTAAAAAAAGATCTAATTACACATTTACAAACGATATTTAAAAAAATAGATAATAACTATACCAAAAATACTAACACCTAAAATTAATATACTAACTAATATATATTAAAGTAATTAAAAAACGATATTAATACAAGTATATTAAACTAAACAATATCAAATACAATAATAGTCTTAAAACAATGTTAGTAAAAAAGCAATATTTTTACATTTAAACTGTTCCACAATATGTTTGTGGTGACGATATTTCTGACATGATATTCACGTCAAACAATATTTTTAAATCAATATTTGTGTCATTTGTCACTTGCACTACCAGGACCACTGAGAGCAGCAGAAATAGCAGTTTTTTCACTGGTGACAGATTGTGAGTGCAATCTACAAACATTCCAATTACACATCTGTCTGCCTATAGCTGAGCCCTTTCTAACTAATTACTGAATAACATTCCACCTGTATTCAATCTCTACATGATAAAGGGGCGTTTAAAAGAGAAGATACAAATAAATAGCGATGCAGGCATGACAACGTTCTTTCACCTCCACAATATGATATTGTACATTTTGCTTTCCTCTACATTAGTTGGCTTTTTTTAATGCAATTGAGAAAGCATCATAGTTTGTCCTGATACTCTTAAATACAACCTGCACAAAGGAATTATGCAGGTTAGATGCTCAAAGCATGAAGGGGTTATAACAAACTATAAACAAGTAGAGTTATTGTAGGAAAACTCCAAACACTACCATCAGGTATGCACTAGTGTCCCTGCTAAGACTTCTAACCCACCTGGTCAGATATCACTAAGAAATGGCCTATTACATTGCTATTGACACACTGTAGTGTTGTTAGGTATTACGATTGGTGGAGAGTCTAAAGCAAAATCAGCTTCAAAATAAAGCGGAAAATAAAACAGGATTTTCACATTTTATTAATCCACCAATTCGATGAAATAATAAATAGCATAATATATATGACAAATCCAAACGTAATTATTCCTTACAGTTTTTCCCTACATCATTAGTCACAATAGTTTTTCAGTGTCTCTTCAGACACATTAGCAGCAGTTCCTGCCCGCATTGTTCAGGTAAATTTCGTTTTGCCACTCTCATGTGTTTTTTGCATCCCAGCAGTTTAAATGTTAGTACATTAGTAGTAAGATGCTCATCTCTTCATTTGAAAGACTAGCTCTCACCTTCTCACCCACTTGACATGCTTAACCCTTGATTGCCCACAAGAAAGTAGGCCGAAAGTCATGAACTAAATTTTATTTTGCATTTCATAAGTCTGCCAGTTTGCACTGTGACATATAATCGGAGCCACTGGAATTATGCTTTTGTGCGGCTGCAGCATTTTCAGCATACCCATAGATTTTACCTCATTTGCCATATAAAGCCTAACTGCCGCATAATTTGAATGTTTAGGCAAAAAAAGACATTAAGGGCCAAATTATGAGACTCGCGGTGGTGCAGTAGTGGCAGTCCTGCGGCCACAGTATTCCGATGCGGACACCGTATTCCGATATGGTCGTTCGGATCATCCACTGCTGTGCCAGGGAACCGCCATTCCCTGGCGGTGGCGCAGCGGACAGGGTTATCCAATATACAAGGCGGGACTGCAGCAGTCCGCCGTGCATATTTTGAGTTTGCTCACTACCACCCTTTTCATAGCGGTAAGCCTGCCATGAAAAGGCTGGCGGTGGGGTAACATAGTGGCCCCTATAGGGCCCCCATGCCTCCGCAACCATGGGGATACATTCAAGGGGGCACAACATGTGCCGCCCTGTTTGCATGCACCCCAAGTTTCAGCACAGCATGGACTTCACAGTCCATGCTGTGCTACAACTGTTTCTGCATTCCCACTGTGGTGCCCATTTTCAGTGCACCGCCATGGGAACGGCAAAAGAAAAGCTCAGCAGACATGAGTAGAACTCATAATCTGGCAGGCGGACCATGCACGGCTTTGGCGGTGCTGTGCCTGCACAAAGCGCGCATAGCACCGCCAAAGTCGTAATCAGGCCCTTAGTTTTTAGTTCAACCAGATCAAATGTTATTGAACAAAAAGTACTACTCATATTTCTCCGGAGTGGCAAATCCTTTCCAAAATTTAACTGGTGACCTTTTAGTTGCTGAGATTTGTATTCAGGTTTTAAAATGGTACAATGTGGGGCACCTTTCACAGACACTGTAGTTGTAGCTAAAATGACAAAGAGCTAAGTGGACTTAGCAGCTGTTTTTACACGGGAACACCTCCCGTGCATGTCATTATCGCTAACAGAAGTGGCGATCTCTATATGGTCTGGTACGGCCTACCGCCCCCTCCTCCCCTGAGTGTGACAAAAACCAAGATAGCGTTCTTGTTTTTGGAATAGGGGGTCGCCGACCCCCGATCGTATTTATTAACAAACAAAACAAGTTATATTCATAAATACCATAAACGCAGAAATGACAAGACAGGATTCGGTACATTTGCTTCAATCCTAGCTTTAACAAAACTCTAATACATAAATGTTCCTATCCTAGTCTAAAACATTGCTGATCACATTTCTGCGTATTCCTCTGGGCCTACGGCAAGGTCAAAACGCTGGCCCCTCCCCCTTTACACCGAATTGTCCCGCGCACCCCAACCGGGATGCGCATGCACCGGAGGCCCAGCTGACCCGGAAGTACTTACCCCCAGGCAACCCCCAAACGTTCAGGACTTACTCCATAAAGGGGCCATGCAGACAGTGCAGCTTACTTACGCCCGCGTGCGGGGTGGCCAACCAGCCAATGGAAAGCGTAACCCCCCCTTTGCCCCCGCACCGTTCCAACCAACCGGTTGTAACTGCCCCTGGAGTCTGGTGAGAGCCAAATGTCCCTCCCCTCTGGGCGGGCTACGTAATAAGACGCCCCAAAAGATGAGTCAATTTAGTCTGTCCAACCTATGGCCTTACCGCACAGGCCTGCATAGTAGACCGACTATCAGGCCCCCCCCAGACCCAAGATCATACTTACCAGTGAAAACCCTCCAGCCAAGCTAAAATGTTTCCCAGGAATAACTCATTACCCAAGCGTGACAGGTGCACCCCGTCTTGCACATAGCACCAGTCCCCCCTAATGCATCCATGCGCAATTTCCTGTAATCTAGGGTTCCTAAACAGCCTGTCTATTTTGTTATTGATCCTCTGGGCAGAGTGATTGAGAGCCTTCACTGATACCCCCCCATGCCACTGAAGTCTTGGTATCATGTGTGACCACACGATAACCGTCTCAGGGCAGTGCTTGGCCAGCCATGCCGACTCTGACAGCACCGTTTCTAGCAGGACCCTCCGATTGAGATGTACCAAGTCGTTGCCACCCAGATGCAAAATTATAGCGTCGGGAGGGGTATCCAAAGAGGTGAGCATGTGACGTACCCGTTCTCTGAACCTGTCAAAACGCAAGCCACCATGGCCGAAAAAGGAAACCCTGAAACCTAACCGTTTTGCGCGCGCAGCCCCATCGCCTGCCCTGAAAAAACTGCCCAACCGGGACACATAAGAATGGCCAAAAACACATGCATGACGTTCCCGCTGTGCCTTCGGGGAAATCCTCGTCGACTTGACTGTGCCACGTTCTTGGTGGGATGTCGCCGTCTCTCTTCCTGCGTGACAGGCCGAGGGAACTGGTAGTAGAACAAGAAAAGAGTGCTATCAGTACCGTTAACATATGGAGTCACAACATATCAACATGCACATAACGCCTAAAACAATTGGAGGCCCACCGCCCAATCCTACGCACAGCCTCCTCCCCAAGACCCTGCGCAACCGCCTCGGTGGCGGCACAAATCCTTAAGGAATGTGTCCAGCCCCGCCCTGCCTATTGCCTTATCTAAAACCCGTTTAAATTGGAACTTTGTTAGTGGATCCCCCCCCATGTGCATTAGCAATGTCCCCCCCCTACCACTCGGTCTGTATGGCAGGAAAGCCTCCACATGAAAATCCGGGCAGCAGGGATTGCCCGGTGCCCGTATGAGAAAAACTACCTGACCTTTTCCTTGCTGATCGGTCTTCGAACGCCGGATTGTAACCTGCACTGCCCCGTTATGGAAATGAATGTCACCCAGCTGTAAGCCACCCCCCAGGTCCCTTTTGTTCTTAGCAACTAATTCCCCTATTTGAAAGGCCCCATAGAAAGCCTAAGTAAAGGCTGCCCTGAATAACAAGCATCGCAGATCTGATCTAACGCTGCCATGACTGCTGTCAAGGTAGTCAAACCTATAGGGCGTCTAGTATCCGGCGCAGACCCCTGTAACCGCTGCCAACCCTTCAATTCCTTGCGCATTATGAATGACTGCGTAGGGTCCCGCCCGCCGCCCATCTGTGCAAAGAATGAGATTGCTGCTATGTGTCTCCTAGCCACCCCTACCGACTTCCCTTCGTCCCGCAGGGCTTGCAAGTAGCAACACACCCCGGCCGAATCAGCCCAATGTGTCCCACCCTGATCTTTTAAGAAATTACAATATGCCCCAAACGCCCCTTCGTATGCCTTTCTTGTTCCTGGTGCTAGGCTCGCTGCCACCAAGTCTGGTAAGTGTGGGCACCAATCTGCCAGAGCTGTTCGGGAAAAGACGTTGGGCATGGTGCTGCTCCCGGGAGATGAGCTCTGAAAACCTGCATCTTGAAACAAGATAGAGCGTCAGCAGCATGATTCAACACCCCAGGGACATGTTTCGCCCTAAACTGCAGATTCAACTGGAGGCATCTCAATACTATCTCTTTAATCAGACGCAAGATCATTTTACATTTTGCTGCCTGGTTGTTTATACACTCCACCACTGCCATGTTATCAGACCAGAACACCACTGCTTTGTTGCGTAGCTGCTCCGGCCAGACCCACAATGCCACCCAAATGGGGAATAGTTCCAGAAAACCAATGTTGGCAGTGAGTCCATTGTCCACCCACCATGCTGGCCAACGCTGCGCCACCCACTGAATTCCCAGAATGGCGCCAAACCCCTCACTGACCGCGGAGTCTGTCATTAAACCCAACTCCGCGCAAGAAGTGACTGGATCGGGCCACAGGACCGAGCCATTGAAGTCCCGCAGGGATGCTAACCAAATCCGCATATCCTGCTTGACCTCGCTGCTCAATCCGGTGTGGTGGTGTTTCTGCTTGAGGCCTGACATTGCCTGTGCAATGGACCTTGAAAAGGGGCGTGCCATTGGTACAATGCGTAATGCAAAATTTAACTGCCCCACCAGCTGTTGTAGCTGATGCAACGTCACTCTTTTAGCTTCCAAACATTGCCTCAGAGTCTCCCCGAACTTAGTCACCTTGTCGGCGGGAAGCCGTGAGCACCCCGCAACAGAGTCCAGCTCGATCCCTAAGAATTCTATAACCGGGGAAGGGCCCACGGTCTTTCCCTGCGCTAGGGGTACCCCAAAGCTCGTCATAAATGCACAAAATCGTTCCAGCGCCTGCCCACACCCCGCGCCCCCTGGTGGCCCCAAGAAGAGAAAGTCATCTAGGTAATGCAGCACATGCCTATGCCCTGTCACTAGTCTGAAAACCCACTCCAAAAACGTACTAAACATTTCAAAGTAGGCGCACGACACCGAACACCCCATTGGCATGCACATGTCCATGAAAAACTTGCCCTCAAATTGGAATCCCAGGAGGTGAAAATCGCTCGGGTGGACGGGTAGGAGCCTGAAGGCAGACTCTATGTCTGATTTTGCCATCATCGCCCCCGGCCCCAAACCCCTCAACATTTCAATAGCCTGATCAATAGATGCATAACGCACAGAGCAGCATTCATCATCAATGGAGTCATTCACAGACTGAACCCTTGGCGCCGACAAGTTGTGAATCAGCCTAAACTCCCCAGGTTCCTTTTTTGGGACTACCCCCAGGGGGGAACAAACAAAGCTATGCGCAGGTATTCTGTCAAAGGGACCCGCCACTCTACCCAATCTACATTCTTTTCCGATCTTGGCTGCTGCCACCCCAGCATTCTGGGTGACCGATACTTGATTCCTGCAGAACGAGGGACCCACAAAATTCTCCACGGGAATTCTAAAACCGTCTCTGAAACCCCCAATTAAAGTTTTTGCTGAGGTCGCGCACTTATATCTATTTAACCAGGGCATCATGGCGTGGAGGAGGATGGGTGTCCTAGCTCTGGTGGAAACCCCTTCCATCTGGTTTCTTCCCCCACTATCCTTCTGTTTTTTAAGGCACTTTGCCTCACCATGCCCTGAGTTGCCACAGAAACTGCACGCATGTCTAAATCTGCATGTCCCTGGTGCCCTAACGCAGGAGCGCCTGTTGTAATCCCAGCAACATCCCTTCTTTCCGCCCCCCCGCCCTGCGCAGCTGGGGGGAACGCCCGAAAGGGCTGAGGTTTAGGCGGGTCACTGGCAGCCTCAGTTGAAAGGCCGCCCACATGATCCAACCATGAGATTCCCTCCACCTGATTCCACTTTAACGTTGGATCAGATGCCCTGATGCGCCTAAACTTCTTGTCATACTCCAACCACCCCGAGCGCCCTTTTGTCGCCTGCGCCGTGCTGATCCTAGACATATAGCAAGCCATCGCAGGTGCCTCCTCAGGGAAACGCTCTGTCACCACTGCCATGTAAATGTTGTAGGCCAGCATCCAATGCCTGATGTTCTCCTCAACCCTGTATTTCAACATTTCATTCGCCCACTCACGCGCAGGCATATAATCCTTCTTCCTCTTCATTTCTTCCCTCTCAACCTCATCTATCAAGAGTGAAAAAATATCGATATATGTCCCTTTCCAAATTCTCTCCTTAACCTCCTGCGACAGGTGGCGTGAGAGAGATTCGTAGGACGTGCGTGCCTCACCCATGCCCAACAATGGCAACGTCTGTGGCTTACCCTGCGAAGGTCCCGGGGTTTCCTTGGGGGCCCCGACCGCCGGCACGTCCTTAGGCTTGGCTAGATCGATAAGCTGCTTCGCCCTTTCCAATGCGTCCGCCCCAACAACACCCGCCGCACTCACGTTCAAACCCATGCCCCCCAGCCAGGGAAGCACAGCTGCTAAACTGGAAACAAAATCGGGAGGAAGTGTTGGCACCCCCCCGGGTGCGGGGGGAAGAGGTACCGAAAGTGCAGGCACCGCTGGCACTGGCAGTGCTGGTGCGGGGGTAGGATTTGCAGGTGCGGGGGGAACAGGTAAAGAAAGATCAGGCACCGCTGGCACTGGAACTGCTGGTACTGGTACCGCTGGCGCGGGGGTAGGGATAGGGTGCGCAGGTGCTGGTGGCGGGATAACGGGCGTCGCGGGGAGCAAAGGAACAGACCCCCCCACTGAGTCGACAGGAGAAGGCTCGCCCCCCGGTGCATTAGGGAATGCGGGAATACAGGCAAAATTGGGGCCCCACCATTCCCAGGGACAACCTGCGGGCCTTTCTTTGCCCTACTCTTCCTCGGCAAGGGGGGAAAAGCCTCCCTTGGTGGTAAAGCGTCCCTGCGCGACCTCCCAGATGGCCCTTCCTGTGCATCCAGCCTCTCTGCCAGCTGCGCCATGGTACTATCCATTTCCCCAATCTTTCTCATGAGCGCGTCTAAAACAGTCGCTATACCCGGGCGCCACTCGCCACGCTTAGCCTTAGGGGGCATGACTACCCTGCTACCTGTACCAACTTTTACCAATGTTTTGATGGAGGAAACACGCCGGCCACTTCACCCCCGCTACCGGAGCCTCACTACTGGCTAGCCCAGCAAAGCAGGTGGGCAATAGGCTCCAACCCGCTTGGCTCCCAGCAGCGCCGGGATGCAGACCCTTGTCCGTGTCCTCAGGCACCCTCTGCGCAGGTCCCCACGTCCTTGTGCACCGCCGCTGGTCACCGGCGCGTCACACCGGTGAGAAGGCACCTGTAAGCACTTGGAGCTGCTTTTCCACGATCCGCGTAGTGTCTTTAACCAAAGCTGTGATACAGACACCGCCTTCCTGTTATGCAAAACAACAATATAGTGATTAATAAATGCCTCTTCTGTGCAAATCAAATATTAGGCGACCTGATGACACACTTCGTGTCCCAGCAGCTGGGAAAACAAGATGCAAATTGTAGACAATCAACCCGATGGACGGGCAACAACGCTGGTAAAATATTGTTTCCCACACGCGATGTCCCCTGATGACCGTGTTATCTCCCTGCAGCCTTTAAACAATCCCCACGTTATACACGATCTGCCCGACGGGCTGGCACAAAACGCTTCCAAATCCCCCCCCCCCCAGACGCGCTGTCCCCTGATGACCGTTTCGCCTTACTGCAGCCTTGAACACGAACCCCGCGTTATGAACGCTCTGCCCGAAGGGCTGCACAAAATGCTTCACAATCTCCCCTCCACACGCGATGTCCCTAGCCTGGGCCGAGAAGCCGAGAGCGGCTCCGGGCAGCCTCCGGGGGCCGACAACGCTACCCGCACCTGAAATACTATAAACAACCACACGCGTCGACCCTCGAAGGCAGCACGAACACCGCCCAAGCTCCCGACACCTTACCTCCGTCAACGGAAGTCGCCTGCGAGGAAGCTAATCGCGCAGCACTGCCTGCGTCCCCCACCACGAGTCTGCCCGTTCGAAAAGCAGCAAGATCCGCAGTCCACGCCTCCTGCCTCGATTCCGATGCCCGCAGCTCGCAACCAAGGGAACCTCCAGCTGGAGCGAAACTTCCGCGAGACCTCCTGTGTTCCCCACGCCCGCGCCGTCGACGTTACGATTCCGGAGCAGGACCGCACAAAACCTGGAAACACAAAGAAGAAAAACGATTAAAGATCCTCCCGAGGGAGGGGTGGCACATGCAACAGATGTGCTGCCGAGGGGAGAAAGAGATCGTCTCTTGTGCTCCCCCCGGCTTTAAGGGTCCCTGAGGGTTGCCCACGCCCCCGGAAGTGATCAGATCACTTCCGGGGCGCGGGGGAGCCTCCCATGACCCGGAAGTGATTCAATCACTTCCGGGGCATGTCCCCCAGCTCAGGCGGGGTCCATGATTAGGGCACGATTCCGGGGGGCACGGCCGACCACCATAATGGCGGCGGGGCCGATGCTGGCCCCGCCTTCCTCTAATGGACGTTTTTGACAGAAAACTGCTGCTAAAAGAGGTTAGCGACAGCTTGTACATACGGCAATAAAAATATCGCCGCAAAATCGTCGGAAAAGTGCCGCTAAAGCAGCGTTAATTCCTTGTACATATGCCCCAGAGTATCCCATTCAGTCCTGGTCCCAACTTTTCCCATCTGATGATATTGTACGATGCGGAGCAAAAGGGCATGATCGATATACTTGTGGTTAAGTAACCTTTCAATAAAAAATAAATTACAAAAGTAAGCGCTTACAGACAGGTTGAGCACCAAACCCAGTGCTTAATTTATAAAAACATAAATACTTAAAAAATAAGGGCAGAGAACATAGATTTTTGTCTGAAGCCCATTGTACTTGCCGAACAGCAAAGCCTGGTCGTGATTTCACTTTAGGCCTCCTAACTCCATCGCCTAAACTTCCTGTCCCTTTATCTCACACTTTTTCATCCTTGCTTTCTCCACTTGTCTCTTTTTGTCAGTTTTTTGCTTCCTGATTCTTTCCACTTCTCTCTCTCCTTTTGTGCACAATGAGGTACTGACAAAAGCGAGATGAATATGAAAAATATCCTGTTATTTGCACTATACTCGGATAATCTTGAAACAACAGCGCCCTCTTCTGGTATTATTGAGAACTCTTGAAAGGATTTCTGCAGGGGCGCACGGTAGGTAATACATCCTCCACCCTTCGACTTTCCTTTAAATCCCGTTTCTTGCTTTAATGAACTGTGTCCATATTGCTTTACTCATAGATGCACATCTCATGATGCGTTAGTTTGTTAAAAGAAAGCCCACGGTTTGGAAGGACGTGCCCCCATCGACGTGGAGCTATCTGTTAACTACAAGTTACAAAAAATCTAAAATAGAGATGCCTTGAGATAAATTTTGCTGTGCGAGTCTGGGGTTGGCATCCACCCGAAAAGGTAAAATTTGTAGGTCGAAAATATATATACTCACGTGTGTTGCCTATTGGTGGCAATGTGCAGTTCAGGGTAGCAAGGAAGTGGCGCATCTGGTACAAGTGCATATATAGCTTATGATTACCAGCTTTAATAAGAAAATCATATATGGAGAAATAATTTTTCTATTGTTGCTGCACTACCCAAATTAGCCTTCTCTTCTCATCTCTCATTGACGCAGGTTTAATGTGCTAATTTCGACCTTACAAAATCTAGGGGTACATTCACAAGAACGTGTGATGACTACCGCAAGAGTAGCTTAACGCAACTCTCAACATCACAGCCTATCACGGAAAAATTTCGCCGTGCCAACAAAGTATTCACAACGCGGCAGTAGCATGCGATAGTCACCAGATAACACGTCAAATATCAGCGTAAAAATCAACGCCACGCCGCAAAAATGTGAAACGCGAGCGCAAAAAATCATGCGATGAGGCCAATTGCGGTACAAAAATCAGCGAAAAGCAGACACAGGCCTGCAAAAACCCACGCGTCTGGCGGGAAAATGCACTATAAAAGAAAGAAAAAACAAAACAAAACCAATTCAAACTGCGCAGCACCATGGATGCACCCGGACCGAGTGCAGAAGACAAGCCGAACCCGGGGTTCAGTCCGCAGGAAGACCGGATCATCGTCACGGAGGTGACAGAATACCATCAACAACTGTTCGGCCCTCCACTGCAGCACTGGCAACCCAAATGGAAATATGGCAGACCATCATCACCAAAGTCAATGCAGTCGGAGTGTCAAGGAGGTCAATGGAGGAGGTCAAGAGCCGCTGGCATGAAGTCCACAGCCAAACCAAACAGAAACTCGCCGCCAACAGGAAGGCAGCAACGGCAACAGGAGGTGGGAGTCCTGCGACACAGGAGGAGCTGGACGAGCTGGAGGAAATGGTGGCCACAGTCAGCAGTGTGGAGATGGTGGCAGGATTTGGGGCCCTGCACACAGCTCGTACGACCTGACCCAACAGCAACAGGGTGAGTAGCGACCAGGGACTGGGGGGACAGGGGGAGATGGGCACAATGGCACACATGCACAATTATGTGTAGCACACTGCACACCCACAATGATCGTGGAACATGTCTCTGATAGCCTTGGCACACTGCAGCACACATAGAAACACCAAGTAGGCCCCCGTCCACAATGTGCACAAAGGGGCCCCCCTCCCCATCACCAATATCACAACCGACCCATGCACATGTGCTGAATCAAGCAAAGCAGCGGCTCTGTGACCCACACTGACTATGCAAGTGATACTGCATGCTCGATAGCATGGCAGCAGCCAAAAAACATGACATGGCCCACGAATCGACATGGAGGTGGCCCAGTGCGGATCATATCCATAAAGGAGCAGGTCACACACTGACATATCCACGTGCACCCACAACACATGCCGTACAATATACACGCAGCAGACGAACAATGCACCAGGCCACAAAATCTGTCCAAGAGCACATTGTGTAGGAGATGCTTCTTATAGTTACCCCCACTTTTTGCTGATGTTTCACTGTTTTTCGAAATTAGTCTGGCTGGGGCCTGCGAACCACGACCCCAGCCTAGCTGCTTCCTCTCTAAATTGATGACCAGTACTTTAGATACACTCCAGATTGGATTCCGGGGTACCCTTATAAGTCCCTTGTATATGGTATACAATGTACCCAGGGCATAGATACCCAGAGGCCTACGAGGGACTGCAGCATGTATTATGCCACCCCTGGGAAGCCTTCCAAAATGACACCACAGGACTGCTACTGCAACCTGAGTGAGGTGGTGCATGCACCCCTTACTGAGATATAGGTTCACTATATCTCACCAAATCACTGCACATTTAAACCTATCAGTCACCCCTATGGCAGGCCTTACTAATCCTGAAGGCAGGGTGCAGGTTTTTCTGTGAGAGGCTGCCCATGCAAGAGCAGAGCCCCTCTGCAGCCTTCGGAACCTTTATTCCGGGGTTGTTTGTGATGCAGCCAAACCATATACTCTTAAGTGCATTATAACCTCGCAGTAAATGCTAACTTTGGGATGGCTGCACGGAAACATGTCGTGTTTGGTGTCAAACACCTTGGAATCATGCCCCCATACCAGTAACTGGTGTGGGAGTATGGTCTCACCCTTCTAAAGGGAGAGACATGACAGCACCAGTATACCCGGTACCAGCTAACAGAGCCCTGGCATCACAAAATGGATGCTGCCAGCCACAGACACAAGTCTGCCCTCCTGCTGCTGGACGAAACTCTGGCAGGGGAGGCCTGGACAATAGGTTTCCTATCACAGGGAGGTGTCACCACCTCCGAAACAGGCTTTAGGGTATTAGGGCTGGGTGGGTGCACTCCAAGAGTGCTTTGAAGTTCAGCACTGGGGGCAAATTTGGTGTCCCTGTGCATAGTCCAGTTCAAACTGGTTGCAGGGGCAACCAGCCCCTGCTCTGGTGCAAAACTGGACAAAGGAAATGGGTGTAGCCACCCCTCTTTCCTGACCCACCCATCGGTGGGTCCGCAGAGTATGTCCAACCCCTTTCTTGGGTATAAGAAAGGAACCCCTGGCTACAGGACTTTAGATTACACCTGGACGAAACTCTGATATTGAATCCTGGAACTTCGACAATCTACACTGAACTAGATGACTGAAGAATCTCCCTTAGAGTAAAGGAGTTACTCCCCTGCTTGCCAGGTACCAAAGACGCATTTCTCCGGTTTGCATCTCCGAAGCTCCCGCCGGACTCCGAAGAATTTTGCAACACAGGAGGTGGGGTTCCGTGGTCTCTGAGGTTGATCTGTGCACTCAGCAATTCTGGGGCCTGTATCCCTTGTGGAAGACTGTGCAACCCGAACCCCTGGACACTGCAACAATTTTCAGAAGCATCAGCTTTCCAACAACTGCTACAGCTGAGCTTTGGGTTACTTGTAACCCTGAGCCAGAGCAGCATGTGCACTGAAGGTTACCTGCCTACACTCCACGAGTGTTCCGTAAGCTGGCCCTTTGTGTTTTCTCTCAAGGTTCCTTCGCGATCCTTGGTCCGTCGACTGGTGGGTCCCTGTGAAGGAAACTTTAACTTTAATTGGTCTTACCTGGTTGCTCCAGATGTGCCCTGACTCTCCATTACTTGGGGAGTCCCCAGGACCTTGCTGGTCCGTACCGAAGCATCTTTTCTCTTCCTGCGTGGGTTGCTGTTGCCAAGGCTTGTTGGCTCCAATCAGGGCACTGACACCTCAGCACTCGACATCCTTTGTGGGACAGCTCAAATCCAGCTCCTGGTTGTCATCGACGCCTCCTGGTCCTCGTGGCTGCAGAGTCAAGCTTCACCTCTTCTCACCTGAAACACCCGACATCGGTGGGCATTCGTCTATCGTGCCCCTGATCACTGGCAAGTGACCCAGACTCTGTCCCCTCTGCTTTCAGGTTCTTCTGATCTTTGATCCAGGCTTGGATCACACTGGACACTTCTCTCCTTCCCGGCAGCAGCACTTTGCAGCTGATCGCCATTGAAATCAACGACAATTCCCGACACCCTTTGACACCTATGCACCTGGCTTCCCTGGGTGAGGTAACTTGAGTACTCCGGTGATCCTGTGGCTGCTGGCCCTAGAACCTCCTAAGTCTAAAGGGGTTTGCTCAAAGTCCTCTCCTAAGTGTCCTTAACTTCTAAAATTCCAACCACGACTTTCCAATAGAATAGTACGGGGCTCGCGGCTGTGTTCTCACACTGCACACGTCCCCCGTGGGTCTCCTGTGTCACTACCTTGGGTGGATCCTTGTGGTCCCAGTGATTCTACGTGTTCTAGGCACTGTGTCTAGTCAAATAAATTGTGGTTCTTAAACCACTTTATTAATATTTGGTTTGGTCCACCCCTAGGGCCCATTGTATATTGTGCTATTTACTGTCGTTTTAGAACTGTATTATTGTGTGCCTTGCTCTCTAATCTCATAAAGGGATTAGTAGAGAGTGTTTAGAAATAAATACATATATTTTATATATAAACCTGGTGTGGTTCTCCTTTCATTTAGTAATTCAAGAGGTTATAATCTGGTAAACCAAGCTGCTATACGCTCCTTCAAGACATAGCCTGAAGGCTGCTCTCCATAGCTACCACTAGGATAGCTTTCAATAAAGGTTGTCTTTAAACCTATCATCAATAAGGGTTGTTTGGACTGTTGCAAGATGCCCACTATATCCATAGGCCAGGCCAACTTCTCACACATATGATCCAAGACATAAACAAATCAGCAGCCAAAAAGCACACAATTCAAAGGCACCCTGCCTCAAAGGGAGAAAGGAACACGAAATCAGAGCTGCAGGGGTAACTCCCCCACAATGCAGCACACACACATAGCAAGCAGAACATTAGCAATGACGGCAATGTGGCACCAAGTGCAACACCAACACCACAGGACAGGGCTCACAACAGGTTCCGCACGTGCGTAGTAATTGCCCACTCACACCAGGCATTGCCTGACACCGTGTGATGACAATGTATGGGTACTACCACACATCCATTATGTAGTCGAAAAACACACTGACTGCCAAATAGGCAGCTCCACCAAAACAGTCAAAATGTACATTAGCACGCAGTCTGAATGTAAACATCTGCAAATCTTCAACATACATGTGTAACTCTGTGAACCTGCATCTCCCCTTTACATTGCAGAGGGACAAACAACACCTCCTACAGAGCACACCACACTTCCCATCATTGATGATGAAGAGGACAACCTGCACATATGTCAAGACACCCTCCAACAGATAATGGACAGCCTCCGCACCCTATCCCCAGAAGCAGTGCAGGCCAGCTGCCCCGAGGTGACCCCATCACCTGCACAGACCACACAGCAGGCAGCACACACCACCACCACGGCTGTCTCCCAGGACCCCCCGGACCAATACATGGAGTTCCAACAGCGTGTGTGGGCTTGCCAGGTGGAGTTGGCTGAACAGCTGTGGGTGGGTTTCGACCTCGTGGCAGCCAAACTCGATGCCATACGTCGGTGTCTGAGTCCCATCAGGGACCACGTACAGTCCCTATCGGACAGCCCCTGTACGCACCATGCTCCACCATAGACCTTGGCTGATGTCGCTGGGGCCATTAATCGAATACAAATACTGTCTGGTCAGACAGGCACCAGCGATGACAGCACAGAGTTGGCACAGATGCGGAGGTCAATGGAGACCATGGAGCAGATGCTGGCTGGGAGCATGGCTGCCATGGCTGGACACCAGCGAGTAGTAGCTGGGAACGTCAATGCCCTGCCGTTCATCATCTTGCCATTGCTGCCACTGAGCCTGTCCCAGATGACTGAAGCGGGAACATCGACACACACATCTCTGACCCCTGACGAATCAGTGGCACACAGTGATGCTGCCCCATCACCTTTGCAGTCTGATGTGTCAGTGGCACACACTGACGCAGCCATCACCCCGCCACACACACAGGACACACCGGACACAGAACCCGTATCAGGAAAGTAAGATGGGGATGGTAATTACTGTGTGAGGAAGGAGGCAGTAGCATCCATCACGGCCAAATGGCATGTCCCTGCCTGGTTGTGCCCTATGCATCATGCCCTGGGACAATACCTCCCACTGACCCCCGGAACACTCTGCGACATTCCCCCGGACACCGACACGGACTGCCATATCTACACTGCTGGACAATTACACAGCAATCCTGCTGCGGACTGCACTCACCCTCTTCCTAAGCACTTTTCAATCACCAAAGGACTCTGGTTGGCCCACCATTGGGCTTCCTTGTAATGTGGGCTTGGATGGCCATGTATAGCTCCAGCTCCGTCAATCACCTGAATGTGAATAAAACATTCTAAATCACACAGATGTGTCATGACTATGTGCACTCACGTATGGAAGTATGGCTGGATGTAGGGACAATGATTGCACATGAAGGTACACCCTGGTAACTGACATCTATGCGCATGTGTATCCCTGAGACACTTGGCCAATTGGATGACTGTTAAGGTGAGTACTAGCTGTGTCCCCATTGCACATCAACAACAATCTCACAACCCCCCTGTTGGACCTGTCAGCCCTAGGGTGGTCTCCCCTTCTATTTTTGTATCGTGCCTCATTTTTTCCACCCTCATTTTTATGTTGGACTAGGTCTCCGGGCGCCTTTTCATTGCCAGGCAGTGTTAAGGTGCAGGTGCTCCCTTCTCCCAAGATGGCTGCCACAGACCCCTGCTACTGCAGGGTGGTCGTTTTTCATAGTAGCACCCTAGCTGCCAGGAGCTGGCTGGGACCCACAACAATGTTGCAACACCAGCCCGCCTTTTTGTCCCATAGTTAGAGTGGGGAAGCTCCTGGAAGAAGCTGGAACCTTCTAGAAGGGAGGTGGGGTTTTACTTTTGCCGCCTTGGCTAGAGGTCACCTGACCTAGGGCTACTTAAGAGTGGGAGGGAAACTTGTGTGGTGAGTTGGCCATTGGGGTGAAGCAGAGCTGGAAGAATCCACCAGGAGTGTAGGCGGTAGGGCCTAGCCAGGGACTTATGCCTCTGAGAGTGACAGGATTTAGGTACTGCCTCTTAAGTGAGTGAGGTGCCCTGTGAATCCCACTGATCTTGCCCAGTAGTAGGAGGACCCAGAGACTCTCTGCCAGCCTGACTAGGAAGGATCTAGTCGCCCTCTCCATCCCTACCCCTGTAACAGAACCCCTTAAGGGCGCCAGATACATCTGCGCCAAAAGACTTCATCTGTCAACTGAGAACTGAAATCTAACTTTAAGAACTGAGACTGCATGACAAGAGCGAGCTGTAAGCCTTGAATGCCAGAGCTGAGACTGCGTGTCCAAGCTACCCGAGTGAGCAAAATACTAAGCCGATTGCCAAGACACCGGGGATCGACCAGGTACCAGCGCTGTGACCCCCGCGCTTCCTACCCTGGTCTGGGACCCCCGGCAGCGTGCTCCGCTGAGCACTTTACCCCATCCTTAATTTGAGCCCCCCCCCCCTGCGACGACGAAGCCAGCGCGCTCACCGCTGCGGCCTGGAGGAGTGCCCTGCTGTGTCGCGAGGCCCAGGAGAAGCCCGGGGCCCCGTCGCTGCCGTCGCAGCCGAGTGAGGAGGTGCGCAAGGTCGGGGCCGAGTTCCCCCAACGTCGTGAGGACGGACGCCTGCTGACGCCGAGACGGAGGTAAGCCCGGAGGCCGAGATCCCCCCTGGTGCGCCCCCTGCTGGTCCGGAAACCGCACCGCACTTGGCCCGGGTCGTCCCCTCCGTGGGAATCCCCTCCCCTGCCTGCGCGACGGAGAGACCCCGCCGAGGGATCCTGTCCGTGTCCCCCCTTCTGTAAGACTGAAAGCGGTGCTACGTGAACTGCACCGGAGCATAGGGACCCGCTCCGCAAGTCCGGTCAGTCTCCCCGCTGGAAGCCGCCTAAAGAACTGACTAACTTTACCCTCGTGTGGCGCTTCCCGCCACCGACCCTGCTTCCCCAGCCGGAGCGACAAGGAAATGCGAGTAGCGCCTGTGTTATATGCTCTACTCGACAGTAATTACCTCACAAGGAAATGCGAGTAGCGCCTTGTGTTATATGCTCTACTCGAAAGTAATTGTTTGCCAGGAAAATGCGAGTAGCGCCTTGTGTTATATGCTCTACTCGAAAGTAATTGTTTGCCAGGAAATGCGAGTAGCGCCTTGTGTTATATGCTCTACTCGAAAGTAATTGTTTGCCAGGAAATGCGAGTAGCGCCTTGTGTTATATGCTCTACTCGACAGTAATTACATGCCAAGGGATGCGCGTAGCGCATTGTATTATATGTTCGGCACGAAGGTAATGCCATACCAGGATCACGAGTAACGTATTGTATTATATGCTCTGCTCGACTGTAATTACCTGCAAATGGTTGCGCGTAGCGCTTTGTTTTATATGCTTTACTTCATAGGATCAGGGGCCATCGATTACGAGGAGCGCTCAGTTCCACAGGCGCCATGTTAGTGAGCCCAATATGTCCCCGTTCAAGTATCATGCTTAGTTAGACGGCTCGTTCAGGGAAAGACTTCACGTAAGCGCGCACAGCGCTAGAACAAGGTAAGGCACTGCATAGATATCACCCAGAGTGTCGAATGTAATGTTACGATGGTATTATGTTTCATGTATTAATTACCTTGTTATTTCCTGAACGGCAACTGACCAGCTATACTTGGATAAACTTGAAGTATTTGCATAATTTAAATGGTGTGGCGTCCCTTATTGTGTGTGACTCTAGTCCATGAGAAGCGTGTGGTGTATGGTTGCTTAACACATCGCCCTCTGGTTGCCCGACCGGCTCGCGCCACGCTACCGCCTATAGGGCCTGGTGACCCCAGGTTCCTACATTGTTGGCCAGCGGTGGGATCCTTGGGACTTGTGACCATACAGCACCCTTCCGTGAGGCGAAGGGCGCCACAATTAAACGCCTATCCTACATTTTTTTTGTTCCACAGCTCAGAAACCATTGTTGCTGGATCATTAGTTCCACTGTCCAGGTAGAGAGTGCGAGAAGCCTGGTTAGCTATTGACTGTTGCCTACACCCTAGGAATTTTCTCCTTAGAGTCTAGGTCCCCACCTGCCAGAATGGAATCCCGGCTAGCGGACCTCGAGGGGTACACCGTGAGGCAACTGAGGGAGTTCGCGCAGGAGTTGGGGGTGCCTGGGATGCGGAGGGCCAAAGCGCCGGAACTCCGTACCGCCATTAGGGCATGGGTAGAAGCCCACCCAGAAGGGAGAGGGGATGAGGGACAGGAAGCGCCAGAGGCACCTCAGGAGGAGAGCGCCCAGGAAGTCCTGGACATCTTGAACGTAGACATGTCTGAGAATGTGCCCCCAGGAAGACGTTCTGGGGCCAGTAGTAGGACAGGGTCCAGGAGGAGCGCGTCTCCAGAAGAGTACGAGGACAGGAGGGAAGAGAGGCGACTAAAATGGGAGCTGGCCAAATTAGAGCAGGAGAAAGCAAGAGAAATGGCCAGATTGGAACAGGAAAAGGAATTAGCAAAATTGGAATGGGCAATGGAGGAGAAGAAGCTGGCGCACGAGCTTCAGTTAAAAGAGCTGGAGTTACGCGCCCTCCAATTGAATGCGTCTAATAAAGACAATGGTGGCAGCATACCCAGGGAACCTCAAGAACCAAAATTCTACCTACCCAAAGAAGTCATAGCCAATTATACATTAGGGGATGACATCATGAAGTGGTTGGAGGCATACGAGGTAGCCTTAACGGCCCATGGGGTACCCGAGAGTAACTGGGGAGGTGGTCTCTACCGGTATATACCTCCCACTGTTAGGGACACCCTGTTATATTTGGCCAAGGCGGATCAGGTTAAGTACGCCCCCATGAAAGAGGCCTTATTAAAGAAGTTTGGCCTCAACCCCGAGAAGTATAGGCAGAAGTTTCGTGGCAGCCATAAGCTGTCCACCCAGACATGGGTAGATTTTTTTGATTACGCAAGGAAGGCACTAGATGGTTGGGTGCGTGGCAGCGAGGTACAGGACTACCAAGGGTTGTACGATCTTTTTTTAAGGGAGCACCTCGTGGATAAGAGCTTTCCGGAGCTGCGCCAACATCTGGTGGACCGCAAGCTGAAGGATCCTCGAGAGCTTGCGGAGGAGGCAGATATTTGGGTGAGCACCCGGGTGTCTCACAAGGGCCCTGGGGGAGATGGCTCGAAAGGTGGACAGGGTTTCCCCCAGAAGAAAGAGGGGGGAGATAAAAAGGTGGAGTTCTCGAAAGGTCCCCAAAATAAGTTTGGGAAGGGAGTAGGAACCCCACCCCCGTCCAATTCCACAAGACCCACTTACCCTGACAGGAGTCAGCAGCCAAGGATTGTGCGGTGCTACGAGTGTGGGGAGATTGGACACTACAGAGGAGATCCCAAGTGTCGCAAGCGACCACCAGCCCCATCGGGCGTGAAGAGTCCCGGGGTGAGTAGTATAGCGCTTGGGTTGGAGCTGCCCTTAGATAGGGAAGGGGAGTGGACAGGCCTGACACTGGTTTCACTCGGGGATAGAGAGGTGGTCCCCGTAGTGTCCCTGCCCCCGAACACTGCTAAATATCAGCAGAGGGTGAGAATTAATGGGGAGGAGGTGGAAGCTCTGAGGGACACAGGGGCCAGCATGACCACTGTCGTGCGGCGGCTGGTGTCCCCAGACCAAGTAGTCCCCGAGGAGTTCCATCCGGCCGTATTGGCTGACGGCAGTTTGAGTCACTATCCAGTGGCTCGTGTTCCATTCGAGTGGGGAGGAGTCAAAGGCCTACTGCGAGTTGCTGTGAGCCCTGCCTTGCCTGTGGGGTGTTTGCTAGGGAACGACCTGGAGCACACCAAATGGAAGGACGTCGAGTTTCACGCTCACACTGAGATGCTGGGATTACCAGGGTGGACTTGCGTGAGCACGCGGTCCATGGCTGCCCGGCATGGAACTCACCCGGAGTTGGAGCCTGGAATCATGGCCCAACCCAAACCCAAACGTGGGAAGAAGAAGGAGGTAGAGGACATGCCCCGTGAGTCGGATGGGGAGGCCGCAGAGGTGCCCCCGGAGTCCGCGGAGGTGGATGTCGTTCCTGTGGAGGACTTGCCGACCCTTGCTGACTGGCAAGTGGAAGGAGGGCCTACCCGGGAGGAATTTTGTCAAGCACAAAGGACGTGCCCCACTCTTGAGGGTATGCGGCGGCAGGCCGACGCTCAAGTGGCTAGTCAGGAACTGGGAGGTTATCATGTGTATTGGGAGGATGGTCTCCTATACAGTGAGCCCAGGGTGCCGGTACATGGATCTTCGAGGGCCATAGTGGTCCCCCAGTGTTACCGGGCCTTCCTGCTGGAGTTAGCGCACGAGATCCCCTTAGCTGGACACCTGGGCCAGGACAAAACCTTTGCACGGTTAGTCCCCCATTTTTATTGGCCCAGGATGAGGATTGCCTCAGACGCCTTTTGCAAGACCTGCAAGTCTTGTCAGGCTAGTGGCAAGACTGGGACAAAGTTGAAAGTCCCATTGGAACCGCTCCCCGTGGTCGGGACCCCTTTTGAGAGGGTCGGTATCGATATTGTTGGGCCATTGGACCCTCCGACCGCAGCGGGACACAGGTTCATCTTAGTTTTGGTGGACCACGCCACAAGGTACCCAGAGGCTATTCCTCTGAGGACCATCACTGCACCGGTGGTGGCGCGGGCACTGTTGGGAATTTTTACCCGAGTGGGATTCCCGAAGGTCGTGGTGTCGGACAGAGGCACCAATTTCATGTCGGCCTACATGCAGGCCATGTGGAAGGAGTGTGGAGTGACCTACCGGTTCTCCACCCCTTACCACCCCCAGACTAACGGGCTTGTAGAGCGATTCAATAAGACATTGAAGGGGATGATCCGAAGCCTTCCCGAAGGCTTGAGGCGTAAATGGGACGTCCTCCTCCCCTGCTTGTTATTCTCCTATCGGGAGGTACCGCAGAAGGGAGTCGGGTTCAGCCCGTTTGAATTGCTCTATGGCCATCCCGTTAGGGGTCCCCTCAGTTTAGTGAAAGAGGGGTGGGAGAAGACTTCACAGAAGCTTCCCCGTGACATTGTCAGCTACATGCTGGCGTTCCGCAGCCAGATGGCCAAGCTGTGGAAGGCAGCCACAGAGAACCTGGAGGCTAGCCAGACCGTAATGAAGGAGTGGTATGACCGCAACGCTCGGACGGTCGAGTTGGACGTTGGACAGAAGGTGTGGGTTATGGAACCTGGAGAGCTTTGTGCCCTCCAGGACCGGTGGACTGGCCCCGTCGACATTGTGGAGCGGCGAGGCCAGACCACATACGTTGTGGATGTAAAAACCCCCCGTCAACCCCTCAGGGTGCTCCACGTCAACCGCCTGAAGCCGCACCATGAGCGATCGGAGCTTGCTCTCCTTATGGTGACGGATGGGAGCGAAGAGAAAGAGAGTGAAGCTCTTCCTGACCTTCTTGCGGCGCAAGAGAAGGATGGTTCGGTGGAAGGTGTAGTCCTCTCCCCATCCTTGACCCCAGAGCAGCAGAGGGACTGTCGCCATGTCCTGGGACAGTTCGCCTCGTTGTTCTCCCTAACGCCTGGAATCACTCATTGGTGTACCCATGATGTGGACACAGGGGATAGCCCCCCGGTGAAGAACAAGTCTTACCGGCTTTCTGACCGAGTGAAGGATAGCATCCAGCGTGAGGTGGCAAAGATGCTGGAGCTGGGGGTGATAGAACCTTCCAGCAGCCCGTGGGCTAGTCCAGTGGTGTTGGTGCCGAAAGCGGCCCCACCGGGTACGACGCCAGAACTTCGGTTCTGTGTGGACTACCGGGGGTTGAACTCTGTCACGAAGACAGATGCTCACCCCATCCCACGTGCAGATGAGCTGGTGGACCGGCTGGGAGCAGCCCGGTACCTCAGCACCATTGACCTGACATCCGGATATTGGCAGATTGCCATGGCCGACGGAGCACGGGAGAAGACAGCGTTCTCCACCCCAGAGGGCCACTACCAATTTCGAGTGATGCCCTTTGGGCTCAAAAATGCTCCGGCCACATTCCAGCGGTTAGTGAATCAGGTACTATCTGGCCTGGAGTCCTTCTCAGCAGCCTACTTGGATGACATAGCTGTCTTCAGTAGCAGCTGGGAGGACCATCTGCGAAACCTCCAGGAGGTATTGCAGGCGCTGCAACGTGCTGGCTTAACTATTAAAGCCAGCAAGTGCCAGATTGGACAGGGATCTGTCGTGTACCTGGGACACCTGGTGGGCGGAGGTAAGGTGCAACCCCTCCAGGCCAAAATTGAAACCATCTTGGCTTGGAAGCCCCCCAAGACCCAAACAGAGGTCCGAGCTTTCCTCGGCCTCACTGGGTATTACCGCCGGTTCGTCAAGGGATATGGTACCATCGTGACCCCCTTGACGGAGTTGACCTCAAAGAAACAACCTCGCAAGGTCATATGGACAGCTGCATGCCAAGAAGCCTTTGATACGCTGAAAAATGCGATGTGTACAGCTCCAGTACTAGCAACACCCGATTTCAGCAAGGAATTTATTGTACAGACCGACGCCTCAGAGCACGGCATAGGTGCGGTGCTCTCGCAACTCAACACCGAGGGCCAAGACCAACCTGTGGCCTTCATATCTCGAAGACTCCTCCCTCGGGAACGGCGATGGAGCACCATTGAGAGAGAAGCCTTCGCGGTGGTGTGGGCTCTGAAGAAGTTGAGGCCATACCTCTTTGGCACTCACTTCCTTATCCAGACCGACCACCGCCCCCTTCGCTGGCTCATGCAGATGAGAGGCGAAAACCCCAAGTTGTTGAGGTGGTCCATTTCCCTACAGGGGATGGATTTTCGGGTGGAACATCGGCCCGGAGTTGACCACGCCAATGCTGACGGTCTCTCCAAGTTTTTCCGCCTTAGTGAAGAGAACTCCCTAGAGGTTGGGTAGCTCTCCCCTCTTTCGGCTGGGGGGGGACGCATGTTGGACCTGTCAGCCCTAGGGTGGTCTCCCCTTCTATTTTTGTATCGTGCCTCATTTTTTCCACCCTCATTTTTATGTTGGACTAGGTCTCCGGGCGCCTTTTCATTGCCAGGCAGTGTTAAGGTGCAGGTGCTCCCTTCTCCCAAGATGGCTACCACAGACCCCTGCTACTGCAGGGTGGTCGTTTTTCATAGTAGCACCCTAGCTGCCAGGAGCTGGCTGGGACCCACAACAATGTTGCAACACCAGCCCACCTTTTTGTCCCATAGTTAGAGTGGGGAAGCTCCTGGAAGAAGCTGGAACCTTCTAGAAGGGAGGTGGGGTTTTACTTTTGCCGCCTTGGCTAGAGGTCACCTGACCTAGGGCTACTTAAGAGTGGGAGGGAAACTTGTGTGGTGAGTTGGCCATTGGGGTGAAGCAGAGCTGGAAGAATCCACCAGGAGTGTAGGCGGTAGGGCCTAGCCAGGGACTTATGCCTCTGAGAGTGACAGGATTTAGGTACTGCCTCTTAAGTGAGTGAGGTGCCCTGTGAATCCCACTGATCTTGCCCAGTAGTAGGAGGACCCAGAGACTCTCTGCCAGCCTGACTAGGAAGGATCTAGTCGCCCTCTCCATCCCTACCCCTGTAACAGAACCCCTTAAGGGCGCCAGATACATCTGCGCCAAAAGACTTCATCTGTCAACTGAGAACTGAAATCTAACTTTAAGAACTGAGACTGCATGACAAGAGCGAGCTGTAAGCCTTGAATGCCAGAGCTGAGACTGCGTGCCCAAGCTACCCGAGTGAGCAAAATACTAAGCCGATTGCCAAGACACCGGGGATCGACCAGGTACCAGCGCAGTGACCCCCGCGCTTCCTACCCTGGTCTGGGACCCCCGGCAGCGTGCTCCGCTGAGCACTTTACCCCATCCTTAATTTGAGCCCCCCCCCCTGCGACGACGAAGCCAGCGCGCTCACCGCTGCGGCCTGGAGGCCTGGAGGAGTGCCCTGCTGTGTCGCGAGGCCCAGGAGAAGCCCGGGGCCCCGTCGCTGGCGTCGCAGCCGAGTGAGGAGGTGCGCAAGGTCGGGGCCGAGTTCCCCCAACGTCGTGAGGACGGACGCCTGCTGACGCCGAGACGGAGGTAAGCCCGGAGGCCGAGATCCCCCCTGGTGCGCCCCCTGCTGGTCCGGAAACCGCACCGCACTTGGCCCGGGTCGTCCCCTCCGTGGGAATCCCCTCCCCTGCCTGCGCAACGGAGAGACCCCGCCGAGGGATCCTGTCCGTGTCCCCCCTTCTGTAAGACTGAAAGCGGTGCTACGTGAACTGCACCGGAGCATAGGGACCCGCTCCGCAAGTCCGGTCAGTCTCCCCGCTGGAAGCCGCCTAAAGAACTGACTAACTTTACCCTCGTGTGGCGCTTCCCGCCACCGACCCTGCTTCCCCAGCCGGAGCGACAAGGAAATGCGAGTAGCGCCTGTGTTATATGCTCTACTCGACAGTAATTACCTCACAAGGAAATGCGAGTAGCGCCTTGTGTTATATGCTCTACTCGAAAGTAATTGTTTGCCAGGAAAATGCGAGTAGCGCCTTGTGTTATATGCTCTACTCGAAAGTAATTGTTTGCCAGGAAATGCGAGTAGCGCCTTGTGTTATATGCTCTACTCGAAAGTAATTGTTTGCCAGGAAATGCGAGTAGCGCCTTGTGTTATATGCTCTACTCGACAGTAATTACATGCCAAGGGATGCGCGTAGCGCATTGTATTATATGTTCGGCACGAAGGTAATGCCATACCAGGATCACGAGTAACGTATTGTATTATATGCTCTGCTCGACTGTAATTACCTGCAAATGGTTGCGCGTACCGCTTTGTTTTATATGCTTTACTTCATAGGATCAGGGGCCATCGATTACGAGGAGCGCTCAGTTCCACAGGCGCCATGTTAGTGAGCCCAATGTGTCCCCGTTCAAGTATCATGCTTAGTTAGACGGCTCGTTCAGGGAAAGACTTCACGTAAGCGCGCACAGCGCTAGAACAAGGTTAGGCACTGCATAGATATCACCCAGAGTGTCGAATGTAATGTTACGATGGTATTATGTTTCATGTATTAATTACCTTGTTATTTCCTGAACGGCAACTGACCAGCTATACTTGGATAAACTTGAAGTATTTGCATAATTTAAACGGTGTGGCGTCCCTTATTGTGTGTGACTCTAGTCCATGAGAAGCGTGTGGTGTATGGTTGCTTAACACATCGCCCTCTGGTTGCCCGACCGGCTCGCGCCACGCTACCGCCTATAGGGCCTGGTGACCCCAGGTTCCTACACCCCCAATGTAGGCACACGTCCATGTATTGAATAGGGCTGTGTGTAGGAATTACCGAATCGGTAGCAGGCCAGGAGTGGTGTCCTACATCACATGGGACAACAGAACTTCACGTCACATACCTACTCACACACATCTGTGTGGACACATTCTGTTATGATATATGACATTGCTACACATGGTCAGAGGTTGGACACCATACTCACATTGCTGAAGTCATGTAAGTGCACAGGTCGGCCAGCAACTATCCCAATACAATGTCTGGCTCACAGAGGTGGAGCTTGCAAAAGGGAGCCTCCCCCATTGCACATACGTCAGTCAGTTCCTCCCTGTGTAGGGACGATTCACATTGTGGCACACGAGTGGACAATCTAATCAACACACATCACAGTTAGACACCAGTGGAGTGGCTTAGACTTCATTGGCATGTGCGTGTCAGTACGGACGAGGCTACGGCGACAACAGGCAGGGACATGCTTAAGACACTTACACGCAGCATGGAACATGTCGAGGTTCAGAAAATGGTGAGTCAAAAATGCACAACAATCATCATGTACGGCAACGGTCTCAGCCCACCTGGCCTTGCTGGATGAGTCATGTGTTGTTTGGTGTCTTCCCATTGCCCCGTGTGAGGGGGCACGACTCACTGCCCATGGGATCTGAATAGTGCTTTGCCACCGGAGTGCGACGATTGTCTGCTCTGCTGACAGTGATCAGGTGAAAGGGTCTGACAGGTTCACATGTCGTGCTACAGTGCCATGTGTGTACTCTACCCCCAGCAGTGTGTCCGAATAGGTAACGCTGTGTTGCTCCGACCATGGACCTGCATCACCTTGCACAGGTGTGTGTACACACGCATAGTTCCACGCACATGCATCCACAGTCCTGACAAAGGCAGACATGCCCTCTTGTGGTGGGATATGTGAGCATTCCCCATGATGCAACAAGTTGTTGGGACCTGTGCTGTGGGTGACAATCCGATGTAGCTGCAGGAACATAGTTACTCGCCTATGAATGCCCGTGCAGCTTCATGTGCAATGTGTTCCAATAGTACGTCGTTGTCGTGTTCAAGGAACACCAGGGTGAGCCAATCCATTAAAATCCATTAACTGGTCCAGGCAGGTGTGCTCAGCCCACGCCGTTTCACCAATCCGCAACACAGCCCGATAGGGGAGCGCCTCGATGTGGTCACTGCACATGAGGAATTGTGCAATCTCCCATGTGCAACTGCCAATATATACGGAGTATGTCAAGGCATCCCATGCACGGCTGTCTCGGTTACACTCAACAGGGGGTGCAGACACAAGTCATAATCCAATTCATCTATGGTTGTGTTGGATAGGCAGACATCCATGGGACACTCGAAAGTGCATGTTCGGCAGTGGAACCAGGGCTGGACGCAGGTGACGTAGGCAAGGCAGAAGGTCAGCCGGGAAGTGATCTGCAGCACCGCCAGTGGCAGTGCGCCCAGTAAATGCAGCATATGTGCACGGTACTGTTCCACGTGACGGGGGTTGTGCATGTGCCCGGGATGGCCTGCCATTGCGTTGGTGCGTCTCGTGGAACCGGCACTCTTCTGGACTGCGGCATTTGTGTGGAGGATATGTCACAGCTCTGAGCAATGATTTGAATGTGTGTGCAATATTGGGGAGAATGGGTTGCTGTTTCCGTGAGTGTCAAGGGCATCCCATGCGAGGGTACCTCAGGCAGGGGCTTCTCTGTGTGCGGTGTGGATAAGTCGGATAGTTCATTGACGCAATGCGTGGTGGGGGAGAAGTCCCCATCTCCCATGGCCTCTCTCTCAGGGTGTTCCAGCCACGCTCTGGACCAAGGTTAGAGGGGCAGGTGTCTTCCCGCCTTCTGCATTGGAACAATGGAGCTTTCATCCCTGATGTTTGCTACTTGCGTTTTCGGAATGTGATGCGGCTTTGGCGCTGGGATTGGGACAAGGCCTTGGGCTCATGGTGTATGGATGGTGATACACACACACATGTTGGCAGGTGGAGCCAGGTACTCGAGAGGCCTTGCGCTGCTTGTGCAATCTCACTCCGTCTCTCTTCTTCGCTCTCTCCCTCCCTCTCTCCCTCTCTTTCCTTTGTTGGGTGCATGGCACACCTTCTTCTCTTGGATTTTGTCTTCCAGGCTGTGTCCTACAGATTGTCTAGTGAGGGCCCACTAGGACTCATCTGATTGGTTGTTTTGGCTTTTGTTTGAATGGTGTTTTGTGTTTTGTGTTGATGATTGCATTGCTGTATGACTGATTCTCCATTTTCTGGCCACGTATGTATGCTCGGTGCTACCACCGGTTTTTGTGATTCACAGGAACACCTGGTTTAAAATGTAGTTACACAGGTACCGCCTGTGTGTTTGTGCACATTATTCATGCTTTGACTCGGAGACCTCAGATTATTGCTGTCAGCTCACCGAGCGCCCGCAGCAACCGGGGTCTGCCCCTTCCCCACGCATCAGGCACAGAAGCCAAACTTCACTCCAAAGCAGAAACCGCACATGATTCATGTTTATTACTTTATTACTCAATCCCTCACTGTAAACGCACAAGCCTTCTAATCTCAAATGTAAAACAGGCAAAGCGCTCCAACACCTCCACACCCTGTTATGAAGGCTTCATTCTAAAATATCTATATATATATACGTGTGTGTGCAGTGTATACATACATGCATAAATCATATATATCTATATATATATATATACACGTGTGTGTGCAGTGTATACATACATGCATAAATCATATATATCTATATATATATATATCTCATGTGTGTGTGGGTGCATATTGTTTTACGGTCGGCAGAATCAGCCAGAGACCTTTCTGGGTAACACTTTACCAGTGCTTGATTCTTTTCACTTTTCAGTTAATGGGATGAAAATTGTTTATATTTTCTGGCAGTGTTCCTTGCCTAAATTGTTCCCATAATCCCACCCACGAACACAAAACAGCGGTTCCCTGTATCAGGGCTAAGGGGCATATTATCAAGAAACGGTGTTAAAATTATCGCCGCTTTAGCGGCAGAAAACTGCCGCAAAAGCGGCGATAATGGGCTTGATAATATGCCACAGAGAATTCCCATAGAAGCCCATGTTCTGGTGTCAACATGGGCTTCTATTGGAATTCTCTGCGGCATATCAGCAAGCCCATTATCGCCGCTTTAGCTTCAGTTTTCTGCCGCTAAGGCGGCGATAATTTTAACACCATGCTTGATAATATGCCCCTAAGATTCTTCTTTCTTCCCCTTGGAAGCCCCTTAAGCATTCCATCCATGACTTGTTTCTGTGCTGAAATCCACATTCAGCCCAGAGAAGTGCCCAGTAACAGTAACAACTCCTGACTAAACCGAACCCGGCTGCCTGGGCAGCCCAGTCCCTTGGATATCTGGTCTGTGACTTCCCAAACCCCATCACAGTGACCATTTAATATCAAGGAGCCCATGAGACCGGACCTCTAGACTCAGTAGAAACATGCAGGAGTGCCTTCTGCTCTTGTTGGCAGGAAAGCGAAATTTGTAGACAGGTCACCTTTTAATTGCACCTGGCTTCCTGCCGGTGCCCCCCAGTTTGGAAAAACACCGACCCTCTCGAAGTGTTGTGTTGTCTTGCATGAAAAAAGATCTCGGCGGCACAAGCTGAGATGATGGCCTATCCAGACATCCATCTTTACTGGGAGGAAATAATCTTAGGACCATGGAGAAGCCCAGCTTCAGGGCCTGCCTGAAATACAAGCGACTGAACTGGCTGCCTGGAGAGACAGGTATTCTCTTAATCTTAAGGACAATCGCAAGGCCCCGTTGACCCATACCTGGGTGGATGAAGGCTCCACCCGATACCAGGGTGGAGGACGGCACAAGGGTGAATCCTGCCAAGAAACCATGTTGACCTCCACCTCTGAATTTTTGCCTTGTACCCGACCCACCCTACAATCCTGTAGGTAGCATTTCGCCCTACAATACCGTGGTGGTTCATTAATGTGACCAGACACTGTCTATTAAATAACATTTTTTGACTTTGACTTTGATGAAACCTGTATCCCTCTTGATCCTATAATCCTCGGCTGTGTTCCACTTGCCAATGATGGTCAGACTGACCGTCGAACCACTGAAACCATCTCCCTATAGCTTATAGTTTCCAAGATATCACTATTTGAAAGTCAAGCGACTTCCTAACCCTGAGCTAGGTTGTTTACCCACTGGAGGTTAACCATGCTTGTCGACCGAACTGTGGTTGGTAACTCCTGTTATGAAACGTGGAGTTTGAAGTGCCTCCGAAACCAGACACAGCAGTGGCTGCAGGCTTTGACCACTTTCCATTTGCCAGGCAGTAGCTTTCCCTTTCATTAGTTTTGGTTGGCACTTTGTGTAGTGGAATTTTGTGTTTAGGCACAGTCTCTACATCACTGGCTCAGACCCACTGAGCTACCTCCCTTGATCACTGTTCTGCAAATGAAACTAGGACAAAAGATACATGGATCATAGCATCTTAGATACATTGTTACCATCCATTGATGGCTACACAACGGATACATCTGGTAGTAAATCTGCTGAATACCTGAATACAGAAAGCTGTACTACTTTTGGACATGACTGATCGCCATCAGCGTGTAGGGCAACACTGCTGTTTATGTTAAATTTAGGGCTTACGGTTAAAATACTAAATCATATTTGAAGTTGTGCGTCAGTAGGTGCTACGACCTTCTAATGTTATATGTTGTGCTTTATATTAACCTCTAGGACATGGTGAGTGAAAATAAAGGGATGAGATGTAGCCTAACAGTCAGAGCTGTCAGCTTTGGAACTGGGGACGTAGATTTGAGTCCTGGCGTTGGCTCATAATCTTGAGATTCTGGGTAAATCACTCAATCTCCCCATGCCACAAAAATAAACAATTATCTTGTCTTGTGTAATATAATGTGGTACTCATATATTGCCTGGCTACTCACTAGTAAACTTAATTACTCCAAGACCACCTCTTCCCCGTCACAGTTTTTACATAGATGAGCTATAGCGCCTCCCACCTCTCACAACCAATGTACTTGAGAGGCGTAAGACTTGCATTTTGCATCTGTAAACCAACAAAACACAACAAATAAAGCGTCTACACACGCTTGCGCCCCTCCCACAGAAAGGGCATGTGTATTATTGCTGAGTGACGCCTCTGACCAGTTACACAAGGGAACACCTTTGCGAGTTGGTACGCTTGTCCAGGTCCTCTCACTAGCTTCGCTGAGGCAGACGCTCTTATGCATTGACCCATTATACCACTAAGTATCCTTCAGCGTGACTTCCAAAGCATGGTAAGCAGTATGAGGTTGCTAAAGCATTCCCTCTTACAAAGAATAACAAACGTACTTGCTGCAACCCGCCCGGGGACTATTGTATGCAGAAGAAATAAAACAGGGTGCAAGGTGGGTGCGGTTTCCCTTTATAGCAGGAAGTGAGAAGATAAGAGAAACCATTGTGGAAGAATGGGAAACTTCGTTTATTAGGTCTGGGCTAGACAGCGCATGCGCTGTCTCTTTGAGACATTTTGTTTACAATCAGTTTGCTTCAGCCCGCCCATAGGCTTACCATTTGCTCAATTAAACGTCGCCCTCATATCCTTCTTTCCCCTCTGTCCATGTTATGCATGCATCATGCCTCTTCTGGAGTTTGACCATCCCCAGAGTATGGACCAAGTACTTGTGTCCATCCAGTGCTCCCGGTTTAAGAGCTACTTTTTTCTTTGTCTGATAGCACTCCACACAAGTCCTAATGTTTCCACTCGCTCTGACTCCTCCCACCCACCCCATCCCTATTGCTGCTTTTCCTCCACAGGTCATGTTTCTTTATCCCCCTGCAAGTAGGGGCCAGCTTCAAATGGAGCAACTACTCATTAGCTGATCGGCCAGCAAGTAAAGACACACACACAATTAAATCACGTGTAACTGCTATAAAACACTTTTCTACTCTACAGCAAACATACACACATTTTCTTGAATTCAAATGAGTGTTTGATTTTCAGATTGATGCCATTAAATAATAAAGCGATACCAAAGGGGATGATGGACGGAGCATTAGAGCAAATCAAACACTCACCCCCAGTCAACTGATCTGGGTTTAATCCATCATCATTCTTTAGCTCACTCCACCACCCCAGTTCAGACATGGCCATATACAAATCAGTCTGACCCTGTGCCTCATGGGAACAGTCCAGCCCGAACTGCCAAGCCATGTCTTCCCTGGACCGGAAACAAGCATCCTGGGACCGGTTTCGGGTTCATAACCCTCGTCAGCCAGGCTATCTTGAATCCAGTGGCAAAGTGAGCAAGGGACCCACGTCTGGGCATATCCTGCCAACTTAGGGCGCACAAAGCGATACCAAAGGGGATGATGGACGGAGCATTAGAGCAAATCAAACACTCACCCCCAGTCAACTGATCTGGGTTTAATCCATCATCATTCTTTAGCTCACTCCACCACCCCAGTTCAGACATGACCATATACAAATCAGTCTGACCCTGTGCCTCATGGGAACAGTCCAGCCCGAACTGCCAAGCCATGTCTTCCCTGGACCGGAAACAAGCATCCTGGGACTGGTTTCGGGTTCATAACCCTCGTCAGCCAGGCTATCTTGAATCCAGTGGCAAAGTGAGCAAGGGACCCACGTCTGGGCATACCCTGCCAACTTAGGGCGAACAAAGCGATACCAAAGGGGATGATGGACGGAGCATTAGAGCAAATCAAACACTCACCCCCAGTCAACTGATCTGGGTTTAATCCATCATCATTCTTTAGCTCACTCCACCACCCCACTGGGGTGGCAGAGTGGGCTAAAGAACGGTGATGGATCAAACCCAGATCTGTTGACTGGGTGTGAGTGTTTGATTGGTTCTGATGCTCCGTCCATCACCACCCCCTTTTGTACCGCCATTAAATAATAAGCATTATATACGTTTTAAATGAAACCAATGTTTTACATTTTGAGACTTTTACTGTTTTTTGCTGCTCTGTCCAGCTCTGAATACATACCCCACGCAGTGCTTTAAATGGGAAAAAAATAGTGCAGGTACTCATTTAAATGTGGCGAGTGGGCGGGGCTAGGGGCGGGGCTAAAGGCAAGAAATGCGAAGTTTATTGGGTTATATACTAGTTGCAGTACACACGAGAAATGTCTTTCTATAAACAAATCAGGTTAATTTGTTATACAAAATGAAAGTCAAACAGTGATATTTTAACCTTTCCTTATTTTGTAATATTTCTCTCACAAAAACACGCACACACAAGCAGGCAAACAGGCCCACATAAGTAGACACTCACACAAAAGAATCAGGTAGGATTAAAGCCCTTTTAACCTCCCATGGCTTTTCTCATTGTGCTGTCACTGGGCTGCCTCGATTCCTTGCAACACAGCATGACGGCGAACACTGGGATATCATGCAAATGAGCCCACGCTGAAAGGTTCAGTGGAGGCTCAGCTCAGGGTTTTAAAAGGGATTTGGCTTAACAAAGAGACAGGCTACCACCACTAGAGGCCAATGCGCCTACCCTCCATGAGTACCGGTACTCTCCACGGCCGTAGAGAAGTGCCAGTAGTCAAGGTGATAAAAATAAGAAGTGCCGGTACTCAGTACCAGTGAGTACCGGCCCATTTAAAGCACTGACCCCACACATATGAATGCACACCGTAAATACTTCTTGGGGAAACCCCCTTTGAGTTCTTTCCACTTTCAGTAGTAGTCTTGGTGTCTCTTGGGCCTCTTTCTAACAGTGGATGGGCTTATTTTCTCGCTGATGCCTGTCGGGCTGCATGCCGCTCGCTGTGCAGAAGACAGCTGCTTGCAGAGAGATAGAGTAGTTCAGCTCCCCATGCATTGCAAGACCCCCCTGTAAATGTCCTCATAGGAACCGTTCTGAGTCTTGTATCACTATTTTAATTTTTATACCTTCCTTTGGCCTTGATTAAATATATTTGAATTTCCTTGTTTCTAGTTTCGCTCCCAAAACAATTGACCCTCTTTCTTAGCCACAATGGCTTCTTTCTGATCTACACTGATGCCCTGCTTCTGACCCATATGTGCTCTCAGGCCCTCAGTGCTCTTTTCTCTGACCACCACATGGGCCCACCTTCTCATGCACATACACCTCTCTTTCTCGCCCCTCTGTCTCATCACTCACATATACCCCTCTTTCTCACCCACATGTACCCATCTTTTCACCCTCTTTCTGACCCACAATACCCCGCTTTCTGACCTAGTATACTCATCTATTTGACCCGTTGTCCATTCTTTTTGAACACCAGGGCACTGCTTCTTGACCCAAATGCATTCCCTCCTCTGAACTACAGTGCCCCTTCTCCACACCATGCAACATAATTACACTCCATATAAATCATCTCTGCACCATGCCACATAATTACACTATACATATTCCAACTCCACACCACATACATCCACTCCACTCCATGACACATGGCTAAAAGACAATGATATTGGCAACGCCAGTAGCTCTCGGATTGCTGCAACCTTTTGGCTTTGCCAGTGCTTGTTTCAGTCTTGGGAACTGTTATGGTGGAGGAGCTATCACTCATCTATGTAAGGACTGTGACAGGGAAGAGGGGCAAGATGGTAATGCGCTCCATTGCCCTTGGACCAAGTTCACATTCTATAAAAACTGCCCAAAATAAAAAGACAAAACGTCCATAATGAAGTGCGACAGGAGCCACACATTCCCTGAGACAATCTATGCACTCGTGGCCCGCCATTATTCGTGGATTTCACTCCAGAATCAAAGAGCAAGGAGAAGCTGTGGAAGTGCCCACATTCACCCATTCATCCAAGAATTTCCCTTCCACCCCACATCTCTCTACGAGGAACCCGCAGAGAGGACTTGCTTTCCAAGGTGCCTCCAATATTTCCGCTGCTCTCACTGGCTTGCGTACTGCTGCTCAAACAGTCCCCAGCTGTTTATTTTTTCTGGCATTGTTCCTTTCCTAAAGTGTTCCCACAATGCCACCCACCAGCAAGTTGGCCCTGGAAACCCCTGCTTCCTTTTGGTATGGGAAAGAAATGTCAAAAAATGGCAGGAATGCATAGCTTTTTGAAGTAGTTTCATTGATAGTCCATTGTGACACTCAAAGGTTGTCTGCCCGTAGGCGAGAACATGAAAAAAAGAATGTACACAATGTACAAATCAAACAGGCACTAGAAATACTTGTCCTGTTATTGCAAGATTGTGTATCACACCAAACAGTTGTGGCTAATTGCTTTATAGCTGAAAAATCAAATGAAAGCAACACCCCATGGGTGAAGGTGGACTTCCAGCAGTGATTTGTCTCCTCACCAGCCAATTAGTTCTAGGCAATTCGTTTTTGGATTGTGACTTCCCTCCTCACTAGTCAATAAGTTGCATTTGTTTATGCAACATTTTCTTTTTTCTGATGACAGCACTCTATTAACAGTAGCTGTCAACCCTCTTAAGGCTGTTTGCCATTAATGCTTTAAAATCAGTAAATTGAAAAATAAAAAACTCTTCGCCAATAGTAACAGCACCACACACTGCATTTAACATAAAATTTCTATAATTTCTGTTTTTTTCCTACAGTTTACCCAATGCTTAACTTGCACTGGTGTTTGTGCCTACTGGGTATTTTCTGGAGACAGGACACATTTGATTTGGTCCAATCGCGTTCACCCGCTCAGCCACACAAGGCGATCAGACACGTCCAGAAAAAGCAAAACCTCTTGCAGTAATGCAGAGGTCTTTGGACTCTGCAGTGGACCTCCTGGGGGTCCATGACTTTATTCCTAGGGGGACACAAATACCTCAGCAAGTACTTGTGAATGAAGATGGCCTGGAAGCGCACCTTTATTTAGCGCTTTTCTTTTCTGTCTTCATTTACAAGCAGCAGTTGACGCGCTTACAAACAAAGCATGAAAGCTGTGGTCCCGAAAGCTGTGGTAATAGGGTAAAAGACATGACTAAAAAAGTAAAAAATATTCTTTAACTCCATTGTTCTTTTTTCACCTTCAGGTAACTGCACATAAAATAAGGTACACATATTAAATGAGAAATAAATGCAAGTCAAACTAATCAGTGGAAAATACACTATTTTATGTTATGAAACCTCTATTGGTTAATGCAATTACTGCCAATGTCTGTGTGTGAGGTCAGAGAGTCTCAGAATTGAATCCTGGTTGGCGCAGTGGGGAACAGGGGTCTGTGTATTTATAGTGCAATGAGGTCCAATCTTGTAACAGAAAGCACTGTGATTATGTAAGTCATATTTTAACCCTACATTACACAGAGTACAGTATAGGCTGCTGCAGAATGAGTTAGTTGTTTAATATAAAACAAGTGCTTTCAAAGTATATATTTAGTAATAGGTGCAATTACATGTCAGGTAGTAGTGTTCCCCAAAATGGGTGAAAAACCGCACATCAAAGTAATAGAGTTGTTATAAATAGTCAATCAATTATGTATTTGCGTTATCAATATATTATTAATGTAATGGGGTGCTGATGAAGCTATAAGCACTTACTACCCAAAAAGTGCTGTTGGCAAGTCGACAAGACGACTTATCCACACAATTGTTTAGAGAAAATCAGCTTTTAAGCACACCCTTGTTTCAAAGTATAAGAAGTCCATCAATATGCCATTTTATCTGAGGACCAATATTTCATGATGAATGTAGAGATAATATAACGAAAGTTCTTGGAGGATTCACAATGTTCCACAAAAATCACCGGACAGGATGCAATAGTTATCAAAGTTTTCCAAAATTCTCTTCTTTATTGATTTGAGGACCCATTATCCAGTATTCAGACACGTCCGTCCAGTATCCAAAGCAGCCAACACGTGTTTTGTCTGTACTGAGTAGGTACAATGAGTTTTTCAAGGCTGTGGACAAGGGATGTATACATAAACAACAAAATACATCTTGAGAGAGAAGATAACATCATCTCATAATGGCAACACATCACCATTGTACCCAATTGAAGTTAAGAGCTTTCCTATTTGAAAATAGCCAAGAATATCAAGTAATAGTGATAGAGTTGTTGTGATATAAAGACCCAACAACCAAACCAGTTTGATCACCACAGTGACCTTGTAGTAAGTGTAAAGTATATAAGAAAGAGAAAGTCCAGTTGAAGAGCCAAACCATAACACAGATGAATAAAAATGTGTTGTAGAGTGTGGACTTATCAAGAAGGTATAAAGAATTGCTATGTGATCATAACATTGATGTCCAATTTAATAATAAACCAGGAATGCAACAGCAGTGCTATCAGCCTATTAGGAAAGACTAGGAGGCGCATACTTATAGAGTATCAGAATACCCGAAAAAGAGATGTGCATAAAAAACCCACCTCAAAATACGTTCAATAAATCCACCATTCATGTACGATATCTTTCGTAGGGTATAAAATCAAATGACCATCTCCATGGTGTTTTGAATAACAAGTCGCACGAGCTCTAATAAAAGAACGTAATAATATTACCTAAGTAGTTGGATTGTAGAATATTGATTAATCTTGTCACGCAACATTCGTGTTATGAATTAAGTAAACTGAAACTATAGTCTAGTTGCCTAAAAGAAAGTTCCTCCTCTCGAGTTCACATGATAGTATGGCGTGATATCCCAAATCACAAAAATGGAATTAAATATATACATAAATCACATCAATGCAAAAAATTTCAATAACCTCTCCCGTGATTAATATTAAAGAAGAATTAGGTCAATTAAAAACACATCAGTCAATATAATGCTCATAATCATAATGCATGAATGGAGTTGAGCCTCTTGGGTCACTTGTTATAATCCCCTTTATGGCAGAAAGTTAAACTTGTCCCGCTATTCGTATATTAGGGGAAGAGATGTACATGCTACCATATATATCCCCCGCTCTTAGACCGCTCATCTCAACTCGATGCATAGTATCATTAAAAACAATTCTATTCATATAACAAATCATATCAATGCATTGGCCACTCACCAAAATCATACGTGTATCAAAATTAAATGTGTTATTGTCCAATCCCAGAAATGGAGCACACTGAAATGAAGTGTGGCTATTGTGAGGAGCCTAGATAAAAAATAAAAAAAAAGAAGAAGAATGGGGGTCTAAGTATTGAAACAAAATACATAAAAAAAACATTCAAAAACATAATTAATTATACATCCTCATGATGGGAACTGACCTAATACTAAATTGTATATATCATCAATCTCACGTAACCTTGTAGTTGAACAATATTACGATAGTACCCAAAAATTCTGAATATCTAGTCATACTAAATCACAACACGGAAAGGAACGTAGATGACACCCATAAACACCGGATCTCCTTACCGGGTAATATTGCTCCGTCAAGAACCATGCGCCTGGTAACGCTGAGAGAAAGTCGCGAGTAAAGAGCGCGGCCACCATCTTGAAGTAGAGAATGGTGCCGCATGAATTTCGACGTCACATGTTGATAGTGTGACATAAAAGAAGGACTAATGAAAAGGGAAAACCGAGCGCCATCTTGTAAAGTCAAGGTATTAGCTTTAAATAAAATATATTTGATCTAAATAGCAACCTTACTACCACATCAATATGTTTCAAAGCGTTATCTTAAGTCATGCGCCTGATAGAATATATGAAATTTAATACGCTAACTTCATGATGAAATCAAATACGATGCACCAGGAATTTTGCACGTATACACGTATGATTTTGGTGAGTGGCCAATGCATTGATATATTTGTTATATGAATAGAATTGTTTTAATGATACTATGCATCGAGTTGAGATGAGCGGTCTAAGAGCGGGGGATATATATGGTAGCATGTACATCTTTAGCCCTAATATACGAATAGCGGGACAAGTTTAACTTTCTGCCATAAAGGGGATTATAACAAGTTACCCAAGAGGCTCAACTCCATTCATGCATTATGATTATGAGCATTATATTGACTGATATGTTTTTAATTGACCTAATTCTTCTTTAATATTAATCACGGGCGAGGTTGTTGAAATGTTTTGCATTAATGTAATTTATGTATATATTTAATTCCATTTTTGTGATTTGGGATATCACGCCATACTATCATGTGAACTCGAGAGGAGGAACTTTCTTTTAGGCAACTAGACTCTAGTTTAAGTTTACTTAATTCATAACACGAATGTTGCGTGACAAGATTAATCAATATTCTACAATCCAACTACTTAGGTAATATTATTACGTTCTTTTATTAGAGCTCGTGCGACTTGTTATTCAAAACACCATGGAGATGGTCATTTGATTTGATACCCTACGAAAGATATCGTACATGAATGGTGGATTTATTGAACGTATTTTGAGGTGGGTTTTTTATGCACATCTCTTTTTCGGGTATTCTGATACTCTATAAGTATGCGCCTCCTAGTCTTTCCTAATAGGCTGATAGCACTGCTGTTGCATTCCTGGTTTATTATTAAATTGGACATCAATGTTATGATCACATAGCAATTCTTTATACCTTCTTGATAAGTCCACACTCTACAACACATTTTTATTCATCTGTGTTATGGTTTGGCTCTTCAACTGGACTTTCTCTTTCTTATATACTTTACACTTACTACAAGGTCACTGTGGTGATCAAACTGGTTTGGTTGTTGGGTCTTTATATCACAACAACTCTATCACTATTACTTGATTTTCTTGGCTATTTTCAAATAGGAAAGCTCTTAACTTCAATTGGGTACAATGGTGATGTGTTGCCATTATGAGAGGATGTTATCTTCTCTCTCAAGATGTATTTTGTTGTTTATGTATACATCCCTTGTCCACAGCCTTGAAAAAGTCATTTTACCTACTCAGTACAGATGAAACACGTGTTGGCTGCTTTGGATACTGGACGGTCGTGTCTGAATACTGGATATTGGGTCCTCAAATCAATAAAGAAGAGAATTTTGGAAAACTTTGATAACTGTTGCATCCTGTCCGGTGATTTTTGTTGAACATTGTGAATCCTCCAAGAACTTTCGTTATATTATTTCTACATTCATCATGAGATATTGGTCCTCAGATAAAATGGCATATTGATGGACTTCTTATACTTTGAAACAAGGGTGTGCTTAAAAGCTGATTTTCTCTAAACAATTTAGTAATAGGTAATCAGACTGTACCACATTTTATAAGCAGTGGTAGCTCCTCCGCTGAGGGGGATGAAGTACTGGGTTTTTCAGAACCAACCCAGCGGTGCCAGGGGACACACCCAAAGACTTCGAGTTCTTCCTGTTTCAGACTACAGAAACACAGAGTCTTCTAGATGAAGTCAAAGATCGTATTTATTGGCTGCAGACCAATCACAGGTATCCGAGAAGTACAGCACAGTGTATGTTCTCAGGAGACTGCTCCCAACCAAAAAAACAGTCTTTTCTTATATACAGAATATTACGCTCTGGGCAACACCGCCCCTATTTTACAAGTCGTCATTCACATATTTTCGCTTCAAAGTAAGAGCCAAGTCATGATGATAATCCCATATTTCAGCTCGGTCAGCTCATAATTATTTACCCAGCGAGGCTCAGAACCCTCATCAGATATCAGCAGATATCCCCAATAAAACGGACACCTCCTCCTCGTAAAACAAGCCGTAAAGTAGGAAACTGAGTCAGGTGTGAAAGAGATTAGTCAGGGTTTGTGTGGGATGCACGACTTTATGATGTGTCGGGCCCTGATGCTAATCCCATTTGGCCACAGTAAAAGGAACCGGTCGGGCAGGACTGACCACGAGCAGCGGAGTCAGTTTGCACAGGTCACAAAGAAGTCACAGAAAGATTGCGTGTCTTTTAGGCCTAGGCATGGCCTCAGTGCGCAGCCTATGTGAGGGCAACCACAAAATGGTTACCGTTTTAAAATGGAACCCGAGGGTTTAATATGTAGTATTGCATACATGGTGAGTACATCGGGGAAACGTGCCACAAACACTCATACATACCGCATTAGTCATTTGCGGTCCGCTGATACCAAAATCGGCATGGTAGGACCACCCTACCAACATGGTTCCGAAATTTACAGTACCACAGACCCTCCTTTTGCCCTTACATAGGCAATAACTATACTCATACTAATCTGAGTCCAGGTCCATATTCATAAAGTCATGAAGATGTTGCTGTAGCATCATCCTATTGCTTAGTTCGTCCCTTGATACAGGGTTCCTTACACATGATGTAACACAGAGGCTACACATTGCAGGAGCACACTGTATACATAGACAGAACAGGAAAAGAATGGCTAAGATCGTCCCAGTGACTATTAGAATCTTCCATCCCTAAGCTGATATCAGTTCCCAGAACCACCCCATCATCGACCAATCTCCTTTATCCACATGAATGGATTCGGAAATCTTATGCAGTTTGGATATGGCCTGATAGACTGTCGGAGCGGTATCTGGTATGAAAATACAGCAGCTTGATTGGATAACCTTACATACCCCACCGCGGTCTGCAAGTATGACATCTAGAACCATACGGTTCTGCAACGTCATGAGGCGATCCGCTTGGAGCTCAGCTGTCAAGTTACCAAGGGCACCAGCCGTTACATTAACAGTGGTTTCAACTACACGAGTCAGTTGTCTCAGGTTCCTACTATTGACCATTGGTCCCCAAAACGGCAGGAAACCCAGGAAAAAGTCTTCCGCTTCCTGACCGGCAGAATCCTCCTTATTAACAACGCCTCTCACAACTCTGGTCTTGTGATAATCAGAGGCGGCAGTAAATGTCGGCGGTAGCAAATTTGCAACATAACATGTGCCCGAGAAATCGGGGGGCAACCATGTATATGCTCGGTCATTACAAACAAAGTATGTACCCTTGGCAGCCAAAAACGCAGGGGAAAACTGTGATGGAAAAATGTACGTTTCAGCACAGTCACTCTTCCCTAATTGAGCTCTTGGATTCTGACCATTACCTTGTAAACAGAACCGACCTATGTGGGGTACGACCCAAATCAGAGATGAACTTTTACGCTGTTTCTTGCCCAGACTAATGCTATCCCCGTCGCGTTCCAACCCACATAAGCTCGCAACTCATCCTTGGGAATAGATGAATATGCATCGATGTCTCTACTCATATCAGCAACTCCTCTCATCAAGGCTTTATTGTTTGTGCTAGGTCTAGTGGAACGTGGTGGTCGTGGGGAATAGGTCTCAAGTGCAAAAAGAAACATAGTCTGGAATGCCCATGATGACCCATTATAGCTAAACGGCAGCACTAGATACGGGATACCCTTATTAATGGTATGCGGCATCAAACCACACACCCAGCAATTTGTTGTGTTCATAACTAGTTTGTGCTGGTGCAGGAGTTGAATAAACAAATTGTTTACGAACTCAGAACGTCTAGCTTGTTCGTGTTCAGGCAGAGGGTGGAAAGAGTGTGAGAGAACAGTAGGAGGAGGTATGGGCTGGATAGTGGGTGCAAACGGCACTTGAAAAGACAATAATACATAACCTACAGAAAACATCATCATGCTAAATAGTACAAACAGACATAATATTACAAAATGTTTGCTATTCATTACTTCGCATATTCTGCTCTTAAAATTTATTTCCTCAGTGGGTCTCTCCATCTCCAAAAACTCCATCCTCTAATCGTGCTGCTCGCGGCGGATGAGTGTCTTCTGCTAAGGAGTACACCTGTCAGCCCAGGGAACGCCCTAGACCAACCAGACCGTTGACCTAACGTCTCCGGCTTGTACCCCAAAGTCTTGGCACCGCGACCCTACAGCCGAACCCGGATGGCGGTTCGAAAAAACTAAAATAAGAAAGTTTCTCAGATGGAAGAGAGAGCTGCACTTCTCAAAAATATCAAAGAAAAAAATTTTTTATTTGTCCATAGTTCTCGGCCTCAAATTGTACCGACTTCTTGTAGGTACTGTCTGGTCTTGAAACAAGAGTTCAGGCTCTGTAGTGTCCAATTGAATTGACGGTGGCACAGCTTCTTGCAAGATGTCATCGCTTTCCTTCTCAGAAAGCGTTCCTTTTACTCGTGCATCGCTAAAGGGCAGAAAACGAGGCAAAGTCTCAGTCTCTGAGTCAGCGATCCCTTTCTGGACCCACTGGTCGTAAGGCAAAGGCAAAGGGACCCTCTTGCAGTGAACGCCGTGTATCCAGTTCTTTTTCCCTTTTACTCGAACAGCTGATCTCGTCGAGAGAAGGACGAGATGGGGGCCGGTCCAACGGGGCTCATCATTTTTCGTCCGCTGAAAGTTTTTGACCAGCACCCATGATCCAGGATTGATAGGGTGTCCTGGAGCTTCAGAGACCTGAGGCAGAGTATCATGCACCTGTTGGTGTAAAACACGCAATTTAGCCGTCAATTCATACAGGTAATCAAGCAGTACTGGATGTTCAATCTCGCTGAATTTTGTCGGTCGTGGCACACCCCATATATTGGCCGGACGGCCAAACACAATCTCGTACGGACTAAGTCCCACTCGTGAATGCACAGTCATTTTTGTTGATAGGAGTGCTAAGGGCAGAGCATCAGGCCATTTAAGGCCAGAACTCGCCTGAATCTTAGCCAACTTAAGTTTCAAAGTGCCATTGTAACACTCTACTAGTCCAGCTGATTGGGGGTGATTTGCAGCGTGGAATTTCTGCTTAATACCTAGTCCCTCACATACATTCTTCATCACTCGACCCACAAATTCACTCCCATTATCACTCCATACCATTCTCTGCATTCCAAACCTAGGGAAAAATTCCTTGACAAGGGCTTTAGCTGTGGATAAGGCAGTATTGTCCTTTAGGGGATAGGCTTCTATCCACCTTGAAAAAGCGCAGACAACAACAAGTACATATTTCAAATTGTTGCACCTTTCCATGTGGATGAAATCTAGCTGCAAAACCTCAAACGGATACGTTGGAGGCGCAAAATGACCAGCTGGAGTTGGGGTTCCCCTACCAGGATTGTATTTCAAACATACCATGCAATTTTTGACCACATTCTCTGCGCACTTGGGAATCCCAGCATTCTGCCATACTGGAGCTAACAACTTACAAATCCCTTTCACACTGATATGCGCCATTCCATGTGCCATCGTGACCACTGGAAGCACATATGCATCAGGTAGCAACCATCGCCGGTGCTCTGACAAATCAACCCAACAACCATTTTCATCCAATTTACCCTTACTTTCTTTCCACATACTCAATTCTTTCTCTGTGGCTTCAGCTTGAAGGGACTTCACACTCTCTATCGTGTCTTCACACATTCCAACATCACCAACCCATCTTGCAGGGCCTGTAACATACATTCGAGTTGTAACATCTTTTGCTGTTCCTTTCGCAACTTCGTCAGCAAATGCATTACCACGACCAACATCATCGGTAACTTTCTTGTGTGCGCTGCATTTCACAATCGCAACTTGTAATGGCAAGGTCAACGACTCAAGGAGATCATTCACCAACTGACCATTCTGAATCTTAGTTCCATGCGAAGTCAAGAACCCACGTTCTTTCCACAAGCGCCCAAAACTATGGGCCACGCCAAAGGCATACTGACTGTCAGTATATATGTTCACTTTCATTCCTTTCGACAACACGCATGCTCTTGTAAGTGCAATTAATTCTGCTGCTTGAGCCGAATTATGTGGTATACGTGCAGTTTCAACAATCGTGTGCAAAGTCGTGATAGCATATGCAGCAGTCGTTTCACCATTCGGGAGCTTGAAGCACGAGCCATCCACCCATAAGGTACCATCACACTCAACCAAGGCAGTATCTTTAAGATCCACTCTCCCTTTTGTTTCTTCTTCTGTTCTGAACAGACAATCATGTTGTTCAATGTCATCTGTGTCTGCTGAAATCGGCAATAAAGTAGCTGGATTCAACGTGTTGCACCTCTTTATGTGCACATGACTCGCTAATAGTGTTAACTCATAACCTGACAATCGAGCACTAGTTAAGTGCTGTGTCTTGGTCCTGTTTAATAATGTGTCCACTGCGTGTGGAACCATCACAATCAACGTGTTGTTCATTACTAACCCAGCAGACTGTCGAATAGAAACAGCTGCTGCCGCTGTGGCTCTCAAACAACTTGGCAATGCCTTGGCTACCGGATCCAAAATTGACGAAAAATACGCGCACGGACGCTGTTTGTCTCCAAAAGACTGTGTCAGCACTGACAATGCACAACCTTCTTTCTCGTGAACATACAACGTAAAGGGCTTACTGTAGTCGGGGGTACCCAACACAGGAGCTGAACATAATGCATTACGCAATTCCGAAAAACTTTTCTGGCACTCTTCAGACCACGGGACGGGATTCGGGATATCTTTACATGTTAATGCTATCAAAGGTTTTGCCAGCAAAGAAAAACTCGGGATCCACTGCCTACAGTATGAAGTAATACCCAAGAAAGCACGCACTTCTCTCTGTGTTCTTGGCACGCTCAATTGTGCAATGGCCTGAATTCTTTCTGGGGTCAGTTTCCTTCCCTCTTTCGATAAGAGATGGCCTAAGTAGGTCACTTCTTGTCGACAATATTGCAGTTTTGAGAGAGACACTTTGTGATGAAAAGTAGACAAATGACGCAACAATGACAATGTAGCTTCTTTACAAATCTCCTCAGTATCCGCGGCGATTAGTAAATCGTCAACATACTGAATAAGGGTAGCACCACTAAGTAGAACAATTGTATCAAGCTGCGCTTTTAAAGCCTGACTGTATATTGATGGACTTTCACAGTAGCCCTGAGGAGCGCGTTTAAAACGGAAGCTTCGAACTCCTAGACTGAAACCAAAAATATCCCTGCTTTCCTCCGCAATCGGGATGCTAAAGAAAGCATTCTTCAAATCGATCACTGAGAACAAAGCAGCGGAAGCCGGAATCATAGTTAACAAGGCAGTTATATCAGGGACAACTGGAAACTGTGGCACGACTATCTTATTGACCTCTCTAAGATCGATCACAAATCTGTAAACAGGTGGCTGAGAAGGGTCAGTACGTTTTAAAACAGGCAGAACCGGACTATTGCAAACGTTGCCTCTTGTCTCTTCAATTACATCCTTTTCAATCAAGTCATAGATGATCGCTAACAATGCTTTCTCACCTTCATTAGAGATCTTGTACTGGGGAATGCGTGGCAATTTAACATTGGCTTTCAAAGTGACCACGTATGGCGGTATTTCTAAGAGACCCACATCATTAAGACCAGAAGCCCAAAGGGCATCTGGAAGAGACGACAATTCAGCTGGCAGCTTATTCTTCGACAAATACATTGGAGAAATCACTTCCTTACCCAGTGTAAGTTGTACCCATGAGGGGGAACAATATAATGTCGCATGTAATCTCTTTAACAAATCCAATCCTAACAGGTTTTCACCACATCCTGTCGTTAGGATGAGGGGTGCTTTCAGCTCACAAGGTCCAACAGAAAGGGGTATAGGACTAGAGATCGGGTTCCTAACCGGGGCGCCAGAAAAACCTACTGAAACATTCATTTTGCCAGACAAAGGAGCGCCAGGGAGTTTTGAGTGCATAATAGAACTCTTTGCAGCACCAGTATCCAATAGAAAAGGCTCTGACACACCCGCTGTAGTCACCTTGACATACGGTCCACTCTGATCCACTGGCACTGAAACAACTCCCTCTCTCTGTCTATGGCTGTCCTAGTAATCATTACCTTCCGCATTTTCATCTTCCGCATAATAGTCATCGTTATAGTACTGAGCTGTCCTACCAGTTGCATTGGCTTGCTGATCAAAACTATTCATCGTATTTTGAGGCGGAAGAGGACGCGCGTTCTGGGGAACATTCCCACGCCCTCTCCCTCTAGGAGCTTGCTGACCACCTCTACCTCTCGTGCCATAAGCATTATTCGTATGCTGCAACAATATAGGACAACTATACTTAAAATGACCTTCTTCTTTACAATACGAACATTGATTGGGACCTACCGGAACACGCGGTTGGGAATATTCGAACCTTTGCATGTTTCTTTGAAACTGCTGAGGTTGCTGATAGTTACTTTGACTTCCGCGTGGTGGGTAAGCCTGCTGTAACAGAACCTTCGTTTTTAATTCTTTTGTTTTCTTGTCTGCTTTATCTTTCTCATCTTTGTCCCTATTTTCGTAATACTGTGCAGTAGCCAGTATTTGTGCTCAAGAGGAAACAGCCCAAGAACTCTCAGAATCTTTCAATTTCTTACACAACTCGTGAAGCAAATTATGCACAAATTTGTCAACGAATAATCGTTGACCACCTTCCGTACTCATATCTTGCCCACTATGGTCGATAAAAGTTTCTTCGAACCTGGTAAAGAAATCGGACACTGACTCATCTTTCTTCTGCTTGCATGCCGATAATTTATCCCAATTCACACGCATCGCGGGCATTAAAGTTTTCATATAATTAATTATTCTACCAGGGAGTTCTGCTACCGCGGGCTCAGGCTTCGCACCACCAACTTGTCTAGTGTCTGCAGCAATGATATTAGCCCACGTGTCACCTAGTTCTGCAGCATGATCTACATTACGAATCAATCCCCACAAAGGCTGCGGAACAACATTCCCGAACAACATATCAATGTCAGCTAAATTCATAACACACGATTCTGCGGTCTGTGATAACTCCTTATAATATCCTGCAGGGTTTTTACGGGGGTCAGGCAATGTCTGCTTAAGCGCTATTACTTCAGCTCGCTTCCATGGCACGTGTACCCAAACACGCTGAAAGTGTGGCTGAATAGGTGGGTTAGCATTTAAATCACCAGGTCTCCAAACTGGGGGAACCTCACGCATCGGATATTGGCGCGCTTTTACCTTTTTCCCTACAGGGAACTCCTGTTTGAACAACGACTGATGACAATCCCCATTCCTGAAGGACAACAATGTCGCAACTGCTCTATCAACATCGGGGCCCACAATCGTGCCCTTCTCAAAATCGAACCGTACCTGACACAACTCCTGCGGGATTGAGTCTAGACCATGATCTTCCAATTCCTCACAGAGGAATTCACACATTTTCTCGAAAACGTATCTCTGTTTTGGTGCTTCCCATTGATGAAAAACATTTACAACAGATTCCACATCATATCTTGAAGGATAAACAATCCATTTATGTGCCATGCGGTCTAATACTTCTTTCTCTTCAGAACCAGGCAGCTGACTACGCAACTGCTTACGTTGTGAACCAGGGGTCGTACTAGATGACCCGAAGAGAGGTGATATAAAACCAGTGACCGCACTAGCTATTCGTTGTCGTGTAGAAGGTGAAGTTGAGGCAAGAACAGGGGGAAAAACAGAGGGAAGAAAAGCGGGTGCGGAGACAGGTACAGGTATCGTATCAGGAATAGCGCCGAGAGAGGCAGCTGATGTACTAGGAAGAGTCGCAGGAAACGCAGAAGAGATAGGTAGCGAAACCGGCGGGCCTTGAGAGGGCTGCGCCGTAGGGATAGGCGCCGGCTGAGGAGGAGCTGGCGGCTGCGGGAAGGCTTGCGGCAAATTAACTAAAGGCTGTACATTTAAGGGTTGCGGAGGTGCTGTAGCACTCTGCGCATACGGGGGTGGTGAACTCAGCAAATGTGACATTAGGGAATCTTTCTCCTTTTCATTTGACGCATCTTGCTGAAGGGGCGCCAAAACTGGGTAACATTTATCAATCACTAGTTTACGTTGCCTTCGCAGCTGCTCATTCATTTGTTCTTCTTCATTATCTTTAAACTGTAAGGCTGCTTGCATTATCGACATACCTTTCTCTCTTTTATTATTCTTCGCTAATTTGATTTCTTTCTGTTTGGCTTCCTTTCGCCATAGGCGGAAAGAATCAAACATCGCCAGCCGGGCTTTCTTTTTAAATAATTTAACCTCTAGATTATCCAAAATCTCTGTGTCGAAACTACCATATTGGGGCCATTTTAAATCACCATCTTTCCTGGTGTATCGGATCCATACTTCATTGTACGTAATGGGGCCCACGCCATGTTTTACATAAAGCTCATAAGTTGGAGTTCCAATTGGAGGAACCGGACACGAATCCTCTAATCGAGAGTCCTTTTTACAACCCAGACAAAACAAATTTTCAAATATACTAGAACCAGGCATCTTCGCTCACTAGTCTAGTTTCAAACGTCAAAGGATTATCGAATACGGTAATCTCGTGAATACACGAGTCCTTCGGCTTTGGCACTTGCAAGTTCCAAATCAAAGCGATCCCAAAGGGATACCAAACTAAGAACCAAACTAAGGACTGGGAGACGCTCCACTTATACTTAACTGAGGTATCGATGACGTCACCAGAAGACTCGTTAAATCGTTTCGCTCTACCAAATCATCAAGGGTCCAAAACAGGGCGATAGTCAGGGCAGCAGTCCTTCGTAGCCGTCGGGACGCGGAGAACCTCGCAGTAAAGACTTTCGGACCACGTCGACATGCAGGGTTCGATGAAGTGGCGGCCTTCCTACAGAATTTTCACACGAAGCTCCTCACGAACCTCTGGCTTGGACCGGTACCGCTGAAATCGCCCAACTTTGGGCGCCAACTGAAGTACTGGGTTTTTCAGAACCAACCCAGCGGTGCCAGGGGACACACCGAAGACTTCGAGTTCTTCCTGTTTCAGACTACAGAAACACAGAGTCTTCTAGATGAAGTCAAAGATCGTATTTATTGGCTGCAGACCAATCACAGGTATCCGAGAAGTACAGCACAGTGTATGTTCTCAGGAGACTGCTCCCAACCAAAAAAACAGTCTTTTCTTATATACAGAATATTACGCTCTGGGCAACACCGCCCCTATTTTACAAGTCGTCATTCACATATTTTCGCTTCAAAGAAAGAGCCAAGTCATGATGATAATCCCACATTTCAGCTCGGTCAGCCCATAATTATTTACCCAGCGAGGCTCAGAACCCTCATCAGATATCAGCAGACCCCAATAAAACAGACACCTCCTCCTCGTAAAACAAGCCATAAAGTAGGAAACAGAGTCAGGTGTGAAAGAGATTAGTCAGGGTTTGTGTGGGATGCACGACTTTATGATGTGTCGGGCCCTGATGCTAATCCCATTTGGCCGCAGTAAAAGGAACCGGTCGGGCAGGACTGACCTCGAGCAGCGGAGTCAGTTTGCACAGGTCACAAAGAAGTCACAGAAAGATTGCGTGTCCTTTAGGCCTAGGCATGGCCTCAGTGCGCAGCCTATGTGAGGACAACCACAAAATGGTTACCGTTTTAAAATGGAACCCGAGGGTTTAATATGTAGTATTGCATACACGGTGAGTACATCGGGGAAACGTGCCACAAACACTCATACATACCGCATTAGTCATTTGCGGCCCGCTGATACCAAAATCGGCATGGTAGGACCACCCTACCAACATGGTTCCGAAATTTACAGTACCACAGGGAGGAGTGTCACCCCACTGCTTTTCAGCAATGTAAATAATAGAAAAATAAAATGATAATAAATTGATATTATCATCTCAGTTTTCCTGCTGCGGCAGCTTTGCAAGCGAGGCGGGCGGACCTGCTCTGCTCTCAGAGCAGGGGAGGAGTGCTGGGCTCTATGTAAGTGCGCATGAATGTTTGGCCAGCCGTCTTGGGCTGGCCAAATAATCATGCGCACTTTACTTGTTCTCTACCCAGGCTGTATTACAGCATTTGGTGGAGAACATGCCCAGGCTCCCAGTCCTCGTTTGAGCACTGAACCATAGTGATCAGACCAATCACAATGCTGCGTTGGCTTAGGGTGCCTGGGTGCTTAGGGTGCCTGGGTGCTTCCTGTCCCGGCCAGATGCAGAGAGACGAAGGAGGAGAGACGTGGAAAAGAGGTAAGTTTATTTTTATTTGTATTTTTCTTTACCCCCACCATCCACCCCGCCACCCCGATCCATGACAGCCACCACTGTTTATCAGAGTTCACCAAAAGGACACTTTCCAGAACTCAACAACCTTATGTCTTTTTTCAAAAATAATAAATGTTTGTCCTCATTGAAACTTTAAGTGACTCCATCAATTAAAGCCTATACTCGGTCTCAAGCAGCCTTTACATTTGCTGATTATCCAATTGCACACATTTACATTTCTTTTATGTAGCATCCTGCTTGAGAAAGCCTGTTGGCCTTCAGCTCTCTCTCTTGCCTTCATCCACCTTAACCATTCAGGAAGGGTTGCTTTTCAACAAAAAGATGGGAACTGTTTTGGTAAAATGAACTGTTTTTGTACAATTACATTTTTTTTTAAAACAGAGGCACATCGGTTCCCACTTCAACACGAGGAATGCTTTTTCCAGCTATTTATTTACTTTTATTTATTTAATGCGATTTTATATAACGCGACCATTACCCAAAGGTGTCAGAGCGCTTTACAAAAGAACCAGTTGCGTTACATAAGGACTTTGGATTACATGAGTTACATAAGAGATACAGACAGAAAAACATTTTTTTGCAAATATACAAGTGGAGTGAAAAATTGCAAAAGTACAAGCTGTAAAGTCACTCAAGGAAGAGATACAAACAGATAAACTCTAAAATCACATAGGAGTGGTAGTAAGTACAAAAGTCTACTAAATATACTAGTGGTTAGAGTTATATATACAAGTGGAGTGAAAGGAGGGAAAAATTGCAAATGTACAAGTTGTAAAGTAACTCAAGGAAGATATACAAACAGATAAACTCTAAAATCACGTAGGAATGGTAGTAAGTACAAAGGTCTACTACATATACTAGTGGTTAGAGTTATATATATATATATATATATATATATATATATATATATATATATATATATATATTACCTACTGGCGGTCGCCAGTAGGTAGTTATAGTTAGGACCACGTTTCCATAGGAAAACCTCAACATTCTATTTTGAATAACTTTGGCGCCGGTCGACGAATCCTCGCGAATTTCTCAAAATAGGTGGGGCGCTACGCTCCGCTCCTACCCTGAAAGTCTCGGGGGGATCCGTCAAGCGGGGGCTGAGATAAAAGGGGGGTCCCAAAACGCGTTTTTCCCATGCATTTTTCCATAGGACCTTTAGAACGAGCTACAGCCCGAACGGCTGAACAGAATTACTCAAAATTTGGCAGAGAGGTAGTCCCTAGGTCAAGGAAGTGCCTTTTGTAGGTTTGGTGTAAATCTGTTCAGTAGATTCTGAGAAAATAGCCTTTAAATCAATATATATATCTGAGCCCGCTTACGGTACGCTTACCGTACGCTTACGGTAAGCGTACGGTGGCGTGCGCGAGCGCGATTCTGATTGGCTCTTAGATCTTAGTAAACATTCGAATCGGCCGAAACCAGGAAGCGGCGGCCGCCATTTTGTGTATTTCACTCTGAAAAAAAAGAGTGAAAACAAGGAAAGGGGGCAATGAGGAGAGTTACAGACCCCCTAACATTTGTAAGGGGGTCAAAGAAGGACAGAAAAGTACAAAAAAAACATTTATTGATTTTAAAAAAAATCACGGGGTACGCGTACGGTAAGCTTACGGTAAGCGTACGGTAGAAAAAAAAAAAAAAAAAAATGAAAATCAGATTTAAGTGTTTAGATATTAGGGGGCTCTAAAAAGAGCCGTTGTGTTTATGAAATGATTTTTTAGTGGTACCTACAAGTAAGTACCGATGCAGAGTCTAAGGTTCAAGAGGAAGACTCTGTTCCCTTCATCATTGAAGTGCACACCATCTCCTCTATAAATGTCTTGCATGTCATAACGCAAGTTGTTGTGGTAAATGGCACCCATACCATAGTCACGGAGGAAAGCAGAAACAGATTTGTTGACGTGCTTTCTTGCTTTGTCATCGCACCGCGTGCCCACCGTGCGTGCACGGCACTAACTGCGTAAAGTGGGCGCGCGGTGCGCGAAGCGCACCGCGTGCTCACTGTGCGCGCACGGTGCGCGAAGCGCACCGTGCGCGCACGAAACGAACTGCGTTAAGTGGGCGCGCACGCCACGAATGGCGTAAAGTAACTTAGCATTTAAAAAACCGTACAAATTCACTGAAAAAACCATAGGTTTCACACACGTTATAGTTAGGAATTAGCATTTAAAAAACCTTGCAAATTCACTGAAAAAACCATAGGTTTCACACATGTTATAGTTAGCGGAAATTTTACTGATAAAAAACCAATGAAATTCCCCCGTTATAGTTAGTGCAGGCAACTATAACTCACGCGACCGCAATCTTCTGCTGATGACATATGTGTCTTTATGAAAAAAAAATATTTGTAATATATGTATAGCTAAAAATGTATGGAAGAAGACATGGGCAAATAAGTGTCTAAATAGAGTATTAGCATCAGCAGAGGATTGCGGTCGCGTGAGTTATAGTTGCCTGCACTAACTATAACGGGGGAATTTCATTGGTTTTTTATCAGTAAAATTTCCGCTAACTATAACATGTGTGAAACCTATGGTTTTTTCAGTGAATATATATACAATTAACAAATTCACTCAGGATTACATTTTAACAGCATTTAGGCTTAGACAATTATATATTACATATTTACAGAGCAGGAAATTCTTGCCATCATTCAGCTAGGTGTTCAGGTGGTGTTGTACTCAAGGGTGGTGGTCTTGGGTCTGGAGGGATCCCCGAGATGGAGATGTCCATAGGGGTAGAAGGCCGGATGGTGGTGGGGGAAGCAGCATGCTGGGCTCCATCTTGTGGATAGAGGAGGGCCCCCATGTTGAAGTCAGGCACCCAGAAGCGCAGGGATCCCCCCACGGGCCCCCAGATGCCATCATCGCCCAGTGTGAGCTTCTTGCTAAACCACCATTTGCCCCTCTGGTAGCTTCTAGTCTCTGTGAGCCCCGCTGGTACCTGCGAGATGTCAGAGCTAACCGTAGCTCACACAGCCGCCATTGTGAAGTAAGGCGGCAGCCTCCACGTGTTTCCCCGCTGGCTCCCTCAGGACCTGGAGGGCTCAAGCAGCTAGAAGTGGTCCCGATCTGTTGCGCCTCTCATGTAGAGTCGGAGCGCGCACCCGTCCACTTGGCAGGGAGGCTCACCCGTTTTCGGGTGCCTTCGGTGTCCTGCCGCCACTGCTAGGGCCGGTTCTCAGCACGGCTCTGCGGTGTTCCACTGGCTGCTTCCCTCCTCGGGGCCTTCCTGTTGCACCCGGGCTTCCTCAGCCCTAACGATTCCCATTCCCTGCTGAGCCTTGTGCCCAAGCCTAATGGGGGAAATGCCTCACAGATCCCAACTCTGGGACTCCCATTGTCCTCGCGGAAGAACTCCGATTATACAGGACGCCCCTGTGAGCGGGCAGAGATATTAAATCGGCTGATTAATAATCCAGTAGTCCATAATGAGACAGAGCAGATGCGACAGCCTGCTTTGCTGCTCATTAGTGGAGCACGTAAAGTACCACTGGAGCCCTGACGTGTGAGGGGTCTGCTGCAGCACAATAATGACTGTCCTACTTCCCAAAGGAGGCATGGGGCATTGCTAGCATTAGAGTTGAGGAAGGCCTTGCTGCAAAGAAGGGGCAACATGTGTAAGCTCATTTGGTTTCTGAAAGGGACAGAGAGTCTGTTTCAGGATTGGGGTGATGGCCAAGCATGGTGGGGAAGGTGTGAAAGAGGCAGGGAAGGCAGCCTGCTACTCAGCTCTGAAGCTCTCATTAGTGCAGCAGGTGCAGTTGTATTAGTGCCCCGGAGTTTGAAGAGCTCATAACACCCAATGATGTGGGGTACGTTTTTTTTTGTCAGTTTTTGCTTTTGTTTGACATATTTGCTCTTTCACAATTCTCATATTTAGTGCATATTTTGAGCTGCAAAACAGTACTCCTGAAATTATTTCATAAGCCCTGCCTCCCTGCACTCAGCCGTGTCACCCCGCTCCCTCAAGTCATGCCCTAAACTTTTGGAGGAGGTCCAACTTCAAAATATTTTGCTTAAGTGGGCCTCAGTGCTAAAAAGGTTTGAAGACCTCTGCAGTAATGTCACATCAGTTGCTTCATCTGACATAAGACAAAGCACCAATCATGCAGCAGCGGGCACATCATGGCACCGAGTCACCTGAGCCCCCCAGGCTGCCATTGTGGGGACCCACCCACAACTGTCCCAGCAAGTTCCAATTGCTGGTTGGAACTGTATTTAACTCAGGGGGTGCTCAGCAGGCCTTGCACAGTCTGGGCTCAGTTATAACTGTATCTCTCTGTCTGCCCTCTTACTACGGCCTAACGCTATCTCCCCATGCCACGGATTCACTCATCCTGCCTGAGCCCAGATTCCACTCAAGAGCCAGGACTTGAGTTTCAACCGTTCATCATTTATCGTGATTAGCCAACACTATGTGGCTTGGCCCTTTCCCCGAGTGACTGTAGATCTGCCATCCTAAGAATATTTTCGACCTTGTGAGTGTATAGGGAGGAGGAGGCATGGCCTTGGCAAGTGAGTTCAAAATGGCTGGTGAGCTCTGGACCCTCTGCTCTGCCTAAGCTGCCACATCTACCCTCCCCCACATCAATAGGCAACTCATCTGCTGCCACCTCCCAAAGCCTGGTAAGGTTTTAGCTGGAACCCATCTATTTTAGAGGGTTCACACTTGAGTTGGAACCCTATTCTGTGCAAGGATTTCCAGATCACAGATCAGCCTCTTCACTTTGTGGCTGAGTGATGAGTCATGAAACAGTGTGTGATGGTGAGTTGGGAGGCCTACAGTAGTAGCTACCCCAGACCCATGCCTCGGTGGCCAGTCAATCAAATGGTGAAGGACTAGTTGACTGCAATGCACAGCCGGATTGGGTATCAAAACTAGCCCTGGCAAAAATGACCAAATCAGCTCTGTTCCCCTCTATCTATCTCTCTCTCTTCATCCTGTCTGTCTCTCTCACTCTCTTCTCCCACTCTGATCTCTCTCCACCTTCTCCAATGCCGGACAGTAAGGGGATCCCACACAGATCCCGGTTCCAGCAGCTATTTTTGTCTGTTTGTAGGTTCCAGCCGACCCAGGGAAACATGCTGAATTTGTCCTTGTGTCATTTTCCAACACCAGGACACAATTCAGCAGTGTCCGCACATTGGGCCATATTCACAAGGGTCTATCGCCGAGCCAACGGCACTTTATCGCAGCCAATGTTGCGATAAACTTATCACCCCAATCACAAGCTGGTGTTAACAGCCCACAGCACCAGTTTACCCGTGATAGCAGCCGCAAAAAACATTGCAGCGGATGACCCCCGCAACTATCGCTAATGAGATGCAGAGTAGGCGTGCCCGTGCCAAAAGCCGCAACAACACCACTCCACAACATTCACAACGAACAGCCAGAACTGCGTTAAGAACATGAAACAGGCGATAAGGCGCATTAGCAGCAGGAAAATAACACCTGTTCCGACCTGGTGCTAAGTCGGACCACAGCCTGCACCACAAAAGGGAGACCAGCCCAGAGCCACACCTGAAGAACAACAGATGCACCCGGGCAACTGAACATGCAACCCGGAGGGCCGAAAGGAAAACAACACCCGCCGCAACCACCCCTAGGATCCCCCTCCCTGGCACCCCCCCGACCAAAGACATGCCACATCAGCTACACCCAAACACGTACAAAATTATCCGCACGATGTCGCAGAATCAATACTAGTGACATGCATGTGTCGTCACAAAAATGAGCATCACACATTCATTTCCGAAGCAACAAATCAAACTTTATTAAAATGAACACTAAAATGAAATGAAGACACATTGCGGCTCCCCTCGGGCCAACCCGTAGGTCACAGCGTGCAAGACAAAAATCATGATGAGAAGGTGTGTCCTGCGCACATCAAAGGACAGAGAGAGAGCGAAGGGGAGAGAGAGTAAGAGAGGGAGAGAGAGAGAGAGAGAGAAGAAGAGAGAGGGAGAGAGAGGGAGAGAAGAAGAGAGGGGAGAGAGAGAGAGCGAGAGAGAATAAGAGAGGGGGAAGAGAGAGAGAAGAAGAGAGGGGAGAGAGAGAGAAGAAGAGAGGGGGGGAGAGAGAGAGAGAGAGCGCTGCCCCTGCGCACCCAGGCCACACTGATCACCTGCTGCCACCGGTGTGTCTCCAACCACTTGCCAGCATGTAGTGCAGTTCATTAGGTCACACATCTGAGACAGACCCGTCATCTGAAACAGAGTCCAGATACATGATTGGCACAGTACACACAATTGCACATGACAACATCGCCTGCCCGCCCATGCACACCCAGACAGAGGCACCCCAGCCCCTCCCGCCGCCCATCGGAGCATGCCCACCCATGCACACCCAGGCCGCACTGCTCACCTTCCGCCACCGGCGTGCAGACAGGGGGTCCCACCACGTGCGGCTGCAAGCCACAAGCCCGGCCCGCGGACATGGCACACTCCACACCATGCTGCCCCGCTCCGCAGGCCACCAGGTTCCACGTTTGGTGCTAGGTCTTGATTACTTCATGGCAGCGGACATACCAGTGCACCCGGCCTCATCTCAGGCTGCACACCCACTCAGCCCAATAGGTGCCACCAACTCTGCGATCCCAGAAGCGACGCCACGTGGCGGTAGGCCCGTGCTGCCCGCTGGCTCTGGCCTACAGTGCGGTCCAGCAGGGCACACAAAACCTGAGCTGTCCGGACCGCCGGGACAGGGCATCATCGCAGGCTGCACATCCGCTCAATAGCTCACGGTGCCCCTAACTCAGTGTACCCAAAGTCACCGTCCTGTGGCGGAGTGCCTGTGCCAGCCGCAATGCTCCAGGTGCCACTAACCCTGTGCAACCCCAGTCAGCACCACGTGGTGGTAGGCCCGTGACAGCTGCAAGGCCTCGGGTGCCACTAGCCCTGTCCAACCCCAGTCAGCGCCACGTGGCGGTAGGCCCGTGATGGCTGCAAGGCCTTGGGTGCCACTAACCCTGTGCGCAACAACTCATGGGCCATTTATGATTGAGAACCGTGGAGCGTCCGTCATCCAGTCACCACCGGCAGAGGGGAATGTGACGTCGTCGGCCCCTTATGGTGGCAGAGTCACATGGCCTTTGACGCCTGTGCCGGATGGGTGTGATGTGCGTGCAAACCTGCCCTCAGGGAGTGGCTATGACAAGCTGACAACTAGACCAATGACCTGCACACCACCAGCGAATACACCTGCGACGGGTAGCAATGAAGGCACCCCCTCAGAGCGTAAGAGGAGTGGTCTGGCCTGCCGTATGCCGGACCAGCGCAGGGCTTGCAACAATGACTCGTGGGATCTGGGCGTGGTTCTGTCCAAGTCCGGACATGGAAGTGACTGATGCGTGTGTCCCTGTTGTAGTGTTCATGGGACCCGGTACACAATATGCAATGTAGCACCCTCTGACTGGCATCCCACAGGATGAGCATCATTGACGCAAGGACATCACTATCCCTACATTCACCCACACATTCATACATGAATGATGAAAGTCATAATACAGCCGTGCGTCACTGGATGTTTATTGCACATCCAGTGCAGTCCTGCAGCTGGAGCGGTACAGGGCAATGCCGAGCACACTACACAATATGGGCCCGTGGAGGGCCAGCCAGAGTCCATCCGGGGATGACAAGTACTGCGGAAGAGGAAGGGTACAGTCTACAGTCTGGTCGCCGTGTCATTGGTCATCAAACAGGATATGGCAGTCCATATCGCAGCCCTAGGTGAGTGCCTCGGAGTGTATCGGGGTCAGTGGAAGGTAATTGGGCCATGTGCGGCACCAAGCAGGAACAGGCCAGGTAGCGGAAATGAAAGCTAGTGCCTCCTGATCACAAACCCATCCACGTCCTCGTTCCCGGATGTGTGCTCTGCCCCACCTGTGGGTGTTGTAGTACCGGCTGGGGCACTGTGTGCCACTGACACATCAGGGGCAGGAGGAGGGTTGTCGGCCGCACTGTGTGGCGGTGACACATCAGGTGCCAAAGTGGATACGCCTGCCACACTGACACACCAGGGGGCAGAGATGTGGATGGTGTGGGGTCAGCAGCATTCATCTGCGCCCTGCCTTGTGGCAGCAATGCCATGATGATGATCTTCAGGGCATGGTAGATCCCAGCTACATTTAGCTGGTGTGTAGCGGTGGCTGCCATCCTTTCCGTCTCCATACGCACCATGTCCTCCATGAGCCTCCACATGTGTGCCAGCTCACGGGTGCTATCGCTGGAGCCCCTCTGAGTGGACAGGTGTTCTTCTCTCCCCGTCAGGACTCCAGCGATGTCAGTCAGGGCTTGTTTGAGGCCATGGAGCGGGTCTAGACACCCATGGATGGCGTCCAGTTTGATAGCCATGAGGTCAAACCCCACCCGCACCTGCTCATCCGTCTCCCTCTGGGCCTCCAGCACATGGCGTTGGAAGGCCATGTGTTGTTCCTGGGGGTCTTGGGAGACTGGCGGGCCGTGGGTGACTCCTGCTGGGTGGTTTGGGTGGTGGGTGGGGTCTCCTCGATGCAGCTGGGCAGTCCTGATCCTGGAGGTGAGTCGCGGATGTTGTCAATGATGTCTAGGAGGGCTTGGGTGTCGATGCTGGGGTTGTCCTCCTCATCATCAGTGAAGAGTAGCTGGGACTGCTCTGCAGGGGGTGTTGACGCTGGCCTGCAATGTGAAGAGGAGATCGTGTATTGCAATGTGTCCACATGTATGTAGCCGCATGTGACATGTTAACATTCAGACAGCATGGCATTGTACATTGTGACAGTCTATGGATCAGGGCGATGACCCAGAGTCATTGAGGGTGTGCACTGTGCTCTGCTTGATTGTGCATGTGTGCCATCCCACCCATCCCCTCAGTACCTGGTGGTCACTCACCCTGTTGCAGTTGTGTTGTGTCCTGTCGAGCAGTGTCCGGTCCCACAACTCTGGCCACAGTATCCACACTGATGACTGTCGACACCAGCTCCTCCATGTCATCCAGCAAGAGCTGTGGCACTGGGCCCCCACCTCCAGTCTGCATTGCTGCCTTCTGGTTGGCTGCGAGTTTCTCCTTGGTCTTCCGCTTGATGTCATTCCATCGCCTCTTGACCTCGTCCATTGTCCTCTTGTGCTCTCCGACGGCATTTACCTTGTCCTCGATGTCCCGCATATTCCATTTTTGGTGCCCAGTGACACGTAGGAGGTGACAAACAGTTATTGATGGTGTTCCATCACCTCCGTGACTATAATCCTGTTCGCCTGTGGACTGAACTTCATCTTCCTCTTCTTCTTGTCCTTGTCCTTCCCTGTCCCCGAGGTCCCTGGCTGGTCGTCCAGGGTGCTTGTGGGTTTGTGCTCGTCCTCTGCGCCTGCTCCGGCTGCCTCCATGGTGCTTGGGTGTTGGTCAGTTTGTGTTTGGGTGTTTTTATGGGGATTTTTCATGCCAGCCGGATGTGTTAGTGCTATCCATTCCAGTGTAGGGTGTCAGATAGCCTTACATCACACACAGAGGTACAATACATCATACTTGTGTGTAAATCAAGGTACAGGAAATGTTAAATTTGGGTTTTAACTTATAACTCATATATCATCCACATTATAGCCTAAGAGTGTATAGACGGGAGAAACAGAGTCAGGGTATAAACCCTAATGCAGTGAATGTGGGTGTCTGTACTAATAAGACTTTAATACTTCCCAAAGGAACTCTTCTTTGCAATCTAAGAATAACAACATAATGATAAAAATACAATAAGGATCTAAACCCATGACTTGCAATTTTGTTCAGGTCCTTGATGCTGGGAAATTGAGCAATGCTTGCAAATTATGAACTGGGAGTAACAAACTGATTTCAGTGTCAAAAGCAGTATTAAACATAACCTATCTACATAAAATATAAATATACAATCCACATGTGACACAATATGCTTTGTAGCAGGCACATTAACCTACTTTATGAGTTGAAACTGTGACTGGACAAAATACAAAACTCTCCCAGAACTGTGTCAACCGGCAGAGTTATCTTATCGCTATTATAATCCAGTCAAAATTGCTAGGCACACAGTGATCTCTGCAGCAGGTATACCCTCTCAGGTGATTAGTGCGCTATGTACATCAATATAAAACAACATAACATATATATTAATCCACTTTGTGGCCAATTACGTAATCTAGAACAAATTTACTTCCACATATGTCTTTGATGCCAAATTCTTTGCAGGGGATCTTTTTTAAATAAATGTATAAGTTGACTGTCAGACTCTGCTTTTCAAGCTTGACCCTCCATGACTCCATTTCATGTCCTCTTCCACACCTTGACCCCCAATTCGAGGGTTCCCAAAGTACATTTTTTCCAATTTCAACACTGACTCTCTCTCATCTATGCGCGGCAATTGATCTCAGAGACCTGGAGAACGTAGCAGAGGTGTCAGCATCAGCCCTGGGCTTTTATAAACAGACCATCAGTGGCCTAAGTCCACTGGGGAAATGCCCTATTGTTTAAATGGCCAGTTCAACTTTGCTCCAATTTGGAGGCAATGACCACTATAACAGCAGCATGTGGTATGGGCCACGTCAGTTCAAATCTGCTGCGGGTAGCACTGCCATTCACCATCAGCTGTGTCTAAGGCTGTGGATAATTTGTAAAAAAAAAAAAAGAAAAATACATGCTGTGGCTCTCGTCAGGAGGCAGCTTGCACCAGCCCATTTCTTCTGTTAGCGCCGCCTAAAATAGAATCAACTACTAACCATGAAAGCGGGGAAAGGATGTGGTGTAATGGTCAGAATTTCCATCTTCGGAGCTGGGGAACCAGGTTTGAGTCTCTGCATCAGCACAACATCCTGTGATTCTGGGCAAATCACTTAATCTCCCCATGCCTACCATGATAAATGAATATATACTTAACTGGTGCTCAGGAAAAGCACTAGTGTTGATGATTAAGTGCTGGTACTGAGCACCGGAAACCACCGACTCCAATTAAGCACTGGTCTAAGGGTTGCCCCCTATTTTTTCATAAGTACTTTATCATAAGTTAAGTTAGAAACAAGTGTGTGCATTAACATTGTGCATTTCATCTTATTCCTCAGCAGAACTGCTGTGGTTACACTGGGGAGGAGCCACCACTCATGAGAATCCTTCTCAGCAGAGCTGCTACACTTAAACCCTAGCACGAGCAGCAGTTCTAAGCAGTGCTTCTATGGTTAAACTCTGGAATGAGCAAAAGTTCTCAAAAAAGGAGCTATGGTTAAACACTGACATAAGCAGCACTTCTTGTTAGAGCTGCTATAGTTAAACTCTGGCATGAGCAGTACTTCCCACCAGAACTGCTATTGCTATGGAATTAAAAGCCTATGTCAGCAGATCTGCTATGGCTGAACTCAGGCATGAGCCGCAGTCTCAGCAGAGCCAATGTGCCTAAACACGGGCGTGAAGACCAATTCTCAGCAGAACTGCTATGCGCTGATATCAGGCAAGAGGTGCTCTTCTCAACAATGTCCATATCCAAGAAAAGACTAGCGTCTCTGTGCAAGACTGATATAATGGGGGGTACAGATTGGACAAAGGCAGCGGTACCCATTGAAAGAGAGCAGGCGCCGCCTCACAACCTGTGATCAGCGATCTACTGAGCACAGCAAGGTGGATTGGGCACCAAATGTAGTGCCAGCGAACAGGTGTCACAAGAAACATTTTGGGGTGTCTCTTATTTCTTTACAAATTAAAGCACGGAGTCTGCCTTATTTGTTCTATTCTATCAGCGCTGTTTAATAAAAATGTCCTTCTTTGAGCCAGAATCATATACTTTCTGAGGCATACTAAACCAAACTAAACTTTCTCATATAATAAAATTAATGCCAAGTTCTCCAGAGACAGAAGAAGTAGACTCCATAGTAGGAATATTGTGGCAAAAGTATACCAGAAAGACTTCTGACATCAAGAGCAGTGCGTTCATGTGAATTAATGAATGGTTCTTTTAAAGGGCTACTGCTACCCTAAGAGGGGGTGTCCTGCCCTAGAAGGACAAACAGAAATAACTAATTACTCTTTGAACAGCCAAGCTTTATGAGTTTTTCTAAAAGAAAGATATGTTGGAGTAGATCTAAGAAACGCAGGCAGAGAATTCCAAACTTTGGCTGGTCTCAAAGAAAATTAACATCCTACAATTTGGCATTTTTTGATCTTCCGAACCCGTAGAATATTGGTAGAAGAGAGGGGAAGGGCACAGGCTTGTCTGTAACACCATATCTACATTTTCAAATAGACAAAATCTTCCTTCTCTAAGGATGTGAAGAAAACACACAGCATTGAAGGTACATCCTTTAGAGACTGGAAACCCGTGTAAATGCAAAAGATGATGGTCCACAGACTTCATGCCAGGTAGATTCGAAATCAGCCGACCTGCTGAATTTTGTACAATCTGCAGCCTATCTAGCGCATAGGCCGAGAGGCCCCAATATAGAGAATTTCGATAATATACAGGAAGTGATCAGGGCATGACCCAGGAAAAGGATGGAGAACCTTACAAATGGAGCTAAGTTTGTCGAAACGTATTGATGGCACAGAGGAGAAGGAACAAAACTAACACTGACATCCAGTAAAATCCCTAAGTTTTTCACACAGATGGTGGGCTAGGTTTTGGCCCAAGTTCACTAGGCCACCAGCCAGAAGACCAACAGGAGGGTTGAGCTCCTGCAGCAAAGTCTCTGGGGCATATTATCAAGACAGGCGATAAAATTATTGCCGCGTTAGTAGCAGAAAACTGCAGCTAAAACGGCGATAATGGGCTTGATAATATGCTCTATGGAATTCCAATTGAAGCTCAGGTTAGATGTTCTTCACATCTAACATGGGCTTCAATTGGAATTCCATAGAGCATATTATCAAGCCCATTATCGCCGATTTAGCGGCAGTTTTCTGCCGCTAAAGCGGCGATAATTTTACCGCCTGTCTTGATAATATGCCCCTATGTTTTTATAGAGATTAAATTTAAAAAATTGTTTCTCATCCACGATGCCAAGACAATGGTAACAGAAAAACAGCTCTGGGTGCCTATCAGTAAGATTATCCAAGAAATAAACAATATCCTGTGCCTTGTAAGAATAGGATATCACACTAAAGCCAAAGGGCCTTATCAAGGCAGCCAAGGGGGGGAAGATAAACATTAAAAAGGGTGGGACTGAGAGAAGAACCCAGGAGCACACCACAAGACAAAGAAAACTTTACTTTAGGTAAAAGGCTGCAAATAGGCACGGTTGGAGGTTCATTTAAAAAAAGACTTCAGCCACCCCAGAGCAAGATCACAGACGTGCACGTCTCAAGGATGCTGAATAAGCACAGAATGAGAGGCTCTGTCAAAGGCAGCAGAGCGATCTAACAGGACCAAGGCCGCCATCCACCTTAGTCCAAGAGGTTCCTAGGATCATCCACAATGGCCAAGAGCGGGATCTCAGTACTGTGATGGGATCTAAAACTAGATGGTGCCTCTTATAGCAGCTGATTCCATTGTAAATAGGCTGAAAGTTCAGTATTAACATCCTTCTCCATCATCTTAGCTTGATGAAGAAGCACAGGTAAAGGTCTGAAATGAGACAGGATGATAAGGTCTGCAGAGGATTTCTTCAGAAGAGGAATTATAAAAGTATGTGTCCAGCATGCAAGGACATCTTCATAACACAAAGATGATGGATTTCAGCCAAATATGGTGCCGCCATTGCCGCAGCCATCTGCAAGATCCATGATGGGCAAGGGTCAGAAGAAGAACTCCACTTGATTGTGGAAAAAGAATCAATCATAGTCTCCACCGTAATAAAGATGACCTCACAGAGATTAGGGCCAGTTAAGGAGGGTCTTGACACACAGACGTCACCTTGGTTCAATGTGATGTTAAAATAATATTCAATTGACTCGTAGAATCAAAACTCTTCCATATTGTCTGAGTTTTATTCTTTAAAAAAAGTGTCAAGTTATCACAAAGAGACTGAGGCAGGCAAATCTTAAAGATGGCAGGCTCAAGGAGTAGCCAATCTTTCTAAAACAGAAAAAGGTTCAATTCTAGTAGCATAAAAGTTAGCCCAAGATGTATGAATAAGAGATTGATATTTCTTTATAGCTGTCCAATACATTTCTTTAGCTAGAGGGCAGTAATTTTTCATTCAAAGATGTTCTTAGTTGTTTCAGAGCTCTTTAGCAATTTTCAACTCATTGGAATACCAGGGGACAGTAGATTTAGACCTAAAATAAATTAATCTTTCGGGTTCAATTTTACCTAAAGTACCATAAATCCAATGTTCAAAGGCTAAGGTCTCTTTTCCAGTTCATTATGAAGATGAAGAGCAGTGAAAAGTTCAGCTGCAAAATTGTCCTAACTTACTTTATGCTAGCACTGTCTGCTACTTAATGTTATTCAGACTGGGCGTCGTATGTGAGCAATCAATTGATGACTTAGGAAGCTACCACGCTGCCTACAGAAGATATCACAGCAATTATTCCTCTTTTGTTTTTTAAAAAAGCAGAAATTAATTACTTCAATACCGTAGGAGTTTTCTCCCATGGCGTGGGGGTCATTTAAACATGTTTACTGTCCCTTACACTGCCAGTAAAGGAAAGTAAAAACTGGACTTTCTACCACCCACTCTAAGTCGGGCGGTCGGTTGAATGTCCAAACCTCCGACGGCCCTTACCCTGTTGGGCCATTGAAAGACTATGTCAGCGACGGAGACAGGATAGTCTCTTTTACTGACATACTGAAGGTCCCCCCAACTGTAAATCAGGTTGGCGGACCTTCAGTTTGGCAGAGCGGATACTCATTTGCCAATGTGACGGAGTGCCACCTCCTCCAAACTAGACACACTGTTGACGGCAGTTTGGGGCTGCACAGAACTCTCCTCAAATAAAACACCTAAAAAAACAATAACATTTTGGAAGTCACACGAAGCACCAGGTGCATGGTATGGCCAGGTAAGTTCGTCCATCTTCTTCATAAGGAGAATGAGGCTCGATAAGGTGGATATTTCTGCAAGTGTGTAGCATGTACAAATTGACGCCAGTGGAGTTAGAGTTGTGAGCCTATCATCCTTACTAACGTAGCCCCCTTTTCTGCTACACAACCTGCAACTCAACCCTCTAAAAGCATCTCAGCATTTGGTATCAAACCACTTCGTAAAAGCCTTTGTCCAAAAAGAAACTATTTTTGTCCTTGCCGCTTATGAGAAAGTCGCCCTCACAACTAAACTGGCCAACTAATCCTGCGTCAGGAATTTCTAGGCGTAGCTGTCATGTACCATAATGATAAACTTCCCAGACTACAGAACAATTTTCTGCACAAATGAATGATTATATTGCTTACAGTCACACTACTGAGTCTTTCTGGTGAGCTGTGCAGCAGCAGAACGAGGTGGTAGTGGGTTTGTATAATCTGTCGTTCAGTGGCGGCCGCCATAAACAAAGGGTGGTGGGAATGCGGGAGGAGTCACGTGGGCGGGGTCGCGCAGAGGTAATGGGGTGGAAATACTTTTTTTTTTTTTTACCTTTAGCCACCGGCCGCCTCCAGCGTACGTGCTGCTTTTCCTCTTCCTGCCTGGACCAGAGGCCCCTGGGACAGACTCCCATTCAAACCCCATGGTGCAGAGCCACGAGGGGATTCAAACCCCATGGTGCAGAGCCACGAGGGGATTGCCCTGAGCGGCGAACACCCATCACAACGATGAGAGCACATCGGGAGTGGATTACAACACACATTTTACATCGCGGAAACGTTTACAACGCATGCTGTTACATCGCGCATGCTGTTACATTCCGGTTTTCCACAACGCATTATTGGATACACAGTGAATAGTCGATGGACTATGACTCGGAGATTAGTGAAACACAAAACCTGCCCTCCTCTGGGCCTGGTTAGCATGATGATGGGAGAATAGGCGCTACCCCAATTAGTCTATCAGTGGTCCTGTGTTGGGAAAGTTTGAGGTGTACCTTACAGTTGTAGGAGATGCTATCATGAGTAAAGAACTTGGGGGCATATCAACAAGGGCTTTATCTCTGCTTTTTTGGCTTTAAAAGTCAAAAAAGCAGAGATAAAACTAGCACCCTATCAACAACAGGGTGCTAACACGCAAATTTGCATGTTAGCACCCTTTTACTCTACGCTTCCCCTTGCATCTCTAATGAGATGCAAAGGGGGCGTTCCAGAGTAAAATAATAGGAGAAATGTCGCTAAGCGACATTTCTCCTATTATCAAGAATGTCGCTAACCCTGTTAGAGACAAAAAAAGCAGCGCTAACCGCGGTTAACGCTGCTTTTTTACGTCTGCTAATTTTCAGACTTAGCCATGATATCCTATGGAAGGAGGATATCATGGCTAAGTTTGCCTGTCCCTATCAACAAGGTAACGTGTGATTATCGCTGGGTTTCCAGAGATAATCTCACGTTAGCCTGTTAGCGTGTAGATTTTTATCGCTATTGAGATAAGCGTTGCTAATAGCACGCTATCTCAGCGATAAAAATTCACGCTAGCCGGCGATAATTATCCTCACGCTAAGAGCGCTGAGCGATAATTATCGCCGGTTGTTGTTGATATGCCCCTGAGTGCCTTGTTCTGTATCCAATCAATAAGTCATGCCGGGGGAGGTGTGGGAGGGGGAAGGGAGGGAGGAGGGACTGTAGCATGATATAGGTTTTAGGTTTTGAATGCTCGTTTTCTTTCTTACGATATAGAGCTTCCGATTGTATTTCCATTTATTGATATTGCCACATTATACCTTGCTAAGGAAATCTGATGGTGAAACTTGGGGGTGGAACGCCACAAGGTTTCTCAGTGACCGTGGGTAATTCCGTTTGTAAACCATCAGTTAAAAGATAGATATGATTGTACGAAGATGATTGTATATTCGGAAATGTTTACGTGAGTGGAGGCTCCTGATTGAATTGTTTCTGAGCAATATAAGTTGTTAATCAATAAATATATTTTACAAAAAAAAAACAGTCGATGGACTATGACGCACAGAACATTTATTGGATACAACGCTTGAATGGACTATGGTGACGTACGGTAACTATGACGCGTGGTGACGTTGATTTTGCCAACTTATTGTATACAACGCTTGAATGGACTATGGTGACGGACACTAACTATGACGTATGGTGACGTTGCTTTTCAGAACTATGACGTAATTGTCCTTGTCAGACATTTATTGCATGAACATAAACAAGCTCCGGTGCTAAGCAGTCGGGGTGCTTCATTCAGACACCAACCCAGGAGACAGTCCTGGTACAGCAGTTTTCTCCCCTGATTGTATCCTTGGACAATACTGCCATCTAGTGGACGGCTAGTGAAATATTTTATTTTTGTCAATAATTATCGATACCGTTTTCAGTTCACATTTGTCTTGTCCCACGTAGAAATAAAACAAGACAAGCCCGGCTACCTGCCGTCCTAAATTTCTAGACATCTCCTCCTTTGCTCAAGACTATCCCAGTACTCTTCCTCACCTGTCATTATGCTCCTTCCCTCAAAACAGACTCAATGCACCTGTTTTCCTGGCAGGCAGCAGCTTCTAGGCTCCTGTTCCTGAACTTGGCAAAGGGGAGCAAGCAATCCGTGGTTTCTGTTCCACTATATACCAATTCAGCAGACACAGTTTGTGTAAGACACTAGTCCAGTTCTGTGCCCGGCCTCATTCCGCTCCTGGTGTTTGTGCATTCCTTTAAGACAAGTCAAGTCAGTCATTTATCTCTGATGCCAGAACGAAGGTGGGGAAGAAGAGCGGGGGGCTTCCTCCAGGGGATTCCAAAAGAAGACACAAAAGAGTGACAGGCTTCCCCACTTAACGACCTCTCAACTTGTGGGTAATACTTCTCTAGTAAAGAAAGGCGGAGGAAGGGGTTTCACTGCACTACAGAGGGACTCTCTACCTCATATCCTCCACATCCTAGACTCTGAGCACCCACAACAAAGCCCCTCAAGAATGCTTTAGAGGAACCCTGCAATCCACATTACTAGATGGGAGGCAACTCGCTCTGGCACGTGATAGGTTAAAAGGCTTTCCGCTACCATCTGAGCGCACATCACGGTTGCATAACAACGCACATCTTTAAGATTACACCAGGCAACAGCTGACTGACTTTGACGCATCATTTGGTTTAAAGACCACATCAGACAAGATTACCTTAGTGGCCCCCATATGCAAAACTACCAGCCTCGGTGCGTTGGGAAGGGGTGCCAGAACTAATGTGAAAAAGGCTCCGTCAACTTGGAATGCTTCTAAGTCAGTAATACATGCCAGCCACAGGTGCAGTGCCCCTGGCACAAAAGTAAGAATGTTAGTAATAAGTCTCCCCACATGATTTATCCCTCAAAAATCAACTTTATAAATATATATTTTCTAAATTCAGCCATTTTTCTCCTAATATCAGCCTATGAATTCGAAAAAGGCACACATTTTCATCCTGGAATGCATAGTGTTGTCATCTATATATTAATTCAACCACGTAAAATGTTCCAGTTTAGTAGGCTTGGCTGCACACAGGAGAGCTACTTACAGGTGACTGGAGAGCTACCAGAAGCTCCAGAGCTACTCATTGAAGAAGCCTGTGACACCACTGGCGTTGTTTTGGGTGTAACGAGTGTATCAGGGGCGTAACACAGGCCCCCGCAGCCTCTGCAGTGCGGGGGGGGGCAAGCTCCAGGGGGCCCCCTCAGCACCACACTCTGGCCGGAGAGCTCCTGATGGAGCTCGGAGGGGGCCCCTCCACGTACCTTGCCGGGAGGCCCCCTCCAGTTTCGTTAAGCCAGTGCAGTGTATATGCAATGAATGAGTGCTGCAGTACCACTCACGAACCATACAGGTCTCCATTGAATGAATTGCAGTTGGTTGACTGTATGGCGACTCTCAGCATCTAGAAGTCAGTACAATAGGAGCCAGAAAAAACAAGGCTGCATTGTGACTGGCAATTAACAGGTGTGCTACAGAGCAATCATTAGCAGCTTCCGTGACCTCATTAACAGTTCTATTTTCTCTATCTTTATGAAGCCTTTTGGCCATTCAACGGGCCTGGATTTTCTTAACCTCAACCCTACAAAAATGTAGATTATTCTTGATCGAACCCTGCTGGTCAGCCAGCGTAGGTCTTGGTCGTACCTCCATTACAACTCTCAGGAACCAGATATGACATTCCAGTGGAATCCTGCCTCGAGCCCAAGATCACACCCTGCTCACTGCAATAAAGTACCCAAGCGTATCATACCCAGGGCCACTGAAAATATGCGATTTTGCGGCCGCAGCAATATTTTCATAGCTTTGGTTTTGCCTCATTTGCTACATAACCCAACATCTGCCATATAATCTGCAGATTTAAACAACAACAAAAAAATCTTTCTAGCTCACATGACGTATTGCCGTGCAGTGGACGGCCCCTTGCACAGGTTGACTGTTCACCTGTTTGTAACTTATTACTTTATTTGTGTGTTAAACTGTTATTAATGAGGTACAACTAACGGCTAAACAGTGGTAAAAGGCTTAAAAATGACAAAATAAAAACAAACACAAAATGTGCCACATAATTTAGCTTTTTTGCCGCATAATTTACTCAAGCCTACCGCATAATTTGACCCTCCCTTGCAGCATAATTCCAGTGGCCCAGTGGTCGAAGTGGGCGGGATCGGCAGGGCACGGCGTGCCCCTACTTCTCTAATGTCTTAGATTCCGTTCCCCTACTCTCTCATCTTAAACATGCCTCCCGGATGGCAGAAATCACCAAGGCCAATAGTTAAGGCTCGGCTTTTGGGGTCGGGCATAACGGGCAGAGAAGGAAAAGGACTCTGGGGCATATTATCAAAGAACAGCGTTAAATAGTGTTGAGCGGGCTTAGCGAGGATTTGCCTAACGCCGGCTATCGCTGGATCAGATCGCCGAGATATCGCGTAATTTACAACGCTTATCTCCATGGCGATGTGAAATCCGGCGATGGCCTGCGAAATGCAGGATTATCGCTGGGAATACAGCGATAATCCTGCAGCAATAGAGGAATACTTGATAATAGGGAGATGTGGATTTAGCCACTCAATCCACCTCCCATCTAAAATATATGTTAGTCAGGAAAAAAGCAGACGTACAATAACGGCGATAACCGTTGTTAGCGCGTCTTTAAATATCGCTAATGGTGTCCTGGGCCGTATTGTAAATACGGCGAAGCACAGTTAGCGATAATTTCCCATCTGTTTTCCCAGGGAATGCCTACTTTGCATCTCATTAGAGAAGCAAAGCGAGGCGTTCACAAAACGGGAGCAGAATCAAGGAAACACGCACCAGCGTGTCCTTGTAAATAATGCGATAATATTATCGCCTCTTTTCGTCCGAAAATGGACGCTAAAGCGGCGATAATATCATCGCCGCACCTTGATGATATGCCCCTCTGTCTGTTCCTTCATGCCCAGAGAAGACAAGGACAGTGTCCAGTTCTCCTGCCGCTGGCAGCTGCCCCCTCCCTTTGTCCCCCTCTTTTCTTTCTTTCTTTTTGTCTCGCTCCTCCTCATTTACTGAAAAACAAGACTTCAAGAAACGGGTATTACCCTCTCTTTCCTCCTTTCGTTTATTTGCTCCCCTGTGAAATGGATCCAAAAGAGAAAAACACTTTTGCTGGAAACGTTGTCTTTTTCTGAAATTTTTCAATTTCTAAGTGCAGCCTCGTGGTGGAGAGAAATAAAACATTCTAAATATGAAAAATAAATAACTAACTAACTAAAGCAAGACTGAGTGGTTGCAAGGTGGTCAGCTTGATTTATTCACACCTAAACACTTTAGCGTCACTTTACAGTGTTTGCCAGTGAAGCGCTACTTTTGTTTCTTTGAACATTGTTTTCCTTGGGTGGGAAAGTGCACCTTTCCAGGAGGTACTGAAATACCTGCTTGATGGGTGAATTGGAAAACAAAATGTGTACAGCGGCTGTGTGTTCACAAATGTGGTCTTTTTAAACCATACTGCTTACGTTTTGCAAGGATATAAGCAATAGGCATTGAAACAGGTCACTTCTGGGCCCTGTAGTCATGGCCTTAATTTTTCAGGCAAAAACACTCACTAATTTCTGAATAATGAGTGCAAAAGGAAAAAGGTAACCATGCTGTTCCTGCTTACATTTCACATGCTTTACTTGATCTTGCATTCCCTATGAGTGTTTGCTTTTTCTAGGATGTTGTTAATTTTTTTTTTAGGCAGCATATTTCTCTTGTCTAGTGCGTAATTTGAATTGAGTCACATCCAGGTGTTTATGGTGAGTCAGTGCAGTGCAAGTTTCTCTCAGTGGGGCAGTATGGTGTTCAGTGGTGGAGAGGATGTGGCACCATGGTCAGAGCTGCTGAATTTGGAACTGGGGAACCAGGTTCAGCCTTCATGACCAGTCCACCAGACCACTCCCCTTGAGGGAGCACATTCCTATGCTAGACCTTAGAAGGCCCCGCAAGATCTTAAAAACAGTGGTGTCTTAGCATCAGCAGGTGGACCCTAGCAGTGGCAAGTGGGGGTTAACCTTGAAGGCCTGTCCACCACAATCCATTAAGTTCACCTCCAGTCTTGCAGGCAGGCCTATGAAGCAGCACACCATAGAGGGACAGTGACTCTGTCACTGAGGTCACAGGACCCTTGAGCAGGGTGGCTCTAGGGCAGTGCGACCGCACCAGGCTCTGACTTCAGGTGGGGGGTTGTATTTGTAAGTATAATATGGTTTTAAAAGCACTTGCTGCCTCCTTCCTGGCCTACAACAATTTTCGGCAAGAATAAAAATATCATGATAACTCCAGTGATTAATGTTCTCAGTAGAGAGAGATGGCGTTTTGTCTAGTGGAAGTTTTCACTCATGGAAAGGAAGTGCAGAGGGTTATTGTGCTGCTAAGAACATGTACTATGCAGATCACAAAGTGTACATAATGTAAATAGGTCAGTGGGCTACTGCTTTTGTCAGAGGGACCCTATTGTTACTTGCAGTTAATAAGTTAAAATCCTAACATAGATCAGTGAGCTATTAACTGTCATGTAAGAGATGCGAGCAAACTGCAAAGTATAAATTAGAGCGTAATGGTTTTTCCCCACTCTTTGATTATCCTAATGTTGCAAAAAAGGGTTCATTTGGGTAGAAGTTAAGTCTGATTATTAAAGAGAACCCCCAACCATGGTATTACGTTTTAAATTCTGAGTTTGTGTTGCTCCAGACCAATCACTAATAAGCTGTAACCGGTTAGTGAAATGGGAAACAAATACTAAAAATTGGAAAATGTTGCTCTTTCTGCCACACCTCTGACTCCGCCCACTGACCCAATCCATGGGTTATTCAGTCCTCTGATTCTCCGCCCACAGTTCCCCAACTTTATTTTCCCCACTTCGACCACTGCAGTGGCCCTGATCATACCTCTGTTGTGACGCTTCCTTGAGCATCATTCCGGGGCCTGTACTCAGCACTTGCCTCAGATTCACATACTTCTAGGTACATACAAACATAGTATGCATACATATCTAATGTGAGTAAACAGACGTGGAAATCAGCAATCATCTGTGGCTTCAGTAAAGCCATCGATGATGTCTAGTTGCATTTGTTAATCGGATGTTTTATAGCGCACGTTCACCAATTACTTGTCCTCGTAGCATACCTTCAACAGACGTTACCTAAAGAAATACTTCGATGGATGGATGTGTGTTGGGTGGATGGGTAAATGGATGGATGGGTGGGCGGGTGGATGGGTGGGTGGATGAATGGATGAATAGATAGATGGATGGGTGTGTGAATGTGTGGATGGATGGATGAGTGGGCTTGGATGGATGGATGGATGGATGGATGGATGGATGGATGGATGGATGGATGGATGGATGGATGGATGGATGGATGGATGGATGGATGGATGGATGGATGGGTCGATGAATGGATGGATGGATGGATGGGTCGATGAATGGATGGATGGATGGATGGATGGATGGATGGATGGACTATCTCTCACAGACAGCTTACGATTTGTAAAGATACATTTTTATTTACAGATTTGTTTCTAATTCTCTAAAATGACAGTTGGACACTGGGGTAAATATCCCGAGTGGAAAATCTGCAGTCGAAAGGCTAGGGTTACTGTGATATTGTACATTAATACTTTTCTCTTTTTTCTTTATTGTAAGACATTTTCCATGTGACAAAATCCCTTCCACATAAACTCCTTTAAAAGGGGGCATGTCTGTGACACATTTCCACGTGCGCCTAATTCAAATGAGAGTAAGATTAGAAGTAAAGAAGGCATTTCAAATGTTTGTGGGCACACACAGACACACACACGTGCGCGCGCACACACAACATCATAGGTGTTTATCACCATGACCACAAAACTTCCACAGAGAGCACTTGTTGGCCCACCCAAACAATGTATGACTGTAAAAAATCCAGCAATTTGGAGGAATTTCTGCAGTAGTAAATTCCATCTGCTCCCCATCCATTAAGAGCTATACAAATTAAACTACAATAAAGTACAGTGTGGGACCAAGAAAGAAATACAGTAGTACTTGACCGTCTGCGCACCATGATAGTTGATTGATGGTCTCAGATGCATCAATCACTTATCTTTGGCAAGGCTGCAAAAAGGTTTGAGACTGGGCACCATAGGCCATGGGCACCATGATATTCATACTATAGGCTGAATGATATTGAGGAATGAAAGTAACAATACTTTAAAAAAAAATCATTCTGTATCCTGTGTTCTGCGCCACACTGCACCATATTTGCAAAGATACACATCTAGGCAAATGCATCACTTTGTAAACCCCTGCCCTACCTTATACTTGCAACAGGTATAATGTATGCAGGGTGGGCATTGTGACACAGGAAAGCCACGTAGCAGTGACGCAGTGAAATCTATGAGATTTCACTGCAACACTTCTCTGGCGTTACTACGTCAAATCATAACGCCTGCTTGAAGCAGGCATAAGGAGTGACACAGGGCTTCTCACGTAGGGCGTGCCCTATGTGAAAAGACACACAGCTGGAGTTGCGTCACACTCCAACGATGTGCCAATTTTGTGCCTACAGATACTTCAGGAATCCGGACGTATCTGTAAATCCTTGCGACATGAAGCGCCATACAGTAAATACGGTGCATCCATGGTGTCAAAAGGTTGGAGCTATGAAAACTGTTGCATCGCTGTTTTCACCCAGCCATGCAACGCTTTCCATAAATAAGGCCTTAAGTTCTCTCCTGTTTGAGAAGTGGCATCAGAGTGTTTAATGCCTAATGTTAGGCTCAGGATCTCGCCCCTTATTTGTTGACTTCTGTTGCTGGGGGATAAGGGAGCAGGTTTGGGGAAAGTGGGCCTAGAAGGCACTCTGATCATCTTGGAGTTTAACCAGGGCCACTGGAATTGTGTAACTCTGTGGACACCGCGTTTTCCGCATAATTGTAGATTTGCCGCATTTGCCGCACAATCCACCATCTGCTGTATACTCTACAGATTTTATCTACAAAAAAAAGTGTTTCTAGCTCAAATGGATCAAAAGTTACTAAAACTGTGGCTACATGTGTTCTCGCTCAGTGGAAGGCCTTTTGCAAAAGTTGATTATCTTTCAGTTGCTTTTTGCTGCATTTGGTTGTTAAAAAGGTACTAAGGAGGTGAAACGTTTGCCCAGACATTGGTAACATGAGTAAAACTGCAAAAATAATGGCGTAATACTATCACAAAGTTTGTCACGTGAAGCCGCATAATTTGCCTTTTTTTGACTCATAAATTTGCCAACCCTCAGCATAATTTAGTTCCCCCTGCAGCTTAATTTCAAGTGGCCCTGAGTATAACACCAACAAACACATGGCAAAACAGCTGAGTAGGTTAACTACTTGCTGCAGAGATCTGCATGTTAGCTGGTCACAAATTGAAATATTTACACAGTTTACTCAGCCTTTTATCTTTCCAAGTTAAAAAGGAGTGCCTTTGTGTTGGGTAATATTGATCAATTATCTAAGCCCCGAGGCACAATTTAATTAGCGATGTATGTTTAGTAAGTGGGAGTATAGAGCTCAAACGGAGCCGCAGAACAACACAGCACAGTATAACAGGTGCCTGAGTACATTTGGGTGGTAAATCATATAGAGCTAACAAATGGACTCTAGAACCAGGTGGTTTGGGGTGTCTCGCGATATGATTTTATTCTTACAGGTGAAGCATGACACGCTTCACATCTAGTCGCCGTAGATATGTCTCGCTGGCCTAAATCGTGACAAACAACCCAAAAAAACTGAAGCGCAAGGGCTCAATGTGAACTTGTTTTTATTGCAGGTTCGAAGATAAATGATGGCTATTCGTCTTTTTTTCACGATTTCCAGAAAATAAGACCGGAGCTGTATTGTACGGGAAAAAAAACAAAGAAGAATTTCAGAAAGACGTGATGGAAAAAAGTAAGCCTCTTGGCACCATATATTTGTTTATGTGTGGCGCGCTATTAGCCACCTGTTTGCACTGCTTAAAAACAAATGAAATTCGTGAATTATAAACCAATTACCTGTGTTGACACGGTTGTTTTATTGCCTTGCTAAGCAAACAGTGCCACACGGAGCTTTGCGCGCACGCGGACAGCGCGGCTACATCCGGGCATCTCGTCCTCCTCCTCTGCCACACGGAGCTTTGCGCGCACGCGGACAGCTCGGCTACATTCGGGCATCTCGTCGTCCACCTCCCTTGCCCTGAGACCTCCGTGTGAAACGCCAGGAGGAAACAGACGGGGATCGGCGCGGAAACTCCGAGTCACACAAGCTATTCCCCAAAACGTGTGCACCCTGTTATTTGCCTTGCCCTGGATTGCCCGAAGCCCTGCTAACAGTAGTAATAGGAATTACTCCAGGCCTCAGATAGTGGGGTCGTAGTGCTGACAAATGTGTTTTCTCGGGTGGCTTAAAGATTTAAGCAAATAAATCCACGCCCACAAATAACCTATGAAAGAAGTAGCGCCCTGTGTGATAAATTGGAACAAACTGATTTGTAGTCATATCCCACACATGAGAGTGGAGGCTCAGCAAAATGATATTACTCAGCTTGCCTCATGCTTTGGTTTGCTGCAATTGCGTAGTTTCCGGCAAAGCCTATCTGCTCGATTGCAACATGCAACAACAATGGTGCAATTGATTTGCACGCACAAGGTCCACAGCTGTACGGGTGACGTTAATTTACAGACAAGTATTAGATCGGAACATTCATGTCTACGTATTCACATGGGAGCAGATGTGCAACTTCTAGGAACACATGAAAAGTTTGTTTCCAGAAGTACTCCTGAAAAGTAAGCAGTTGCACATTGGCAGGTGTACTTTGGTTACCAGCCAGAACCAACGTTTGCATATTCAAAAGGGGTCCTGCCCTCCTTTGAAAGGGCCATTGGCATGTGTAGGCCATGTTAGAAATATCTTTGTGAGTGAGGCCCTTTGGATATCTCTGGAGCAGGGCCTGTATTTTCCCTTTGAAAGTAGCACAGCAGCACCAGCACGTGAATTTCAGCAGGTTCAAACACTGACAAACACCGAGGGAAGGCAATATGCAATGTAGGAAACCTATCAGTCCCAGGCAGCAGATGGGCTCCTGAACCCTGCTGCCCGTGCATCCTTTCAGGAGAAACCCTGAAGTTCATACTGGATCAGTCCCTTTTAGCAACAGCTCAAATCGAATTTCCACCCAGGCTACTTTAGGATTTGTTCTTTTGGCTCCAGATTACCCATGATTCCTGTTTTCAAGGTCTAATTAACCGTAATCATTGTTGAGTTTTATTCATTGACATCAAATGCTAGCATGTGTCATATCGGTGGTTTGCCTCCATCCCTCCCATCTTTGGGCAGAAAGGGGGTGTCTGTGATTCTGCCAGTGCTTAATTTGTAAAATAATCTGTGCCGGTGCCCAAATAGCTGCTCAGAACCGAAGCCCGCGGCTGGTGCAATTAATTGTTGGCACACAGAATAGCAAGGCTGCATAGTCCTGAATCCACCTCAGGCCCCTGTTACCCTCTGCCAGACACCCTGATTTCTCCCTTTGTGCTTGTTTTTCCACCCTTTTCTTCCTCCTTCCTTCCCGTTTAAGTGTTTTTCTTTCTGCTGCTCTCAGAAAATGTAATATGAGGGAAAAAAAGTGCCGGTCCCCAAACATGTGTGGATGACCACCAACGGCAAGCAGTGGCTAAAATTCAGCCCTGTGATCAGCATTCCTGAAGAGTCAAAGTTCTGAAACAACAGGGTTCAGTCTAATTATAGTGCCTTAAAGCCACTATAAGATAATGTGGGTGCTGTGGCATAGCCCAGGGGCTGAAATATATGTTTGTTTCTAAAAAGAATGACATTGCAGGCCAGCAGAACCATAGAGATTTAGGGTCTGATACCCCACAAAAGTGGGGTGGGGGGAGCCGCAAAGAAGTCAGTGTTTTTCGCACAATAACTGCTTTGCGAATATTTGCGGATATTGGGCCTTATTTATAAAAAGTGTTGCTTCGCTGAGGTGAAACAGCAATGCAACACTTTTCAGTGTGCCATCCTTACAACTCCATGGATGCGCCGTATTTCCTGTACGGCGCTCCATGTCACAAGGATATACAGAAAGATCAGGAATTCTGACTTGTTTGTTGTCACAAAAAAGGCGCATTGCTGTAGTGTGACTGGAAACAGACGCAACTCCAGCTATGTGTCATTTCCCATGGGGCAAGCCCCGTGTGAAACGGCCTGCATAACCCCTTATGCCTGCTTCAAACAGGCAGAAGGATTTTATTGCAACGACGCTGTAGATGTGGTGCTGTCAAATCTCATAGATTTCACAGTACCAAGTCTACTAGGCTTTTCTGTGTCAGAATGCCTACCCTGCATACATTATACCTGTCGCAGGTGTGATGTAGGGCAGGGGTTTACAATGAGATGCACCTGGCTAGATGTGTCACTTTGTAAATATGGTGCAGTATGGCGCAATTTGTACGCCGCCGCAGCGCCACAAAAAAGTGATGCAACAGCGGTGTAAGGGTCTCAGAAATGAGGCCCGTTCATATTTATGAGGCAGGAGTCCTACTGTGACTCACTGCGAAAGGCTGTGAATTAAGGAATTAAGGCTCACAATGGAGAGTTGACCTCCCTCACTGCATTCACTGAGAGATATTTACATTAAAGCAGCCGTGTCCTGTAAAGGGACAGACACTGATTTCAAAAAACAAAAGTGGGCATTCGGTGAATGGCATTGTAGGAGCATGCAGCAGCTCCCTATACAGCAGTCTGCTCCTCCAGTACCAGCACCTGCCATTCAGAAGTTTCCAGTACCGGCAACCGCCATTCAGAAGATTTTCAGTACCAACAACCACCGTTCAGAAGTTTCCAGTACCAACAACCACCGTTCAGAAGTTCCCAGTACCAGCAACCACCATTCAGAAGTTTCCAGTATCAGCAACCACTATTCAGAGGTTTCTGATACCAACAACCACCATTCAGAAGTTCCCAGTACAGCAACCACCATTCCGAAGTTTCCATTACCAGTAACCACCATTCCTAAGTTCCCAGTACCAGCAACCACCATTCAGAAGTTTCCAGTACTAGCAACCACCATTCAGAAGATTTTCAGTACCAACAACCACCGTTCAGAAGTTTCCAGTACCAACAACCACCATTCAGAAGTTCCCGGTACCAGCAACCACCATTCAGAAGTTTTCAGTATCAGCAACCACTATTCAGAGGTTTCTGATACCAACAACCACCATTCAGAAGTTCCCAGTACAGCAACAACCATTCCGAAGTTTCCAGTGCCGACAACTACCATTCCGATGTTTCCATTACCAGTAACCACCATTCCTAAGTTCCCAGTACCAGCAACCACCATTCAGAAGTTTCCGGTAACAACAACTACCATTCAGAAGTTTCCGGTACCAACAGCCACCATTCAGAGGTTTCCGGTACCAGCAACTACCATTCAGAAGTTTCCAGTATCAGCAACCACAATTCAGAAGTTTCCCAGTACCAACAACCACCATTCAGAATTTTTCAGTACCAGCAACCACCATTCAGAAGTTTCCAGTACCAGCAACCACAATTCAGAAGTTCCCAGTCCCAGCAACCACCATTCAGAAGATTTCAGTACCAACAACCACCATTCAGAAGTTTCCAGTACCAACAACCACCATACAGAAGTTCCCACTACCAACAACCACCATTCAGAAGTTCCCGATACCAGCAACCACCATTCAGAAGTTTCCAGTACCAGCAACCACCATTTAGAAGTTTCCAGTATCAGCAACCACTATTCAGAGGTTTCCGGTGCCAACAACCACCATTCAGAAGTTCCCAGTCCCAACAACCACCATTCAGAAGTTCCCAGTCCCAGCAACCACCATTCAGAAGTTCCCAGTCCCAGCAACCACCATTCAGAAGTTCCCAGTCCCAGCAACCACCATTCAGAAGATTTTCAGTGCTAACAACCACCGTTCAGAAGCTTCCAGTACCAACAACCACCATTCACAATATGGAAACTCCCCTCAGGGACAGCTTCCACTTTGTGAATGACTCACCACCACCCCCTTTCAGGAGTTGGTAACAGAACAATGGTTTGTGCCAGCAACTGCTTTTAAATAAATTGATACGATACACAGTGAATCACAGAGTAAATGAGAACGCCCCTCAAAACTCCCCTTTTGTTTAAACGCAAAGTGCACTTTGCAAGTCAAAAAGAGATTTCTGAATCGCAATGTGCCTTTTATACATTACAGTCTGAATTTTTGCACTCAACAAATGCAGTAGTTTTGCAAATCACAGGCTTGCCAGCACAAACATTCCTGGTTCATCAGGTCCCTGCAGAGAGCAGGTTGTGTGGATATGTAACTTCCTTTTTATAGCGCTCTCTACAGAATTGGTAGATTGTAAGTGCTGCAGTATTGACATAAATGCCACAGCTCGTGGCACACGGAGGGGACATGATAATGTGGAATGAATCATTAAAAACGAACATCATGTTATTGTAGATATCAAGTCTGGGTGCATGCAGTGGTCTAGTGGCTTAGCGAACTAATGCACCCACTCCAAGAGCCTGTGTTCAGTCTCATAGTCAAGGTTCTGAGTTTTGTGGATCCACTCAGCCTTCCATCCTTCCGAGGTCAGTAAAATGAGTACCCGTAAGTTGGGTAACAATAAATATGTCTCAACAGGTGATTGGGTACTTTACAAATACAAATTAAGTAAATTCAGCACTTACTTTTGTAATAAAGGACAGTGTCTTATTACATCTACTGATGCTGAGATCTAAGTGCTGCCTAAATACTGTGGGCTGGGATCTTACATTCAGCATTTTCATCCTACCAAGCACAATAAAAACACAATGAGTTAGTCGGGCAATAGTAACATTTGTTATTTACAAAGTAACGAGTTTCTAAGACAGTAACCACAGACGTGTATAAAAAGGAACGTTTCTAATTTTCAGCACTTAGAGCATGTGGTGAGGAGGTAAGGTTGGTGAGTACAAGTACCGTCTCTTTTGCTAAGCACCAGTGTGATCTGCGACAGAGCACTTTCTCTCCACAGACGTGTTTCTCCACTAATTATTGGCAGCACTTAAATGTCATATTTGTTCATTAATCTACTCCCATTAAGCATTCTCTACCGTCTGCACTTCTATGCGATGACTCGACTGGCACTTCAAGAACATGAGATTGTTCCCCAAAGTTTTGAACTTAAGTGTGTAGATTACCGGGTTGCCCAAAGAGTTGAGGACGATCATCATGGCGCTGAGATTCCGGAAGACGAAGACGCTGGCCTGGAGGTCCTCTGGGCAGGAGGTGTGGGACGCATCCCACATGACCCCTCCGAAGAACGGGGCGTAGGAGACCATGGTTAGAACCCAGATGAAGGCACAGGTCTTCACCACCTGGATCTCAGCTGCCTTGTATGTGGCCAACACCTGCCCAGAGTCCCCCAGGACAAACTTGTGCTTCCTCAGTATGACAATGATGCCAATGTAGGAAAAGAGAGGCAGGAAGAGGACAACGGCAAAATTAGGAACAGTGAGGGAAATCAAGTAGTCAATGCAAAAAGGGCCGTACAAAGTGGACGCGCTCCCCCTTTTCTCTTTCTTCAGGCAGTTCCAGCCCATGAGAGGCAGGGATCCAAAGAAGATGGAGACCGCCCAGTTGGCTACGGCAGCACACAGGACCTGCTTCTTGGAGATCCGGCACTGCAGACGCAGGCTCCCCACCACCGCCAAGTAGCGCTCGATGGCGATGCTCACCAGGTTGTAGATGGCGGACAAGATGGACATGCCATATAAGGAGTACGCGTTGAGGAGCTCCTTGGAGCCAAAAATGGTGTGTTCTGGGTCTTTGATGAAGAGAAGCGAGATCCAGAACCCCGAGGAGCTCACCAGCAGGTCAGAGAGAGCCAGGTTACAGAAAAGGATGAAGATGGGGCGGTGCAGGTTCCGGGAAGACACAATGGTGATGATGACAGACCCATTGAAGGTCATCGCCACAAGGTTGCTGATCATCTGGGGGATGCCCAACGCCAGCACCACATGGGGGTTGTTCCAGATGTTCATTGCGCTGTCGTTACATTTCACATAGCTCTCCATCATCGCGATAGAACCCTCAGTCCTCAAGGGGACAGAGCTCTGCCTTATCCATAGTAGGAGCGAAAATCCCCAGGGACACAGCTCTTGCCTGTGCAGGCGATTGATCTTATAACATAGAAGCGGTTAGCGCTCCGTGTCAGCCTAAAAACGGATTAAACTTTAACTATTGGAGAAGCATGCTCCTTTATCAGAGCAGGCAAATAGCAAAGAGGCCTCCGGTTGCCAACATGAATGCTACTGGTAAACAGATATAATAAAACATGGGGCTTTATTTACATCAGAGGTCATCCTTATCTCTGGTGTAGATTGCAATATCTACAGAGCACACAAAAGACAAGCACATATTACAGTGTATCAGTTTCTGCATCACAGACCTCTATCTCAATGAGCAAGCAATAATACGGAGGAAAAATCATATATATATATATATGTGTCTGTGTGTGTTGTATATATATATGAATGTATATATATATATATACATATATATATATAAATATGTGTGTGAGAATATATATAACTAAATATGTATATATGTGTGTGTGTGTGTGTGTGTGAGTATATACATATTGGCTAAGCCTGCTTTTTTCTTTTCCAAGGGATTGGATTACTCCGTGACCGCCCCAACCAGAAACAGCAAGGACCTGCTGCCATTGGCAGACCGTGACTTCACGCAGTGGCGCGTTCACTGCAACAGCGTCCTACAGTCATGCTGGGATCTGGATTTGAGGCAGGGCGTGTGGGAACTCAGGAAAGCTCCATGACAATAATGATACCGGAATTTTTAATTTACACACAACCAACTTTTGGCAGGAATACCAGCGCTCACTACGAGAACAAGTGGGACCTGTAGGAGATATTTACCCAGCTGTGATGCCTGCTGGGTACTGTAGTCTAAGATTCAGTGCTGCAGTGATACTCACCAATGAACTGGGGTCGGCTGGGCTCCCACCAATGGGTGAACCGCAGTATATTCAAAAGCGGGTTAGGGCTGATTTTCGGCAGTTGATGGCATTTGAGAAAGGCAATTGTGCCAAAACGCGTCATGTCGCAGTCTTATTAAATGGACTTGCTGATGTCCCCGCTGTGTCCCTCCAGTTACTTCCTAATGAGGTGATCCTGTTCGTGATGTATTTATATATATATGTGGACTACACTTACCAGCATGCATCTGCTCGGCAAGGAGTGTGCGTGAGGGGCCAGCACACCTTCCATTGGAGGAGGAGCGCGATGACATCAAAATGGGAGCGGTCTAATTCACAGATGCATCTTGTTTGATCCCCTGAGAGAGCGCGGAGTTCATGGAACCGGCACTGAAGAGAGCCATTGGAGGCTTGAAACGCGTCTGCCTGAGCGTTTTCAGGGACTAATAGCATCACGCGCCTTTTCAATCAATAAAGCCACTTGCCAGTAACCCCGGAGTTGTGTCGTGCCTTTCCTTTCCTGGGAGCAGGCGTTGGTTTCATATACAATTATATATATATATATATGCAGAAACGTCCATCAAAAGAAAGACCAAAAGACACAGCGGGGTACTGATTGGCAACCATTTATTCACCGTGGCAGGCATTATGCATTTCGGCGTAAGCCTTCCTCAGATGCCTGATTCCACTGGGTATTTCTCGCTCCCTTCTTTGTAAGTGTCACGGCATTCCCTTTGGTTGGAATGTAACGTGCTCCGTCAGTTACTGCTTGCAGCTGTGGTCTGTAGCTGAAGGACTTCAAATCCCAGCTGCCATCGCTCTGGTAAGTGTCCATTGCAGAGCTGCAAAATGCTGCTGTGAGCGCTGGTGTGCCTGGCAAAGGAGAGAGGGGGCTAGTATATGCCGAGCAAATCCCATATACAAGGTGTTTATGGCCCCCTTGAGTCCCCAACGCCACAACCAACAGAACAGAAACCAAACTGGGCCGTGACGTGCAGGTACAATGATTGAATTAAATTGAATTGAAGGTGCATTTATAAAGCACATGGCTACCCTAGAGCATCCCAGCGCTGCAGCAACTCCCAGACCAAGTGGACAAAAATTACTGGAACAAAAAAGTTTTCAAGCGTCTGCGAAACAGAATGTAATTGGATTCAGATCGAATAGTCAATGGTAGGCCATTCCAAAGCTTTGCAGCATTGTAACCAAAACACCGTCCTCCACTACGCATTTGTTTAACAATTGGTACTAAGGCCAGGTGTTTATTTTCTGATCTCAAAGATCTAGTTGGGCAATAAAACTGAATAAGAGATCGGACAACTGGGGGTCCCTTGTTAGAAAGTGCCTTGTGAGCAATGCAAAGAGGGTTTGGCAGAGATCCACCTGGCAGAATTGGTAAGAAGTCGTGCTGCGCAGTTTTGAATAACTTGAAGTCTGTTAATGGCGACCACAGGGGCTCCCAGATATAAAACATTCGCGTAGTCCAGGCGTGATAAAATGAGCGCCTGGACCACTGTTTTCCTAACTATAGGGGGGAGAAAATGAAGAATCTTCCTCAACATTCTGAGCACTCCAAAGCAGCTAGCGGCTACCTTATTCGCTTGCTTCTTAAAGTTCAACTCATGGTCAATCCAAACTCCCAAGCTCTTAATTTGTGTTTTAGGAATCGGAGGGAGGCCGAGACAGTTAGGCCAGCAGGGGGCTATTGACGATGGGGGACAATTTCCAAGAAACATAAGTTCCGTCTTGTCCCCATTACGTTTTAGATAAGAAGCATCCATCCATTTTGATACTTCTTGCAAACACAGCATAAGATTAGGAGCAGACTTATTTTCTTGGCTAAGTGATACCACTAATTGGGTATCATCTGCATACGTAACAATTTGAATTCAATGGGGAATTACCAGTTCGGCAAGGGGACTCATGTACACATTGAATAGGGTGGGGCTCAGGGACGAGCCCTGAGGCACCCCACAGCCAAGAAGTAATGGTTCAGAAGCGATACTCCCAAGGAAGACCACAAATGAGCGGTCCTCGAGGTAGGAGTGTAGCCATTTTAAAGCCAAACCAGTGACACCAAGGCTCTCAATTCTTAGAATTAAAAGTTGATGGATCACGGTATCGAAGGCTGCGCTGAGATCCAGTAGAATTGATGCAGCGCAGCATCCATTATCCGTGATCCTTCTTAAACTTTCCGTCACAACTAACAGAGCTGTTTCCGTACTTTGTTGGGCTCTAAAGCCCGTCTGAGTTGGATGGAAGCAGTTGTTAGTTTCCAAGAAGGACGAGATCGTAGTATTAACATACTTCTCTGCCAGTTTGCCAGTACCTGGCAGTAGTGAGATAGGGCGATAATTCGACAGTATCTCAGGGTCCAAATTGGGTTTTTTCAATAAGGCTCTGACCATAGCTTGTTTCCATAGGAGGGGAACAGAGCCTGATTCTAGGGAGATATTAATAACTTCAAGAACGGTTGGAGCAATGGTTTCAAAAACTCGGTTTAAAATCGAAGGGGGGGGCAACATCTGATGGAGCTCCAGATTTAACCTGGTTAAAAATGTTTTGAAGAATAGTTAACTTTATGATCCTGCGCCCCCGTAGAATGACGGACTGCTAGTCGCAGCGGCCGCTGGCTTGGCCAAGTCCTGGGGTGGGCCTGTGAAATCCAATACCTCGGAACACAGAAAGAACAATTTGCCAATATTTCCAAAGGCCGCTTGTGTGACAGGACTTCTGTAAACGCGCCACTGGCCAGCACATGAATAAATGCAGAAACGTCCATCAGAAGAAAGACCAGAAGACACAGCGGGGTACTGATTGGCAACCATTTATTCACCGTGGCAGGCATTATGCATTTTGACGTAAGCCTTCCTCAGATGCCTGATTCCACTGGGTATTTCTCGCTCCCTTCTTTGTAAGTGCCACGGCATTCCCATTGGTTGGAATGTAACATGCTCCGTCAGTTACTGCTTGCAGCTGTGGTCCGTTGCTGAAGGACTTCAAATCCCAGCTGCTATCACTCTGGTAAGTGTCCATTGCAGAGCTGCAAAATGCTGCTGTGAGCGCTGGTGTGCCCGGCAAAGAGGGGAGGGGACTAGTATATGCCGAGTAAATCCCATATTCAAGGTGTTTATTGCCGCCTTGAGTCCCGTGTCATGCCGCAGTCTTATTAAATGGACTTGCTGATGTCCCTGCTGTGTCCCTCCGGTTACTTCCTAATGAGGTGATCCTGTTCGTGATGTTTTGCGTACTGGCCAGTGGTGCGCTGGGGGGACCTGCCCTACAAGTGTCCAGAGACATATTGGCAAAGCGTGCTTTTTTCTTTTCAAAGGGATTGGATTACTCCGTGACCGCCCCAACCAGAAACAGCAAGGACCTGCTGCCATTGGCAGACCGTGACTTCACGGAGGGGCGCATTCACTGCAACGGCATCCTACGGTCATGCTGGGATCTGGATTTGAGGCAGGGCGTATGGGGACTCAGGAAAGCTCCATGAAAATAATGATACCGGAATTTTTAATTTACACACAACCAACTTTTGGCAGGAATACCAGCGCTCACTACGAGAACAAGTGGGACCTGTAGGAGATATTTACACAGCTGTGATGCCTGCTGGGTACTGTAGTCTAAGATTCAGTGCTGCAGTGATACTCACCAATGAACTGGGGTCGACTGGGCTCCCACCAATGGGAGAACCGCAGTATATTCAAAAGCAGGTTAGGGCTGATTTCCGGCAGTTGATGGCATTTGAGAAAGACAATTGTGCAGAAACGCGTCATGCAGCAGTCTTATTAAATGGACTTGCTGATGTCCCCGCTGTGTCCCTCCAGTTACGTCCTAATGAGGTGATCCTGTTTGTGATTTATATATATATATGATATTTGATGTGATCAAGACTGCCGTTGGGGAGTCGAAACGCGTCCGGCTGGGCACTTACTTATTACAGAATATGCACTTGCACATTTAAATCTGCAACAATAAAAAATAAATTTTCTCCACGTTGTGGTCCGTACCTGCTTTGGATCAAGATAAGGATCGTTCCAGGATTCTGGCTACCACATATACATATATATATAAATTCAAAATAACCATAGGTTTCAGGGACGTTATAGTTAGTTGGACATTTCACTCGTACAAAACCAGAGAAATTCGGCTGTTATAGTTAGTTGAGCTAACTATAACTCGCGCCCCCGCAATGCAATGCTGATGACGTCACATATTACATCCCTCATGACATGGTCAGTGACATCACTGATGACATCACTGATGACATCCCAAATAAAATCACTGATGATATCATCCAGTGACTGTGTGTTTCTGTAAAGTTTAAATATGTTTTATATATATATATATAGATATATATATATATATATATATATAGATATATATATACATATATATATATATATATATATATATATATATATATATATATATATATATATATATATATATATATATATATATATCTCACCCAATGTGCCTTGCGCATAGGAGGTCACTCGACATTGCTTCTCTGTAGAATGCAGCATGCCGTCTTGTTTCCTTTAAAATTGTATTCAATGCCGACGCGTTTCAGGATATCAAATCCCTTCTTCATGGGCAGCAAACAAGCAACTGAAACTCTCGTGGTAATAGTGTTTCCTTTTTAATTACTTCATTGGTCTCCCCTTCTAGTCAAAATGTAAAAAAATTTTTTGCCTTGCCACTGAATCTAGAGGGTCGGGGTATTCCTATCCTGCCACCTTTTCCTTTTCTTCTGCATTTGTTTTTGGGACTCGGCGAAACCCAAGTCCCAGGATGGCTGCCAACACTTCCAGGTTAAAGTGTTGGCAGCCAATCAGAGCTCTGCAGATCTCTGCATGAGCTAGTCATTATTCGTGAAGGCTGCACGACCACCAATATACATATTTGGATTTCCCTGAAATTACTGAATAGATTTACACCAGATAACTGAAAACATGACCTGTGAAACAAAAACTATCTTTCTGCCAAATTCTGTGTAATTCCCTTCCATCGGTTGGTGCTGTAGTCGTTTTCAAATCTCCTATGGGAGTCAACATGGGAAATAGACTGAAGATTCGTCAAACTGCACTAAAGTTATAGGCAAGTCAAAAAAACGTATTTTCTGTGGAAATTGGGGACCCACCATACATTCATTGGGGGTTGCAAGGGGAGCCAGTCAGCTCCCATCATGCAGCTAGACCTGCACTGCTTATGACCAGAGGGAGCAGCTACTAATGCTGCTCTCTCTCGACTGGAGCAATATTTTGATCTGTTTGCCTGTTAGCATCTGTGCGGGCAGGGAAACAGATCAAAAGTCTGTTCCCAGCCGGCTGGAGCATTTTTAAAGCTCTCACCAGTTTGAAGCAGACTTTGTTTTTGCTCCCTCTTGGCGGTAGATTAAAAAATACTCCTGCCCAACGGGAGCAAACACAGGTTTCCCTGTCCATGCCTGCGTGGGCAGGAAAACCATTATGTTCCAGGGGTGGGCTTCGTAGGACATAGCATTTGAGCTGACCTTGGGAGATGGGATCCATTAATGGCTCAGTGAGGGGGGCTGCATGGCCCGCCTACCTATTTACAGGTATTTGATCCCCGGGAGTGGGCTCCCCGTGGCCTTTAGAGGCTTGGGGAGAGAAGCCATGCTATCTCTTTCACCATTTTGAATAATTTTGGCTTGGGGGATGGGCTCACCGGTGCCTTTAGGCTCAGGGAGGGGGGCAGTGCACCCCCCCCCCTTTCCATTTTGAAAATGTTCGGTCCCGGGGTGGGCTCCCCGGGGCCTCTGATGGCTCGGGGAGGGGTATCCATGGCCTCTTCCCCATATTCAATGTTTTCAGTTCGGGGTGGTCTCCCTGTGGTCTCTGAAGCTCAGGGAGGGTGAAGCACCACCCCCTTCCCAAATACAATGTATTTGGTCCAGGGGTGGCTCACCGGGGCATATGATGCCTCTGCGAGGGGGCCACGTTTCCTCCCTCCCATATATATAAATTCCAGCCCCGGTGGCGGGATCCCCGGGGTCTGTAAAGCCTAGGGTAAGGGGGCCACACCCACCCCCCCATTATTAAAACAAGGGAGCCCCAGCCATCATTTGGTTTTTTACAATTCTGCAGCAGTCTTGCGGCATAGCAACAATTTTTGCTGATTTTTGTTTTTCATTTTTGGCCCGGGTAGTGGGGTCCCTCTGGGAACCCCCATTGGGCCTAGGGGATCCAGGTAGCCCTACCCATCCCTTATATATATATTTTTTATAAACATGTTCAGGACAGAGGATTAAGTCCATGAGTCTTGTAATGGTTGCCAGCAACATTTTTCTCATGTTGCTGGCAGCCAATCGGAGAGGTCACTCCAACAATAGAAAGATGGCTCAAGGGAAATAAAGCTCTCCCTGGGCCAATCAGAAAGCTCTGTTTTTAAGTAGGTGCTCCCGCAAGAGTCTTTCAAGACTCTTGTGGCCCCAACCATCCAGATATAATTTTTTTTAACTTTCATTCTCAAAAACTACTTAACAGATGTAAGCCAAATCACAGTAAGGACAATCTGCGAACCAAGGTCTAGCTTTCCTGACAAATTTGGTGTAATTACGTTCAGCAGTGTTCTCGTTCGTTCTCTCTCTCCCTTCCTCCCTCCCACTTCTCTCCTGGCTCACCATATATCCCGATGAGAACTCACCGGTACGGCCCGCGAAGCGTTTGTAGTTATACATAGAAGTGCTTTTTTTCCAGAACGAAAAATTGAAACATAATCTCATCCCGGCCAGTGCCTTTCATGACACTTTTCGACCGCTCCAGTGCGGTTTTGATCACAAAACCCAAGTGCAGGGATGATTAATGATTAATGCCATATTCATGGACATGAACAACAGACTACCAATTAACTGCCATAGCTTAATACCTTACAAAATGTATGTTAATACAAAAGATAATATTTAATGGTTAAACATGTCTGATACAGTTTATAAAATTAAATAATATGTCTCTGTACGGAACTCTATAGTACAACATGCTGACACCTAAATATTGCTAATCAGAGCATGTCAGCAAATCCACAGATCAATCTAATTGGTTGATGTGAAATCCCTTTGCATTGCTATAAAGTGCAAGTGCTTAAAGTATTGCAAAGTGCTCTAAAGTGCTAAACAATGAAAGTGCTGAAGTGATAAAAATTCATAGTGTTTAAAAGTTGTCATCTGTGATGCCTTTCCGACATCATCCTAAAACCTCATATATCATTATAAGGTGACAATGCACACAGATCAGTGTATATCTTAATAGATGTTTGACTATACCATGAGCCATGAGTTGCCAATGTTGTAAACAACGCCAACATTTCTTATTTATTGCACGATCCCAATTATATAAAGTGCAAAAAATGTGTATATCGACTCATTCATATAAATTGGACATATGAACATCTCACATAATATATCTCTAGATTGGTTTAAAAGAGATATTAGAATTGCAAATTCTCACTAAAAATGTGAGGATGAACTGATATTGCTTATTCATGAATGAACTACTTTGGATCAAACGTTAGCTTAAAGGAAGTTGTGTAATTCCTCACTCATATTTAAGCCATTTGGCATCTTAGTATCTAACTCCAAAATGAACTGTGATTCCAATTGTCTTAACAATTTTTCTCTGTTACCCCCTCGTCTTCATATGGGAACTGACCCTACCACAAAGTATTTCACCTCATTGAGATTGTTGTGATGTGCTAATTTGAAACGACGGGCCACTGGGTAATTGGGATCTGAATTTACCACAGCCCTCAAGTGTTTCAGAATCCTATTAAATACCTGGAGTTTAGTACTCCCCATGTATTTAATCCCACACAGACATTCCAATACATAGACTGAGTGGTCTGTTCTGCATGTATAATGACCTTTTATCTTCACAGGTGTCAAACTGGTCGCAGTCATGTATTCAGTGGTATTAACTCGGAATTTACAGGCTTGGCATGACCTTCACTTGAAAAACCCTGTCTTAGTTGACAACCAGGTAAAAGCTGGAATATATTCCGGACTGCTCTTGACTAGTGAATCTCTCATCGAGGGTGCCCGTCTGAATGTTAAAGACGGTTTTTGAGGTACAATTTGATTCAATGTGATGTCTGTAAGTATAAATAGTAGTGATGATTTGTCATATTTGTTTTTCCTGCCTACTGTATGTAGTGATCATTCTGACTTCATGTGGTGTTTCCTCACCCTGCCTGATAGGAGATATGATGTGCTTGATCCGGTCTTTAACTGTCAAACAGGCCTCTCTAGTGTGTGCATGTGGTTTGGTAAGGGCTTTGTGTATACCACTGTTTTTGTAGCCCCTGGCAATGAAACGCTGTACTACTTCATGTTGTCATTGCTCCAGATCTCTATCAGAGCTACAAATTTGGCGTATTCTAAACAGTTCCCCATATGGGGCACTGCAAATTAAATGCTTAGGGTGTGCACTTCTAGCATGGAGTAGGGAATTCCCTGCCGTTTTTTCTGTGGAGTATGGAATGTACCACTCCACTGTCCGTATATACTTGTACATCCAAAAATTCTACACTTTGGTTACTGATATATGCCGTGAATTTTACATTTAGTTCATTGTTGTTAATTAGGGTGACACATGTTTCTGCTTGCTCTCTAGTGCCCTTCCACACTACACACACATCATCAATGAATCGCCATCAATGTCTAACATGAGTATTCCACATATTTTTGTGTTGCACCTTGAGGACATGCTCCTCCCACCAGCCCACATGATGACATGCGTAGCTAGGGGAGAAGCATGCCCCCCAAAGCCACACCCTGCAATTGTTCATATACTTCCCTGTTGATATATATATATATGCCGGAGGCATCGAAACGCGTCAGGGACATTGTCTACCAGGTTGCAAATGCTGTCCTTTGTGAAATAAAAGTTCGGATGAACTGTTCTTTGTGGAGTGCGTCTTCAAAGCTCGGGGGTCTTTGGAAAGGATGTTTTACACGGCAGCTCCGGCCGTGGGAGATCGCACCGCCGCCTACATTAGTTGAAGGTCTGTGTGGCTGCAAAACGGCGTTGCAGCCTCCATTCAGCACGAGGAACGAAGAAATTACAGGCAGATTTGCGAACCTGGGGCCCACTGGAGGGCAGAAAATCTTAAATTGGAAGAACAATTATTGTTGGAATGACGGACCCCACCAAAGGGGAGTAATTGGGACTGCTGCTACCAGCATGCCATTCACTGGAGAGGGCATTCTGGGTGAAAATAAGCAGCAGTCCGTTTCTGGATTTCCAAGTTACCCACCCTATGATTAAGATGCCGGAGGCATCGAAACGCGTCAGGGACATTGTCTACCAGGTTGCAAATGCTGTCCTTTGTGAAATAAAAGTTCGGATGAACTGTTCTTTGTGGAGTGCGTCTTCAAAGCTCGGGGGTCTTTGGAAAGGATGTTTTACACGGCAGCTCCGGCCGTGGGAGATCGCACCGCCGCCTACATTAGTTGAAGGTCTGTGTGGCTGCAAAACGGCGTTGCAGCCTCCATTCAGCACGAGGAACGAAGAAATTACAGGCAGATTTGCGAACCTGGGGCCCACTGGAGGGCAGAAAATCTTAAATTGGAAGAACAATTATTGTTGGAATGACGGACCCCACCGAAGGGGAGTAATTGGGACTGCTGCTACCAGCATGCCATTCACTGGAGAGGGCATTCTGGGTGAAAATAAGCAGCAGTCCGTTTCTGGATTTCCAAGTTACCCACCCTATAATTAAGATGCCGGAGGCATCGAAACGCGTCAGGGACATTGTCTACCAGGTTGCAAATGCTGTCCTTTGTGAAACAAAAGTTCGGATGAACTGTTCTTTGTGGAGTGCGTCTTCAAAGCTCGGGGGTCTTTGGAAAGGATATATATATATATATTCACTGAAAAAACCATAGGTTTCACACATGTTATAGTTAGCGGAAATTTTACTGATAAAAAACCAATGAAATTCCCCCGTTATAGTTAGTGCAGGCAACTATAACTCACGCGACCGCAATCCTCTGCTGATGCTAATACTGTATTTAGACACTTATTTGCCCATGTCTTCTTCCATACATTTTTAGCTATACATAAATTACAAATATTATTTTTTCATAAAGACACATATGTCATCAGCAGAAGATTGCGGTCGCGTGAGTTATAGTTGCCTGCACTAACTATAACGGGGGAATTTCATTGGTTTTTTATCAGTAAAATTTCCGCTAACTATAACATGTGTGAAACCTATGGTTTTTTCAGTGAATTTGCAAGGTTTTTTAAATGCTAATTCCTAACTATAACGTGTGTGAAACCTATGGTTTTTTCAGTGAATTTGTACGGTTTTTTAAATGCTAAGTTACTTTACGCCATTCGTGGCGTGCGCGCCCACTTAACGCAGTTCGTTCCGTGCGCGCACGGTGCGCTTCGCGCACCGTGCGCGCACAGTGAGCACGCGGTGCGCTTTGCGCACCGCGCGCCCACTTTACGCAGTTAGTGCCGTGCACGCACGGTGGGCACGCGGTGCGATGACAAAGCAAGAAAGCACGTCAACAAATCTGTTTCTGCTTTCCTCCGTGACTATGGTATGGGTGCCATTTACCACAACAACTTGCGTTATGACATGCAAGACATTTATAGAGGAGATGGTGTGCACTTCAATGATGAAGGGAACAGAGTCTTCCTCTTGAACCTTAGACTCTGCATTGGTACTTACTTGTAGGTACCACTAAAAAATCATTTCATAAACACAACGGCTCTTTTTAGAGCCCCCTAATATCTAAACACTTAAATCTGATTTTCATTTTTTTTTTTTTTTTTTTTCTACCGTACGCTTACCGTAAGCTTACCGTACGCGTACCCCGTGATTTTTTTTAAAATCAATAAATGTTTTTTTGGTACTTTTCTGTCCTTCTTTGACCCCCTTACAAATGTTAGGGGGTCTGTAACTCTCCTCATTGCCCCCTTTCCTTGTTTTCACTCTTTTTTTTCAGAGTGAAATACACAAAATGGCGGCCGCCGCTTCCTGGTTTCGGCCGATTCGAATGTTTACTAAGATCTAAGAGCCAATCAGAATCGCGCTCGCGCACGCCACCGTACGCTTACCGTAAGCGTACGGTAAGCGTACCGTAAGCGGGCTCAGATATATATATTGATTTAAAGGCTATTTTCTCAGAATCTACTGAACAGATTTACACCAAACCTACAAAAGGCACTTCCTTGACCTAGGGACTACCTCTCTGCCAAATTTTGAGTAATTCTGTTCAGCCGTTCGGGCTGTAGCTCGTTCTAAAGGTCCTATGGAAAAATGCATGGGAAAAACGCGTTTTGGGACCCCCCTTTTATCTCAGCCCCCGCTTGACGGATCCCCCCGAGACTTTCAGGGTAGGAGCGGAGCGTAGCGCCCCACCTATTTTGAGAAATTCGCGAGGATTCGTCGACCGGCGCCAAAGTTATTCAAAATAGAATGTTGAGGTTTTCCTATGGAAACGTGGTCCTAACTATAACTACCTACTGGCGACCGCCAGTAGGTAATATATATATATATATACACACACATATATACATACATATACATATATACATATAGATATATAAACATACATACATACTTACATACATATATATATATTCAAGGAAGGAAACCCGGTGCATGACAACAAGATTTTTGGAAAGGAGATTCAAAAAAGAACATAGATTGTGCTTTAAAAAAAGCTAACAATGTTAAAAGACAGGATTTGTTAGTAAACAAATCTAAATCTATTTCTGAATCTGCTTCTATTCGATATAACCACGTATGATACATATTCTCAAAAATTAAACAAGTTTAAAAAACATCGGCACGTTCTACAAACTGACAGCATCCTTAACAAATATCTGGATAATCACCCTAGATTAACTTTTAAGAAAAACAAATCCCTGAAAGATATACTATGTAGGAATATGGTACCTGATAAAATCAATGATAACCAAATCAATTGATTTTTCTGATGCATGAAATGTAAAGCATGCAAGTATACTGAAAATATGAAAAAGATCAAGTTCAACATGGAGAATAAAGAATTTGAGATTTGTAAATATTTAATCTGTCATTCTGACTTTTGTGTATATTACTTGAAATGCCCATGTAACAAATATTACATTGACAGTACCATACATATGGAAAAACTGAAAGTAGTTGAACACTTAAAAGCCATTACAAATGGTAATAAACAATATCCTGTGGCCATGCATTTTGAATATGAACATTCTAGTAAGGCTAATTCACTCAAATGTTATGTTCTAGACAGAATACCCATTAATATAAGAGGTGGCAATTGAGTACTGGAATTGAGATGACATGAATCAAGATTAGTTATTGAATTCTACATGATGCACCCTATGGGTTTAAACCATGATGAAGAGTTATCTGTACATTTAGGTTAATGAGGTTTTTCCATCCAGTACTGACATGACTCAGGTATGGGTGTTATCCCTTTCCACTACATATTTATACATAAAATATTCAATTTCTAGCCTTATTTCTTAAAAAAAATATAGTTTTTTAACATTGTTAACATTTTGTTTATATTTTATGTATTTAATAGGGTAAAGCATAATGTACACTGTCTTGATTTTAACTGTTTGTCTTTTTTGTTTTAGGTATTTTTAGAGGACAGATCATTGATTACTGAAGTGCAAAAGACTGCAAATATATCTTCCCTAATTAAAATCACAGATATGTGGTAATGATATTAATTTACTGTTGAGATCTTGCTTAATGCGAGGTACTTTGAATTTGGTTTATCATCACCAGAGAGTGTAGGACTTTTAGCTCTCATAAGAGACTTTTTGTTGATTGTCTTTGTCAAAGTGAGTTACGTTTTTGGCCCACTTGGACAGACACAGTAACTTAAACTTCAGTGTGTATCAAGAGTAGGCATTGACCACTGGAGCTTCACTAACTATGTATATGAAATGTATTCCTGATGTGATAATATGTGCAGGAATAGATACATGTTATTTTGAAAAAGATGAAATGTCTAATATATACGAGATTAGAAGTTGTAAAACAATATCACAGAATTAATTATATGTTTTTCCATTTTTTATCTATTTGGAGGGTGTGTTTTAAAAAATATTTTAAAAAACATCTAAAAACATTTGGAAAATATTTAAAACATCTGGTCTTATGCAACTAAATCATGGCACACACAGAAACAGTGAGCAGACCAAAAGATGTTGTTTTCTTGCAAGTTCTCTTTCCTTGTTCACTGTTACTGCACTGCAGTGACTACTAATTGGTTGGAAATCTCTGTACGCCCTAACCCGTGAAATAGGAGATGCCGTTCTACGAAACACACTGGGAAGTTGTGTCCGTGTCTTGTTAATATGGAATAAAGCTGTACTTTAACCATTTACACTGAGAAGACTTGTGGACTGTCTTGGGTGCACAATGCAGCACTTAAATTGTGTTTGTGTATATATCACTCCAAAACACAGTATTCCACCTGGGCCCAGCCGAATTCGCGGCGGGTGCAACCGGGAAGCAGCAGTGGAAACCGCTTATAAAACAGAAAACACAAGTTCATGATACTCCCAAGGTCCGGTGCACTCACGGGGTATGTGTCGGCTATAAAACATCCGAAGACGCGTTTCTGGCTCTTGCCGTCATCAGTGCGGAAAAGCTGTCAATAAAACAACACAGTCATTTAAACGGTTCGGCCATATGGTTGGTGGATCCTTGGCCAATGAAGGGCCGGCAATGGGGTGTCACCGTTTTCATTATTTATTGCCTAATGCAATGTCTATGTCGCTCCCATCGCTAAAACTTTTAATTGGCAGCCGTAATAACTGTGTCTGTACATCCCCTCGCCTGCCGCTGGATTAAAAACAAAAACACTGTGAGTGTCCCACATATGGTGAAGCACTCTAGCTTTGTATAAGTCACAACCTGAATTGGTCAACAAAGTCCGTAAGCGGCGGTTCAGCAGCCCAAATTCAGTCCAAAACACAGTATTCCACCAGGGGCAAGCCGAATTCGCGGCGTGTGCAACCGGTGGTGGAAACCGCTTATGAAACAGCAAAAACAAGGAGTTCATGATACTCCCAAGGTCCGGTGCACTCACGGGGTATGTATCGGCTATAAAACAACCACAAATGCGTTTCTGGCTCTTGGTGTCATCAGTGCGGAAAAGCCGTCAATAAAATGACAGTCATTTAAACGGTTCTGCCATATGGTTGGTAGATCCTTGGCCAATGAAAGGCCGGCAAGGGGGCGTCACCCTTTTCATTATTTATTGCCTAATGCAATGTCTATGGTGCTCCCATCACTAAAAATGTTAATTGGCAGTCGTAATAACTGTGCCTGTACATCCCCTGGCCTGCTGCTGGATTAAAAACGAAAACACTGTGAGTGTCCCACATATGGTGAAGCACTCTAGCTTTGTATAAGCCACAACCTGAATAGGTCAATAGAGTCCATAAGCGGCGGTTCAGCATCCCAAATTCAGTCCAAAATACAGTATTCCACCTGGGGCCAGCCGAACTCTTGGCGGGTGCAACCAGGAAGCGGTGGTGGAAACCGCTTATGAAACAGCAAAAACAAGGAGTTCCTGATACTCCCAAGGTCCGGTGCATTCATGGGGTATGTGTCGGCTATAAAACATCCGCAGATGGCTTTTCTGCACTGATGACGGCAAGAGCCAGAAACGCGTCTGCGGATGTTTTATAGCCGACACATACCCCGTGGGTGCACTGGACCTTGGGAGTATCATGAACTCCTTGTTTTTGCTGTTTCATAAGCGGTCCCGTCATCCACAACTTGCAATTACGGGTAAGAACAGGAAAATGGCACAGTCCGTTATGTGATCTTCAGCAAATATTTTTTTGTTCTTTACACACCCAGGTGAATTGTGAGAAACAAAGGCCTACGCATTTCGGCCAGAGCCTTCGACTGGGCCATAGAGTGGTAACATCAAGGGTGTCTTATTAAAGGGCAGCTGCCCTATTTCTTCCACCTCAATTAAAACCAGCACTAGACTGCCCATGTTATTTCCTGTTTGGACGTTCATGAACACTGCATATAATGAAGGTTTCATAGCGCACATGCATATTCCAATAGTGAAAGACAAAACAGTTACAGTGCTTTTATACAAAATTCATTACTGAAACATACTGAAACGAGGAGAGGAGTTAGCCCAACGGCTAGGGTGGTCGACCTTGAATCTGGGAAACCGGGTTTGAGTCTTGCCAATGACGCTGAACATTCTGTGATTCTGGGCAAATCACTTTATCTCTCCGTGCATAACAAAAATTAATTTGTCCTAATGTAACGCAACTGATGCTATGTAAAGCGCTCTGATACCCGATGCCTTCGGGTCAAGTTCATGCTATATAAAACACCGTAAAGAAAAATATATATATATATATTTAGCATCAGGATTTGGTAATTGTCTCTTTTTTCACGGTTCAAAAAGAAAATAGAGCCATTTTAATTTTTTTTACCTTTTTGAGTCTCAAATCCAAACATTTAAACGTGCAGATATTGTAAAGTACAGTGCTTGTAAATTGAAATACACTCTTGCAATTACATTAATATTGTCACTATCACTTTTTGGTTTTGAGATATGTGGAGTGTTAAGGTCAGTTACAATACTTTTATTCTTATATTATCTCTTTTCCAAAATACTTTATATCACCTTTTTAGATTTTTATGCCCACAATCCGATTTTCTATTTATTTGAATAAACTCTTAATGGGTAAATGTCAAAGGTGATGTAATTTGATTTAATTGATTCTAGTAAAGTACTCAATCAATAACTATATTATTGTCTTGTACTTAAATTATCACTTCTGATTCTTGTAAAAAGGTTTATACAGGATTAAACTATTGTACATTACCCGACGTCAAACTCTAAAGTGATAAATCTGTTGTACACTGGAAGAATGAATTCCTTGACATGGTCTTAATGATATAGCTGTATGTTAATTGACGGATTTACATAAAAAATGTATTAGCGTCAAGCCTCTCATTGCCACAATATAGAATACTTCAATCAATTCAGGTCCCACATTCCTTAATCTTCACATTCATGCACTTTCAGAATGGAATTAAAGTGCATCATGCTTCAAATAAAGTGGTATGCTACTTTCAATATAGTACTCCGAAAATAGAATTGAAGGGAATCCTGAGTGGTACTTTCAATACAGTATTTCAGAATGGAATTAAAATGCATCATGCTTCGAATAATGTGCTGTGCTGCCTTTAATACAGTACCAGATAATAAAGTGCTTCTAATAAAGTGCTTATTTGTTGAAGTGCATAGCAGAGAGTATACAAAAACCTAGATTTACTATTATACAGTCTGTCTGACCTTAAGATTCCAATACAGATCTACAGTACAATATGCCTTGAAAGTGCCATGTTTATCCTCAAATAAAACAAGCAGATTGCTAATAGAGTACACAGTTCATAAAATGCTACATCAGCAAATACTACTGTTTTCATTTGTGTCCTGTTGATCCCCTTAAAAAACAAAGATGTTAAAAGCATCAAACAGTAAGGGAATATTACTGATTGTAATGATTTCATAAAATAGCTGTATATCGGGATATTTCTAATCAGTAAATGTTAACCTTCTGGAGAAGAAATTCCCAAAAACTTTAGGAGTATCTGGCATTTTGGAAAATCACAGTCTTAATGGCAATGGATATCTGCATATCTGAGACCATAGTCATATTAAGTCCAGAAATATCAAATATTAATTTATAAATGTACATATAACTCAGTGTCTGTATTTAAACCCCATGGTGTCTCAGTCCCAATGATGATGGTCCATCTTGATTCAGCTCCTCTCAAAGCCAATTCACAATTTTCTCCTCTTGGCTTTGTCAGAGTATGTTGAATAGCATAATAGCATAGATTCCTCAAATCGCCATTATGTTCCTCCCAAATATGTTTCGCTTTTACGTAGGTGTAGTCTCTGTTAGAAATTGCCCTATAATGTTGAAGAATATGCAATTTAAGTTTATTCTCCATACTCTGAACATACTTTTTGTCGCAACTACACTCCAGAATGCAAACAATATGTGCTCTTCGGTTTTCCCGATTGTACCATCGAAGGATTTGAAATCTAATCTGATTCGTCCATAATGGCAGACTTTGCATTTTTGATGTTAAACAAAACCATTTCTTAAGCCAATTACCTCTGTCTGTTACTTAGGTAGTTTTTAGTCAACAAATCCCCTAGAGAGGATGAATTCCTGTATGTGATGTTTCTCTAGACTCTTGTGGACCCAACTGTCCAGATATACAATTATTTTCCAACCTTAATTTCTCAAAAACCACTGAACGGATTTACACCAAATCCCAATAAGCACAATCTGTGGACCAACATCCAGCTTTCCTGCCAAATTTGGTGTAATTTCGTTCAGTAGGGAGCATCTTTCTTTGTCAACTTAGGCAGCAAGATATATATAGAGAGATATATATATCACAATGCATGGAGTATCAAGGAAAGAATCTCAACAAGCCCACTCAGCAAATCATAAGGTATTTATTCCAGCAGAGATAGACCACAGCCATGGTCTTTGTCACATGACCTTTTCCCGGGTCATACACTCATTTAAAGATGCCTGCATCTACGTGTGCATCACGTGATGTTTGCATAGACATAGAAGAAGAGAAAATTAGAAATACAAAGCTACACCATCATTCTGGATGCCCGTGAATTCTCAACAATTGATTACAATGTAACAGTCATCTTCAGTTTTATGACTGTCGGCTTCCCCACAGTGCTAAATTAATTAAAAAAGACATGGCACTTGCTCAGTCGTAATGCGTGCATTTTTTGCATAAAACTTCACAATACAAAATCTTGCCAACTTTATCAAGGTGTTTGTTAACTGCGATGTGGAGAAAGAAGGTGTCACAATACCAAGTAAGTTAGGCTTATATCATGTTCAGGGTATAGTGCCCATCGGTAGCTGTCTTATGCGACAAAACACATAACAAATGTGCAAGTTATTCCTTAACGGAACAAAATAGTACAGTAGTAGCGTGTCCCACGAACTGAAGGTCTAGTACCCCCTTTCCTCATGTTCCAAAATTCTTGTGCACAGTTTCACAACAGAGCTACCAGACATACAGGTTTACTCCCTACTTGACCATAGTGACTAGGAGAAGTCAGTTCGTCCGTCCACTCCCGTGCCCATAACACTAGTGTAGGTGAGTCAATCCCATATTTTTTTTTTTTTTTACTTTTTTCGTGTGCATTTTTTCAAGAGATAATACAACCAAGCAGGAAGTAACAAGCCAATGGCCCACAAATTGCCGGACCGGATGCGATGTCATGCCAAATAGAAAACAATCTCTTGCAACCAATACAAAAAAACAATTTCAGAGGAGCAGGATACAAAAAGAAGAATCTAGTAATAGTTACAGTACAGCAATATCTCATTATACAATCATAATAACATTACCATTATGCACTCTTGGATATTTCACGTAGTGGGAGTCATTCAGGCAGCACCTATTTGCTGGTTCTGGTGATAGCAACATACTACCTATGTGTAGGAGTGCCCATATCATTTGCTGTCTAAGGAGTGGGTTTGGAAGTAACTTTTGAGCGGTTGCCAAATATCGCAGGGTCGTGAAGTGACGGGTAGAAGTGTGGTAAATATGTCACTCATAGTATCACAGTACGTGAGGTCCCAAAGCCATGTCAGTACAGATGGCATTTGCGTTCGACTCCAATGTAATGAAACCGGACGCTTAGCTATCAATAAGGCAATGGCTGAGAATTTTCTAATGCTTCTCTTTAGAGGCTTGACATATCTCAAAAGGGCTGTAAACGGATTGGGGGATATAGTTTGTTCTAACATGATGCAAAGATGACGGAAAATATCCTCCCGTTATGTATTCACAGGTGCACAGTACCATGCAAAGTGTTAAAAATCTGCCTCGGGAGTACCACATCTCAGACACGCGTTTGATACTGTTGGATTAATTTTTGATAATAGTTTGGGAGTTACATAAGCTCAATGAAGATATTTAAAATGCAACAATTTATGTCTATAGTTACTAGAGACGTTACGTGTCTGGGAGCAACAGTAATGCCATTTGTCGTCGGTAATAGTGATATCTAAATCCTGCTCCCAGGATGTGCGCGTTTTAGTGCCCACAGGCGGTCGAAGGGAGAGCGACAAGTGATAAATGCGTGATACTAAATGCGAACTGTCATAATAAGTGTGAGTGGGGGGAAAGTCATCCGGATCAGTCGAGGCTTCTGGTAGAGTCTTCAGTAAAGAGCTACGAATTCTATGGAGTAAAAAATTATCCATGTGTGTCGCGGCATCATGTGAGGCTAGGTCAGCAGTCAAACATGGCCTGGAGTCACAAAACAAGTCACCCAATTTTAAAAGTCTATGTGTATGTAGTGTCCTCTTAGTGAGTGTTTCCATGGTAGGGGGTATCCATGGGTTATCTGCTAGTGGTAAATGTGGAGAGTATAGGGATTTGTATTGTAGGTACCGCTGCAATTTAGTCCATGCCAAACATGTCATGGGGACTAAGAATTTCTGCAGGACAACGTGGAAGGCCTAGATGCAATAAGGTCGATAATTGGTAGGGATATATCTGCGATCTGTCGGGTTTGAGATATTGAAGGCGGGCATCAGGGTGAAACCAGTAATACGTAAAGTGAACTTGGGCTACCAGGTAGTATAAATAGAAGTCAGGGACCCGAAATCCCCCCCGTTCAAATGGAATGGTCAATGTGGCCCAGTTCACTTGTGGTTTTCTACCCACCCAGACTAGTCGCATCAAAAGCAACCGGAGTGTATTAAAAAACGTAAATGTTAGAGGAATGGGGATATTTAAAAAAAGGTATTAAAATCGTGGTAATACCACCATTTGTATGATGGAGATCCTACCAGCAATAGAAAGCAGAAGTTTTGTCCATTTATTGATCTGTGTCTCGAGACAGTCAACTGCAGGGCCATAATTTAAACAGATGACCTCGGGGGTACAATGTAAATAGATGCCCAGATATTTAGGAGGATCAGTGCACCATCTCAAGGGAAATTCAAGGTCTCCCGGAATGGTGTTGGGGTCAATGGGAATATTTCGGACTTGGTCCAGTTGATGACCAAACACAAGTGCACTCCAAAGCGGACCACCTCCTGCAAAAGAGGGAGAAGATTATCAGCAGGTTTACGCACAAATAGCATCACGTCATCAGCGTAAAATGATGCGATGAGTGGGCCTTTATGTAACTGCAATCCACGGTGTGAATGCCATTCCTGAATGTGGCAAGCAAGCGGGTCTATAGATATTATAAATAGCAGGCGTGAAAGTGGACACCCCTGCCTGGTGCCCCGTGTTAAAGCAATCAGAGGTATAATCATACCATTTATTTTCAATCGAGCAACTGGATTAGAATATAGTAAGCGAAGAAGATTTTAAAAAACAATGGGGATACCTAATTTTTGCATGACAGCATACAGAGAAGTCCATTCTAAGGAATCAAAGGCCTTCTCAGCGTCCAGCATCACTGCTGCCGCCGGCAAGGTAGGTTCTATTGGATTTATCACGAGAAGACTTTGCGAAGGTTATGTGTCGTAGACCTTCCTGGAATAAATCAGGCCTGAAAGGGGCATAGGATTGTGTTGATTAGTAATGCCAGCCGAGTGGTAAGTATTTTAGCGAGGATTTTGTAGTCATGGTTAAGAAGTGTTAATGGCCTGACAGTTGTGGGGGGATTTGTCTGGTTTAAGTAGTAGTGTAACAATAGCTTTGCACATTGCTGGTGAGAGTGATCCACTCTGCAGGGCCTCATCATAGACCTCCAGGAGTTGGGGAGTAAGTTAGTGTTGATAGGCTTTATAAAAATCGCCAGCGAGTCCGTCAGACCCCAGGGCACAGCTGCTAGTTAGATCTTTTATTGCCTGTTAGATTTTGTCTGTATCTATCGGGAGGCTAAAAAATCCCACTGTCCCTCTTCGAGCCAGACCATAGCTATCTCTTCTAAATATTCATTCAGAGCCTGACCAGCAGGTGGGCACCGGTTTTTGGTATAGTTTGGTATATTAATCAAGAAAAGCTGTGGTAATGTCAGTTGCCTTCGTGAGTGAGTCCGCCACGTCAGTGTCCAGTTGAGTCACGAATGCAGATTGGTACTGTGGTCTAAGGAGGTGCGCAAGCGTTCTGCCCGGTCTCCCCCCGTTTACTCGGGCCCTGGCATATTTTTCCATATATTTGCCCTCCCGGGCAGCTGCGTCAGTAAATTGAGCCACTAGCTGGGTGTGATCCCGGAGTGCTGTCAAGGACAGGGTATTTTGTATGGCCATGTCAATAACTTTAAGTTTTCGCTCTATTTTCTTTAATTTGTCTTGAATTGAGTTTAACACACCAATGTGCTTTGAAATGCAGACACCCCGGATAAAGGCCTTAAAGGCCTCCCAAAACACAAGCTGCGACTCTACGGTGCCCTCATTCAATACAAAGAATTCTGTAATAACGTCCCCCACTTCACTGCGAAATACTAAATCCAGTAGGGCATTGGCTGGAAATCTCCATAAGGGACGCTGCTTGGGGACTGAGGGGAAAACCACGTCCAATAATAATGGGGAATGATTGGAGATGGTGCGGGGTAAATATTCTACTTTCTGTACATGTAAGAGAAGCTGTGGCGTTAGATACAAATGGTCGATTCTGGACCAAGTGCCATGTGGGGCAGAGTAAAAGGGATAGTTTTGGGACTCAGGGTAATCATTGCACCAGGGGTCTGCTAACATAACTGCCTGCAGAAGAGTGAGAAGGTCTTTTGTAGCTTGTGGTTTCGGGACACGTCCAGGTCTGATAGTGTCAGTGGGGGGAATCCAGTGTAAGATTGAAATCTCCACCCATGAATATGGTGTCAGAGTTCAATCGTTCGATGTGTAAAGCGATTGTGGAGAGAAAAAAAAAAATCAGATGTGTCAACGTTTGGAGCATTTATGTTAACTAGAAGCACCAACACAACCCCAAGAGATCCCTGCACCAAGAGAAATCTGCCCTCTGGGTCCGTCACAACTGATATGGTCTGGAAGGGAAGAGAGCGTTGTATAAAAATGCACCCCCCACAGTAGGAGGTACGGTAGCAGGAAAAAAATCAGTTTTGCCCCCATGACGCTGCAAACCCATGGGTTGGAAGCGTCTCGTAGTGTAGGAAAGCAATCTGTATGGAATGCCTCGCCAAATAAGCCATCACTTGTCTACCCTTTTTTGGGTACGGCAGTCCTCTTACATTCCAGGATAAACATCTAAGGGGCAAGCCAGTAGTGTGTAACTCCCTAGCAATCATCTGTCCACCAATAATCTGTGGTATGCAATGGGGCTACTTGATAGTTGGCGCATGCGACACCCCACAGAACGTCAGTACACACATCACTCTGGCGCGCACAACAGTCTCTCGCGTCTAGATTACTTCCTCACTTCCCCCACATGTACTGATAAATTACAGGAGATCAAACACCTTCCCAGGGGTATATCTGATCACTCGCCAATGTTATTAACTTACTCCTCATGCTTCTTGGTTAGGAAACGTACTTTCCCTATACATCCCGTATACCTGAAGGTCCCTGGCGTGCGAAAGGCCCTACATAAAACTTCGGAACATTACTTTCAAGAAAATATACAGTCTGTCTCTTCACCCATTGTCCTCTGGGAGGCCTATAAAACAGTGCTGCATGGACAGGCCATTGCAGTAATTACAGCCCACAAACGTGACACGGCACGCCAGGTATTGGAGTTAGAGGAAGCAGTGGTCAAGGCAGAAAGAGAGCATACCAGGGACCCCACCGACAAACACCCACACACTCGGCCTCGCTAAACAAGCATATAGAGACCAGCTATGGGAGGTTGCCCGGACACGCCTTATGAAAACACAGCATACGGTACACGAGATCGGGGACAAAGCGGGCAAATTGCTAGCGTGGTTAGAAAAAAAAGAGAGAGCCAACCGCTGGGTGGCACGGCTGAGTTTGGACACAGGGGAGGTCGTGACAAACCCTGACGACATAGTGATGGCCTTTGCAAATCACTATGAAAAAGTGTACACTTCTGTTACAACGACTACCATAGAGGACAACTTAGCATTCCTAAATGACATACAACTTCCACGACTGACTTCGGAAGACGCGCTGGCATTGGAGGCGGACCTCACAGTAGAGGAGGTTGCCTTGGCCGTTAAAAGCCTTCAGTCGGGGAAAGCATTGGGGCCGAACAGGATTCCAGTGGAGTTGTTGAAGCCGGAGACGGATACGGTGGTTCCGGACTCACTGAAAATGTATGAAGCCAGTCTGAAAGAGGGCATACTTCCCCGTGACCAAAGGGTCGCGACATTGGTAGCAATACTAAAACCCGGGAAACCCCCTCAAGAGTGTACCTCCTACCGACCTATTTTGCTCCTCAATGTGGAAGCCAAAATATTGGCAAAGGTACTAGAGACCCGTATACAGCCTCATTTGCGGGCACTCATTCATCCAGACCAATCAGGCTTTATGCCAGGGCGAAACACGGCAATGAATATCAGACAATTGCACGGCATACTGGCCAGTGGGCCGTACATCCACGAGGATGCAGTCATTCTCTCGCTGGATGCAAGTATGGCGAGTGGAGTGGCCCTTTCTCTTTGCAGTGCTTGCGCGTTTAGGTTTTGGGCCCAGATTTTGTGCATGGGTGCGGTTGCTATATACAGGACCTCTGGCGCAGGTGGCAATGAACGGGAGACTGTCTGGGGACTTTGCGCTGGTGCGGGGAACTAGACAAGGGTGCCCTCTCTCCCCACTGCTATTCGCCCTGGTGCTGGAACCGCTGGTGGCATGGATAAGGCAGGATCCAGTGAGAACAGGACTGAAGTGGTCGGAGGGCTGGGACGACCGTATCTCGCTATACGTGGACGATATCTTGGTATACCTGACGCGACCGGAGCGGTCCATAGGTAGCCTACTTGACGTTTGCGAGTCCTACGGCAGAGTCTCCGGTTACTCGATCAACTGGGCGAAATCAGTGCTCCACACCACAGTTGCCCAGAGGAGTGACGATATCAGTGGCGGAGGATGGTTTCAAATATCTTGGTATTAACATCACGCCTAATCCAGTACAATTCTTTGAACGCAACCTACTTCCGCCCCTGAATAGACTACGGAGTGATGTCAAGCATTGGCACTCCCTTCCACTGATGATACTGGGGAGAGCAGCTTTGTTTAAAATGATGGCTCTCCCTCGGTTCCTCTACGCACTGCAAAACACGCCCATATCGGTCCCAGACTCCTACTTCCAGTCAGTCGAGGCAGAGGTGGGCTGTCTGCTGTGGGAGGGTAAACCTCACCGCAAAGCTCTCTGTAAGCTTGTGCGGAGTTGGTATGATGGTGGAATTGCCCTGCCCAACATACGTCTATACTACGGGGCCTCCCAGCTCATTATAATTAATCAGTGGCTACACGCACCGCAGGACGACCCGGCTTTACGGATGGATAGGCACATGTTGGGATCGAAGGGAGTCCTCCGCGCCTTGTACGATAAATCCTGGAAAAATAAGCTAACAGGCCCCACAGCACACACCGTACAGATATGGTACACGGCGCAGCGCAGGCTGGGTTGGGAGGGGGTGATCACTCAGCAGACGCCGTTGTGGATCTCCCCCAAGATAGGCATGATACACCTAAGTAAAGGTTTTGCGGGGTGGGACCTCATTGGCATCTCCATGGTCGGAGACCTCTGGAAGCGGGGTGGGGTGATCCCGTTTGAGCAGTTGCAGACAGAGTATCAGATGGAACGGACGGAGCAGTTCAGATTTCTGCAAATACAACATGCACTAAGGAAGGCCATATCTAAGGGGACCGTCCTACCCGAATACTCCCCACTTGAGGATCGATTGCTCACGGACCACCTAGCCAAGAAAGCTATATCGCTGACATATCGTAAACTGGTGAACCATCAAAAAGATCCCACAGGGATCCTTAAAAGAAACTGGGAGGCTGAGGTGGGGGAAATGGACGAACAAGAATGGCAGGAGGCACTGGCGTCCCCGCAGGAGGTGGCGATCCCATCCAAAATAAAACTGGTGCAACTTAAAATACTACACCGGGTATACTACACTAGATCCACACTTCATAAAATAGGGAGGGCGGATACTCCGCTCTGCTTACGGGGGTGCGGCCTCCGGGGCACCTTCTATCATACCATATGGGACTGCCCTGACATCAATGTATACTGGAGGGAGGTTATGGCAACGGTCTCCCGGGTTACTGGTCACGATGTCCCCCCTGAGCCACGGATGTGTTTGCTGAATGTGTGGGACGCTACCGATCTTAACCACGCCGACCAAACCTGGGTAGCCATGGGACTGGCGTTGGCGAAGAGGAATATTGCACAACACTGGGGGGCGCAGTCAACCCCCTCCCACGCGTGGTGGTGTCGAGACCTGGACGGTGCCATGATTGCGGAAAGGGTGGTCTGTATTAACAGGGGTTGCCCCCGGAAATGGCAGCGGGTTTGGGGAAAATGGAATACGGTCAGGGGTAATATATGTGAACCCCCTCTACCAGACTCGGAGTCGGAAATGAGTGAATAGAACACTGGCATCGTTACGCTATCAAGGACAGTGGCACCAGGGAATGGGAGAGGCTCTACGATGTAAAAGGAGGTGTGTGGTAATGTAAGACCTAATTGTATAACGGTACTATCAAGGGTGTTGTAATTTGAACTATGTGGTTACAGACTGTGTCTACGGGAGTGAAGCTTGTATTGACAAGAGATGTACAATTAATGATAATAAAAATTGTTTAAAAAAATAATAATAATAATCTGTGGGATACATCTGATAGGATTGCACCTTGTCATGCTGTACAAAGTAGTATGCTCCTGATAACTTAAATGACTAATGATAACCAAACTGAAACGAACAACCCAGTTCAACCCCCTTCTCCACCATCCCCATCGGATACACAAATAAGTGGCACCCAGTCAATCCCCAATAAATAACAAAGAACATAAGTAAGGGAAGGGGAGAAGAAGGGGTGAAGGGGAAAAAGAGTGCAGGAAATTATCCTGAGGGGAATAGCAACGCTCCGACAGAGCCATCACGTATCCGAATAGTCACTGCTGAAGATATGTCCACTCAGCCCGAAAACTTGATTCGAGTCTAGGCTCTCGCTGCTAGATATAGAGGTGGTATGGTGATCCCAGTTCTAACTCTTATACGTCTACTGAAAGTCTCAGCATAGTTACGCCATACAATACACCCTCCATTTGTCGATACAGCTCAGAGATGCTGCACTTCAGCGGATTCCGAACAACATTAAGCTTGAGGATGGAGTCGCCCTTCTTTTTCTTGTCGCTGAGTCGCTGCTGAGGGTGTTTGTACAGAGGTCGTGCTTACTTGTGGCAGATGCCGTCAGCGCGGTGTGGAGCATAGGCAAGCACTAAGCAATCAGACATACGCCCAGTGGATCAGCTGTGCGTAGGTAAAAGCAGCTTTAATGAGCATGTGTATTGGGGAGCAAATTCAGTGTCTGGGGCTCATTACACATGAATTGATTTGAGCTTCACATGTGTCTGGGAGGAATAGCCGCTGGAGAACATCAGCGCTCCAAATGGGAAAGCAACACTTGATATGACATGATGCAGCAACCTCTACGCGACGTGTTCCTTACTGCAATCGTTCTTTAACGATAACTGCCTCCTCCATTACCATTTCGCTAACTCCCGTCTGTGTTTCCCACTGGGCAGCGGTATTGATGGAAATTGCGAGACAGCCTGATTGCCGCTGCAGCCAGTGCCGCTGTTGAAAGGGCGTCGCAAGCATGGAGCACTCCAGCACGCCAGTGTGGTCCAAGCCTCGCCCTCAGGCCCACCCCAGTCCCCTGTCGACTCGGACCACCGAGGGCCGCATCAGGCTCGGAAACGCAGTGTCTGGCTCTCAGCTCCACAGGTACATCCAGTCGCCGCTGTTGGGGGGACTGGATGGCTCACATCCCCAAGACCACCAGCAATGACACGGTAGACCACTTCAGAGCATATTTTCGCCGGCGGGTGGGATTGTTGCTGAGACGGCTCTGGAGCTTTTGAGTCAGACGGCCATCTTGGTCGCCGGGTCGGCCACGGCCCCCGAGTCAATCACATCTTTAATAACTGCCACAGGTTCCTACAAGAAACAAATTACACAAAGGAATATTAGCAACCAGTTTTCTATCCTGTCAATAATATATTCGATTAGTGTGCAATAATAACATTGTAACAAGCAAATACAGTAAACATATGGTTAAGGCATCCTAAAGTATAAAAGATAATAAAAAATAATAGAAAGGAAAAGGTGGGATGGGGGAATGCTGCCAAGCAATTCTAAGGTATCAGCTGTATAATTCTATAGATGAGAGTGTATCTCTTCATCCAGGTTTAACCCATCACTAAATTTGGTGCCAGCATGTAAAATAAAGCAGGATTCAAATTTGTGTATGGCTCCCAGACGATTGTCCCCTCTCTGATTCAAGCTTACTGAGTCTAAGCCAAAGTACTTGGCCTGTGTCCATTCACCTGCATGTTTGTCTGTGAAATGTTTGGCTGTACTGTAGCTATGATCTTTGTTAGTGACGGCTCTCCAATGTTCAGAAGTCCGCTTTTTAACTGGAAATGTGGTGGAGCCAATATACCATAGGCCACAGGGACATACAATAGTGTAGACCACATAGTCAGTGCTGCAGGTGATAATTTTGGGAATTTTCCATTTAGTTGTAACTTCAGATACGTTACTGCTGTACCTGCAGTCCTTACACTTGCCGCACCTACGGAAACCTTTGGCTTGTTTGAGCAAGTTGGTTTCTTTTCTCTGGAGATAGCTATGGACAACAAGGTCCCTAAGTGTAGAAATTCTCCTGTAGGTAATCCATGGATTGAGGCCTACTTTGTTTCTCAGGATAGGATCCTGTCTCAAGATGCCCCATCTGGATTTGAATATTTTACGAAGTTGGTCTGTTTGGCTGCTATTCTTCATGATGAACCGTGTAGGTTCCTGTATGGCATCTTTGGGGATTTTTTCAGAGGATTGTCTAAACAAAATTTCATTTCTTGACTGTTTTTCAACTCGCGCCTCAGCCTGTTTAAGGGTTTTGCGCGAATAGCCTCTCTCTCTGTACCTCTCCCTCATATCTTGTTTGGTTCGCTCATAGCTGACTGTAGAGCTGCAATTACGTTTGGCCCTCAAAAATTCAATATATGGTATATCCCATCTGAAGCTAGGTAGGTTGCAGCTGGAGGCATGCAATATTGAGTTACCAGCGGTTTCTTTCCTAAACAGATCGGTGTGGTTGGTCCTCGCCGTATGGGGTACCACAAGGCTCTGTTATGAGGCCGCTTCTCTTTAATATCTATGTACAACCTCTGGCAGTGATCGCGGAAGAAGCGGGATTGTCACTCTTTTCTTATGCCGATGATACTCAGATCATCTTTTCATTATCGGCAGAAAGCAGTTCTGGACCATCTACCCTGCAAGTGGGCTTGCGCAAAATTGCATCTTGGATGCAATCCAAATTGCTCAAGCTCAACGGGGAAAATACGGAGGTCCTTATTTTTGGAAAAAATGCAGACCTTTGGGGTACTCAACATTGGCCTGTTGAAATGGGACCCCTACCTGTGCCCTCTTCCCATGTCCGTAACCTCGGCTTTATCATAGACAAACTATCAATGAGACAACATGCAGTAAAAACTGCTGCCACATGTTTTACTATTCTCAAGTGGTTAAAAAAAAAAATTTGGATGCTCCCTGCTGATGCCCAAAAGACTGTAGTCTAGGCACTGGTAACTTCACGTCTGGATTATGGAAACATTCTCTATTTGGGCAGCAACAGGGATGTAATGCACAAATTTCAAACGGTGCAGAATACTGCTGCACGACTGCTTTGCAGAATTCCCAGAATGTCTTCTGTCTCTAAGGCCATGAGAGATTTGCATTGGCTCAGGGTGGAAAATCGAACAAAGTTCAAGGCCCTGAGCTATATGTTTAAAATCAAAGAAATGGCATGGCACCTAAATATCTGCAAAACCTGGTACGCCTTTACCAACCGGTTCGCTCATTGCGCTCCTCTGCTCAGGAAGTTTTTGAGATTCCTCGGATTAAGCTGGTAAGAATAGGCGGTCGCTCCTTCTCCTATCTTGGCCCACGTCTCTGGAATTCTCTCCCTCTGTCGATGCGTAAAGAATCTTTGTATTTAAATTTTCGTAAACAGCTAAAAACATGGCTGTTTAATCAATAACCTGTCTAATCTGTAGTGGTTTTTTTCTCTGAGTCTCCTTTTTAGCTCTGCGCTGGGAAACCCTTTTTGGGTAGCTGTGCGCATTATAAAAATAAACATAACATAGTCAACTATTAGATTGATATCTAAGAAATCAATCATCTCTTTGCTGTAATGCATGGTGAATTTCAGGTTAAAAGAATTTTCATTGAGTATCTCAACAAACAGTTTGCGTTCCAGTTCCATTCCCTCCTAGACAAAGAAAATGTCATCAACATACCTCAGCCATTTACTCACATTAAAAATCCAATGTTCAGTTCTGTCATTCCAGAGCACCTGCTTCTCCCACCAGCCCACCTTAAGATTGTAGTAGCTAGGTGGGAAGTAGGTGCCCATGGAAGTCCCTTTTAGTTGTTTAAAGTGCTCTTTCTCAAACATAAAAACATTTTCCCTCGAACAGATATCTATAATTTCTAAGAACATGTGTGTGTGTGTTCAAGATGGTGGATGTTGCGTGTCTTGAAGAAAAACCTGCATGCTTTCATTCCATCCAAGTGCCAGATTCTGGTGTACTGGCTCGCGACATCTAGACAGACCAGCCAGTGGTTTGCGTTCAGAGCCACATCTTGTATTTTCTGCAAAAAGTCAGTAGAATCTTTGAGATATGAGTTAAGATCTTTTACTAAGGGTGTTAGACCTGTCAGCCCTTTGGGTGGTCCCTCCTCATCATTATTTATTTTGTCCCACTTTTGCCTCAAACCCTGTTTGAATTTTTCCTTTTTGGGAACCACCAGACTTTTTCGTGTTGCTGCAGATTCAGGGAGCCATTTTAGCTACCCCTGAAACTTCTGTCTGAGGGCCTGAAGCACAAAATGGTGGCCACCTGTGACATCACCAGCATCCACTGGAACCTACCAGCACCTTCCAGAACATTCCAGGAGATTCCAGAACTTTGTGACAGTTGGAGACCGTTTAGAATGTTGGGAGGATAAGAGAGGCAGTTGGCAGTTGGAGCTGGCAGTTGGCACCTGACTGGTGAAGAGAGAGGAGCACAACAGTGAAGGAGGAAGGAGTGAAGCAGCAGGGGTGGAAACTTGTGCCTGGAGTGGGGTCCATAAACCCACCCTTGATACTTGTCCCTACTGATGGATCCCAGCCTATAGCCCTGTGTGGGAAGAAGACAGAAGAAACTTATCCTAAGGACCTGGACAGCAGGAACAGGCCTTAGAACCAAGAAAACAGCAAGATTCTGACCTGAGAACTGGTTTCCCTGGAGTCCGGCGTCGAGTAGCCTGAAGACCTGGAGCCCGAGGTGGAGAAGCGGCGCTGACTGAAGTAGCAGACGTCGTACCCGGAGCCGCCTGAGGTCGTGAGAGGGCGCCGACGGAGGTCGTGAGGAATACCAGAGGTCGAGGAGGAAGTGAACCGAGGTCGAGCGAGCGGCGTCATCGGAGGAGTGAAGTCCGCCCTCCGGAGTCGTCGGAGACCGAGGTAGAGGAGCACCGGAGGTCGGGAGTGAGGATCGCACTCCGGAGTCGCCCGGAACCTGTGTGAAGGAGCACCGGAGGTCGGGGGTGAGGATCGCACCCCGGAGTCGCCGGAAGTCGACATCGAGGCCAGGCCGGCGTCATCGGAGCCGAGAGCGCCATCGGACCGGAGCCGCCCGAAGTCGACATCGTGAAGAGACTGCCCGACGCCGTCGAATCGGAGGTCGAGATCGAACCGAGGCCACCGACATCGGACCGGAACCGCCTGCCGGCGTCGTCAAAGAACTGACATTGTGCCGAGGCCGCCGAGACCGAACCGGAACCGCCTCACGGCGTCGACACGACTCCAGCGGCGTCGGAACATCAGAAAAAGGGCAGTAAGTGGAGTAGAGGGCGCCTAAGGCCCTGTGGAGACCTGAGAGACTACTCTAAGGGGCTAGGGAGGTGCTGAAACCAACCTGACTGTGCCTGGGGTGAACTGGGACTAACCTAGAGAGGTTGTGTGGAGAGAGAAAGCCAGGGCACTGGTATTCCCCCCTTTGATCTACCTCAGTTTAGGCCTCAGCCTTGTCCCAGCCAGGGAGTAGCCCCCCTCAAGCCTTCCACAACCCTACAAGCTGTGCCTGGGCCAAATCAGCCCATAAGAATTGAAGTGTCATCTGATTATATGAGGGTTGCTGTATACTTTTAATTATTTATTGGGGGTACTGTATTTATTGAATTTTGACCTATTTATTGCTGCACTATATTTATAGGTCCACAGGACTTGATGGTGTACAATATTTATTGGTACAGTATTTATTGCCTCAAAGTATTTAATTGTCTGTATATATTGCACTTGTATTTATGCCCTGTTATTTATGATCACCCCTATTTATTTCATCAAACAGCCAATATTTATTTGACCTGCACTAATTGAAACTTGTATATTGTGATTGACCTATTTATTTTTCCAATCAGCAACTAAGAGAAGAAGATAAAGAAAGAATATTTTCATAATTTTTACGGTGTAGAGTCGTTTTTTGGAACGGATGCACGCATGGTTATTGTATGGGTATATTGTATGCTTAGCACTGCGCCTGTTTCCTGACCACTCGAGCCAAGCTACCACAGAGTGTCCGGAAGACCACCACCACCCCTTCTAGTGTGGGAGTGGTTTTCCAACATAAATTGGTGTTCAGTGGTGGGATAGAGCTGTGCCTACATATACTCAACAATAACTGTGGGTAGTCCATAGGCCTACACCGGGAGTTTTCTCAAGAGCGGCCTTCCTAATTGTGGGTTTTTGTTTTTTCCAAATTTACTCTGGTGGTGGGAGGAGGTATTACTAAAGGTACCACCCTACATTGTTACTGCACAAAACCTGTCCTCTAACCTGAGTGGGCAAGATGGAGTTTGTACTAGAGAATCTAGAAACGTACACTGTGGCCCAACTCAGGGAGTTTTGCCAGCGGGAGGGGGTGTACTGTCCCCCAGGAGCAAAGAAGGGTGCACTCCAAACCAGCTTAAGGGCTTGGGGGGAGGCACGCCGAGAAAGCAAGGCTGAGGAGGAAGACAGGGATGGAGAGCCTGACCCCGAGGGGGCTGAGATGTACCAACCTGAGGTGGGGAACCTGTCAGCAGGGCCCAGGACACTTTCTAGGAAGGGCAGCACTGTCTCTAGCGGGGGCTTATCCAGCGTGGAGTTAGCAGATCGGAGAGAGAAAAGACAGCTCACATGGGATTTAGCAAAGCTGGAGAAGGAGAAGGAGGAACAGAGGTTGGCTCATGAGACGGAGAAAGAGAGGATGGCTCATGAGATAAGACTGAAAGAGATAGAGCTTCAGATCCTAAGAATTGGAGCACCAACTGTTCCTAATGGTGGCAGCCAAGACCAAGAAATCACCAGGGAATCCAAACCTTACCTGCCAAAGGACATAGTAGCTAGCTATGGGGCGGGTGACGACATCGCCAAGTGGCTAGCAGCCTATGAGGTCTCGTTGAGGGCCCATGGGGTTCCAGTGAAGTATTGGGGAGGAGGATTGTATAGGTACATGCCTCCAGCTGGTAGGGATGCTTTATTGGCCCTCGAAGAGGATGAGCAGACCCACTACCCCACCATGAAACTGGCGCTCATCAGAAAGTTTGGACTAACACCTGAAAAGTACAGACAGAAGTTCAGGGGTAGTCACAAGCTGGGCACACAGAATTGGGTGGACTTCCTGGACTATGCAAAGAAGGCACTAGAAGGTTGGATTCAGGGCAGTGAAGTAAGGAACTACGAGGAGCTGTTTGACCTAGTACTGAAGGAACACCTACTCGAGAAATGTTTCCCTGAACTGCGGCAACACCTGGTGGATAGCAAGCTGACCAGCCCCCGGAAGCTTGCTGAGGAGGCGGACATTTGGGCCAGTACCCGGGTGTCCACAAGGGGGACTGGAGGGGATACTCAAAAGGCCGGACAGGGCGCCCCCCAGAAGAAAGAGGGAGGGGAAAAGAAAAAGGAGTTCTCCAAAGGCCCCCAAAATAACTTCCAAGGGAAGGGAACAGGATTCACCTCTAAGGCTAACCCACCCAGAAACCCTAATCCTGGCCAGAGTCAGCAGCCAAGGGTTGTCCATTGCTACGAGTGCGGTGGCGTTGGACACTATAAAGGAGATCCGAAGTGTCAGAAACGATCACCCCCTCCCACTGGAGGAAAGCCCCCCGGAGTAGCTAGTGTAGTGCTCGGGGAGGAGATGCCCTTAACTAAGGGAAGGGAGTGGGCGGGTGTCACTTTAGTGTCCCTGGGAGAACGGGAGATGGTTCCTAAGATCCAGGTGCCCGCAAATACCGCAAAGTATGGGCAGTGGATCACCATCAACGGCCAAAGAGGGGAGGCTCTGAGAGACACAGGAGCCAGTATGACTATGGTGCGTAGCCAACTGGTGTCTCCAGAGCAGGTAATTCCCGATGTACTCCACCCAGCCGCGATGGCTGACGGCAGAACAGGTCACTATCCCGTGGCCGAGGTTCCCTTTGAATGGGGGGGGGTTGCAGGTTCACTTCGAGTTGCCGTAAGCCCTGCCGTGCCAGTCGATTGTCTGCTGGGCAATGACATGGAGCACAACGCTTGGAAGGAGGTGGAATACCGGACTCACACCGAGATGCTGGGTACACCTGACTGGGCCTGTGTTAGCACAAGGTCCGAGACTACCCGAAGAGGGAGTTCATTCCGGCTGGAGCCTGGAACAAAGGCCCAGCCAGCTGCCAGTCAAGGGAAGAACCGAGGACAGGAGGAGCCTGCCTCGGCGTCTCCACCCCGTAGGACGGATAGGCCACCGGAGGTGGTGGACCAGGAGTCTGCGGAGGGGGACGTTACCAACCTGGAGGACCTACCCATCCCGGCCGAGTGGCACGTGGAGGGAGGCCCGTCCAGGGAGGAATTCTGCCGGGGCCAGAGGGAGTGCCCTACCCTTGAGGGGCTGAGGCGACAGGCCGAAGCCCAGGCAGCAGGGAACGTTGAAGGGAACTACAGTGTTTACTGGGAGGATGGCCTCCTCTACAGTGAACCCAAGGCACCCCTACATGGATCGTCACGAGCCTTGGTAGTTCCTCAACGTTATCGAGCCTTCCTTTTGGAGTTGGCTCACGAGATACCATTGGCAGGACACCTGGGGCAAGACAAGACCTTCGCCCGTCTTGTCCCACACTTTTATTGGCCTCAGATGAAAGTGTCGTCCGATACCTACTGCCGGACATGTGTGTCTTGCCAAGCCAGTGGGAAAACAGGGGTGAAGCTGAAAGCTCCCCTGGAACCACTTCCTGTCGTTAGCACCCCCTTTGAAAGGGTGGGCATCGACATTGTGGGCCCATTAGATCCACCAACTACAGCTGGTCACAGGTTTATCCTGGTTCTGGTGGATCATGCCACACGGTACCCAGAGGCAATACCTCTGAGGACCATAACAGCACCTGTTGTGGCTAGGGCCCTGATGGGAATCTTTACCCGAGTGGGTTTTCCCAAGGAAGTTGTGTCCGACAGGGGGACCAACTTCATGTCAGCATATATGCGGGCAATGTGGAAGGAGTGTGGAGTGACCTACCGGTTCACAACTCCTTACCACCCCCAGACCAATGGTCTGGTGGAAAGGTTTAACAAAACCTTAAAAGGCATGATCAGAAGTCTGCCTGAAAGCCTGCGGAGGAAATGGGACGTCCTCCTACCCTGTTTACTTTTTTCATACAGGGAAGTGCCACAGAAGGGAGTGGGCTTCAGCCCCTTCGAGCTTCTGTATGGGCACCCTGTACGTGGACCTCTTAACCTGGTGAGAGACGGATGGGAAAGAACTCCCAGAAAGCTCCCCCAGGATGTGGTGAGCTACATGCTGGCCTTCCGGAGCCAAATGGCTAAGTTGTGGAAGCAAGCTTCTGACAACTTGGAAGCCAGCCAAGCAGTAATGAAGGCGTGGTATGACCACAACGCTCACCCGGTGGAGTTGGAGCCTGGCCAGAAGGTGTGGGTGATCGAACCAGGAGAGCTTAGTGCCCTCCAGGATCGCTGGTCAGGACCCTTTGAGGTGTTGGAGAAGAAGGGTCAGGCTACCTACTTGGTGGACCTGAAGACCCCTCGTCAGCCCCTGCGGGTGCTGCATGCCAACCGCCTCAAACCCCACCACGAGAGGCCCGAAGTCATCTTGATGATGGTGACTGACGGAGGAGAGGACGTGGAAAGCGAGCCTCTCCCTGATCTGTTTGCGTCTCAGGAAAAGGATGGGTCGGTGGAGGGAGTGATTCTCTCCCCATCTCTAACTCCTGAACAGCAGGAGGACTGTCGCCAGGCCCTGGGGCAGTACTCTGCGTTGTTCTCCCTTGTCCCGGGTAGGACTCACCTGTGCGTCCATGACGTGGACACAGGAGACAGCCCACCTGTGAAGTCCAAGATCTACCGGATGTCAGACAAGGTGAAGGCCAGCATTTATAGTGAGGTCACTAAGATGCTGGAGCTAGGAGTGATTGAACCTTCTAGCAGCCCCTGGTCCAGTCCGGTGGTGTTAGTACCAAAAGCTGCATCACCGGGTGCCCAACCAGAACTGAGGTTCTGTGTGGACTACCGGGGACTGAATTCAGTGACCAAAACTGATGCTCATCCGATCCCTAGGGCGGATGAATTGATTGACCGGCTGGGAGCTGCCCAATATTTAAGTACCTTTGACCTTACTTCAGGGTACTGGCAGATCTCTTTGACTGATGGAGCAAGGGAAAGGTCAGCCTTCTCCACGCCCAGTGGCCACTACCAGTTCTGTGTGATGCCCTTTGGGCTCAAGAACGCACCTGCCACGTTTCAGCGCCTGGTAAACCAGATCCTCACCGGAATGGAGAGTTTCTCTGCTGCTTATCTGGATGACATAGCCGTCTTCAGTAACAGCTGGGAGGATCACTTGCGTCACCTGCAAGCTGTTCTCCAGGCCCTGAGACAAGCTGGATTGACGATCAAGGCCAGCAAGTGCCAGATCGGGCAGGGGTCGGTAGTGTACCTTGGACACTTGGTGGGTAGGGGAACGGTGCAACCCCTCCAGGCGAAGATCGAGGCCATCATGGCCTGGGAACCCCCCAAGACACAGACTGAGGTCCGAGCATTTTTGGGCCTCACGGGATACTATCGCCGCTTCGTGAAGGGGTACGGTACCATCGTAGCCCCTCTCACGGAGCTCACGTCCAAGAAACAACCTCGACGGGTAGTCTGGACGGAGGCTTGTCAGCAAGCCTTTGAGAAATTGAAGAAAGCCATGTGCGAGGCCCCGGTCTTAAGGGCCCCAGACTTTTCCAAGAAGTTCATTGTCCAGACAGATGCATCAGAACATGGCATTGGGGCAGTGTTATCGCAACTCAACGAAGAGGGTCTGGATCAACCCGTGGTCTTCCTATCCAGGAGACTACTTCCCAGGGAACAGAAGTGGAGTGCAATAGAGCGGGAAGCCTTTGCAGTGGTATGGGCTCTGAAGAAGCTGCGGCCATACCTGTTTGGCTCGCACTTCCTTGTTCAGACCGACCACAGACCCCTTCGTTGGCTGATGCAGATGAAAGGGGAGAATCCCAAGTTGTTGAGGTGGTCTATTTCCCTACAGGGGATGGACTTTCAGGTGGAACATCGGCCTGGAGTGGACCACGCCAATGCAGACGGTCTCTCAAGGTATTTCCGCCTTAGTGATGAGAACTCCCAAGGGGTTGGGTAGCTCTCCCCACTTTCAGCTGGGGGGGACGCGTGTTAGACCTGTCAGCCCTTTGGGTGGTCCCTCCTCATCATTATTTATTTTGTCCCACTTTTGCCTCAAACCCTGTTTGAATTTTTCCTTTTTGGGAACCACCAGACTTTTTCGTGTTGCTGCAGATTCAGGGAGCCATTTTAGCTACCCCTGAAACTTCTGTCTGAGGGCCTGAAGCACAAAATGGTGGCCACCTGTGACATCACCAGCATCCACTGGAACCTACCAGCACCTTCCAGAACATTCCAGGAGATTCCAGAACTTTGTGACAGTTGGAGACCGTTTAGAATGTTGGGAGGATAAGAGAGGCAGTTGGCAGTTGGAGCTGGCAGTTGGCACCTGACTGGTGAAGAGAGAGGAGCACAACAGTGAAGGAGGAAGGAGTGAAGCAGCAGGGGTGGAAACTTGTGCCTGGAGTGGGGTCCATAAACCCACCCTTGATACTTGTCCCTACTGATGGATCCCAGCCTATAGCCCTGTGTGGGAAGAAGACAGAAGAAACTTATCCTAAGGACCTGGACAGTAGGAACAGGCCTTAGAACCAAGAAAACAGCAAGATTCTGACCTGAGAACTGGTTTCCCTGGAGTCCGGCGTCGAGTAGCCTGAAGACCTGGAGCCCGAGGTGGAGAAGCGGCGCTGACTGAAGTAGCAGACGTCGTACCCGGAGCCGCCTGAGGTCGTGAGAGGGCGCCGACGGAGGTCGTGAGGAATACCAGAGGTCGAGGAGGAAGTGAACCGAGGTCGAGCGAGCGGCGTCATCGGAGGAGTGAAGTCCGCCCTCCGGAGTCGTCGGAGACCGAGGTAGAGGAGCACCGGAGGTCGGGAGTGAGGATCGCACTCCGGAGTCGCCCGGAACCTGTGTGAAGGAGCACCGGAGGTCGGGGGTGAGGATCGCACCCCGGAGTCGCCGGAAGTCGACATCGAGGCCAGGCCGGCGTCATCGGAGCCGAGAGCGCCATCGGACCGGAGCCGCCCGAAGTCGACATCGTGAAGAGACTGCCCGACGCCGTCGAATCGGAGGTCGAGATCGAACCGAGGCCACCGACATCGGACCGGAACCGCCTGCCGGCGTCGTCAAAGAACTGACATTGTGCCGAGGCCGCCGAGACCGAACCGGAACCGCCTCACGGCGTCGACACGACTCCAGCGGCGTCGGAACATCAGAAAAAGGGCAGTAAGTGGAGTAGAGGGCGCCTAAGGCCCTGTGGAGACCTGAGAGACTACTCTAAGGGGCTAGGGAGGTGCTGAAACCAACCTGACTGTGCCTGGGGTGAACTGGGACTAACCTAGAGAGGTTGTGTGGAGAGAGAAAGCCAGGGCACTGGTATTCCCCCCTTTGATCTACCTCAGTTTAGGCCTCAGCCTTGTCCCAGCCAGGGAGTAGCCCCCCTCAAGCCTTCCACAACCCTACAAGCTGTGCCTGGGCCAAATCAGCCCATAAGAATTGAAGTGTCATCTGATTATATGAGGGTTGCTGTATACTTTTAATTATTTATTGGGGGTACTGTATTTATTGAATTTTGACCTATTTATTGCTGCACTATATTTATAGGTCCACAGGACTTGATGGTGTACAATATTTATTGGTACAGTATTTATTGCCTCAAAGTATTTAATTGTCTGTATATATTGCACTTGTATTTATGCCCTGTTATTTATGATCACCCCTATTTATTTCATCAAACAGCCAATATTTATTTGACCTGCACTAATTGAAACTTGTATATTGTGATTGACCTATTTATTTTTCCAATCAGCAACTAAGAGAAGAAGATAAAGAAAGAATATTTTCATAATTTTTACGGTGTAGAGTCGTTTTTGGAACGGATGCACGCATGGTTATTGTATGGGTATATTGTATGCTTAGCACTGCGCCTGTTTCCTGACCACTCGAGCCAAGCTACCACAGAGTGTCCGGAAGACCACCACCACCCCTTCTAGTGTGGGAGTGGTTTTCCAACAAAGGGAAATAGAAAATGGTCAAAAAAAATGGAGGTGTTTTCTAGGAGGCTGTTTTAGATGAAACTATAGGTCTCCCTGGTGGTTCCTTTGCATTCTTGGGGATTTTCGGCAACAGATAAAATGTGGCTGTGGTGGGTGTTTCGTTTTTGAGAAATTGTTTCTCATCCCAGGTGAGAAGTTCCCTCTCATGCCAGTCCAGTATCCGGTTAAAGTATCTCTTTTGTATGTTGATCAGATATTTTTTGTCTACCCTACCATAGCAAGGTATGTCATTCAGTTGGCGATATGCCTCTATCGTGTACATTTATCTCGTCATGAGTACGACGTTGCCTCCCATATCTGAGGGCCTAATGAAAAGGTTGTGGTCATTCTGTAAACTTTTAGCAGCCTCCCATTATGTTATAGTCATGTTTTTACGACATGGAGTGGTCTTAGTGAGTTTTAAGAGGTCTTGTGTCACTAGGTCACCAAAGACATGGATATGATCTTTGGCAATGAAGGATACATACTTGGATATAGCCCTGAAATCAGTGGAATCTGCCTCCCCTGTTCGTAACCCAAACATCCGTGTAATGTCACCTACGTGGGTGGGGTCAAAGGGATCAATGTGTTCACTCGTCCCACTGGGTTGGCTTTGCTGCCCTAGATAACTCATGAATCGTAATGTGGGGATGTCCTCGATTGTTAAACCTGGATCGTTACTATGTGAGGTATGCCGTGTTCCTAAAGTAATTCCTTTGCTATTGCGTAGAGTATGCATTTTGAAAAGTTTCAATTTGCATTCAATTTATAGAGATCGACCCGGGTTTGGGCAATAATCAAAACCTGCCTCAGGACAGAATGACAGGCCGAGTCATAGGACATTTTCTTCTTCATCTGTTATAGATCAATTGGTCAGGTTAATTACCGTTAGTTTCCGAGTGGTGTCCCCCATTATATTTTCTTTGATATCTGGCCTCTTGTTCCCATGTCAGTTGTCCTTGTGCTACCTTCGTCTGTCCCTTTTGGAGGAGGCGAAATTCCTCAGAAAAAGACTGTTGCTCAAGTCTGCCTGATTAAATACGGTCTACTGACTCCTAGTCTGAGCTGAAATCCATTATTGATTCTTTCTTATTAGTTTCCATCATCCCTTGCGTTTGCCTTTCCCTAATTCAGATCTCACCGACAAATTTTCTGGCGAATGTCAGGATGCGGCCTGCGGTGTAGTGTGTAATATATATATATAACCTACTGGCAGTCGCCAGTAGGTAGTTATAGTTAGGACCTATTTTCCATAGGAAATCCGCAACATTCTATTCCCAATAAGTCTGGCGCCGGTTGACGAATCCTCCCGAAATTTTCCAAAGCTTTGGCCAGATCCGCTCCGCTCCTACCCTGAAAGTTTTGCGGTGAACCGTCAAGCGGGGGCCGAGAAAAAAGGGGGGTCCCAAAACACGTTTTCCCTATGCAATTTCCCATAGGATCTGTCGTCGCAGCTACAGCCCGAACCGCTGAACGGAATGACACCAAATTTGGCAAAGAGGTAGTCCCCAGTTCGGACTCGTGCCTTTTGCATATATGGTGTGAATCCGTTCAGTAGTTCCTGAGAAAATTAGAGATAAAAGTACATATATATCTATGGCCTCGGAGGATCCGCGCACCCTACCCGCACCGTAAGCGCACCCTCCCCGAACCAAGCGCGCACCCTCCCGATGGCGCGCTGAATGCTTATTGGCTGTCGAGTGTCTCTCTACATTCGAAATCAGGAACTGTTGGCGGCCATTTTCTACCTCGGTAGAAGCGAGGCTGAAGAAGCAAGGGGAAAAGTGTGTAAAACATACAAAGGGGGCAGAGTGGAAATATTCTAACCCTCTAGAGGTGCTTAGGGGGTCCCAGAAGGACCCCCTGGGGCCCCTTTAAAAAAAAAAAAATACGGCGAAATGCGCGCACGGTGCGCGCATCCTATCGCGTTGGATGCACGGATCCTCTCGCGGTGGGTTCGCGGATCCAAGGGGAAAAAAATGAAATTGTTGGGAGATAAAGATTAACCTTAAGTGTTTTGTTCTTGAGTGGCTCTAAAAAGAGCCGTTGTGTTCATTCAGAGTTTTTGGTACTTATAAGTAAGTACCTATACAGAGTCTAAAGTTGTTGAGGAAGACTCGGTTTCCTTCATCAGTAAAGTGTACTCCATCTCTCCTATACATCTCTTGCATATGAAAGCAGCACGCACCCAGCGCGCATCCGCGAAATTGAATTAAAAAAAATTATAGTATTAGATGTATAAATATATTAGTTTTAAGACTAGTTTAGAGTTTGTCTTCAATTAATATTCACATGAAATACATATATATGTTTTTTTAAATGTTAAATACTTCGTGGGATCCGCGCACCTACTGCGTCATAGACGCAGATGACGCATCGCGGAAGCGCGTAAACGTCGCGTTACGTACATCGAACGTGTCGCGTATAGGCTGGGAGTCGCGTACTGGTCGCATAGCGATCGCGCACTAACCACGTACCCGACGCATACCATGCGCGGACGCTATCGTGTAGGAATCGTGAACGGTGCGCTTAGGGTGCACGGATCCAAAAACATTTAAAAAAATATTTATAAAATAAAGTTTTGCACATATAGTTCAAATAATATTTTGAAAAATATAAAAAAATATGTTTGAAAAAGCAATTAACTTCAAGTAATATTTTTTAATTTTCAAAAGAATTAATTGAAAAAATAAGTTTAAAAAATGGTGATAAAAAAGTCTATAAAAAACAAAATTAATGAATTTGACACACTGAATTAGAAAAATATACAAATCCAATCAAAATCATTACACATGACATCTTCAGAGATAAGTTAAAGATAGGAATTAGCATTTAAAAAACCTTTGAAATTCACTGAAAAAAACATAGGTTTCATGCACGTTATAGTTAGGAATTGGCATTTAAAAAACCTTTGAAATTCACTGAAAAAAACCAAAGGTTTCAGGCACGTTATAGTTAGGAATTGGCATTTAAAAAACCTTAGAAATTCACTGAAAAAACCATAGGTTTCAGGGGCGTTATAGTTAGCTGGACATTTCCCTCGTACAAAACCCTAGAAATTCCCCTGTTATAGTTAGTTCAGCTAACTATAACTCGTGCCCCCGCAATGCACTGCTGATGATGTCACATATTTCATCACTCATGACATGGTCAGAGACATCACTGATGACATCTCAAATGACATCACTGATGACATCACTGATGACGTCATCCATGTGATAAATTAGTGCATCTTCTCACACCCTAATATAACCTTTGATACACCGACTCAAAATTTCAGACGGCCATTTTGACAACCATAGATACTCCAATACCAATAACTACTCACCCACTCATTGACTTTTAGGTCTACATACATGTCCACTCACTCACCTCTACAGTCACTCATACTTACAGTCACTCTGTGCATTTATACACCTATATAGACACTCACACACTGCCAATCATCCATTGAGGTACTGACACATCTAGTCAGTCATGCAAATAATTAAGCACAGTAAAATGTACTCACCTATACAGTTAAAAACACTCAAGTTCACTTACTCATAAAAATACTGACAAATTCTGTGTCTTCCTGCAGAAAAAACAAACAGCACATGACACAGATATCCTTGCACTATGGCGCATACAGCCACTCCCAAAATCCCACACTCTCACATATAGACAGTTATATACTCTTACACACATATACACTGCGTTTCACATATGCAGTTACTGACATGTACAACTGAGATATACATTCAATCACTTACACACACCCAACCATACAGTGAATCACAGATGCACTCTTAAAACCATGCACCCACTGAATCACCCACTCACACATCTAGTCACAGAGTCACACACACCCTACCCACACAAACACTCAGGCACCCATACAGATACTCAGACAACCAATCAATAACCCATATAGACACTCATATAGCTATTCACAAAACCATGCAGCCACTTATACACCAACACACAGACACATACAGACATTCACACAGTTTAGTCACTAGTCTGCAGTAAGATACATTTAATGACTCACTTATAGAGTCAGTTACGCACCTAGAAAATCATCCATTCACACACTTGTACACCCACTTATTTTTCAACAGGCCTTTCCCTATATATATTAAACATATTAAAACTGTTCAGAAACACATACTCAATGGATGATGTCATCAGTGATGTCATTTGAGATGTCATCAGTGATGTCACTGACCATGTCATGAGTGATGTAATATGTAACATCATCAGCAGTGCATTGCGGGGGCACGAGTTATAGTTAGCTGAACTAAGTATAACAGGGGAATTTCTAGGGTTTTGTACGAGGGATATGTCCAGCTAACTACAACGCCCCTGAAACCTATGGTTTTTTCAGTGAATATATAATATTTTTTTTTTCACTGAAAAAAACAAAGGTTACAGGGGCATTATAGTTAGGCTCAGATTTCACTCATATAAAACTGCAGAAATTCAGCAGTTATAGTTACCTAAAATAACTATAACTTACATCATTGCAATGCACTGTTTATGACCTCACATATTACATCATTGATGACATCTCAAATGACATCACTGATGACATCATCCAGGGAGTGTAAGTTTTTTGTTAGAGTTTAGGATTGTTAAACACATATACTAAGCTACTACAAAACTTAAATGAGTATACTAGGTACACTACTTGTTGGACTTGGCCTTTTTCGCAGGGTCATCCCAGAACTTTTTGCCTTCCTCCTGTATTTTTCTGACCTGTTGGGGGGTTTGTGACTCTGGGCACTTTATCACTACGGATCAGTGCTAAAGAGCATATGCTCTCTATTGTAAACTCGGTAAGATTGGTCTACACCTGTTTAGCATATTTAATTTAGCCATCAGTCCCTTGTACAGTGGTATACCATATACCCAGGGCCAGTAAATTAAATGCTACTGGTGGGTTTGCAAAAAAAGCAGAGGTGGGCCCTATACAGCACCGCTAGATTGGGCCAGTAAATTACAGAAAAATGAAATATCTAGCTGACCATTTATTGCGCGGTCAACTATTAAACAGAATAAGACCAAAATCACTAATAAGATGGTCACATCATTTAATTATTCTTTTTCTGGAAGATTCTTATGCATTTAAGAACTACACAACGTAGAGATAGGACAACATTTCATAATTTACAAAAATTCCAAACCACAAGTGCAATTATAACACAATCGATAAGTGATTTCACAAGGTGACAAAATAAAGTGAAAACATGAAGAATGAAACATATACAAATCAATTTAAGCTCCTACCAGTCAAAAAAAGAGCAATAATGAGGTAACCCGTATATCCATCAACACCATTTAAATGGAACACACTAGGGAAACCATCCAACGGCGGTATTAACATTTCATGCAAGAGAGGATATATAATTTGGAAAAAGTTTTCCCCTCAATTGTAATACAATTTAGAACACTGACTAATCCCCTGTTGGTCAAAATTGTGCCAACACGTTTCGAAACCCTTTGTATTCTAAGAGATTCTCTTCAGGGCTGTGACTGGATTCTGTGAAACCTTCTTTAAAAGGAATATTTTTTGAAAACTAAACTAGAGCTATCCCCTCCTTTCCTCCGTATTAAACAACACTGTTATGAAACTGCTAGAAGGTGTGTACCTGTTATTATTTCGAAAATCTCATCAAGATTGTTGAAGGCCCGTTTTTTTCATGTTGTTGACCTAAGGCTTGAAACATGAGCAGGTAATCGACGGTTAAACGTGAAATGAATTGAAAAACCCCAAAACGAAACTGGTAAAGCCACAGAGAACTCATTTCTGACTTACTTGTTGCTCTTGGTAATGTAGGCAAAGTTTAGGAAGTATTGGGTGAGTCAGGTTTTATTGTCTGGAAAGAACAACAATACGTCATCACTACCTTTGCAAATATTTTCAAGGAGGCATGATCCAACTGAGGCAAACAGCCAATGGCACTTACTTTAGAAGGCACGAGCGCTACATCTTCCGTTATATTGCTTTCTTTTTCCGGTGCTGCACTGGAGAAGCTTCTCTCGGTGTCAGCAGGGACTATAGTGTATGTTTAACTCTGTAAAACATGATGGGGATTACAAAGAGTTTATCTACATATTTCTAGTTTATTCATGGTATTAAAAGTTCAAACTTACTTCGCAGTGTGTTATGCACATTACAAAACCTTCTCTCAGCAGCCGAGGTTAATTAGTGTGGCCATGAAGACAGATGATTTTCAAGCGCGGGACGCACATACATTAATTATCTGTGAAAATAATTACAAGATCTCTCAGTTAGCTCCTTGATCGGAAAACCGAATGCATAATAGCTAAGGAAAAACTCACGTTTTGATTCCCAAACAGCTGTCCTTTAGTCAGCATGGCTCCCGTCTTCCAAACAGAGCTGGTTCAGTTGAGCCTAGTTATTCAGAAGCAAAACGGACTTCCTGTTCCAGAGCCACCGTTTGAGAGAGTGCCAGAAAATGAATTCTAGGTCTTGTAGTCTCTTGTAAATATTAACCCTTCTGGCCATGTTAGAGGCTTTGTATGCTGGATTTTGATTACTTATAATGCATGAGTGTTTTAATATAGTACATTAGTGTAGCCATGAACCGACGTATACATCAATTAATAGTATTTACGTCATAGATATTTCCGACATTTCATTTAAATCTGATGTGGCACTATTACATTTGAAAATGAGGTAAGCCTCTTTTTGTAGAAGTGTTCTTTCCATATCGCCACCTCTTGGTGTCTGTTTCACCACACAAAGGACTGTCCATTTATTGTCTCTGTCACTGTGATTAGCTTGTGTAAAATGGCTTACCAAAGGTGCATTCATCGCTTTTGTGCGAATTCTCGATCTATGTTGATTTTGCCTATATATAATTTGCCACAAGGGCAAGTGATTCCATAGACAACATTTTTTGTTTTGCAGTTCGAGAAAGGCTTGTGAGTCCCTTTAATGGTGTTATGTTCAAATATGGAACCTTCACAAGTGGTTTCACAGGACACTCAATTCCCACATTCGTGATGGCCTTCGATTGGTTTTAAGTTCCATTGCGAGCAGAGGTCATGTTTTTTAGTTGATGGAGTATAGTCAGCTCTCACCAGTTGTTGCCCTATACTCATTTCTTTCTTCATAGCGAAGAGGGGCCTTTCAAATGGACATTCCAGATCTTGGAGTAGGTGCCAATTTTTAAGGATCATTTGTCGAAACTCGTTAGTGTGTGGACCAAAGGTCGATACACACACCATTTTAGTCAGAGGTTCCTTCACTCTCTCGGTGCGAACCACGCACGCCGTTTTACTTGTTTGAGCAGTCTTTTAGGATAGCCTCTTTCCTTCAGTTGATCACACAAGGCTGATGCATGACTTCAAAGTCCTCATTCCTTGAGCAGTTCCTTCTGATCCTTAATAGCTGACCATACGGTAAATTATCCCGGAGGTTCCTAGGATGTGAGCTTTTGTAGTGAAGGATCGTGTTCCTATCTGTTGGTTTGCGATGAAGGGTAGTCTTCAGTTCCTCGTAGTAAACTTGATGTCAGCATGTCTTGTATTTAACCAATCAAAGAAAAGAAGTAGACTTGATTCAGTGCCATCCCAGAGGCACCAGATATTGTCTATGTAACAATACCATTTGACCAGATGTTTGTAGGGATTATTTCCTAGGACGAATTTCTCTTCGAAACTGGCCATGAAGAGGACTGCCATCTCTGGAGCAAAGGGACATCCCATGGCGGTCACTTGGGTCTGAATATAAAAAAAATCTTTGAACTTGAAGTAATTTTTCTTCAATGCAACTGATGCTAGTTGGAGGAAAAATCAGTTAGGACCTGGTATGGGTGTTCCCGGGTTTCCAAGTATGATTCCAGCGCTTCGAGGGCCTCTTCTTGGGGAATTTGTGTATACAAAGATTCAACATCGAATGAAACAAGCCATTGATTATTCAAATTGAAATGAAGACCTTCCACTTTATTTATAAAATCCATTGTATCCCTCAGATACGAAGGAACCTGCTGGAGAAAAGGTTTGAGGAAGATGTCCACATATTTGGAAATTGGCTCTAATAAGAAGTCACAACCAGAGTCTATTGGTCTTCCTGGTGGATCCAAAAGTTGGTTATGAATGTTTGGTAAAAAATACATCACCGGTGTTCTGGGATGATCTTTATTTAAAAATTCATACTCCTTTGGACCAAGTACTCAGGTTTCAAGGCCGTGATTTAGAATAGGCTTGATCATTCCCTGTATTTCACGTGTCCGGTCCTCTTTGACATGTTTATACCAGACGTTGTTCTCAACCTGCTTGCGCACTGCTTGCGTCACCCAACGAAGTAGCCTTTCAAACCTGTCTCAGGCCTCTGCCACTGCAGGGTCAGTGCGCGCAGTTTACTGCCGCTGTGACGTGTCACATAAAGTGGTTGCCACGTCTGCAACTCCCCTTTTAGTACATATCAGTCACCCCTAAAGTAGGCCCTAGCTAGCACTATGGACAGGGTGCAGTGTAAGTAAAAGGTAGGACAAGTGTCTAACTGTGTGTCATGTCCTGATAGTGATAAACAGCCTATTTAGTTTCTCACTGCTGCGAGTCTGCCCTCTCATAGGGATGCATTGGAGGATTCCCTGATATGTGCTTCAGTGGTAATTCCTGACATGAGTGGGGTAGCATGACCATGTGTGGTATGTTTGGAATAGTAGTGATAAATCCTGCTTATTCTTGAAAGCAGATTTTTTATTACTATTTTAGGAATGCCACTTTTAGAAGTGGACAGTTCTGTGTGCTCTGTGTCTTTGTGCCCTGCCTGATGTGTATTGACTATCTGGTTCTGACTGACATGGGATAGGGGATGTGCATTCACTCCAACCAGACCCTGGAGGGGTTGAGGTGTGTCCTGCCCTGTCTGCGTGACTCAGTTCTAGGCTGGATAGGCCTGGTCTACATTTGGAGTGGTGGGAGGAATTGCACCTGCACCTGAATAGGGCTGTGTCTGCCTTCTACAATGCTGGCTACGCCCCCTTGTGGTGTGTCTGGGGCCAAGGCTTACACTGTGAATGGGGGGTGTTGTGCACCTGTAAATGTATTTTAAAGTGCCCCCAGAACTGGTTTGGAGTGGGCTCACAGCCCTGTGCCAGGAGAGAACAAAGACATTTCGACTATAAGCACTGAGGCTGTAACCCCATGTTTATTTATTTGAAAGAGAAGACACTGTGTAGACTGCAATGTGCCAGGGGGAATTGCCATTTGGGGACTGACCTGCTACCAGCTGGTTGTCTGAAAGGACTTCCACTCTGCTGAGTGACCCTGTGTGCTGGCCTGCCTGTGCCTAGCTCTGCCCTAGGTGATTTAAAGCAGTGCATGGTGAGCGCTGGATTTTCCCCCTGCTATCTCAAGACGCATGTAGAGTGCTGCACAGCGTCTGGAGAGCTCTTTCCCCTTCTCCCATCTTTTTCTTGGGGAAGGAGTATGAAGAGCATCCTTTTGTGACTTAAAGAAAACGTGTGGTGAGCGCCGTGGTGGTGCATGCAGCGCGTGTTGAGTGCTGCCTGGTCCCTGGTGCTTGGGGCAGCCGGAGGGGAGAGCTTGAGGTTGAAAGCTCTCCCCCGCCCCTTTTTCTCCTGTTACCAGTACCGGACGGAATGGTATGCGGAGAAAGAACAGAAGTCAGGCAGAGGCTGAGTCTGGTTGTGGGCGCTTCCAAGTGGGACTGCACGCGAGAGAAAGGAAACAGAGCCTCATGGCCCCCCATCAGCTGTGGGCCCCCAGAGGTCAGTGACAGGGTGGAGACATCCTCCATGTTCTTTTCTGGCCCGACCATAGTCTTCTTGTAACCGTCTCTTTTTCACATTAGAGAGTGAGAGAAAAGCAGGTCAGTTGCAATCTCCCAAAAATACTCGTATCACATATGAGCAACTGCTGTCGTCTGAATTTCCATTATGACATTAAGCTTTTCCTAGAGGAGGGGAAAAACGAAGGAAAGTCTGGTCCGAGAGAGTGTGTTGGTCTCCCTCTGCTTAACCTTTGGCGGTGGGGTATCCAAAGATATTGGAGTAGACTCAGCACTCACTTTTAGTGACATGCTTCATCATAGGCGTCTATCCACACCCAGGTAAGATGGTACTACCAGGCGGACTCAACCAAAGATGTAATGGGAGTTCTTATAAAGCAAGTACTGGTTTTGCAGGGAACCAGAGGAGTGATAGTAAAAATACATTCAGGTATACCCAAACAATGTGTGTATTCGGAGGGTACCTGGGGCATTAATAAAAAAGTGCAAGGTTCTGGGTTTTCTGAGTATAATTGTTCAGTTGTACCCCTTTCAAAGTGCCAACATGTTTTGGCCCGCACTAGGAGCCCACGTGGGTCTGGGGCCTTCGTCAGGGCTATTCATCTACTACTTAATGTCCCTGCTTCTGACAAGTGCACGCATTCCATGCACTACAGTGAGGCCTAGTGCGCTCACCTGTCTTCACTGTGTCCTCAGATGAATTTCTACTGGATGTTTATGTTAGGTAACATGCGGATCAGGCGGCTGGTGCTGCTTTATAGTCCCACATTCGTCAAAGTGCTGGCACCACTCGTATGCCTACATGCCTCGCTCTGTCTGCCGCTTGCCAGTGAGGTGAGGTGAGGTGCAAGGACAGCAAAATGGAATTTTGGAAATAAAGAAAAGCAAATTGGAAAGCTGTTGGAGTGCGACCTACTTCTTCCGTAGGGAGGATTTGTTACAATATATATATATATATATATATATATATATATGTGTTCCCTCAAAGTGCCCAAAGCATTAAGGACGCACTCACAATGTATGCTCACCATCCGGTTTATTCAAAGGAATAGCAGCGTCTTCAATCCATTTACAACGATTAAAAGCCTGACGCGTTTCGAGGCCTCAAGCCTCTTATTCATAGGCAGCTTGTCAGCGAGTGAACAAAAGGTGCTCCGATTGGCTGTTTGGGTGCTCCGATTGGCTTTTGCTTAGTGCAAATGTTTACATGCTTGCTGGGATTTGTAGTCCAGAAATCGGAGCTGTACGTTTTTGTTACATCCTAAGTGGATTTTGTTCTTTCACGCATCCTTTTCAGCATATTATAACCTTAAGTAGGTCTTTGGATGAGGCGCCATTTCATTTTCTCCGCATGCATTGTGCTGGAAAGCAGGCGTGGATACAGTTCCCGCCACACAGCCCCTCTTTGTGTTACCGAGGTGGTGCAGTCCTTCACAGCAGGGCTGCCGTGCAGTAAAATGTTCCCTCAAAGTGCCCAAAGCATTAAGGACGCACTCACAATGTATGCTCACCATCCGGTTTATTCAAAGGAATAGCAGCGTCTTTAATCCATTTACAACGATTAAAAGCCTGACGCGTTTCGAGGCCTCAAGCCTCTTATTCATAGGCAGCTTGTCAGCGAGTGAACAAAAGGTGCTCTGATTGGCTGTTTTTCAAGCGTGATGTCAATTACAGCGCCCTTAGTGGGCTTTTGCTTAGTGCAAATGTTTACATGCTTGCTGGGATTTGTAGTCCAGAAATCGGAGCTGTACGTTTTTGTTACATCCTAAGTGGATTTTGTTCTTTCACGCATCCTTTTCAGCATATTATAACCTTAAGTAGGTCTTTGGATGAGGCGCCATTTCATTTTCTCCGCATGCATTGTGCTGGAAAGCAGGCGTGGATACAGTTCCCGCCACACAGCCCCTCTTTGTGTTACCGAGGTGGTGCAGTCCTTCACGGCAGGGCTGCCGTGCAGTAAAATGTTCCCTCAAAGTGCCCAAAGCATTAAGGACGCACTCACAATGTATGCTCACCATCCGGTTTATTCAAAGGAATAGCAGCGTCTTCAATCCATTTACAACGATTAAAAGCCTGACGCGTTTCGAGGTCTCAAGCCTCTTATTCATAGGCAGCTTGTCAGCGAGTGAACAAAAGGTGCTCCGATTGGCTGTTTTTCAAGCGTGATGTCAATTACAGCGCCCTTAGTGGGCTTTTGCTTAGTGCAAATGTTTACATGCTTGCTGGGATAAGTAGTCCAGAAATCGGAGCTGTACGTTTTTGTTACATCCTAAGTGGATTTTGTTCTTTCACGCATCCTTTTTAGCATATTATAACCTTAAGTAGGTCTTTGGATGAGGCGCCATTTCATTTTCTCCGCATGCATTGTGCTGGAAAGCAGGCGTGGATACAGTTCCCGCCACACAGCCCCTCTTTGTGTTACCGAGGTGGTGCAGTCCTTCACGGCAGGGCTGCCGTGCAGTAAAATGTTCCCTCAAAGTGCCCAAAGCATTAAGGACGCACTCACAATGTATGCTCACCATCCGGTTTATTCAAAGGAATAGCAACGTCTTCAATCCATTTACAACGATTAAAAGCCTGACGCGTTTCGAGGCCTCAAGCCTCTTATTCATAGGCAGCTTGTCAGCGAGTGAACAAAAGGTGCTCCGATTGGCTGTTTTTCAAGCGTGATGTCAATTACAGCGCCCTTAGTGGGCTTTTGCTTAGTGCAAATGTTTACATGCTTGCTGGGATTTGTAGTCCAGAAATCGGAGCTGTACGTTTTTGTTACATCCTAAGTGGATTTTGTTCTTTCACGCATCCTTTTCAGCTTATTATAACCTTAAGTAGGTCTTTGGATGAGGCGCCATTTCATTTTCTCCGCATGCATTGTGCTGGAAAGCAGGCGTGGATACAGTTCCCGCCACACAGCCCCTCTTTGTGTTACCGAGGTGGTGCAGTCCTTCACGGCAGGGCTGCCGTGCAGTAAAATGTTCCCTCAAAGTGCCCAAAGCATTAAGGACGCACTCACAATGTATGCTCACCATCCGGTTTATTCAAAGGAATAGCAGCGTCTTCAATCCATTTACAACGATTAAAAGCCTGACGCGTTTCGAGGCCTCAAGCCTCTTATTCATAGGCAGCTTGTCAGCGAGTGAACAAAAGGTGCTCCGATTGGCTGTTTTTCAAGCGTGATGTCAATTACAGCGCCCTTAGTGGGCTTTTGCTTAGTGCAAATGTTTACATGCTTGCTGGGATTTGTAGTCCAGAAATCGGAGCTGTACGTTTTTGTTACATCCTAAGTGGATTTTGTTCTTTCACGCATCCTTTTCAGCATATTATAACCTTAAGTAGGTCTTTGGATGAGGCGCCATTTCATTTTCTCCGCATGCAATGTGCTGGAAAGCAGGCGTGGATACAGTTCCCGCCACACAGCCCCTCTTTGTGTTACCGAGGTGGTGCAGTCCTTCACGGCAGGGCTGCCGTGCAGTAAAATGTTCCCTCAAAGTGCCCAAAGCATTAAGGACGCACTCACAATGTATGCTCACCATCCGGTTTATTCAAAGGAATAGCAGCGTCTTCAATCCATTTACAACGATTAAAAGCCTGACGCGTTTCGAGGCCTCAAGCCTCTTATTCATAGGCAGCTTGTCAGCGAGTGAACAAAAGGTGCTCCGATTGGCTGTTTTTCAATCGTGATGTCAATTACAGCGCCCTTAGTGGGCTTTTGCTTAGTGCAAATGTTTACATGCTTGCTGGGATTTGTAGTCCAGAAATCGGAGCTGTACGTTTTTGTTACATCCTAAGTGGATTTTGTTCTTTCACGCATCCTTTTCAGCATATTATAACCTTAAGTAGGTCTTTGGATGAGGCGCCATTTCATTTTCTCCGCATGCATTGTGCTGGAAAGCAGGCGTGGATACAGTTCCCGCCACACAGCCCCTCCTTGTGTTACCGAGGTGGTGCAGTCCTTCACGGCAGGGCTGCCGTGCAGTAAAATGTTCCCTCAAAGTGCCCAAAGCATTAAGGACGCACTCACAATGTATGCTCACCATCCGGTTTATTCAAAGGAATAGCAGCGTCTTCAATCCATTTACAACGATTAAAAGCCTGACGCGTTTCGAGGCCTCAAGCCTCTTATTCATAGGCAGCTTGTCAGCGAGTGAACAAAAGGTGCTCCGATTGGCTGTTTTTCAAGCGTGATGTCAATTACAGCGCCCTTAGTGGGCTTTTGCTTAGTGCAAATGTTTACATGCTTGCTGGGATTTGTAGTCCAGAAATCGGAGCTGTACGTTTTTTTTACATCCTAAGTGGATTTTGTTCTTTCACGCATCCTTTTCAGCATATTATCACCTTAAGTAGGTCTTTGGATGAGGCGCCATTTCATTTTCTCCGCATGCATTGTGCTGGAAAGCAGGCGTGGATACAGTTCCCGCCACACAGCCCCTCTTTGTGTTACCGAGGTGGTGCAGTCCTTCACGGCAGGGCTGCCGTGCAGTAAAATGTTCCCTCAAAGTGCCCAAAGCATTAAGGACGCACTCACAATGTATGCTCACCATCCGGTTTATTCAAAGGAATAGCAGCGTCTTCAATCCATTTACAACGATTAAAAGCCTGACGCGTTTCGAGGCCTCAAGCCTCTTATTCATAGGCAGCTTGTCAGCGAGTGAACAAAAGGTGCTCCCATTGGCTGTTTTTCAAGCTTGATGTCAATTACAGCGCCCTTAGTGGGCTTTTGCTTAGTGCAAATGTTTACATGCTTGCTGGGATTTGTAGTCCAGAAATCGGAGCTGTACGTTTTTGTTACATCCTAAGTGGATTTTGTTCTTTCACGCATCCTTTTCAGCATATTATAACCTTAAGTAGGTCTTTGGATGAGGCGCCATTTCATTTTCTCCGCATGCAATGTGCTGGAAAGCAGGCGTGGATACAGTTCCCGCCACACAGCCCCTCTTTGTGTTACCGAGGTGGTGCAGTCCTTCACGGCAGGGCTGCCGTGCAGTAAAATGTTCCCTCAAAGTGCCCAAAGCATTAAGGACGCACTCACAATGTATGCTCACCATCCGGTTTATTCAAAGGAATAGCAGCGTCTTCAATCCATTTACAACGATTAAAAGCCTGACGCGTTTCGAGGCCTCAAGCCTCTTATTCATAGGCAGCTTGTCAGCGAGTGAACAAAAGGTGCTCCGATTGGCTGTTTTTCAATCGTGATGTCAATTACAGCGCCCTTAGTGGGCTTTTGCTTAGTGCAAATGTTTACATGCTTGCTGGGATTTGTAGTCCAGAAATCGGAGCTGTACGTTTTTGTTACATCCTAAGTGGATTTTGTTCTTTCACGCATCCTTTTCAGCATATTATAACCTTAAGTAGGTCTTTGGATGAGGCGCCATTTCATTTTCTCCGCATGCATTGTGCTGGAAAGCAGGCGTGGATACAGTTCCCGCCACACAGCCCCTCCTTGTGTTACCGAGGTGGTGCAGTCCTTCACGGCAGGGCTGCCGTGCAGTAAAATGTTCCCTCAAAGTGCCCAAAGCATTAAGGACGCACTCACAATGTATGCTCACCATCCGGTTTATTCAAAGGAATAGCAGCGTCTTCAATCCATTTACAACGATTAAAAGCCTGACGCGTTTCGAGGCCTCAAGCCTCTTATTCATAGGCAGCTTGTCAGCGAGTGAACAAAAGGTGCTCCGATTGGCTGTTTTTCAAGCGTGATGTCAATTACAGCGCCCTTAGTGGGCTTTTGCTTAGTGCAAATGTTTACATGCTTGCTGGGATTTGTAGTCCAGAAATCGGAGCTGTACGTTTTTTTTACATCCTAAGTGGATTTTGTTCTTTCACGCATCCTTTTCAGCATATTATCACCTTAAGTAGGTCTTTGGATGAGGCGCCATTTCATTTTCTCCGCATGCATTGTGCTGGAAAGCAGGCGTGGATACAGTTCCCGCCACACAGCCCCTCTTTGTGTTACCGAGGTGGTGCAGTCCTTCACGGCAGGGCTGCCGTGCAGTAAAATGTTCCCTCAAAGTGCCCAAAGCATTAAGGACGCACTCACAATGTATGCTCACCATCCGGTTTATTCAAAGGAATAGCAGCGTCTTCAATCCATTTACAACGATTAAAAGCCTGACGCGTTTCGAGGCCTCAAGCCTCTTATTCATAGGCAGCTTGTCAGCGAGTGAACAAAAGGTGCTCCCATTGGCTGTTTTTCAAGCTTGATGTCAATTACAGCGCCCTTAGTGGGCTTTTGCTTAGTGCAAATGTTTACATGCTTGCTGGGATTTGTAGTCCAGAAATCGGAGCTGTACGTTTTTGTTACATCCTAAGTGGATTTTGTTCTTTCACGCATTCTTTTCAGCATATTATAACCTTAAGTAGGTCTTTGGATGAGGCGCCATTTCATTTTCTCCGCATGCATTGTGCTGGAAAGCAGGCGTGGATACAGTTCCCGCCACACAGCCCCTCTTTGTGTTACCGAGGTGGTGCAGTCCTTCACGGCAGGGCTGCCGTGCAGTAAAATGTTCCCTCAAAGTGCCCAAAGCATTAAGGACGCACTCACAATGTATGCTCACCATCCGGTTTATTCAAAGGAATAGCAGCGTCTTCAATCCATTTACAACGATTAAAAGCCTGACGCGTTTCGAGGCCTCAAGCCTCTTATTCATAGGCAGCTTGTCAGCGAGTGAACAAAAGGTGCTCCGATTGGCTGTTTTTCAAGCGTGATGTCAATTACAGCGCCCTTAGTGGGCTTTTGCTTAGTGCAAATGTTTACATGCTTGCTGGGATTTGTAGTCCAGAAATCGGAGCTGTACGTTTTTGTTACATCCTAAGTGGATTTTGTTCTTTCACGCATCCTTTTCAGCATATTATAACCTTAAGTAGGTCTTTGGATGAGGCGCCATTTCATTTTCTCCGCATGCATTGTGCTGGAAAGCAGGCGTGGATACAGTTCCCGCCACACAGCCCCTCTTTGTGTTACCGAGGTGGTGCAGTCCTTCACGGCAGGGCTGCCGTGCAGTAAAATGTTCCCTCAAAGTGCCCAAAGCATTAAGGACGCACTCACAATGTATGCTCACCATCCGGTTTATTCAAAGGAATAGCAGCGTCTTCAATCCATTTACAACGATTAAAAGCCTGACGCGTTTCGAGGCCTCAAGCCTCTTATTCATAGGCAGCTTGTCAGCGAGTGAACAAAAGGTGCTCCGATTGGCTGTTTTTCAAGCGTGATGTCAATTACAGCGCCCTTAGTGGGCTTTTGCTTAGTGCAAATGTTTACATGCTTGCTGGGATTTGTAGTCCAGAAATCGGAGCTGTACGTTTTTGTTACATCCTAAGTGGATTTTGTTCTTTCACGCATCCTTTTCAGCATATTATAACCTTAAGTAGGTCTTTGGATGAGGCGCCATTTCATTTTCTCCGCATGCATTGTGCTGGAAAGCAGGCGTGGATACAGTTCCCGCCACACAGCCCCTCTTTGTGTTACCGAGGTGGTGCAGTCCTTCACGGCAGGGCTGCCGTGCAGTAAAATGTTCCCTCAAAGTGCCCAAAGCATTAAGGACGCACTCACAATGTATGCTCACCATCCGGTTTATTCAAAGGAATGGCAGCGTCTTCAATCCATTTACAACGATTAAAAGCCTGACGCGTTTCGAGGCCTCAAGCCTCTTATTCATAGGCAGCTTGTCAGCGAGTGAACAAAAGGTGCTCCGATTGGCTGTTTTTCAAGCGTGATGTCAATTACAGCGCCCTTAGTGGGCTTTTGCTTAGTGCAAATGTTTACATGCTTGCTGGGATTTGTAGTCCAGGAATCGGAGCAGTACGTTTTTATTACATCCTAAGTGGATTTTGTTCTTTCACGCATCCTTTTCAGCATATTATAACCTTAAGTAGGTCTTTGGATGAGGCGCCATTTCATTTTCTCTGCATGCATTATGCTGGAAAGCAGGCGTGGATACAGTTCCCGCCACACAGCCCCTCTTTGTGTTACCGAGGTGGTGCAGTCCTTCACGGCAGGGCTGCCGTGCAGTAAAATGTTCCCTCAAAGTGCCCAAAGCATTAAGGACGCACTCACAATGTATGCTCACCATCCGGTTTATTCAAAGGAATAGCAGCGTCTTCAATCCATTTACAACGATTAAAAGCCTGACGCGTTTCGAGGCCTCAAGCCTCTTATTCATAGGCAGCTTGTCAGCGAGTGAACAAAAGGTGCTCCGATTGGCTGTTTTTCAAGCGTGATGTCAATTACAGCGCCCTTAGTGGGCTTTTGCTTAGTGCAAATGTTTACATGCTTGCTGGGATTTGTAGTCCAGAAATCGGAGCTGTACGTTTTTGTTACATCCTAAGTGGATTTTGTTCTTTCACGCATCCTTTTCAGCATATTATCACCTTAAGTAGGTCTTTGGATGAGGCGCCATTTCATTTTCTCCGCATGCATTGTGCTGGAAAGCAGGCGTGGATACAGTTCCCGCCACACAGCCCCTCTTTGTGTTACCGAGGTGGTGCAGTCCTTCACGGCAGGGCTGCCGTGCAGTAAAATGTTCCCTCAAAGTGCCCAAAGCATTAAGGACGCACTCACAATGTATGCTCACCATCCGGTTTATTCAAAGGAATAGCAGCGTCTTTAATCCATTTACAACGATTAAAAGCCTGACGCGTTTCGAGGCCTCAAGCCTCTTATTCATAGGCAGCTTGTCAGCGAGTGAACAAAAGGTGCTCCGATTGGCTGTTTTTCAAGCGTGATGTCAATTACAGCGCCCTTAGTGGGCTTTGCTTAGTGCAAATGTTTACATGCTTGCTGGGATTTGTAGTCCAGAAATCGGAGCTGTACGTTTTTGTTACATCCTAAGTGGATTTTGTTCTTTCACGCATCCTTTTCAGCATATTATAACCTTAAGTAGGTCTTTGGATGAGGCGCCATTTCATTTTCTCCGCATGCATTGTGCTGGAAAGCAGGCGTGGATACAGTTCCCGCCACACAGCCCCTCTTTGTGTTACCGAGGTGGTGCAGTCCTTCACGGCAGGGCTGCCGTGCAGTAAAATGTTCCCTCAAAGTGCCCAAAGCATTAAGGACGCACTCACAATGTATGCTCACCATCCGGTTTATTCAAAGGAATAGCAGCGTCTTCAATCCATTTACAACGATTAAAAGCCTGACGCGTTTCGAGGTCTCAAGCCTCTTATTCATAGGCAGCTTGTCAGCGAGTGAACAAAAGGTGCTCCGATTGGCTGTTTTTCAAGCGTGATGTCAATTACAGCGCCCTTAGTGGGCTTTTGCTTAGTGCAAATGTTTACATGCTTGCTGGGATTTGTAGTCCAGAAATCGGAGCTGTACGTTTTTGTTACATCCTAAGTGGATTTTATTCTTTCACGCATCCTTTTCAGCATATTATAACCTTAAGTAGGTCTTTGGATGAGGCGCCATTTCATTTTCTCCGCATGCATTGTGCTGGAAAGCAGGCGTGGATACAGTTCCAGCCACACAGCCCCTCTTTGTGTTACCGAGGTGGTGCAGTCCTTCACGGCAGGGCTGCCGTGCAGTAAAATGTTCCCTCAAAGTGCCCAAAGCATTAAGGACGCACTCACAATGTATGCTCACCATCCGGTTTATTCAAAGGAATAGCAGCGTCTTCAATCCATTTACAACGATTAAAAGCTTGACGCGTTTCGAGGCCTCAAGCCTCTTATTCATAGGCAGCTTGTCAGCGAGTGAACAAAAGGTGCTCCGATTGGCTGTTTTTCAAGCGTGATGTCAATTACAGCGCCCTTAGTGGGCTTTTGCTTAGTGCAAATGTTTACATGCTTGCTGGGATTTGTAGTCCAGAAATCGGAGCTGTACGTTTTTGTTACATCCTAAGTGGATTTTGTTCTTTCACGCATCCTTTTCAGCATATTATAACCTTAAGTAGGTCTTTGGATGAGGCGCCATTTCATTTTCTCCGCATGCATTGTGCTGGAAAGCAGGCGTGGATACAGTTCCCGCCACACAGCCCCTCTTTGTGTTACCGAGGTGGTGCAGTCCTTCACGGCAGGGCTGCCGTGCAGTAAAATGTTCCCTCAAAGTGCCCAAAGCATTAAGGACGCACTCACAATGTATGCTCACTGTTAGAACCGGCGGTCTCTAGTTGGCAGAGGTATACACTTCTGACAAATAGGGACCAACCAACTCTAGTCAGGGAAAGGGGATTACACACTCAGATAACCCCTGCTACCCCCTTGGTAGCTTGGCAGAGCAGACAGGCTTATCTCAGAGGCAGTGTGTTAAGCATTTATGACCACATACAGTAATAAAGTGAATACACTACAGATGGACACGACACAGAAGTTATTATAAAAATAGTATTTTTATATAAGGCTTAGCACAAGACCAAATAACGACAAAAATATACCCCAGTCTTAATAAATACTCTTTGGGAGGAAAATAATAGTTCAAGTAAGGTTTCTTCTTGGCAAATAGTTCTTTAGCAAAGTATTCTTCTGAGCACAGTTCTTTGGCAACAATGTAACCCCCACAGGAGTCACACGCCGTCGAGTCTACAAGATTCCCAAGGTTCGGCGTTGACCGCGAGGAGCGCTACGTCGAGCCTGGAGTTGCAACAGACCCCACAAGTACAGTACCTTGAGAAACGACGAAAACGAGGATTCACGGCGTCGAGATGTCGGCGTCGAGGTCGGCGTCGATCGTGCCTCGGAGTCGGGTCAATCCGCAGCAGTGTCGAGGGATGTCGGGCCGGAGCAGCGCTCACGGCGTCGAGAAGGGCGTCGAGTCGATGCGATCAGCAGCGGCGTCGGGACGGGGTCGCTTGGAGGTGGAGCCGATACTCACTCCTCACTGGCGTTGATACCGGCGTCGAGACGGGGTCACTTGGAGCCGGGGCCGATACCCACTGCTCACTGGCGTTGCTGCTGGCGTCGAGACTGCAGATTTTCCCTTGTGTACTGGAAACAACACTTTCCAGCAATTCAGCAGATGGTGAAGTCCTTTGGCCCTGTGACTTCAACAGGAGACTGGCACTCTTCCAGTCCTTGGAGATTTCCTAGCAAGTGTTCAGAGAGTACACACCAAGTTCCTCTCTCCTTGTTCCTTGGCAAAAATAAAGAAGCAGCTTTCAGGTTCCTCCACAACAAAACAGCACTCTGGCAGAAAGGGGAGGCAAGTCCTTAGATCAGCAGGCTTCTTGTCCTTGGTACAGGTTTCCTTGTCAGAAGTGATCTGAGTTCTTGGTTCAGGGGTCCTTCTCTTATACCCCATTTCTCCTTTGTTCCCTTTGTCCAAACAGGGAAATTCCCACCATCTCAGGTTTGTTGTGGGTGTTGCCAGGCAGAGGCACCTGGCCTATTCACTGAGCAGGGCAGAGTCCTCAGCCGCCCAGCAGGAGGCGGAGCCAGTATTGTCACTGGCAGGAGCAGGGCTATCAGTCGCCCAGCAGGAGGCGGAGCTAGTATTGTGTCAGGCAGGGCAGGCTACTCTTCCCTCACTCTATGTGTAAATGCCTCATTCACCCCACACTGACTCATTCAGACCTCTGGAGCCACCCAGCCCCTGACACACACACCAAACCAGCAGAGACCGGTGGATAGTTGGACAAGAAAATAGCCACTTTCTAAAAGTGCTATTTTCAAACATAGAATTTAAAAACCATCCATCCTAAAGGGTGTGTTATTAAATTCTGAGTTCAGGGATACTAAACTCGACTTGCTACCATGCTCCCTGAGTCAGATAGATTATAATGGAGTTAATAATCAGTCTGCCCAGTCTGGCCTATTGGAGGCAGGTAGCCCTTCAATAGTGAAAAACGAAAATGGCTGTAATTCACTATTAGGTCATGCCACACACATCAGGGCATGACCTACCTTTTACCAACAATGCACCCTGCCCTAGGGCCTACCATAGAGGTGTCTGAAATGTGGCAAAGTGAAGGTTTAGAGACTGGCAAGTAGGTTTCCTTGCTGGAGCAGAGTTTTCTTTTAGAACATTCTGGGGCTTTTGAAGCTCTGGCATGTCTATGCGTTTTATTAATTTTATTAATAATTAACAATTAATTATTTGTCTTGTGCAAGTATGTTTTACTAATCAACCTATTTGTCCTAACATAAGAGAAAGTTACATGAGGGTTAGCTTATTTGTGCTGTTCATGTATTTACAATAACGTGCAAGTTTTCATGTTTAAACGTTGCTGTGTGCTATTTATTTTGAGCACAAAACGCTGTCAGAATTAATGCTTTTTATGTCGCAAAGCTAGATAAATGCATACACATAAGGGTATTAGTGGGGTTAACACTGTTTAATCATTATGTTGTATTAACGTTGTTTTTATTTCTTTTAAATTGAGATGGTCTATTGTGGCCTATGGAGGCCTAATCCATGATGGCTGATTTGTGAGCCTGGCCTCGAGTAAATATTTCTGTGATGTGGCAAGAGAGACCCCTGCTGGAAAAAGGTTGAAGACAACTGACCATGGTCCTTCTATGAAATTTTCCATGAGGACGGCAGCAGCTTTGGGTGTACTCCAAGAAAAGTGAAAGTGTCCTTGGCTTTCTCAAAGGACAAAGGAGCCTTAGAGGGAAACTCTGAACTGTGGCTCGATGGCCGAGGAGGAATCGGATTAAAAGTGTTACATGTTTTATTTCCTTGGTTCCTGTTCCGTAGTTTATGCCTTGTGACTTTTCCTGAGCGGAGATTTCCAGATGTAGCAAAGCTACATTTCTTCCTTCTCGTTCTGCTCGGTGATACAGTTTATTCAGCCAACTTTATGTGTGTTTCTATTGTATTTTCCATTATAAAAACTGTTAGTTTAGGGAGGGCTCTCCCCACTCTTTTTGGCCGCCTTCACGCGTTGCTGAGGTTCGATGCTGAGGACTCTGTCCTGAGAGACTTTACCGAGAGACTGGTCCTGACCCATTCTGACACTTAGTTAGAATAGGTAACTATGAGAAATGATTTATTCTGATTGATTTTACTTTGTCTAATTTTAGATAAAGCAATATAACTTTTAAAACATGGTGTTGAATATTCTTTCTTGTCAATTATTGTGTACATTTTTGATTATTGTTGTATAGATTATAAAGTATGTTTAGGGACAACCACTATAATCAGGTCCTATCGCTTAGATATAGATGCAGGGTGGTTTAGGAGTTTTCTTCCCACAGGTTTATTGCTGGTAGAGTATTTGAGCGTATGTTAGTGAAATGGGCCCTAGCGTATGATGAATGTATGTGCGTGTAACTGTGAGATTACTCTATCTGTGGTAGTGGGCATATTTTTGATACCCTGATCTCTATCAATTTCTCTGGTAGCAGAGGATGGTTGTAGATGGTTGTCTTGATCTGATAAGATAAGATTGCTTGTATATTGGCTTATTGATTATTGATTTATTTTGATGTTGTTGGTATATGTACTAATACTATATGTTGGGGTCGTAATGTTGAGTTATATGTAGTGCTTCTGGAATTTGGAAGCTGTGGAAGCAGTTCCGTAGTAGGGCAGAAGAAGGTGTATATGCTGCTCTCGGGAAAGACGGGATTGTAAGGAATTACGTGTGACAATTGAAGTTGCGCGTTCACATTGTCTGGGTTCGGAATCAGTGACATCGTCGTATGTTACTATTAGATATTTCTGGTATATAAGGAGTGTGTATGATAGTGAAGGTTATCTATGAAACTCTGGTTTTAAGTCCCAGGGATCCGTAAGGATTGGCGTTAAAGCTTATCGCGGGAGGAGTAATAGGTATTCTCTGAGCTTGTTTGAGGAACTGGGCAGAGGTAAGCTGCTTAGTTGTTGAGTTATAATTCTGTACAGAGACAGGTTGTGCTGTTCTCGAGAAGCAGGATTCTGTGTGCATGTACTATATTTTTCTCGTGTGAATGTGCGTGAATGCATATACATTTATTGACTGTAAGACTCTTTGGATAAGTCCTAGAGGAAACAGTTATGCGATGTATGAAAGTTGCTGATTCTTAAAAAATAGACTCTCTTTACTATTCTGTGGTTAGCGAAGCAGACAATGGAGATGTTTTTATGTTGTAACTAATAGATTTTGTAGAAGTTTTGACACACGAAGTCTACTGAGAGTTTTGTAAAGGAGGGGTAGACGAGTGACAGAGACAGGAGACAGAGACTGCAGCGACTGTTGACGTCAGAAGGTCCACGCACTGATTGGATAGTGAATCAGAATAGGGTTCGCGCTGGGATTGGTGCGTTAGTGTGAGTCGCGCAGGGATTGGAAGAGCTGTTTAGTGACGTAGACGCTCCAGGATTGGTGCGTTAGTGTGAGTCGCGCTGCTATTGGTTGAGAAACCCGTATTGTATATTTATAATACGGAGAGAGTAGAGAGTTTAATAAGCGCTTGCTAAAATGTATTACCAAGAAGAGAAAAAGAAAAAGACCTTTTTTGGAAAAGTTAAAAAGTGGTTTACCAAGGATAAAGAGGTTAAAACAAGAGAGGGTGAGTTGTTACCTCCAGCGAAAACACCTGCATCCTTCATGGCTGTGAAATATGGATTGCATACCTGTATATGGTTGCAGAATTGGGTTAAGTATACTAAAGAAGATGGTGTTCTAGCATTTCCAGAACATGGTTCATTTAATTTGGCCGTGTTGAGAAACTTACGGGAAAAGATGTTATGCTTAGACCCGAAGCCGAGACCCACACAGTTCGAGGCTTTAGTGGAATGGGAAGAGGAAGTTCATGACCGAGAAAAGCAAAGGTCTGGAGGGTATTATAGGTACATGTTTGGGAGGAGACATGATCGTGAAACACATCATGATCGAATGAAAAGATGGCGAGATGCTTGTATGTCAGAGGGATTATATCCAATGAGAACAGTTGAAGCTTCTGCTCCTTCGACAGAAAGAGCTTCTGAGTCAGATATGAGAAGGTATGGAGAATATGAGGATGAGGTCTTAAATGACATGATTTACAAGAGACCACCTCCATATAGAACAGAACCAGATGAGAGTACACCAGTTGTTTCTCCGATAAGAGATACAGTTGAGAAAGAAAAAATGACACCTGAATCAAGAGGTAGTAGTTCTTTCAGGGAGAGAGAGAATCGAGGTAGTGAGGAAAATGCTAGAAAATTAGCAAAGACGACAACAGAACTGGCTGAGAAAATTAGGGAGTTAACGAAGAATCTGGAAGCTGTTACGGTGCCTGTAACAATAGGTCCAGTTATGCCTGTGTTTGACAAACAGAGAGCAGGTGAAAATGGATTGGTAATTCCATATATTGCAAATGAATCGACAAATTCAGTTGGTCCTTCAGGAGATTCAGAAAAAAGAACAGGGAGAAGTGACCTGAGACAAACCAGACATGACACATGTAGTGAACTATTGGATGTCAGTGAACCTAGTTGTTCAGGGATGCCGATTTTAGAACCGCAGAAAAAAGTGGTTCCAGTAAGAAAAACTGCTGAAATAACAGTTGACGATTTAAATGATTGGATGAAGGTTCTACAGAAAAAGGACAAGGATTCACAAGTTATTGATGTGGTTAAGTTACGTATAGAATTAGAAGAGCTTGTGACAGGAACAGTTCCAACAGAAATCTTGAAGAGTCATCATGATGGTGAATTAATGTTTATGTGCAAGAGCATAACATGGAGAGAAAGAAATACTCATGATAGACTAAGGGCAATAGCAAATGAGCAAGGAGTTGACATTGATAGAGTAAAGGCTTTGCAGAAAACGTACAGGATGGATTTCACTGAGAAAGACATTGGGAATTTGAATACTTCTGGTAGAACAGGACAGATTAAAGAAATGGTGGCATTACTGCGTAGATGGGGTGATGTTGAAAAGTGGAAGGATAGGTGGTATAAGAAAAGAGAGGAATCTGAGGATAGAACAACTTATTCAGCATTTCCAGTGAGAGAGAAAGAAAAACCAGTGGAGAATTATCCTATGAGAGAAATACCTGGAGGAGGATATGTACATGTTCCATGGACCAGACAGGATATTTTATCATTTACGAATGATTTCCCTCGATTGAGAGAAAAGCCCGTCGAGTGGTATAGGCAGGTAGATAGGTTTGTGAAATTGTCAAAAGTGCTGTGGGTTGACCTGAATAGTCTGTTTGATATAATTGTTCCAGCAGACTTGTGGACTGAGTGTAAAATAGTTGTGAGTTGGCCTACTGAGGAATATCCAAGAGATTCAAGAACAGGGGCACCAGATCCAGAAGTGATGAGGCAGTATGATCAGGTGATGGTATACCTGAAGAGTAAAGTTCCTCCAAAAGAGACAGACTGGGTTAAGATAGATCGAACACAACAGGAAGCAAAAGAATCAGTTCATGCTTTTTACGAGAGGCTGATACTGGCTTTTAAACAATTCAGTGGAGATGAACACCTGGGTGACAAGGATTTGAGTCATTTTGTATACAGATTTGTATATGGTCTGAGACCTGAAATTGGTGAGAGAATTCGTGAACACACAGTGGATTGGCAGAGTAAAAAAGTAGATGAGATTCTGAGACATGCAAAATACTTTAGTGATGAAATTGAAGCAAAACAAAGAAAGCTGAAAGAGAAAGCGATGTGGGCACAAGTGAAAGTTGCGGAAAGACAGGAAGCACAGTTAGTGGAACAGGCAAATAATCCAGGGAATAATGGAGGAAATAGACCGAGATTTGCAGGAAAAGGAAGGGGAAGTCTTGAGGAAGCCAAAAAGAAGTTCCCTTGTCACAACTGTGGCCAGCTGGGACATTGGAGATCTGAATGTCCTAATCCACCATTAGTGAATAATGAGGGTAAATCCTTAAATCAACAGGTGCAGAATGATGGGAATAACCAGCAGCAACAACAGCAGAAAGTTGTGAGACAGCAGCAGAGTCAAGAGCCAAAACCGCCCTTACCGCAGAATAGAGGGGTACAAAAGTACAATCAGGACTCAGGATTCTTCAATGATGAACAGGTAAACAAACCGAGACGTACTAATAAAGTACAGCAGTACTTGTTAAAGAGTGAAGGGAGTGAGTCTGAGGGTGATTATTGACGGTGCCGAGGAGAGGAAGAAGAGTGCATACTTGGTGCAACTCTAGAAATAGACCAGGCAGGACCATTTGTGGATGGGAAAATAAATGAGGAGAGTGTTACTTTTTTGGTAGACACAGGTGCAACAAGATCAACTGTCAGGTCAACAGATGTTAGAAATCTTCCTCTCTCGGATGAAGCAATCCAAGTAGTTGGTGTAGCCAATACTCAAATCAGAACACGTCTTACTGAACCAGTAAGAGTACAGATAGGGAAATTTTCAGACATGCACAGATTTATTGTCTGTGACACGAGTCCAGTGAACCTGTTAGGTAGGGACTTATTGTGTAAAATGAATTGCACAATCTTTTGTACTCCAGATGGAATAGCTTTTGAGACACCAGATGATGATGTTTTCTACCGAATGACTCTAGAAAATAGAGAAAATGAGTTAATTGGTACATTTCCAGTGTTCAATCCGGAGGATTTGCCTCAAGTGCTGAGAGACACAGTGAAAAGAGCAGTTTGGGATTTTACAGGAGAGGATGTGGGATTGATGAATAATGTAGATCCAGTGAAAATTGCAGTGAAAGAGGGAATTACATATCCTAACATTCCTCAGTACAAAATGACACCAGAAATAATTGAAGGGATAACTCCTATAATTGAGAAAATGATTCAGCAAGGAGTCCTAAGAGAACTACTGAGTAGTCCGTGTAATTCACCGATAATGGGACTGAAAAAGCCCAATGGCAAGTTCAGGATCGTGCAAGATCTGAGAAAAGTTAATCAAATTGTTGTGGCATGTTGTCCCATTGTGCCAAATCCATCAGTGATTCTGTATCAAATTCCACATGATGCTGAGTGGTATACAGTGATTGATTTGTGTCATGCGTTCTTTTCAATTCCATTGCATCATGATAGCCAGCCGATTTTTGCATTTAGGTTTGGCCAGCGTATCTTAGCATGGTGTCGTATCCCACAGGGGTATACGGAGAGTCCTTCGATATTTAATCAGTTATTGAAGAAATCGTTGGAAAGTCTGATCATGCCTGAGAGCTCAGTGCTAGTACAATATATTGATGACCTACTTGTGGCATCAAAGACACGTGAGGCTTGTGAAGTGGATACCATAGCTTTACTGAATCATCTGGCAGATGGAGGGTTAAAAGTATCTCCAGCCAAATTACAATTTTGCAAGAAAGAGGTGCATTATCTTGGACATAATATTGAGAAAGGTCTGAGAAAAGTGACTACTGATAGGATCAGAATAATCAAAGAAATGAAAGCTCCGAAAACCCAGAGAGAAGTGAGAATGTTCCTGGGTATGGTGGGATATTGTCGTCAGTGGATAATTAATTTTTCCCTGATAGCAAATCCATTGATTAAATTGACAAAAAGTGAAATGACAGATCCGTTAGAACTGGATGCAGAACAATTGGCAGCATTTGAAGAGCTCAAAACTAAAATGTGTGAGGCTCCAGCTTTGGGTATGCCAGACTATGAAAAAGAATTCGAACTGTACTGCAGTGAAAGAAATGGATGTGCACTTTCAGTGTTAATCCAGAAACATGGGCAATTGAGAAGGCCTATTGCATACTTCTCATCGACACTTGACACTGTAGCCGTGGGGTTACCAGGTTGTCTGAAGGCTGTAGCTGCGACATGCAGAAGCCTGGAACAGAGTGAGGGGATCATAATGGGGTATCCTGTAAGGGTATTCGTACCTCACAATGTGGCAATTCTTTTGACAAGAAGCAGAACTCAGCATATGTCACATAGTCGGCTGACTAAATATGAAAAAGTGATTCTGGGAGCATCAAATGTGACTCTTGAGAGATGTGTGAATGTGAATCCAGCGACACTCTTGCCGGATATTGAAAATGTGGGTATAAAGATGGAAGATGATCATGATTGTTTGGATGTGCTTGAGTACTGTACAAAACCGAGACCAGACATAAGGGATATTCCCTTACCTGAGAATGACCATGTGTTGTTTGTGGATGGTTCATGCCTGAGAAATGATAATGGTGTGCTATGTGCAGCATATGCAGTGTGCAAAGTTTCAGAAGTCATGGAAGCATCACCATTAAAAGGAGTGAAATCTGCGCAAGTTGCTGAATTAGTGGCATTGACAAAAGCTTGTGAGATTGGGAAAGACATGAGAACAACCGTGTTGACTGATAGTCAGTATGGATTTGGAGTGGGGCATGACTTTGGCCAACTGTGGCTACAAAGAGGTTTCTTGACATCGGGTGGAACTCCGATAAAGAATGCTGAGTTGATTGGAAAATTGCTTGAGGCGATACAGCTGCCTAAGGAGTTAGCGGTTGTAAAATGTGCCGCACATGGTTCAGGGGACGATTTTATCACTGTTGGTAACAGGTTTGCCAACGATGTGGCGCAATATTGCGCTAAAACAAACCAATCTATTAACAGGAGTAGGATGGAAGAAATGTCTCTCCTTTCTGTGATGTTTACTAATGTCCTAGAAATGTGGGATGAAGTAAAGCAGTTACAAGATGAGGCAGGAGAGGAAGAAAAACAAGATTGGGTTAAAGCAGGTTGTGCTCCAAGAGAAACAGACCATGTTTGGGTCTACAGAAATGGCAGACCAGTAATGCCTAACTCAATTTTGTCGTCAATGGCAAGGATGTATCATGGCCAGGGACATCTGGGGAGGGACGCGATGGTAAGGTCCTTTAAGCAAACCTGGTACAATGCAAAGTTTAGGACAATTGCGGAGAGCATCTGTCAAAGGTGTTTAATTTGTCAGCAATTCAACACAGGGAAAAAGACAGTGGTGAGTCTAGGGACAATTGGCAGAGAAGGAGGTCCTTTTACAAGAATGCAAATCGATTTCATTGAGATGCCCCAAGTGAACAGACTGAGGTATGTTCTAGTGGTAGTCTGTTTGTTTTCAAGGTGGGTGGAAGCTTACCCGACTAGAAGAAATGATGGATTAACAGTGGCAAAGTTACTGTTAAGGGAGTTGATTCCTAGGTACGGGTTTCCAGTTACAGTTGAGTCTGACAGAGGTGGACACTTTCAAAATGAACTCATTGGTTTGATTTGTGAAGCATTAAAAATACAGCAGAAGTTACATTGTGCATACCGACCAGAGGCTTCTGGTGTGGTTGAGCAGATCAATGGCACAATCAAGAATAGGATTGGAAAAATGTGTTTAGCCACTGGCATGAAATGGCCAGATGTATTACCTCTTGTTCTGATGACAATGAGATCTACTCCAGATAGAACTACTGGTTTGAGCCCGCATGAAATAATCATGGGACGTGCTATGCGCCATGCATTCGTGCCTGTGAATAAATTGGTGTCAATAACTGATGACATGATTTTGGATTACTGTAAAGGCCTGGCTGACGCAGTTCATTCTGTGTTTCACCAGATTGGAGAAGAAGCTACCACACTTGAGAAGAAGCAAGCCCATGATCTGAGTCCAGGTGACTGGGTAAGGATTAAGGTGCACAGAAGAAGAAATTGCTTGATTCCAAGGTGGGGAAGGCCGAGACAAGTCATTCTGACTACAACGACTGCAGTAAAGTGTGCTGGAGTGAAGCACTGGGTACATGCAAGTCATACTCTGAGAGTTCCAAGCCCGAGAGAAGGAACTGGTAAAGAGTATTATGAAGAGTCAGATTCCAGTGATGGTGAAGATCCTGAAGATACGGAATCAGTGAGAAAAGAAGCAGAGAGAGCTTCAAGAGATTCACTGCGAGTATCAGAGGGAGAATCGAATTCTGTTACAGAGCCTGAAGTTTCAAGTAGCAGTGGGAGTAAAAGAAAAGAAAAGAGAAAACACATAGAGCCCACTCCTGAATCAGAAGAGGAGGAAATTGAAGAACCACTTGAGATTATTCTTGAAGAAACAGGGTCAGAAGAAGATAGAGAGGGACAGATTGCGGAAGACCCCCGAGGAGGTGTAGGGAACATTGATGAGGAGCTAGGTGAAGGGACAAGTAGACAGCAAGAAGATTGCGTGTCGGAGACCCGAGGAGGGACAGAAGTAGGGAAGTCTCAAACAGTGGTGAAAAAATCTGTGGAGAGAAGAAAAGCTACTGGGAAACGGAAACAAGAGGCACTTGAAACAGATGATGAAGATGAACAAACAGAAGGTCGAGTTCTGAGAAAGAGAACTTCGATTGGAGAGAAGAGTGTTAAAGAATTGAGGCCGAAAAAGGTTGTGAAAGGAGATCGTTGGCCTAACAACCGAGTGAAAAGGGTGAGATACAGAGTAATAAGAGCAAATTCATCAAAAGCTGAACAAGTGAATGAAGTATCAAGTCAAACTTCAAGAGCTGAAGAAAAAGAATCAAAGAAATCAAAAGAACCAGTAGAAATAAGAAGAGTTAAAAGACCCAACCAAAAGTACAGATCACCGGAATGGTCTTATGTGACACTGTCTGAAGAAGGAAAAGAAGAAACAGTGACTCGAGATAATCCGGAAGTGGTCTTGAGAAAAGTGGTTGAGGAAGATACTGGTGAAATTCTGAAAGTACTCTTGACTGACATTAGAGAAGAGTCGAGTACTGAGGATTCCCACGTTGGAGATCTGATACAGTTTGATGTTGAAGAAATTGAAGTGAAGAATGACAAGTATCCAAACTGAGTGAAAGAAGGATTCACTTCGATCAAGTGAACAAGGAGATCATTTGGATAAACTGAAAGCTGAAGAGTTGCTGAAGAATTGAAGAAGTTCAAACAGTAGTGGAGTAGTAGGAGCTAAACTAAAATGGCTAACATAGAGGAGAATAGAAATAGATGTGCCTTTTTAAAGAGGTGGTGCAAAATGTGCTGCTGTTGTACTGGATTATTAATGCTTCTATGGGGTGTTTTAATTTTATTAGTTACTTTTAGAGTAGAATTTGGAATGAATATAGAAAATGTGACAAATGTAGAGAAGGATTCACAAAAAGTAGTCCCAATTAGAAGTAGTAGTTACATACACAAAGATAGGTCAATTAATAATTTTTCTAGTACTGTTTTTTCTAAACTGTTATATGAATATGTGAAGACAATGGAAGTGAGGGATTGCTATGTCTGCATGCAATTACCTGCATCCGTTTCAGAGGGTGTTACTTATCACCATTTGCCAGCTACATATGGTATTTCTTGTAGTATTTTAAGTAGTGTTTTTTATTTGTTAGGGAAAATAGATTATAAGATGTCTAACAGGGATAGTATTTTTGGGCACTTGCCAATGAACAAAGAGCTGAATCCAGCTAAAGAAGCTAACACTTTTGGTGAAATTTTTATTGAAGAAAAAGGACTAACATTAGATTACATTTTTAAGAATAATTTAACTTGCAATTTGAAAGGAGAGGAGAAAGCTTTCCTGGATATGGTTGAGGAAAGGAGAGTGAACATGCATGAGAAAGGGGGAAAATATGAAGTGAGTGAGACAATTTGGGACATTGAGATGGGAAAGGAGTTGAGGAATGGGGCTAGTCCAACTTTGGCTCTAGATGCACCGCAGAAGGGTAAACTATGCATTACCAGAAGGAAATCCCAATATGATACATATTTTGTGGGAACTAGTGAGTGCCATGATACATACTTCATTGCGACAGGTTGGGGTTTCAGAGGTGGAGAAGATACGATTTTTCCAGGAGTGTACTATGTTTGTGGGAACAAGGCTTATTACAAGTTGCCTGATCATTGGTATGGCACATGTTATGTGGGCCTGGTTTTTCCTAAAATTTTTCATAAGGATAAAGTAAAAGATGTAGAGGACATTAACCTATTAACACGTTTTAAGAGAGAAACTTGGTCTGAAATTGTGGGTGACATTTTTGGGGTTTTGATTCCAGCAGTGGGAATTTCTTTAAATGCTTATGGAATCCGGAAACTGTCCACAGTGGTTGATCGCTTATCGACAAATACCGCAGGAGGGTTTCTTTTGGTGAATACGGAATTAAGTGCCGTACGTGCCATGTCTATGCAAAATCGACTTGCCCTTGATATTCTTTTGGCTAAGGAGGGTGGAGTTTGTGGAATTTTGAAAGTTCAACATTGTTGCACTTACATTCCTGACGAAAGTAAAGACCTGAAGGTCTATATAAAAAATATTACTGATTTGCATGAAGAATTAGTACCACTTGAAACTGGGAGTTTATGGACTAAACTAGCTAATAAAATGGTAGCTGTTAAGGATTTTATTGCAAAGATAGGTAGTACTATTATAGGTAGAATATTGTTTCCTTTGTCTTGTATAATTGTTGCTTTACTGATACTAAGATTGGTGTGTGTGTGTTGTAAAAACAGGAGAGGGAAAGAGAAATTGAAAAATGAAAAGGAAAACAAGAATTCGAAACTTTCAAAAAGAGAACCAGAAGAGATTGAACTAGAAGAATTGAGGGAGAGTGTTTATTTAGAGACAAAGAGAGATGATGAAAGAGTGACTGGTGTTTAGTGTTGTCTAAAGGGAAGAGACATTTCTGATTTCCTAAGATGGGACTAAATTTTCACAAATTTTTTTTGGGGGTTTATTTGGTGATAAAATCACCAAAGGGGGGATTGCTGGAGCAGAGTTTTCTTTTAGAAAATTCTGGGGCTTTTGAAGCTCTGGCATGTCTATGCGTTTTATTAATTTTATTAATAATTAACAATTAATTATTTGTCTTGTGCAAGTATGTTTTACTAATCAACCTGTTTGTCCTAACATAAGAGAAAGTTACATGAGGGTTAGCTTATTTGTGCTGTTCATGTATTTACAATAACGTGCAAGTTTTCATGTTTAAACGTTGCTGTGCGCTATTTATTTTGAGCACAAAACGCTGTCAGAATTAATGCTTTTTATGTCGCAAAGCTAGATAAATGCATACACATAAGGGTATTAGTGGGGTTAACACTGTTTAATCATTATGTTGTATTAACGTTGTTTTTATTTCTTTTAAATTGAGATGGTCTATTGTGGCCTATGGAGGCCTAATCCATGATGGCTGATTTGTGAGCCTGGCCTCGAGTAAATATTTCTGTGATGTGGCAAGAGAGACCCCTGCTGGAAAAAGGTTGAAGACAACTGACCATGGTCCTTCTATGAAATTTTCCATGAGGACGGCAGCAGCTTTGGGTGTACTCCAAGAAAAGTGAAAGTGTCCTTGGCTTTCTCAAAGGACAAAGGAGCCTTAGAGGGAAACTCTGAACTGTGGCTCGATGGCCGAGGAGGAATCGGATTAAAAGTGTTACATGTTTTATTTCCTTGGTTCCTGTTCCGTAGTTTATGCCTTGTGACTTTTCCTGAGCGGAGATTTCCAGATGTAGCAAAGCTACATTTCTTCCTTCTCGTTCTGCTCGGTGATACAGTTTATTCAGCCAACTTTATGTGTGTTTCTATTGTATTTTCCATTATAAAAACTGTTAGTTTAGGGAGGGCTCTCCCCACTCTTTTTGGCCGCCTTCACGCGTTGCTGAGGTTCGATGCTGAGGACTCTGTCCTGAGAGACTTTACCGAGAGACTGGTCCTGACCCGTTCTGACACTTAGTTAGAATAGGTAACTATGAGAAATGATTTATTCTGATTGATTTTACTTTGACTAATTTTAGATAAAGCAATATAACTTTTAAAACATGGTGTTGAATATTCTTTCTTGTCAATTATTGTGTACATTTTTGATTATTGTTGTATAGATTATAAAGTATGTTTAGGGACAACCACTATAATCAGGTCCTATCGCTTAGATATAGATGCAGGGTGGTTTAGGAGTTTTCTTCCCACAGGTTTATTGCTGGTAGAGTATTTGAGCGTATGTTAGTGAAATGGGCCCTAGCGTATGATGAATGTATGTGCGTGTAACTGTGAGATTACTCTATCTGTGGTAGTGGGCATATTTTTGATACCCTGATCTCTATCATCCTTACCAAGTCGACATGGCAGTCAGGGACTGCACGCAGGCGCTGCGGTGGCAGGCCTGAGACACATTTTACACGCTGCTTCTGTGGGTGGCACAACCAGTGCTGCAAGCCCACCAGCAGCAGTTAACTTACACGCCCTTGGCACACGCAGTGCACTAGACTAGGGTCTGAACAGTAAGTCAACCAAGCCAATCATGGTAACACCAATCAATGTAACAATTTAACATAGGGAGCACTTGCACTGTGGCACTGATCAGCAGTGGCACAGTGCCCAAAGCAATAATCCAGCAAAAACATCGTAAACAGAGGAGGCAAACAGAAAAAAATAGAGGAGAGACTCATGCCAATGATGCCAGGTCTAACACTCACCATCCGGTTTATTCAAAGGAATAGCAGCGTCTTCAATCCATTTACAACGATTAAAAGCCTGACGCGTTTCGAGGCCTCAAGCCTCTTATTCATAGGCAGCTTGTCAGCGAGTGAACAAAAGGTGCTCCGATTGGCTGTTTTTCAAGCGTGATGTCAATTACAGCGCCCTTAGTGGGCTTTTGCTTAGTGCAAATGTTTACATGCTTGCTGGGATTTGTAGTCCAGAAATCGGAGCTGTACGTTTTTGTTACATCCTAAGTGGATTTTGTTCTTTCACGCATCCTTTTCAGCATATTATCACCTTAAGTAGGTCTTTGGATGAGGCGCCATTTCATTTTCTCCGCATGCATTGTGCTGGAAAGCAGGCGTGGATACAGTTCCCGCCACACAGCCCCTCTTTGTGTTACCGAGGTGGTGCAGTCCTTCACGGCAGGGCTGCCGTGCAGTAAAATGTTCCCTCAAAGTGCCCAAAGCATTAAGGACGCACTCACAATGTATGCTCACCATCCGGTTTATTCAAAGGAATAGCAGCGTCTTCAATCCATTTACAACGATTAAAAGCCTGACGCGTTTCGAGGCCTCAAGCCTCTTATTCATAGGCAGCTTGTCAGCGAGTGAACAAAAGGTGCTCCGATTGGCTGTTTTTCAAGCGTGATGTCAATTACAGCGCCCTTAGTGGGCTTTTGCTTAGTGCAAATGTTTACATGCTTGCTGGGATTTGTAGTCTAGAAATCGGAGCTGTACGTTTTTGTTACATCCTAAGTGGATTTTGTTCTTTCACGCATCCTTTTCAGCATATTATAACCTTAAGTAGGTCTTTGGATGAGGCGCCATTTCGTTTTCTCCGCATGCATTGTGCTGGAAAGCAGGCGTGGATACAGTTCCCGCCACACAGCCCCTCTTTGTGTTACCGAGGTGGTGCAGTCCTTCACGGCAGGGCTGCCGTGCAGTAAAATGTTCCCTCAAAGTGCCCAAAGCATTAAGGACGCACTCACAATGTATGCTCACCATCCGGTTTATTCAAAGGAATAGCAGCGTCTTCAATCCATTTACAACGATTAAAAGCCTGACGCGTTTCGAGGCCTCAAGCCTCTTATTCATAGGCAGCTTGTCAGCGAGTGAACAAAAGGTGCTCCGATTGGCTGTTTTTCAAGCGTGATGTCAATTACAGCGCCCTTAGTGGGCTTTTGCTTAGTGCAAATGTTTACATGCTTGCTGGGATTTGTAGTCCAGAAATCGGAGCTGTACGTTTTTGTTACATCCTAAGTGGATTTTGTTCTTTCACGCATCCTTTTCAGCATATTATAACCTTAAGTAGGTCTTTGGATGAGGCGCCATTTCATTTTCTCTGCATGCATTGTGCTGGAAAGCAGGCGTGGATACAGTTCCCGCCACACAGCCCCTCTTTGTGTTACCGAGGTGGTGCAGTCCTTCACGGCAGGGCTGCCGTGCAGTAAAATGTTCCCTCAAAGTGCCCAAAGCATTAAGGACGCACTCACAATGTATGCTCACCATCCAGTTTATTCAAAGGAATAGCAGCGTCTTCAATCCATTTACAACGATTAAAAGCGATTAAAAGCCTGACGCGTTTCGAGGCCTCAAGCCTCTTATTCATAGGCAGCTTGTCAGCGAGTGAACAAAAGGTGCTCCGATTGGCTGTTTTTCAAGCGTGATGTCAATTACAGCGCCCTTAGTGGGCTTTTGCTTAGTGCAAATGATTACGGCTGGTCCCGGTCGTAGGAGAAGCCCTGCCGCGTTGTGAGCGGACCGAGTTGGAGTCAAACGGCTGCGAATTCTATGGACAGGAGGTCGTTTTCACAGGCGTTGTAAAGTGCAGCATTGCATGAGGAGGACGCTTTCCTGACCCACTGGGGTTTTTGATGTTTTTTACGTTTGTCAGCGTGGAGCAGCTCACTGTAGCAACACAAGGCACTACAAATACCATCAGGCTCAGCGCGAGCCGAAGCCCACTGGTGCAGGTGGTTGTTTAGATAATTGGACTGCCATTGTTTGCACGCTGATAAATGTTTACCTCTGATGAAATGCCTCACAGCATGAAACGCGTCAGGCGATGAACTTTGGCGAGCTTTCACTCCACAATGCTGTAGCTCCTTTGAAATAAAAACGGAAGATTTAACTTACCTGAGTGTGGCTATCCTGAATAGGAAACTTTGAGAGTTGGATTTAAATACGGCTGGTCCCGGTCGTAGGAGAAGCCCTGCCGCGTTGTGAGCGGACCGAGTTGGAGTCAAACGGCTGCCAATTCTATGGACAGGAGGTCGTTTTCACAGGCGTTGTAAAGTGCAGCATTGCATGAGGAGGACGCTTTCCTGACCCACTGGGGTTTTTGATGTTTTTTACGTTTGTCAGCGTGGAGCAGCTCACTGTAGCAACACAAGGCACTACAAATACCATCAGGCTCAGCGCGAGCCGAAGCCCACTGGTGCAGGTGGTTGTTAAGATAATTGGACTGCCATTGTTTGCACGCTGATAAATGTTTGCCTCTGATGAAATGCCTCACAGCATGAAACGCGTCAGGCGATGAACTTTGGCGAGCTTTCACTCCACAATGCTGTAGCTCCTGTGAAATAAAAACGGAAGATTTAACTTACCTGAGTGTGGCTATCCTGAATGGGAAACTTTGAGAGTTGGATTTAAATACGGCTGGTCCCGGTCGTAGGAGAAGCCCTGCCGCATTGTGAGCGGACCGAGTTGGAGTCAAACGGCTGCCAATTCTATGGACAGGAGGTCGTTTTCACAGGCGTTGTAAAGTGCAGCATTGCATGAGGAGGACGCTTTCCTGACCCACTGGGGTTTTTGATGTTTTTTACGTTTGTCAGCGTGGAGCAGCTCACTGTAGCAACACAAGGCACTACAAATACCATCAGGCTTAGCGCGAGCCGAAGCCCACTGGGGCAGGTGGTTGTTAAGATAATTGGACTGCCATTGTTTGCACGCTGATAAATGTTTGCCTCTGATGAAATGCCTCACAGCATGAAACGCGTCAGGCGATGAACTTTGGCGAGCTTTCACTCCACAATGCTGTAGCTCTTGTGAAATAAAAACGGAAGATTTAACTTACCTGAGTGTGGCTATCCTGAATGGGAAACTTTGAGAGTTGGATATATATATATATTAATATATATATATATATATATATATATATATATATATATATATATATATATATATATATATATATATATATATATATATATATATATATATATATATATATATTCACTGAAAACACCATAGGTTTTAGGGAAAGTTATAGTTAGTTGGACATTGCACTCGTACAAAACATGTGAAATTCCCCCGTTATAGTTAGTTCAGCTAACTATAACTCGCGCCCCCGCAATGCACTGCTGAGGACGTCACATATTACATCACTCATGACATGGTCAGTGACATCACTGATGACATCACTGATGACATCTCAAATGACATCACTGATGACATCACTGATGACATCATCCATGTGATAATTTCATGCATCTTCTCAGACCCGAATATAACTTTAGATACACCCACTCTAAATTACAGACTGCCATTCTCAAAACCATAGACACTCCAACAGCAATAACTACATACCCACTCACTGATTCTTAGGTCTACACACACATCCACTCACTCACCCGTACAGTCACTCATACTTATGATCACTCAGTACAGGACTATCATATGCACTCACACACCTATATAGACACTCACACACCACCACTCATCCATAGAGGTACTCACACACCTAGTCAGTCATGCAAATAATTATTCACACTCCCATTTACTCACCTATACAGTTATACACACACCAGCTCACTTACTCGTACAAATACTAGCACATTCCTACGTTCTTATACAATCACTGATACAAGCAAACACTCATCCATGCAGCCACTCTCACAATCACACACTCTCACTTATAGCCATATATATACTCTAACACACATATATACTGCCTTTCATATATGTAGTTACTCACACATGTACCACTGAGATATACATTCACTCACTAACACACCCATACACACACTCACCCACCCATACAGTCCATCACAGATTCACACTTCAAACTATGCACCCAGTGAATCATCCACTCACACATCTATGCACAGAGTCACACACACCCCACCCACACAAAAACTCAGGCACCCATACAGATACTCAGACAACCAGTCAATAACTCATATAGACACTTATGTAGTTATTCACAAACCCATGCAGTCGCTTACACACCAACAGACAGACGGATACAGAGATTCACGCACCTACTAAAACATCCATTCAGACACTTATACACCCACTCATTCTTCAATACGTCTTTCCCTATATATATTAAACATATTTAAACTTTACAGAAACACACAGTCACTGGATTATGTCATCAGTGATGTCATTTGAGATGCCATCAGTGATGTCATCAGTGATGTCACTGACTATGTCATGAGTGATGTAATATGTGACGTCATCAGCAGTGCATTGCGGGGGCACGAGTTATAGTTAGCTGAACTAACTATAACGGGGAAATTTCTGTAGTTTTGTACGAGTGCAATGTCCAACTAACTATAACTTTCCCTAATACCTATGGATTTTTCAGTGAATTTCTAAGGTTTTTTTAAATGCTAATTTCTAACTATAAGATGCCTAAAACCTATGGTTTTTTTCAGTGAATTTCAAAGGTTTTTAAATGCTAGTTCCTAACTATGCCTACAGAGGTAGGACATGTGATGAAAGAAGAAACAATGCACAGAAAGGAAAAAAAGAAATGCAGAAAGAAGCAACAGAAGTCCATAAAGACAAAAAAAAGCAAGACGCGTGCAGAAAGAACCAACAGAGGAGCAGAAAGACCCCTTGTTACAAAATCATCCAGACGGGTACTTGGTAAGTGACTCTGACTAACTAGGCTTAGAGCCAGTGGTATGCTAAAAGACACTTAGAATACAGTGAAAACACCTACATACAATAGGGAACACTATGCGTTGGGTAGCCCTGTGGTTAGCATGACCTCCTCTGTAAGCCCCTAGTACATAATATGGCAGGAGGGTTAAAACTACCTCTTAAAACGCGCCACGGGGCGCGTTTGCACACTGGTGAAGGGAGGGGGGGGCCTGAGGTGACATGTGTGCAAACACGCCCTGTGGCGCGTTTTAAATTGGAGGATTAACTCCCCTTAAATCCTGAGGGTCCCTGGGGTCAAACTAGCCCACCAGGTACCTCCAGTAAGCGCCACAGAGCTGCGTTGCAGAGAGGTGTAAAAAGAGGCATGGCCTGGACCACCTCTGCAACATAGCACAGTGGTGCTTACTGGAAGCACCTGGTGGGCTAGTTGGCCCCCAGGGGCACTCAGAATTGAAGGGGAATTAATTCCCCAACTTAAAATGCGCCACAGGGCGTGTTTGCACACGTCACCTCAGGCCCCGCCCCCTCCCTTCACCACAGTGTAAGCACACCCCATGGCACATTTTAAGTTGGGGGATTAAGTCCCCTCGAACCCTAAAGGTCCCTAGGGTCCGACTAGCCCACCAGGTACCTCCAGTAAGCGCCACAGAGCTGCGTTGCTGAGAGGTGTAAAAAGGGGCATGGCCTGGACCACCTCTCTGCAACGCAGGTCTGTGGCCCTTACTGGAGGTACCTGGTGGGCTAGTTGGCCCCCAGTGACACTCAGGATTGAAGAGGAATTACTTCCCCAACTTAAAACGCACCACAGGGTGTGTTTGCAAACATGTCTCCTCAGGCCCCACCCCCTCCCTTCACCACTGTGCAAACACGTCCTGTGGCGTGCTTTAAGTTGGGGGATTAAGTCCCCTTCAATCCTGATGGTCCCTGGGGTCCAACTAGCCCACCAGGTACCTCCAGTTAGCACCACAGGGCTGCGTTGCAGAGAGGTGGTCTGAGCCCATGCCCCTTTTTACACCTCTCTGCAACGCAGCCCTGTGGCGCTTACTGGTGGTACCTGATGGGCTAGTTGGCCCCCAGGGACACTCAGGATTGAAGAGGAATTAATTCCCCACCTTAAAACATGCCACAGGGCCTGTTTGCACACATGTCACATCAGGCCCCGCTCCCTCCCTTCATCACTGTGCAAACGCACCCTGTGGCGCGTTTTAAGTTGGGGAATTAAGTCCCCTTGAATCCTGAGGGTCCCTAGGGTCCAACTAGCCCACCAGGTACCTCCAGTAAGCACCACAGAGCTGCGTTGCAGAGAGGTGTAAAAAGGGGCGTGGCTTGGACCACCTCTCTGCAACGCAGCTCTGTGGCGCTTACTGGAGGTTCCTGGTGGGCTAGTTGGCCCCCAGGGATCCCCAGTATTGAAGGGGAATTAATTCCTCAACTAAAAACGCGCCACAGGGCGCGTTTGCAGAGTGTTGCTGGAGGGGGCAGGGCCTCTGGCATGATCGCGTGAATTTTTATTAATTTTTTAAGAAGGGGGGCTGTGTGGCACCCCATCCTTTTCTATTTTATGGGTCCTGGGGACCCCATCTCCCAGGGCCAGACCCCTTTTTTACATTTTTTTTTTTTAAACAGAAGGGGGCCTCGTGGCCCCCCTCCTCAAGCCATTTATGGCCCCGGAGACCCCATCCCCCGGGGCCTGCCTATGCTTTGTATTTTTGCTTTTTTTTTAAATTATGGGGGAGGGGGGCCGCGTGGCCCTCCTCCCTGGCCACTTCTGGCCCCGGGAACCCATCCTCCGGGGCCTGGCCACACCATTGGGGACTGTGGGGGGTCCCCAATTCCCCCACAGTCCCGCCGGCTCTACGCCTCCTACGGGAGCCGGCATTGCTTTTCCTCACGGGGAGCTGCTAATATGCAGCTCCCCGTGTGTAAAAGCAATGTGGTTTGGTTTTTAGCAGATACTCTCTCTTCCAAAAACCAAACCAGAGTTTGCTATGATAGTGTCCCAGGGGTGGGCACTCCGGGACACTGCTGGAGCTGGCCCTGGGGGGTGGCGGTCCCCAGGACCTTCATTGGCTCCAGCAGGGGGGCCGCGCGGCCCCCCTCCCTACATCTACACAGCCCCGGGGGGTGGTGGTCCCTGGGGCTCGGGGGTCCGTTACGGATCCCTGAATTTGAATAATTAGTGCCCCGTGGAGGTGGCGGTCCCCGGGGCGTGTGGGGGGCGAGCCCCCTCACACAGGTTTTTTTTTTTCTTAAAAGCCCCGGGGGTGGGGGTCCCCGGGGCAACAGGGGACCATGTGCCCCCATTTAATAAATAAAAGCCCCGGGGGCGGTGGTCCCTGGGGCTTGGGGGGCCTTCAAGGCCCCCCTCAGCTTCAATAACAAGCCCCGGGGGTGGCGGTCCCTGGGGCTGCTGGGGGGCCGTGTGCCCCCGCAAATATTCATGCAAAGCCCCAGGGGGTGGCGGTCCCCGGGGCAGTCTGGGGGGGATTATGCCCCCCCACACATTTTTTCACATGCCCCCAGGACCTAGCCCACCCGAGGGCTTTAATTAAATGAAGTGCGGGAGCCCGCGCTTCGTTTCTTTAAATTTTTCGCCCAGATCCGCAGATCCTCCACGCATCCTGTGATTTTTTTAAAACAAAAAAAAATTGTTTTGGGGCCCTGGGGGTCTTTGTGGGAGCCCCTGAGCAGGCCTAGGGGGTCAGGGTGTTTCTACCCTGCCCCCTTTTCCTGTTTAGCGCATTTTTTTTTCTGTTTTCTTGTGCCTCGGTTCTACTGAGGCACAAGATGGCTGCCAACACTTCCTGGTTTGGAGTGTTGACAGCCAATTAGCATGAAGCTCGTGATCGGGAGGGTGCGCGGATCCTCCGGGGCCATAGATATCACTATCTTTATTTCTTAATTTCTCAAAAACTACTGAACGGATTTACACCATTTTTTAAAAGGTCGCTTTCTCAGCCAAGCAGTACCTTTGTACCAAATTTGGTGTAATTCCGTTCAGCAGTTTTTTCTATAACCGTGTCTAAACTTTCCTAAAGGGAAATTGATTTTTTGAACTCTATTTTTTTATTTTCTCAGGAACTACTAAACGGATTTACACCATTTTAAAAAAAGGTCTCTTTCTGAGCCAATGGCTACCTTTTTTGCAAAATTTGGTGTAATTCCGTTCAGCAGTTCGGGCTGTAGCCTGTTCCAAAATTTCCTATGGGAAATAACATGGACAAAACGAGTTTTGGGACCCCCCTTTTTTCTCGACCCCCGCTTGACGAATCACACCGAAACTTTCAGGATAGGAGCTGACTGGAGTGCTTTAAAAATTTCGCGAAGATTCGTAATCCGGCGCCAAAATTATTGGGAAAAGAATGTTATGATTTTCCTATGGTAACTAGGTCCTAACTATAACTACCTACTGGCGACTGCCAGTAGGTAATATATATATATATATATGATCAAGGCCACTTGAGGTGGCCGAAACGCATCATACAACATGTTTGAAACAAATTATTGAAAGTACTTTATTTACGGAGTCCATGCCTGTTCATGTGCATGTTCAGTGATGTCATTTGAGATGGCATCAGTGATGTCACTGACCATGTCATAAGTGATGTAATATGTGAGGTCATAAACAGTGCATTGCGGGGGCGTAAGTTATAGTTAGCTCACCTAACTATAAATGCTGAATTTCACAGTTTTTTTATGAGTGGAATGTGAGCCTAACTATAACAGCACTCTAACCTTTGTTTTTTTCCTGTGAATTTCAGTTTTTTTAATACTATTTCCTAACTATAACGTCGCTGTAATCTTTGATTTTTGTAGAGAATGTCTAAGTTGTTTAAATGTTATTTCCTAACTGTAACCACTAACCTTTGCCTGTAAGTGTGAGAGTGAGTGCATGAGTGTCCCAGTAGGTCTGTGAGTGGGTGTGAGAATGTCTGAGTGAGTCTGTCAGTGGGTGTGTGAGCCTGTTAGTAGGTGCACAAGTGTCTAAGTGGGTTTGTGGGCGGGTGCTTGAGTGGGTCTGTGGGTGGTACATGAGTCTCTGAGTGGGTTTGTGAACTGGTGCAAGAGTGTCTGAGTGGGTTTATGAGTGAGTGCATGAGTTTCTCTTTGAGTGGGTGCATGAGTCTCCGAGTAGGTTTGTGAATGGGTGTCTTAGTTTCTGAGTTCTCTCTATTTTGCCTTTTCTTGCTTGATTTCTTGCCTCTGGTCTCCCGCTTGTTTTTCTGCTCTATTTTAATTCCCTGCTTGTTTTTCTACCCTCTGTTTCGCCTTTTAAGCTAATTTTTCTGCCCTCTGTTTTGCCATTCCTGATCGTTTTCTACCCTCTGTTTTCCCATTCCTGCTTGTTTTTCTGCACTCTGCTTTTCTATTTCCGCTCATTTTACTGCCCTTCGTTGCTTTTTATTTCTCCCTTTAAAATTCTAAAATGGGGGAGGGGCTGCCGAAATTTCATTGAGGGAGGGGAGCCGGGTCACTTTTTTTTGGAAACTTTCATGAAGATTCATTAAACTGCGCCAAACATATAGGCAAGTCAAAAATCACTTTTGATATGGAAACATGGTCCTAACTATAACTAACTACTGGAGACAGCCAGTAGGATAAAAATATATATATCCAGATGACCCAGATCTCAAAGACGCCCCTACATGGGGTATGATTTTCAAAATCTTTGTTGACGATGCACCTTAATCATGGGAGAGGGGGGTTGGCAACATCCAGGCTGGATCATCAAAGCATTGTCCCAAAGAGGCTTTCACTCTCCAGTGAGTGATATGCCGGGAATTGAAGTCCTCATTTAACCCTTCCAGTAGGGTCCCTAATTATTGCCAAAATCATTTTTCTCCCGTTTTATTTGTAATATTTCAATCCCTCCAGTGGGTTTCAGGGCTGTGTTCTTGGCTCCAATTTCAATCCCTCGTGCTGGCAGGCTGAAAAAGATCACAGCCTCACAGACCTATGTTCATTTACAGGCGGTGCATCTTCCGCGGCTTGGAGCCTGCCGCATGCATTCATCTCTCCATATGCCGCAGATCTCAAAGACGCCACTCCACGGGGTATGATTTTCAAAAACTTTATTGATGGGGCCACGAACATAGCCCCAACTGGTGTGTATCCCTATGCGTTTTGGTGTGCATGCACCTTAATCATGGGAAAGGGGGGTTGGCAACATCCGGGCTGAATCATCAAAGCATTGTCCCAAAGAGGCATTCACTATCCAGTGAGTGGTATGCCAGGAATTGAAGTCCTCATTTAACCCTTCTGGGGTCCAGCCTCTCTTCCGATCTTGTCCACCAGTTGGTGTTGGTGCTGACAGGCGGGCGCTGGACCGCTGTAATAATTCAATCGCCTGGCGCCGCTGGAGCGCAAGAAAAGTCGCACTCAGGATTTATAATTCGTGGAATTCAGTATTTATTGACTTGACGCGTTTCGACAGCATTTAGGCTAGGGTGGTCGCTGTTGATTCTTGTACGGAAGCATGTTGTCAATGCCTTCGATCAACGTCACAGTAACAATAGGGCCATGGATTACAGTGCATGAAAATAAAGCACTTTGACCCTTTTAATTTAATAATGACATTTTGCGGAACCCACTGTGGGTGAAATTAAGACTACAAGTCCCATATTGCAAAGCTACAAAGCAGGCACACTGGAGTGCAGAATAATTAAATGCACGTGGGGCTGTTGATAAGATCGCAAAAGCCATTTAGCCCAGGAAGAAGGAGCAAATAGCTTTGAAACGCGTTGGCTGAAGGGAAAGATCTACGGAAGTAATACCACCTTCAAACGAAATAAAAATATGGCAGTGTCCTACCTGCTGTGGAGTGCTTCTTCATTGCTGAGCACATTGATATCCAATATATATATATATATATATATATATATATATATATATATATATATATATATATATATATATATATATATATATATATATATATATATATATATATATATATATATATATATATATATATATATATATATATATTACCTACTGGCGGTCGCCAGTAGGTAGTTATAGTTAGGACCACGTTTCCATAGGAAAACCTCAACATTCTATTTTGAATAACTTTGGCGCCGGTCGACGAATCCTCGCGAATTTCTCAAAATAGGTGGGGCGCTACGCTCCGCTCCTACCCTGAAAGTCTCGGGGGGATCCGTCAAGCGGGGGCTGAGATAAAAGGGGGGTCCCAAAACGCGTTTTTCCCATGCATTTTTCCATAGGACCTTTAGAACGAGCTACAGCCCGAACGGCTGAACAGAATTACTCAAAATTTGGCAGAGAGGTAGTCCCTAGGTCAAGGAAGTGCCTTTTGTAGGTTTGGTGTAAATCTGTTCAGTAGATTCTGAGAAAATAGCCTTTAAATCAATATATATATCTGAGCCCGCTTACGGTACGCTTACCGTACGCTTACGGTAAGCGTACGGTGGCGTGCGCGAGCGCGATTCTGATTGGCTCTTAGATCTTAGTAAACATTCGAATCGGCCAAAACCAGGAAGCGGCGGCCGCCATTTTGTGTATTTCACTCTGAAAAAAAAGAGTGAAAACAAGGAAAGGGGGCAATGAGGAGAGTTACAGACCCCCTAACATTTGTAAGGGGGTCAAAGAAGGACAGAAAAGTACAAAAAAAACATTTATTGATTTTAAAAAAAATCACGGGGTACGCGTACGGTAAGCTTACGGTAAGCGTACGGTAGAAAAAAAAAAAAAAAAAAAATGAAAATCAGATTTAAGTGTTTAGATATTAGGGGGCTCTAAAAAGAGCCGTTGTGTTTATGAAATGATTTTTAGTGGTACCTACAAGTAAGTACCGATGCAGAGTCTAAGGTTCAAGAGGAAGACTCTGTTCCCTTCATCATTGAAGTGCACACCATCTCCTCTATAAATGTCTTGCATGTCATAACGCAAGTTGTTGTGGTAAATGGCACCCATACCATAGTCACGGAGGAAAGCAGAAACAGATTTGTTGACGTGCTTTCTTGCTTTGTCATCGCACCGCGTGCCCACCGTGCGTGCACGGCACTAACTGCGTAAAGTGGGCAAATAAGTGTCTAAATACAGTATTAGCATCAGCAGAGGATTGCGGTCGCGTGAGTTATAGTTGCCTGCACTAACTATAACGGGGGAATTTCATTGGTTTTTTATCAGTAAAATTTCCGCTAACTATAACAAGTGTGAAACCTATGGTTTTTTCAGTGAATTTGCAAGGTTTTTTAAATGCTAATTCCTAACTATAACGTGTGTGAAACCTATGGTTTTTTCAGTGAATTTGTACGGTTTTTTAAATGCTAAGTTACTTTACGCCATTCGTGGCGTGCGCGCCCACTTAACGCAGTTCGTTCCGTGCGCGCACGGTGCGCTTCGCGCACCGTGCGCGCACAGTGAGCACGCGGTGCGCTTCGCGCACCGCGTGCCCACTTTACGCAGTTAGTGCCGTGCACGCACGGTGGGCACGCGTCGCGATGACAAAGCAAGAAAGCACGTCAACAAATCTGTTTCTGGTTTCCTCCGTGACTATGGTATGGGTGCCATTTACCACAACAACTTGCGTTATGACATGCAAGACATTTATAGAGGAGATGGTGTGCACTTCAATGATGAAGGGAACAGAGTCTTCCTCTTGAACCTTAGACTCTGCATCGGTACTTACTTGTAGGTACCACTAAAAAATCATTTCATAAACACAACGGCTCTTTTTAGAGCCCCCTAATATCTAAACACTTAAATCTGATTTTCATTTTTTTTTTTTTTTTTTCTACCGTACGCTTACCATAAGCTTACCGTACGCGTACCCCGTGATTTTTTTTAAAATCAATAAATGTTTTCTTTGTACTTTACAGTCCTTCTTTGACCCCCTCACAAATGTAAGGGGGTCTGTAACTCTCCTCATTGCCCCCTTTCCTTGTTTTCACTCTTTTTTTTCAGAGTGAAATACACAAAATGGCGGCCGCCGCTTCCTGGTTTCGGCCGATTCGAATGTTTACTAAGATCTAAGAGCCAATCAGAATCGCGCTCGCGCACGCCACCGTACGCTTACCGTAAGCGTACGGTAAGCGTACCGTAAGCGGGCTCAGATATATATATTGATTTAAAGGCTATTTTCTCAGAATCTACTGAACAGATTTACACCAAACCTACAAAAGGCACTTCCATGACCTAGGGACTACCTCTCTGCCAAATTTTGAGTAATTCTGTTCAGCCGTTCGGGCTGTAGCTCGTTCTAAAGGTCCTATGGAAAAATGCATGGGAAAAACGCGTTTTGGGACCCCCCTTTTATCTCAGCCCCCGCTTGACGGATCCCCCCGAGACTTTCAGGGTAGGAGCGGAGCGTAGCGCCCCACCTATTGTGAGAAATTCGCGAGGATTCGTCGACCGGCGCCAAAGTTATTCAAAATAGAATGTTGAGGTTTTCCTATGGAAACGTGGTCCTAACTATAACTACCTACTGGCGACCGCCAGTAGGTAATATATATAGGTATATATATATACGAATTCCCATGTTCGCCGATGAAGCAAAACAACATGGTCCACAGACTCCAATTGATATGCAGCTTTATTTCACAATGACATTGTCCATATGACGCATTTCGGCCCTCGACCTGTGGCCTTGATCACATAACGCGGTACGTGAAAGTGACGTCTTATATACAGGTGAGTTTTTCTTTACATTTTTTTCATTGTTCAACCATAGAGCGCATTTCGACCTAGCCCCAGGCAGTCACATGTTCATGACCCACAGGAAAAGTGATGGACATTATAGACGGACTCATGGCATGAGTTTACAACATCTAAAGCCACAGTGGACAAGAATGCAGAAAATAGCTCTGAGTAAATCCAGTATGCACAAGAAAGTAATTTGCAGCATACATGACAGCATAGTGCTAATATAGACATACTGAAAAAATGAAATTCTTAAAAGATATATTGACTGCATTAACATGGGTATAAAGAAAAGACTGTAAGGCTGTAGCAGTGTCAGATATCACAGTACCGTGGGTTCAAAGCTACGTAGCACACACAGGTATGTAATAAAATGACCATACTCAGAAAAACAGAAGCTATGTCAAGGACCTCAAACATTCATGAATAAATGACAGTACCAAGATCATGTATTAGATCCATGACTGTCATCCAGGTTAAGAGATTTGATATTTTGACAATGTAATGCATACAATAACAGTGTGTGCCAACATAGAGAGCATACCTGGGGTTACAAAGTCAGCGCAGATAATAGAGGACAAGTGGTGTGCAAGTGCATAATTACAAAAAGTGCTCAAGTGTAATTTATAAAAACGAACTCATTCTACAAACCAGCACAAGGTGCTGAAGAAGACAGTTGATGCAAACATAAGATTCATGAGCGGATGTCATGATGTTCCAGGCGGAACAATTAACATAGATATCACTACTAGGGCAAATGCCCAAAAAGCACAATCTGATACATATGGAAAAACTCAAGCAGTATATAAACATATTGCTTCTTAAATGCATTGACTGAGAGAGCACGAATATGTATAGAAACCAGGACAGGAATATAGACATTAAGAAACAGCTTACCCATGGATGAAAGGCAATATTATAGTGTGGCTCAATTTCATTTAAAGATAATTGTATAAATCTTCACCAATATTGAGTCCAGATGGAGTCTTGGTGTTGAGATCCAAGATGTAGCATGTCTCTAACGGTCTCAATATTTTCTCACGGTTGCCACCGCGTCTAAGTGTAGGAACACTGTCAATAACCAAGTATCTGAGATGTTCAAGGTTGTTATTGTGAACCTCCTTGAAGTGCTGTGCCACTGGGTATGAAGGGTCATTGTTGACAATAGCCCTCAGATGTTGCAGAATTCTCCTGTGGACTTTAAGTTTGGTTCTACCTACACATCTGAGGCTACAACTGCACTGTAGTACATAGACTGCAAATTCAGTCCTGCATGTGTATTTGCTGTTAATTGTGATGGGTCCAGTGTGAAAGGTGGACTTAATTCCAAAGCACAGGGCCTACAAGTACTGCATTTGAAAAAGCCCTTGATGTTAGTGAGCCACTTAGATTTCAAAACCACCTCAGGACTGCTTTTAACCAACACATCCCTCATGGAGTATGTACGACAATACATGATGGTTGGTCTCTTAGAGACTATTGGACCTAGAACTGGGTCAGTCAAAACAATGCGCCATTGTCTATTTATAATAGATCTAATGGCTCGTTCTTCTTTACTATATGTAATGACTAAATGAGTGTCAACCGTCCCTATGTCATTGGTATCAGGGGCAATACTAGTATGGCTCTCATCCTGACTGCTAACACCTGTCAAGAGTAGGTCTCGAGGTATAGCTCGGGTTATAGCTTCAGGTGATGGTCTGTTCTGAATAACCACGTGCTCTAAATCTATTGTGGGTGTCATTTTGGCACTTTAAAAGGTCACTCGCAGAACTGCAGATCCTGCAGAGCCGTAGCATTTCCCCATAGGGGATACTAGCAATGTGGTGCCAGGGATGAAAGCTAGAAACATGTAACGTGGAGTTACCAGCAGTGGATTTGCAGTGTAACTTAGAATGGAGTGACTCATCTTCAATGTAGATAGTGACATCCAAAAATTCTATGGATATATATAATGGCTCTTCTTACTGAAAAAAAGGTTAAGGTAATATTATAGTTAGATGTGATTAAAGCTCTGTTATTGTTTTTTTTCAAAACCTTAAAAAATCACTGAATAAAGGTTGAAGTAATGTTATAGTTGGGTGAATTAGTCAGTGACAACATTAACGTTTTTATATTTAAAAAACACAGAAATTCATCAGTTGTAGTTAGCAGAACTAGCTATAACTTGCTCCCCCATCTTGCACTGCTTATGACCTAATATATTACAATCTGTTCTATGACATAATTTATGACATTACCAATGTATTGAATCAGTCGTGGGCAAGGGTCTCCAGGCCCGAAACAGCTTGAGGAGGTGGGCCATGCACCCACATTCCCATATTAATAAATCAGGCCCTGAGGAATGGGTTCCCCAGGGCTGAATATGGCTTGGGAGGTGCCCTACCCTTAATTAAAGAATGTGCGATTTTTATTTTGACAAAACTCGGCCCATGGGTCTAGGGGCGACATGTTTTTTTACACAAGTTCAGGACAGGGGACTAAGTCTCTGAGTACTGTAATGGCTGTCAGCAACATTTTTCTGATATTGCTGGCAGCTAGTCAAAGGGCTCTCTCACACAGGAGTCTCACTCACAGGCAGCAAGATGGACCAAGGGAAAAAAAGCTCCCTGGACCAATAAGAGCGCTCTATTTTTTAAAACTGGCCCTGTGGTCAACCCCCTGCATTCAGCCAATCCAACATTGCGATTTTGGCCACAAAGTCTGCACTGCTTAGGACCTTACATATTATATCACTCATGAAATATTCTACAACGTCATTTATGACATCACTGATGACATCTCAAATGACATAATTGATGACATCACTGATGATATCATCCAATGCGTGTGTTAGTTGGTTTATAGTTTACATAGTGGCGGGTAACTGCCATATTACTTCTCTATCTAAATTTATACAGTCCGTGTCCAGCTAATGGGTCTAAGTGTTTTCAAAACACGTGCTCTTAATGCATCATAGGTATGAAGGGGTATTGAACACTGTAGGACCTGGGGTCTCCAGGCCCTATGGGGCGGTAACGTGACACGAGCGGCTGGGCACCCGAAGGTCTGTGTGTAAAGCAACCATATAATACGCCCCTCTCATGAACGGGGAGCACACACAATAAGTGACGCCACACAGTATAAATTATGCAAATAATTCAAGTTTATCCAAGTAGAGCTAGATAGATGCAGTTCATAAGATATCAGTGCAATGTATGCGTTGTAATACAATCCCTCAAGATACACATACCAGAGAGGAGATGTAAATGCAGGTCATAATCTATAAAATGCAATTCATGGAATATACTGGCACTGCGGGAGATGTACATGCAATTCAAGGAGGTGGATATGCACTCTTTACTTTCACCAGCGCGTTATTCACGAGTAGGTTCAGCTACCTGTAGCACCCTAGGGGTGATTACAGCGCTAGGCGCGCTAGGCGGTGACTACCTCTGAAGGGGGCATCTAGCACAGAGCACTACTCGTAATTGATGACAATGGACACTTCAAAACGGAGCATGCAGAACAAAGCGCTCCTCGTAATCAATGGCACTTAATACTTTAAAGCGGAGCATGTAAAACAAAGCGCCACTCGTAACCAATGACATCCGATATTTCAAAACGGGGCATGAAGAGCAGGGCGCTACTCGTAATCAATAGTATTCAATACTTCAAAACGGAACATGACAGGCAGAGCGCTGCTCGTAATCACTTAGCGTTCAGTACTTCAGAACGGAGCATTTAGCGGGGACATGAAGGATAGAGCGCCGCTCGTAATCACTTAGCGTTCAGTACTTCAGAACGGAGCATTTAGCGGGGAGCGCACGGGACTTGAGGAGCGAGTCTCTCGGGCTCCGGTGCAGTTCGTAGGGCACCACGCTTCAGTACCGTTCAAGGGGGCACAATGAAAGGATCCCTCGGCGGGGTCTCTCTGTCGCGCTGACAAGGGGGACTCCCACGGAGAGGGAACTCGGGCTCAGGGTGCGGTGTGGCTCCCAACCAGTAGGGGGCGCACCGGGGTCACTCCCAGCCTCCAGGCTTACCTTGCTCTCGACGTCGGAAGGCGTCCGCTCCAGCGGCGATGGGGGGATCTCGTCCACGGCCTTGCACACCTTCACTCACAGCTGCGACGGCAGCGACGGGGCCCCGGGCTTCTCCACGGGCCTCGTGACTCTGCAGGGCACTTCTTCCGGCCTCCGGGCCGCCGCGGTGAGCGCGCTGGCTTCCACGTCACAGGGGGGGGCTCCAATTAAGGAGGGGAGCTCCGCGGAGCACGCTGCCGGGGGTCCCAGGCCAGGTCAGGGAGCGCTAATACCTGGTCGATCCCCGGTGGTTCTCCAATCGGCTTGGCATCAGGTTTCAGGGGTCAGTCTGGACACGCAGTCTCAGCGCTTGGCATATAAGTTTAGAGTTCAGTCTGGACACGCAGTCTCAGCGCTTGGCATATAAGTTTAGAGTTCCGTCTGGACACGCAGTCTCAGCATTCAGTTTCTGTTCTCAGAGGTTAGATGAAGTCTTGTTGGCGCAGATGTATCTGGCGCCCTTAAGAGGTTCTGTTACAAAGGGGGGTAGGGAGTGAGTTGGCGACTAGGTCCTTCCTAGTCAGGCTGGGCAGAGGTGCTCTGGGTCCTCCTACTGCTGGGCAAGATCAGTGGGTTTCACAGGGTCCCTCACTCACTTAAGAGGCAGCACCTCAATCCTGTCACTCTCAGAGGCATAAGTCCCAGGCTAGGCCCTACCGCCTACACTCCTGCGTGGATTCTTCCAGCTCTGCTTTACCCCACGGGCCAACTAACTACAAAAAGTTCCCTCCCTCACTTAAGTAGCCCTAGGTCAGGTGACCTCTAGCCAAGGCGGCAAAAGTAAAACCCCACCTCTCTTCTAGAAGGTTCCAGCACATTCCAGGAGCTTCCCCATTCTACCTATGGGACAAAAAGGCAGGCTGGTGTCGCAATATTGCTGTGGGGTTCCAGCCAGCTCCTGGCAGCTAGGGTGCTACTATGAAAGACCACTCTGCAGTAGCAGGGGTCTGTGGCAGCCATCTTGGGAGAAGGGAGCACCTGCACCTTAACACTGGTTGGCAATGAAAAGGCGCTCGGAGACCTAGTCCAACATAAAAATGAGGGTGGAAAAAATGAGGCACGATCAAAAATAGAAGGGGAGACCACCCTAGGGCTGGCAGGTCCAACATGCGTCCCCCCAGCCGAAAGAGGGGAGAGCTACCCAACCTCTAGGGAGTTCTCATCACTAAGGTGGAAAAACCTGGAGAGACCGTCAGCATTGGCGTGGTCAACTCCGGGCCGATGTTCCACCCGAAAGTCCATCCCCTGTAGGGAAATGGACCACCTCAACAACTTGGGGTTTTCGCCTCTCATCTGCATGAGCCAGCGAAGGGGGCGGTGGTCGGTCTGAATAAGGAAGTGAGTTCCAAAGAGATATGGCCTCAACTTCTTCAGAGCCCAGACCACCGCGAAGGCTTCTCTCTCAATGGTGCTCCATCGCCGTTCCTGAGGGAGGAGTCTTCTGGATATGAAGGCCACTGGTTGATCTTGGCCCTCGGTATTGAGTTGCGAGAGCACCGCAACTATGCCGTGCTCCGAGGCGTCTGTCTGTACAATAAATTCCTTGCTGAAATCGGGTGTTGCTAGTACTGGAGCGGTACACATCGCCTGTTTCAGCGTGTCAAAGGCTTCTTGGCATGCAGCTGTCCATATGACCTTGCGAGGTTGCTTCTTTGAGGTCAATTCCGTCAAGGGGGCTACGATGGTACCATATCCCTTGACGAACCGGCGGTAATACCCAGTGAGGCCGAGGAAAGCTCGGACCTCTGTTTGGGTCTTGGGGGCTCCCAAGCCAGGATGGTTTCTATTTTGGCCTGGAGGGGTTGCACCTTACCTCCGCCCACCAGGTGTCCCAGGTACACGACAGATCCCTGTCCAATCTGGCACTTGCTGGCTTTAATGGTTAAGCCAGCGCGTTGTAGCGCCTGCAATACCTCCTGGAGGTGTTGCAGATGGTCCTCCCAGGTGCTACTGAAGACAGCTATGTCATCCAGGTAGGCCGCTGAGAAGGACTCCAGGCCAGATAGTACCTGATTCACTAACTGCTGGAATGTGGCCGGAGCATTTTTGAGCCCAAAGGGCATCACTCGGAACTGGTAGTGGCCCTCGGGGGTGGAGAAGGCTGTCTTCTCCCTTGCTCCATTGGCCATGGCAATATGCCAATATCCGGATGTCAGGTCAATGGTGCTGAGGTACCAGGCGGTCCACCAGCTCGTCCGCACGTGGGATGGGGTGAGCATCTGTCTTCGTGACAGAGTTCAACCCCCGGTAGTCCACACAGAACCGAAGCTCTGGCGTCGTACCCGGTGGGGCCGCTTTCGGCACCAACACCACTGGACTAGCCCACGGGCTGCTGGAAGGTTCTATCACCCCCAGCTCCAGCATTTTTGCCACCTCATGCTGGATGCTATCCTTCACTCGGTCAGAGAGCCGGTCAGACTTGTTCTTCACCGGGGGGCTGTCCCCTGTGTCCACATCATGGGTACACAAATGAGTGATTCCAGGCTTGAGGGAGAACAACGAGGCGAACTGTCCCAGGACATGGCAACAGTCCCTCTGTTGCTCTGGGGTCAAGGATGGGGAGAGGACTACACCTTCCACCGAACCATCCTTCTCTTGTACCGCTAGAAGGTCAGGAAGAGCTTCACTCTCCTCCTCTTCGCTCCCATCCGTCACCATAAGGAGAGCAAGCTCTGATCGCTCATGGTGCGGCTTCAGGCAGTTGACGTGGAGCACCCTGAGGGGCTGACGGGGGGGTTTCACATCGACAACGTACGTGGTCTGGCCTCGTCGCTCCACAATGTCGTACGGGCCAGTCCACCGGTCCTGGAGGGCACAAAGCTCCCCAGGTTCCATAACCCACACCTTCTGTCCAACGTCCAACTCGACCGTCCGAGCGGTGCGGTCATACCACTCCTTCATCACGGTCTGGCTAGCCTCCAGTTTCTCTGTGGATGCCTTCCACAGCTTGGCCATCTGGCTGCGGAACGCCAGCATGTAGCTGACAATGTCACGGGGAAGCTTCTGCGAAGTCTTTTCCCACCCCTCTTTCACCAAACTGAGGGGACCCCTAACGGGATGGCCATAGAGCAACTCAAATGGGCTGAACCCGACTCCCTTCTGCGGTACCTCCCGGTAGGAGAATAACAAGCAGGGGAGGAGGACGTCCCATTTACGCCTCAAGCCCTCTGGAAGGCTTCGGATCATCCCCTTCAATGTTTTATTGAAGCGCTCTACAAGTCCGTTAGTCTGGGGGTGGTAAGGAGTGGAGAACCGGTAGGTCACCCCACACTCCTTCCACATGGCCTGCATGTAGGCCGACATGAAATTCGTGCCCCTGTCCGACACAACGACCTTGGGGAATCCCACTCGGGTAAAAATCCCCAACAGTGCCCGCGCCACCACCGGTGCAGTGATGGTCCTCAGAGAAATAGCCTCTGGGTACCTTGTGGCGTGGTCCACCAAAACCAAGATGAACCAGTGTCCCGCTGCGGTCGGAGAGTCCAGTAGCCCAACAATATCGATACCGACCCTCTCAAAAGGGGTCCCGACCACGGGGAGCGGTTCCAACGGGACCTTCAACTTAGTCCCAGTCTTGCCACTGGCCTGACAAGACTTGCAGGTCTTACAAAAGGTGTCTGAGGCAATCCTCATCCGGGGCCAATAAAAATGGGGGACCAACCGTGCAAAGGTTTTGTCCTGACCCAGATGTCCGGCTAAGGGTATCTCGTGCGCTAACTCCAGCAGGAAGGCCCGGTAACATTGGGGGACCACTATGGCCCTCGAAGATCCATGTACCGACACCCTGGGCTCACTGTATAGGAGACCATCCTCCCAATACACATGATAACCTCCAAGCTCCTGACTGGCCACTTGGGCTTCGGCCTGTCGCCGCATGCCTTCAAGCGTGGGGCACGTCCTTTGTGCCTGACAAAATTCTTCCCGGGTAGGCCCTCCTTCCACATGCCAGTCAGCAAGGGTCGGCAAGTCCTCCACAGGAACGACATCTACCTCCGCGGACTCCGGGGGCACCTCTGCGGCCTCCCCATCCACCTCACGGGGCATGTCCTCTACCACCTTCTTCTTCCCATGCTTGGCTTTGGGTTGGGCCATGATTCCAGGCTCCAACCCAGGGTGAGTTCCCTGCCGGGCAGCCGTGGACTGCGTGACTGCGCAAGTCCACCCTGGTAATCCCAGCATCTCTGTGTGCGCATGAAACTCGACATCTTTCCACTTGGTGTGCTCCAGGTCGTTCCCTAGCAAGCACCCCACAGGCAAGGCAGGGCTCACAGCAACTCTCAGTAGGCCTCTGACTCCTCCCCACTCAAATGGAACACGAGCCACTGGATAGTGACTCAGACTGCCGTCAGCCAATACGGCCGGATCGAACTCCTCGGGGACTACTTGGTCTGGGGACACCAGCCGCCGCACGACAGTGGTCATGCTGGCCCCTGTGTCCCTCAGAGCTTCCACCTCCTCCCCATTAATTCTCACCCTCTGCTGATACTTAGCAGTGTTTTGGGGCAGGGACACTACGGGGACCACCTCTCTATCCCCGAGTGAAACCAGTGTCAGGCGTGTCCACTCCCCTTCCCTATCTAAGGGCAGCTCCACCCCAAGCACTATACTACTCACCCCGGGACTTTTCCCGCCCGTTGGGGCTGGGGGTCGCTTGCGACACTTGGGATCTCCCCTGTAGTGTCCAATCTCCCCACATTCGTAGCACCACACAATCCTTGGCTGCTGACTCCTGTCAGGGTAAGTGGGTCTTGTGGAATTGGACGGGGTGGGGTTCCTACTCCCTTCCCAAACTTATTTTGGGGGCCTTTCGAGAACTCCACCTTTTTATCTCCCCCCTCTTTCTTCTGGGGGAAACCCTGTCCGCCTTTCGAGCCATCTCCCCCGGGGCCCTTGTGAGACACCCGGGTGCTCACCCAAATATCTGCCTCCTCCGCAAGCTCACGGGGGTCCATCAACTTGCGGTCCACCAGATGTTGGCGCAGCTCCGGAAAGCTCTTATCCAAGAGGTGTTCCCTTAAAAAAAGATCGTACAACCCTTGGTAGTCCTGCACCTCGCTGCCACGCACCCAACCATCTAGTGCCTTTCTCGCATAATCAAAAACATCTACCCATGTCTGTGTGGTCAGCTTATGGCTGCCACGAAACTTCTGCCTGTACCTCTCGGGGTTAAGACCAAACTTTTTTAACAAGGCCTCTTTCATGGGGGCATACCTGACCTGATCCGCCTTGGCCAAATATAGCAGGGTGTCCCTGACATTGGGAGGTATATACCGGTATAAACCACCTCCCCAATTACACTCGGGTACCCCATGGGCCGTCAAGGCTACCTCGTATGCCTCCAACCATTTCATGATGTCGTCCCCCACTGTGTAATTGGCAGTTACTTCCTTAGGTAGGTAGAATTTTGACTCGTGAGGTTCCTTAGGTATGCCGCCACCATTGTCCTTATTGGACACGTTCAATTGGAAGGCGCGTAACTCCAGCTCTTTTAGCTGAAGCTCGTGCGCCAGCTTCTTTTCCTCCATTGCCCATCTCTTGTTTTCCCTTTCTTGTTTCAATTTGGCCAATTCCCTTTCTTTCTCTTGTTCTAACTTGGCCAGCTCCCACCTTAACTGCCTCTCCTCCCTCCTGTCCTCGTACTCCTCTGGAGAAGCGCTCCTCCTCGACCCTGTCCTACTACTGGCCCAAGAACGTCTCCCTGGGGGCACATTTTCAGACACTTCTTCGTTTAATATGTCGATCACTTCTTGGGCGCTCTCCTCCTGAGGTGCATCTGGTGCCTCCTGCCCCTCATCCCCTCTCCCTTCTGGGTGGGCCTCTACCCATGCCCTAATGGCGGTGCGGAGTTCCGGTCCTTTGGCCTTCCGCATCCAAGGCACCCCCATCCCCTGCCCGAACTCCCTCAGTTGCTTTACAGTGTACCCCTCGAGGTCAGCTAACCGGAATTCCATTCTGTCAGGTGGGGACCTAGACACTAAGGAGAAAATTTCCTAGGGTATAGGTAACAGTTATCAGCTAACCAGGACTCTTGCCCTCTCAACCTGGACAGTGGAAATAACAATGCAGCAATCAATGGTTTTAGAGTTCTGGAACAAATAGGCGTTTAATTGTGGCGCCCTCCGCCTCACGGAAGGGTGCTGTATGGTCACAGGTCCCAGGATCCCACCGCTCGCCACCAATGTAGGACCTGGGGTCTCCAGGCCCTATGGGGCGGTAACGTGACACGAGCGGCTGGGCACCCGAAGGTCTGTGTGTAAAGCAACCATACAACACGCCCCTCTCATGAACGGGGAACACACACAATAAGTGACGCCACACAGTATAAATTATGCAAATAATTCAAGTTTATCCAAGTAGAGCTATATAGATGCAGTTCATAAGATATCAGTGCAATGCATGCGTTGTAATACAATCCCTCAAGATACACATACCAGACAGGAGATGTAAATGCAGGTCATAATCTATAAAATGCAATTCATGGAATATACTGGCACTGCGGGAGATGTACATGCAATTCAAGGAGGTGGATATGCACTCTTTACTTTCACCAGCGCGTTATTCACGAGTAGGTTCAGCTACCTGTAGCACCCTAGCGGTGATTACAGCGCTAGGCGCGCTAGGCGGTGACTACCTATGAAGGGGGCATCTAGCACAGAGCACTACTCGTAATTGATGACAATGGACACTTCAAAACGGAGCATGCAGAACAAAGCGCTCCTCGTAATCAATGACACTTAATACTTTAAAGCGGAGCATGTAAAACAAAGCGCCACTCGTAACCAATGACATTCGATATTTCAAAACGGGGCATGAAGAGCAGGGCGCTACTCGTAATCAATAGTTTTCAATACTTCAAAACGGAACATGACAGGCAGAGCGCTGCTCGTAATCACTTAGCGTTCAGTACTTCAGAACGGAGCATTTAGCGGGGACATGAAGGACAGAGCGCCGCTCGTAATCACTTAGCGTTCAGTACTTCAGAACGGAGCATTTAGCGGGGAGCGCACGGGACTTGAGTAGCGAGTCTCTCGGGCTCCGGTGCAGTTCGTAGGGCACCACGCTTCAGTACCGTTCAAGGGGGCACAATGAAAGGATCCCTCGGCGGGGTCGCTGACAAGGGGGACTCCCACGGAGAGGGAACTCGGGCTCAGGGTGCGGTGTGGCTCCCAACCAGTAGGGGGCGCACCGGGGTCACTCCCAGCCTCCAGGCTTACCTTGCTCTCGATGTCGGAAGGCGTCCGCTCCAGCGGCGATGGGGGGATCTCGTCCACGGCCTCGTGCACCTTCACTCACAGCTGCGACGGCAGCGACGGGGCCCCGGGCTTCTCCACGGGCCTCGTGACTCTGCAGGGCACTTCTTCCGGCCTCCGGGCCGCCGCGGTGAGCGCGCTGGCTTCCACGTCACAGGGGGGGGGCTCCAATTAAGATGGGGAGCTCCGCGCTCCGCGGAGCACGCTGCCGGGGGTCCCAGGCCAGGTCAGGGAGCGCGGGGGTCACAGCGCTAATACCTGGTCGATCCCCGGTGGTTCTCCAATCGGCTTGGCACAATCCTTGGCTGCTGACTCCTGTCAGGGTAAGTGGGTCTTGTGGAATTGGACGGGGGTGGGGTTCCTACTCCCTTCCCAAACTTATTTTGAGGGCCTTTCGAGAACTCCACCTTTTTATCTCCCCCCTCTTTCTTCTGGGGGAAACCCTGTCCGCCTTTCGAGCCATCTCCCCCGGGGCCCTTGTGAGACACCCGGGTGCTCACCCAAATATCTGCCTCCTCCGCAAGCTCACGGGGGTCCATCAACTTGCGGTCCACCAGATATTGGCGCAGCTCCGGAAAGCTCTTATCCAAGAGGTGCTCCCTTAAAAAAAGATCGTACAACCCTTGGTAGTCCTGCACCTCGCTGCCACGCACCCAACCATCTAGTGCCTTTCTCGCATAATCAAAAAAATCTACCCATGTCTGTGTGGTCAGCTTATGGCTGCCACGAAACTTCTGCCTGTACCTCTCGGGGTGAAGACCAAACTTTTTTAACAAGGCCTCTTTCATGGGGGCATACCTGACCTGATCCGCCTTGGCCAAATATAGCAGGGTGTCCCTGACATTGGGAGGTATATACCGGTATAAACCACCTCCCCAATTACACTCGGGTACCCCATGAGCCGTCAAGGCTACCTCGTATGCCTCCAACCATTTCATGATGTCGTCCCCCACTGTGTAATTGGCAGTTACTTCCTTAGGTAGGTAGAATTTTGACTCGTGAGGTTCCTTAGGTATGCCGCCACCATTGTCCTTATTGGACACGTTCAATTGGAAGGCGCGTAACTCCAGCTCTTTTAGCTGAAGCTCGTGCGCCAGCTTCTTTTCCTCCATTGCCCATCTCTTGTTTTCCCTTTCTTGTTTCAATTTGGCCAATTCCCTTTCTTTCTCTTGTTCTAACTTGGCCAGCTCCCACCTTAACTGCCTCTCCTCCCTCCTGTCCTCGTACTCCTCTGGAGAAGCGCTCCTCCTCGACCCTGTCCTACTACTGGCCCCAGAACGTCTCCCTGGGGGCACATTTTCAGACACCTCTTCGTTTAATATGTCGATCACTTCTTGGGCACTCTCCTCCTGGGGTGCATCTGGTGCCTCCTGCCCCTCATCCCCTCTCCCTTCTGGATGGGCCTCTACCCATGCCCCAATGGTGGTGCGGAGTTCCGGTCCTTTGGCCTTCCGCATCCCAGGCACCCCCATCCCCTGCCCGAACTCCCTCAGTTGCTTTACAGTGTACCCCTCAAGGTCAGCTAACCGGAATTCCATTCTGGCAGGTGGGGACCTAGACACTAAGGAGAAAATTTCTTAGGGTATAGGTAACAGTTATCAGCTAACCAGGACTCTTGCCCTCTCAACCTGGACAGTGGAAATAACAATGCAGCAATCAATGGTTTTAGAGTTCTGGAACAAATAGGCATTTAATTGTGGCGCCCTCCGCCTCACGGAAGGGTGCTGTATGGTCACAGGTCCCAGGATCCCACCGCTCGCCACCAATGTAGGACCTGGGGTCTCCAGGCCCTATGGGGCGGTAACGTGACACGAGCGGCTGGGCACCCGAAGGTCTGTGTGTAAAGCAACCATACAACACGCCCCTCTCATGAACGGGGAACACACACAATAAGTGACGCCACACAGTATAAATTATGCAAATAATTCAAGTTTATCCAAGTAGAGCTAGATAGATGCAGTTCATAAGATATCAGTGCAATGCATGCGTTGTAATACAATCCCTCAAGATACACATACCAGACAGGAGATGTAAATGCAGGTCATAATCTATAAAATGCAATTCATGGAATATACTGGCACTGCGGGAGATGTACATGCAATTCAAGGAGGTGGATATTCACTCTTTACTTTCACCAGCGCGTTATTCACGAGTAGGTTCAGCTACCTGTAGCACCCTAGGGGTGATTACAGCACTAGGCGCGCTAGGCGGTGACTACCTATGAAGGGGGCATCTAGCACAGAGCACTACTCGTAATTGATGACAATGGACACTTCAAAACGGAGCATGCAGAACAAAGCGCTCCTCGTAATCAATGACACTTAATACTTTAAAGCGGAGCATGTAAAACAAAGCGCCACTCGTAACCAATGACATTCGATATTTCAAAACGGGGCATGAAGAGCAGGGCACTACTCGTAATCAATAGTATTCAATACTTCAAAACGGAACATGACAGGCAGAGCGCTGCTCGTAATCACTTAGCGTTCAGTACTTCAGAACGGAGCATTTAGCGGGGACATGAAGGACAGAACGCCGCTCGTAATCACTTAGCGTTCAGTACTTCAGAACGGAGCATTTAGCGGGGAGCGCACGGGACTTGAGTAGCGAGTCTCTCGGGCTCCGGTGCAGTTCGTAGGGCACCACGCTTCAGTACCGTTCAAGGGGGCACAATGAAAGGATCCCTCGGCGGGGTCTCTCTGTCGCGCTGACAAGGGGGACTCCCACGGAGAGGGAACTCGGGCTCAGGGTGTGGTGTGGCTCCCAACCAGTAGGGGGCGCACCGGGGTCACTCCCAGCCTCCAGGCTTACCTTGCTCTTGACGTCGTAAGGCGTCCGCTCCAGCGGCGATGGGGGATCTCGTCCACGGCCTTGCGCACCTTCACTCACAGCTGCGACGGCAGCGACGGGGCCCCGGGCTTCTCCACGGGCCTCGTAACTCTGCAGGGCACTTCTTCCGGCCTCCGGGCCGCCGCGGTGAGCGCGCTGGCTTCCACGTCACGGGGGGGGGCTCCAATTAAGGAGGGGAGCTCCGCGCTCCGCGGAGCACGCTGCCGGGGGTCCCAGGCCAGGTCAGGGAGCGCGGGGGTCACAGCGCTAATACCTGGTCGATCCCCGGTGGTTCTCCAATCGGCTTGGCATCAGGTTTCAGGGGTCAGTCTGGACACGCAGTCTCAGCGCTTGGCATATAAGTTTAGAGTTCAGTCTGGACACGCAGTCTCAGCGCTTGGCATATAAGTTTAGAGTTCCGTCTGGACACGCAGTCTCAGCATTCAGTTTCTGTTCTCAGAGGTTAGATGAAGTCTTGTTGGCGCAGATGTATCTGGCGCCCTTAAGAGGTTCTGTTACAAAGGGGGGTAGGGAGTGAGTTGGCGACTAGGTCCTTCCTAGTCAGGCTGGGCAGAGGTGCTCTGGGTCCTCCTACTGCTGGGCAAGATCAGTGGGTTTCACAGGGTCCCTCACTCACTTAAGAGGCAGCACCTCAATCCTGTCACTCTCAGAGGCATAAGTCCCTGGCTAGGCCCTACCGCCTACACTCCTGCGTGGATTCTTCCAGCTCTGCTTTACCCCACGGGCCAACTAACTACAAAAAGTTCCCTCCCTCACTTAAGTAGCCCTAGGTCAGGTGACCTCTAGCCAAGGCGGCAAAAGTAAAACCCCACCTCTCTTCTAGAAGGTTCCAGCACATTCCAGGAGCTTCCCCATTCTACCTATGGGACAAAAAGGCGGGCTGGTGTCGCAACATTGTTGTGGGGTTCCAGCCAGCTCCTGGCAGCTAGGGTGCTACTATGAAAGACCACTCTGCAGTAGCAGGGGTCTGTGGCAGCCATCTGGGGAGAAGGGAGCACCTGCACCTTAACACTGGTTGGCAATGAAAAGGCGCTCGGAGACCTAGTCCAACATAAAAATGAGGGTGGAAAAAATGAGGCACGATCAAAAATAGAAGGGGAGACCTCCCTAGGGCTGGCAGGTCCAACAAACACTCTATAAATATTAATATTCAAGGGTAACTCATTTATGAGAGGCTTGCATAGGGGGCGTGGCTACGCTAATGAAGTGCATTGACAGTCATCCTGGTCGTGGGGACTGGATAACATCCCTAATAGTTGCCCAACCAAAGGTGGCGACAGGTGCGAGGGCATAATCCCGAAATTTGCGGCTGGGGCATTGACAACCAGGCCGGCACACAACATGAACTAAAACATACCAGGACAGCATACGGAGTCTCCAGGCCCGGGTGACTAAGCTAGAGGAGGAGGCAGACGATTTGGAGGGGCAATTCCGCCACAGCAACATCCGAGTGAGAAACCTACCGGAAGGAATAGGAGGTTCTCATCCCGAAAGGTACATCGAAACTTGATTCAAATCATTCACCGTGGATGCTGAACTCATGCCTTTCTTCTCAGTGGAAAGAGCCCACAGGGTCCTGGCCCGGCGCCCCCCCTCCGGGGATGCCTGCACGACCGCTGCTCCTGAAACTACTTCATTTCAGAGACAGAGATGCTGTGTTGAGGGCGGCTAGGCAACAAGGCCTGCTCCAAGTCGAAGATAAGCGGGTGAAGATCTTTCCTGATTACTCAAAAGCAGTGAAACAGCAGAGGGCCACTTTCATAGAAGTAAAGAAAATGCTCCGCCAAAAAGAATACAATATTCGCTGTTGTTCCCAGCCCATCTTCGAATCATAAACAATGGGGGCTCCAAATTCTTCACGGACCCAAAGGCAGTGTTTGACTGGGCAGAGACTAAGGTCCCGGGCTGCTCACAATGGGAGACAGTCCGCAGCTCAAGGAGATTGACGGGTCGGGGGACCCGGGGGAAACGAGAACACAAGAAGCAAGAACAGAAAGGATGCAGTCCAGCTGCAGGCCCCTGTAATCTGGAGGAAAAAATAGCGGAACACAGGATGGCTATCCAGGCAGCAGCTAAATTGGACATAGCCGTGATGACATCAGACAATGAGGATGGCCCACACTTTTTCTCGTCTGAGGACAATTCCAGGGATACAAGTGTTTCCCACGAAGACTCGTTAACCCCTACATTGGCGACCCCCCAGACAGCAGACACATTGATCTGAAGGAGCCGGCCACCTAAGACTGACCCTTTTTCCCCCCTTCATGACACGCACACATGTTGTATATGCAGCAGTGTCACTCCCGATGACAGGCACGTCGATCTGTAATGATTAGTCGCTTAAGATTAACTTTCCTTCCTCCCTCCATGCTACACGTACGCGCCCCATACACAGTAGTGTCGACCAGTAACTTGGCAACGGACGCCGCTACCAGCAATTAACTCGAAACATGCTGGACCTACGACCAACACATACAGCAAAATGGGCCGCGCAAGGCCATGAGCTTAGAAAACCAGTAGAGTACACCCCCACAATACATTAGAACACAGTTGAAACATATAGTTTGGACGTATCACCAGTTGTGATAGGTCCGCAATGTTGGAACCCGGTTCCTCAAGATTGGCTGTTGCATCTCCCAGTTGTTCTAAACCTTTACAAACACAATCACATTCGGGGCGGGTGCCTCTATACGTCGGATCAGCATGCAGGAGGGGCGGGGACGAAGACAGGACGCAACACCTCCCATGCCTGCTCCCCTGGCTTCCTAGAACTAAAAAGAAACCATGTCAAACACAACAGATATTAGCTTCCTTACCTTAAATGTCAGGGGAATGCACACAGCAAGAAAGCGGTATGCAGTGTACTCTTATGCGAAGAGGCAAAAGGCGCAGGTCATACTGTTGCAAGAAACACACCTCACCTCAAAATAACTAGACCGAATACAGAAGCACCTACTCCGCATTTGCCCGGGGGCAATGATATGGCTTAGACCTGGAGTTCCGTTTAAAGAAACATGTAGAATAGTGGACAGAGAAGGGAGATACGTATTCCTAGAGGGGCTGTTAGATGGGCAACCTTTGTTAATAGGGAGTATTTACGCCCCAAACACGGACCAAGGGCATTTCTGGGACTCACTGTCGACAGTTCTTCCACAATTTACACACGCGCCATGGGCGATGGGGGGGCGACTATAATTGTAAGACCCCCTTACAATGCCCCAAATTCCGAGCGAGGATGGAGACCTACTGGAAGAGGAAATTACGCCATTCGACTTGAAACAGGCAGTCCGCGCATTGGCCCGAAATACTGCCCTGGGGATGGATGGCTTGCCCCTAGAATATTATCACACTTTCATTGCTCAACTGGCACCACGACTGACCGCTATGTACAGGGCAGCCCTGGAGGGGGAGAACTACTAAGCTCGCTGCAGGAATCTCTTATAGTCTCGATCCCAAAACCTGATCGAGATCCGACACACCGAGCCTCATACAGAACAATCACGCTACTCTCCACTGACTACAAAATCCTGGGCAAGATCCTGGCAGACTGATTGGGCCCTCTGCTTCCGCCACTCATACACCAAGACCAGAATGGATTTGTGCCGGGCAAAAATACGCCCCAGAATATCCGTAGGCTCTTTCAGGTTCAGGATCAGGTTAGAGAACGCTACCCTAGGGTGGCATGCCTGATCCTGGACCCTGAAAAGGCGTTTGATACCCTAGCATGTCCATACCTCTTTGAAACAATTGGGCAAATAAGAATAGGCACCACTTTCAGAGCGTACATAAAGCTAATATACACGAAATGTATCTCCAAAATACGGTTGGGTAAACATGTCTCCTCACCCTTCCAAGTTGAGAGGGGTACCAGGAAAGAGTGCCCCCTCTCACCCCTCCTATTTGCCATAGCTATGGAACCCTTAGCGATTCGATTACGGCGGGAGGGGGGCGCATGGGGCATCCCAATTGCAGGAACCACCCATATTGTATCAATGTACGCTGATGACCTATGCCTTTACGTGACGGATATAGAGTCCAACCTCATCCCCATAGGAGACACTCTCTCGAACTTTGTAGCAGCAACAGGGATTAAAGTCAACTGGGCGAAGTCTGTTATATACCCAATAAGCCCTCACCTCCCCCCACCGGAGTTAGAATTTGAGACCTCCTGCATAATATGGAGCACTGGTGCTCCACGATACCTCGGTATCAGAATTTATCTCTCACTGGCTGACCTCTTTGAGGGTAATCACCGGCAATCCCTGATGGGAGCCAGGACACAGGCAAATTTCTGGAAGGCTCTGCCCTTGGCACCCATTGGTGGAATTGCCTTGGCCAAGAAGATCGTAGTACCACAATTTCTTTACTATTTTCCCAACACTCCTGTTATCCCTGGCGCTCCTTTTATCATGAGTTAGACACTCTACTGAGTTCCCTCATATGGGGCGACAAAAGTCACAGAGTCACTCTTTCAAAACTGCAGCTCCCATTGAACTAAGGAGGATTGATGGTGCCGTCCTTTGAGGCCTACTTTTACGCAGGGCAAACGCAGTGGATCTCTAAATGGACGGCGGGACGCCACTTCGCAGAGATGGCCACGGACACGGGGTCCATGTCATTACAGGCCATTGGTCACCTGCTGCTCCCAGGCACACAAACCAGAGCGTCGCACTCGATCCAGGTAAAGGTGATACAGGCATGCATGCTGTGAATACATTGCATTTCCGGCAATACCCCGTTATATACTCCTTTGTACACGCTGGCTGGTCTGCCCAAAAAGGAAGGGTTTTACACTGCCCGCACAATGCAACCCTGGATGGAACACAACATTCTAGAAGTTGGATCTCTGCTTGAAGAGGGACAACTGTTGCTGTTCAATTGCCTTTCGGACGAGACAGGACTCCCCCAGGACAATTCATACTGCACAGGCAATTAATACTCAGCAGTCGCAGCATATGGGATCTCAGCAAAGGGTAACCAGTGACGCACCCAGTACTACACGCAATTCTCCACGTAGGGCTAGGGAGGCACTTAATCGCATGGCTTTGTAAAGCGATCCGGGATCTCACTACCACCACATTAGCACCATTGTGACTGAAATGGGAAGAGGAGATAGGTCCCCCATTCCATGATAAGGAATGGGAACGGGTCTTACAGTACTCGAAGAAGGTTTCTAGAAATGCCCGCTTCGAAAGAATGCAATTCTCCATACTGCACCACGCCTATCTCACCCCAGCAAAGCTCCAGAGCTTCTACCCAGAAACACAGTTGGTGTGCACGAGGTGCCAATACGCAGACGCAAAATTTGTACATATGTTCTGATCATGCCAACACTACGGCCCTATTGGCAGTTTATCCACGAGACATTGCAGGAAATAACAGGACTCAAAGACATCGACACATGGGAAGCCAGTGGGTAAGCGCAAAACTCTCAAAGTCTAAGCACGCGTTACCTCCCTGGCTCTTCTATTAGCAAAAAGGGGGATTGCTATGCACTGCAGAATCCCAAGCAGTCCCCCCTTAACAGCATGGGTAGGAGCAGTCACGAAATGGGGTTCAGTAGAGGAGGACACAATTAGGAAGGAGGAGCTGTAAGGGACACGTAAAAACAAATTTCCATGGAATGGTCAAAGCTGCTGCACCAGTTCTGCCAGCATGTGGCTGTCACACAGCAACCGGCACCACCCCCGAGTGCGCCTGAGGGTTCCGACCATGCCGCACAACCTGGCTCCTCTCCCGACGCAGGCGACGGCGATCCCCAACTGCTCCAACAGTCATGATCAGACGATATCCCCCCGGAACGGAACACTGTGACTGCAAACAACACTCTGGCTGAACAGCATTCCCAACGACTTATACGTGCCTGGCAGAGTCCCTGATCCCCACCCTGCTTACGAAAATACATGACGAAATATATTCCTTTGTCCCTAAAGGGTAAAGCAGATACTTCAAGTCACCCGACCGAATTCCCCAAGTTCTAATACCCAGTCAGGCACACGTGCTGGTAGATTCTCCCCTTTAACAAACCGGCTTTATATTCCACGACACACCATTCTGTTAGGCTGACATTGAAACTTATCAAGACCCACACAATGCCGCACGATATGTTTGATTCAATTACATTTTCCTCTTGTTTTAACTTGTGTTCTCAGGATCTCACCTGAGCTGGCGAACCGCAACATATGATTGCAAAGTCTTGATTAACTGCCATTCTTGAATGCCTATTTATATGTGAATTAATAAAATGCTCATAAAAATTGTTTAAAAAATATATATATGAGAGGCTTGTATCAAGTTTGCACCACATAACATGGTACATTGCGATCCTCTGTCCTGGGTAGGCATTCCATGGGCTTTGTGTGGGTGCTCCCATGCAACTACCTTGAATTTTGACACATCCCCAGATTTGCAAGATCTTGTAAACCTGGGGATGCACCACAATTTCACACCTTCCCAGGGGAGGCGTATCGTGGAGAAATATCTTTATTGTTCTTGTTTCTTTCTCTTTCTATGTGTGCTGCATGCCTCCCTAGGATGGTTATTGTGCAGGCATAAACAATCTTCCATGCAACACAGGTACCCTTGGACCATGCCTGCACTGGGACTAGGCTGCCAGAAGGGCGCCAGCGCAAAGGGAAAGTACAGGAATGTGCTGTAATACCTTAAATGCAGTGCATTTCTGCCCTTTCCTTGTCGTGCAGAGCAGCGCAACCAGGTGACTTGCTGCGCTGCTCTGCGTGATTTCCTTATAAATTAAGAAATCACGTATTGTAAGTAGCCATGGGTATTTAGAGAGAAACATCTCAGCATGTCAGAGTAGTGGGTGTGTATATATATATTATCTACTGGCGATCGCCAGTAGATAGTTATAGTTAGGACCGTGTTTCCATAGGAAATCTGAAAATTCTATTTTGAATAACTTTGGCGCCGGTTGACGAATCCTTGCGAAATTTTCAAAACTAATGGGGCGCTCCGCTCAGCTCCTACCCTGAAAGTCTCGGGGTGATTCGTCAAGCGGGGGCCGAGAAAAAAGGGGGGTCCCAAAACACGTTTTCCCCATGCATTTTCCCATAGGACCTTTAGTCGAAGGTACAGCCCGAACGGCTGAACAGAATTACTTGAAATTTGGCAAAGGGGTAGTCCTCAGGTCAGGGAAGTGCCTTTTGCATATCTGGAGTCAATCTGTTTAGTATTTCCTGAGAAAATTGCATTTAAAAGCATATACATATCTATATGCGCGCACCGTGCGCGCACCGTGCGCGTACCCTAACGTGCGCGAGCGTAATTCTGATTGGTTGTTTGATGTCAGTCAACATTCGAATCGGTCGAAATCAGGAAGTGTCGGTCGCCATTTTGTCTGTCGCAGTGATAAGGAAAGGTGGAAAAAAGGTGAAAAACGTGAAAAGGGGGCAAGGAAGAGAGTTTCTGACCCCCTAGACTTAGTCAGGGGGTCACAGAAGGAACCCCAAGGGTGAAAAAAAACATTTTTTTTTTTTTTCTTTTAAATCGCGGGGTGCGCGCACGGTGCGCCCAACGCATGCGCTCGGTGCGCGCACGGTGAAAAACCTTTAAAAAAAATATATATTAATAAATACATAACTTAGCATTTAAAAAACCTTGCAAATTCACTTAAAAAACCATAGGTATCACACATGTTATAGTTAGGTGGATATTTCACTCGTAAAAAAACAATGAAATTCCCCCGTTATAGTTAGTTGAGATAACTATAACTCGCGAGCCCGCAATCCTCTGCTCATGACGTCACATATTACATCATTCATGACATGGTCAGTGGCATCACTCATGACATCACTGATGACATCCTCCTTGTGATAGAGTGGCGTTCGCGCGAGTTATAGTTATCTCAACTAACTATAACGGGGGAATTTCATTGGTTTTTTACGAGTGAAATATCCACCGAACTATAACATGTGTGAAACCTATGGTTTTTTAAGTGAATATATATATATATACACACTCACTGAAAAAGTGACGTTATAGTTAAGTGAATATGTTTTGAACAAAAAAAAACACATAAATTCATCAGCTATAGTTAGCAGAGTTAATTATAACTTTCACTTCTACCATGCACTGCGTATGAATGAATGAAGGGGCATGGCCAAGATGGCGGCCGGATTGGGTGCTTTCTGAAGAGCTCCATGGCAAGCCCATTAATTATCCTGTATTAACCCCAGCCATCCAGCTGTAATTGATAGGGATTACTACACCAAGTCACTGATACAGTGTATCGATTTAGGGCCGAGGATCACCGTGCAAGTGCCAAAGCCGGCAGAGAGTGTGACAACTGAGGCTTGTACAGCGTCGGCGGTGCTCTCAATCGCAGCCCGAAACGAGGCGGAGTTCACTATCCCAACCCATCTCGAGGCGCAGCGGGCAATTAACCCCAGCGATGTCTTATTGCATCCAGGGGATCGGGCTTCCCACCATCTAGTGAGGAATCCCTCGGGACACAAAACCATATCTGCAGATTGAGGCAAGCCGTCGTCCGCGGCTGTGTGGACCCATGGCGGCTCAGCTTTGGTGGTGAGACTAGTGCAGACTGCTGGGCTGCCTTGCTCCATCTAGTCGCCCGGAGTGCTGTTGTTGGTCCCATGGGAATCAGGGATGTGGCGTGGCCAGCTTAGCAGCCTCTGCCTGGATCGGGCTACAGCGCGGCCGGTTGTGGCGCCTGGCCCCCGCTGTGCCTTCTCTGCCTGTCTGGGCACTTCTGCGGAGTCCAGATATGCTCAAGGACATGAGCTCCCCATGGTCCACTCTTGATTACTGCTCAGAGGCTTCTGGAGCATTAACATTTTTGGGCAGCTCCAGGATTTTGCTCTCGTCCATGGCTGGCTGAATACATGTGGGACGCACCAGCCATATGGTGCCACTTGTGAACTGCTCTACCGGCAGGCACCACTGACATTGTCTTGCTGACACTGGGACCCAAGAACATTTGCAGGTAACTCATAACCAGACCACCTACTGGCCTGGCTGCTTCAAGCTGGACCCCGAGTGGTTTGAAAGGGTTACAGCCTATAGCGACACTCTCTCTACCTATTGTGAGCTCCAGCACTCCCCTCAATGAATTTAGCCTGGCCTCCCCTGGTTGGGCAATAGAGGGAGTACCTCTTTGGCAGTGATTGTAAGACAGTGCTAGGACAGACTGCAACACATGTCACCACGTTGAACATGGTTTATCTGGCCTAGAGAACACGTATACAAGCATGCACCCTGCCTTGTCTCTGCAGCCTTCAATGATCTTGGGACACCTAGATTGATCCTGACACTGGATGGCCTGCCTCCTGCTTTGCACCCTACATCTCCTATCTACGGCCACATGAGCCCTGCCTTGGGAGTGGACCACTTGGTCTGATCTGCCTTTGGTCTCCTTTGAAGGGGTACGCCCACTTTGCCTTGTGGTGCACCACTATGTTCCCTGTTTCGGGGGCTCAAACCCAGGTACTACTGGTGCACCAGTCGAACATCTGTTGCACTTGTCTTTCCTTGGCCACCCTCAAGATTGCCCGGACTAGCTCACGATGATGGGGAAGCCTAAGACCAACAAACCACTGCCCAATGGCGCTGAGGAGGAGACGACACTCTCCATACTTGCTGACAAGACCCTCAACAGCCTTCGTCACCTTGAAGCGACCCTTCAAACTCTTCTACCCAGTATGACAAAGTGCTCCAGGCCATCATGGATACTAAAACCTCTCTGGAAGCCCACATTGACACTGTATCACTAAACGTGAGTCTGCTGCGAGCTGATCACCTTAAGTTATCAGACCGAGTGGAAGCGGAATCCACACAGGCTACAGTGAGGCCGATGGTACAGGACTTACAGGAACGGCAGAACCACATGGAAGGGGAGGTTCCACCCTACATTGATGAGCAGATGGCGCAGAGGGAGGTCTAGATGCAATAATATTCATTTTTTGGGCTTCCCCGAATGCTCAGAGAGTCCTAGCGTGGAACTATTCTTTAAAGAATGGCTGGTGAAGACGGTTCTCAACAATAAGGTACCAAAATTCTTCTCCATTAAATGAGTACATCGGGAGGCCCCCTCTTCCCTGGTGCCACACCGAAGCCCATAAAAGCTTGTCTTCTCAATTATCGAGATCGGGACCTGCTGTTGCAATGGCTCTGTACCAAGGGCCCATTGCAATAAGAAAATGCAACGATCAGGGCATATCCTGACTTTACGATGGAGGGAAAGCGCAGCCGGAGTTCTTATTCTAAAGTCAAACAGCACCTCCATGAACTGGAATTTAAACATGCTCTTCTGTTCCCAGTGAAGCTCAGAGTGATCGATGGCGAAACGACCCACATATTCCACTCACCATATTATGTATGGACCTGGCTCCATGCTAAGGACCTGGTTTTCCCTCCACCCGAGGACTCAAGTGCTGAAGATTGGCTGGTACCCAAATCAAAACGGCACAAACGCAGAGGCCCCCCAAGTGAAGCTAACCACGGATCAGGTGGCGGATGAGCAGGCCCCAGCGGCGTAGGAGGCCTCCTTTCACAGTATAAACTATTTCGCTCTTCTACCCCCTGATCACCTGCCGGAGTTGAGATCTCCCTCCAGTAGCCCGCTCTTATCGACTGCTGAGGTCCATCGGGCCTGAAAGTCACCCCACGATTGACAAATGACTTGTGAGGTAGGTCTGTGGGGTGGGCGACCTGGTGAGACTGGATTCCTATTGGGTTTGTTACCCCCCCACCCCCGAAGGTAAGACACATAGACTGGGGGAGCTGGATTCACATCATCCGACATCGGCCCACACCATGGAAACATTGAACCCTGACACTTCCACGCTCCTTGTGGCCTCCACATGGACATGATTCTGTTGCAGGCATCTGTTACATGCCAGCTGCACTGTTTGGGTTGTTGTGGCATGCGGCCGAAAGGTGCTGAGGCCTGGGATAGGGGAGTTGTTTCTCAGTATTGTTTGATTGTTCTTTATTTTTTGGCTGGCTGGTAGGGTGGCCAGAGTGATGGGAGGATTATGGGGGGCTGGGAGAAGGAGGCATGTGTCTTGGGTGTGTCGGTTTGCACAATTTGTGATCATGGCTTCTACCTTTAATGCTTTAACTTGGAACATCCGTGGTATGGCAACCCCTGCCCGGATACACAGGATATATGCCTGCCTTCGATACAGGCACCTGACCACAGGAAAGTATGACAAAGTTAATAGGCGATGGAGTGGGCAGGTTTACGGTGCTGGATATTCAGCTTATACATGGGGGGTCCATATTCGGGTCACTCCAGAGGTACCATTTGTGAAGTCTAGAGTTCTTGCAGATGAGAAAGGCCACTATGTAGTTTTGGAGGGTACCTTGGATGGATGCCCCCTCTCCATCATGTCCCCCTATACACCCAACACCTCTCAGGGTGCGTTTTCCGATACCCTTTCCTCAACTGTGTTACTGGATACCCAGGCTCCGGAGTTGTGGGGAGGTACTTTAACTGCATACATGACACTGACGTGGACCAATCGGTACCCCCGCTCCCGGGCATGACCAGTCATCCAGGCAACAAAGCACTTCCAGCAATGGTCTAGGAAGTCCAATTTGCATGATGTCTGGCATTTGGGGCACCCTGGGGAAATAGAATTCTCTTACTATGCACTGGAACATCATGTCCACACTCGATTTGATTACCTTTTCTTTAACTCAAAGAGAAGGGACTATGGGGAATATTCTCAAGGAGCCATTGCCGAGTTATCGGCACTTTATCGCAGCCAAAGTTGCGATAAAATTATCGCCCCATTCACAAGCTGGTGCTAACAGCCAATACCACCAGTTTTCCCGCTAAAGCATCCGCAAAAAACATCACCACAGATGACCCCGACAACTATCGCTAATGAGAGGCAGAGTAGGCGTTCCTGAGCAAAAAGCCACGACAACACCACACCTTAACATTCTCAAAGACCAGCCACATCGGCGAGAAGACCACAAAAAAGGCGATAAGGCGCGTTAGCAGCAGGAAATTAACACCTGCTCCGACCTGTGGAGAAGTGTGGCTCAATGATTAGAGCGGCAGACCCTGATGCAGAGGTCTAGCCCGGGACCAGGGTTCAATTCCCCGCCTCGGCGGGTCTTGGGCTCAAAAATTCCACGGACCTGATAATTCTCGCCTCGGTGCCTATTCCAATCATGGAGTCCCACTCTGCAACTCTGGGCAATAGCTTGCTTAATCTCCACAACGGCCCCCACAACGCTAAGGATGCCTGGCCTCCACCTTGGGGGTTCCCAGGAGTGGACGCCTCACAGGGAAAGCCAGGATGGGTTCCACAGCGGTATTCGTACAAGCGCCTTGAGACCCTTGCGGGTGAGTAGTGCGCTATACAAGTATCAATTTACATTTACAAATTTACATTTACCTGGTGTAAAGTCAGATGACAACCTGCACCATCAAAGGGAGCCCAGCCCAGAGCCACACATGAAGAACAACAGATGCCATGGAGCCACTCACTATGCATCCCGGAGCCCCAATAGGGTAACAACACCCCCCGCCACCACACCCAGCACCACCACCACCCCCCCTGGCCCTCCCCCATCCCACCGGACCACCACAGAGGCAGTGTAGACAAAGACAACAGACCTTCAGGAAATGCACCAGCCTCACAGACCCAACACCAGACAATGTCAATGCCCACTACAGGCTCAAAAGGACAACCATCCTCCACATCCTGAACATCATTGCCCACAGGCTGACGGTACCAACACAGCAGACAACCAACATCCCTCCACTGACAAAGCTGCTGGCGGTGCTGCACCTGTTGGCCTCTGGTACCTCCAACCAACAACCGCCAGAGTCGGAAGAGTCCCCATCCAAGTTCCTCACACCTGTCCTGGATGCCATCATCAGCCAGGTCCCCCAGTACCTATACGATGCGCAGGAACAGCTAGAGACCAAGCAAGGACTATACTCCATAGCTGGATTCCCGCACGTGTTGGGGGCAATAGACTGCACACATGTCCTACAGGCATGAAGCATCATGGTGGTAGCCGGAGAAAGTACAGTGTCCACCCAACATGCAAGCAGAATAGACTAGTCAATTTGTTGCGGAACCTAGAATTAATTGCAATACAATTTCTGTGAGTGGATTGTTATTGACATTTTTCCGTAGAAAACAATGGTGAAAAGTCTACCACTCTATCATGACGCGTTAATCTAATATGGCGGATTTTTCAAAATGGCTGTCCATTATTTGAGATATAGGGTATAACTGTTTATATGCTCATGTGTGGTATTATTTTATACGCTTTTAGGGACGGGAAAGTCAAAAATAACATCAAAAATTGTTTCTGATGACCATAATATCAAATAATCGTGGAATATGTCAGATAGACAAAGTTTGTATAATTTTTTTGTTGACTTATATGACAAGGTGTGAAGGAACGTAAATATTACAATTAACTTTTGAAATAAAAAGTTTGCTATTGTTTGTGTTTTGTTTTGTAACTTTGTTGTTATTGTTTGTTTTTTTGTTAATCAAAAATGTTTCATTTATTTGTTACAGGTTCTTGTGAGTTGCTGTGAGATACAGTGAAAATGGACGTAGAAAAGTGTTTCATTTGTGATGTGGTGTTTCAAGAAGATGACGATGTATCTGTACTCACTGAAAGAGGAGTGACTGGAATTCAAAAAACATGCAAGGAGAGAAAAATATCTAAGTTATATTGAAAAATTTCAATAACAATCCACTCACAGAAATTGTATTGCAATTAGTTCTAGGTTCCGCAACAAATTGACTAGTCTATTCTGCTTGCATGTTGGGTGGACACTGTACTTTCTCCGGCTACCACCATGATGCTTCATGCCTGTCGCTGGTTATCGCTGTTTTTTGTATCGCGGTTGGCCTCATCGCAACTTTATTCGCGTTCGTGTTTCGCATTTTTGTGGCGTAGCGTTGAGTTTAACGCGGTCATTTGATGCGTTATCGTGTGACTAACGCATGGTGCCGCCAGGTTGAGAATACTACATTAACACGGCGTTGTTTTCCCGCGATAGACTGCAATATGCAAAGTTGTGTTAAGCTAAATTTGCGATGGTTATCACACGTTCTTTAGAATATCCCCCTGGGAGCGTTATAAGGTCCAGCATACGTGCCCCTTCAATAATCAATACTAGAAGGTATACAGTTCCTAAGAAGGGAAGAAGGAGGGGACAACAGGACTGGGCGGTCTACAGTCCAAGTAATAGGAGGAATAAGGGATTTCCCCTATTGGAATTAGGGCACTCACACACTCGGCTGGGTGTCATGCTCCTCGTCAGGTCAGCATTGCAATACCTAACGGGCTCCCTATGAGGGGCTCTTTGCTGGAGATCTTTTATTCCAAAGTGTCGTTGGGTGCTGTGTGGGTATAGGGCCTTGGTGTGTAGATGGATGTCAAGAAAGTGGGTGCTCTAAGTAGTGAATTAAAATGGGATATGGAGGTTCTCCAGAGAAAGACTTTAATCAACGAGACCTCCAACCCAATTAAAACTAGGGTAGCACACTGCTGAAATAATGTTCAGGGGTGGCGCAATTTTAAATGGTCAAGATGTTTCTTGCCTGAATAGTCCTAAAATCAAATGGCAATTCGTTAGGACCAGAATACTAAAAAGCTATTTATACAGTTGTTGGTTGCCTGGTAGTGTGACCCTGATTAACCAAACCTAAAACCTACAGTGAGGTACCTGAAGTTAGATGACCGACCCCATTGATAAGAATGAACAGTATACTGGCTGTCACTCCAAAAGGAGCATCTGTAGGAAACTGGCTCTATATATACTAAATCAAAATGAGGTATAGTGTGTATAGAGTCCAGGTGACCCCAGAGGTAGGCAGAGGTTAAAGTTAGATAGAACCTTACCCTCTATTTGTGGTAGAGTGGTCGAGCAGTAAGGCAGTATCAGAGGACAGTGACACGCTCAGTCAGCAAATGAATTCACACACTCAAGAACTGAACTCTAGGCCAATTGTTTTTGTATAAAAATATTTATACTGTTGTTTTATTTTTAGAACCAAGCAAGCCTGGCACAGGTAAGCATTAAATACTTTTCAGTAATAAGTTGCTGAATATAGAACAGTTTGAAAATGCAATAGAAATTGTACTTTGTTTGATTTATAGGGAATGCAGTAGGTTGCAACACTTAGCAAATACAGTGCATTGAATTGATACAGGCTTTTACAGTAAATTATAGGTAAGTTACTTTTTACGTTACTTTTCTAACTCAGTGCTGGATACCTAGATTCAGCACTGGGACATTTCCTGCAAACAGGTAAGTAAATATGTTTTGGTTATTTGGGCGATTTTTAAAGAAGATTTCAAAACTCTACACAAAAACTTTTTGGAAGAAAATTGTCAATGTTATCCTATGGAGGAAAACCAGGTTATCGGTTCACAGGTAAGTAATCGACTGTGAGAGTTAAGCTTCTAGGGTTAGACTCAGGGGTCTTCCAGGGTCAGTGATGCACTGTTGTTGCACCCTCAGCGGCACTAGGGCGGCCGGGTGCAGAGTGTTGAGACCCAATGTTATCCAAAGGGCATAGAGGGCCTCCGGTTGGTGGCTGCTGGCAAGCAGGCCACTGGGTTGTGAGAGCAAAGCTCCTAGGGTTTAGGTCAGGGCAAATGGGGAAACAAAGTAGCACAAAAGGTGATCCCTCAGCGGCACTGGGGCGTCTGGGTGCAGAGTGCTGTTTTGACGTCGGGCGGCCTGTTGTTTTCTATGGAGAACCTCCGGTTTGCAAAAGCACCTCAGGAAGGGAGACAAAGGACTTCTGGGTGCGACCACCACTTGGAGAGGTAGGTTCGGAAGGTAAGGGTTGGTTAGGCACTGTCGGTTTGAGCACACAAGGCCGGTGGGTGTCGGGTGCAGGGGTGCCTTTTGGGGTCGCGGTTAGGGGGGCCTTCTGGATTTAGGCTGCAGGCGTCGGCTGGAGGCTTGAGGCAGGTCAGGGGTCGCCGGATCTTGGGTCAGGATCATCGAGGTGACCTCCTCGTGGTGTTTTTCCACTCAAGCTTGGGCAGGGTTCGGCGGGTGCAGAGTGGGCTGGATTTGCGGGCTCCGGCTGCTGCCAGAGGTTGCAGTTTGAAGAAATCCGGTGTTTATGGTAGAAGCAGTCTTTGGAAGTAAAGGCAGGCAGGTCCTCCGGGATTTTCAAGGTTGCTGGCTGCAGGACACACCGGGATTTCGCAGGAGCAGGTTCAAGGGGAGACAGGCCTGTAGGGCTGGGACCAAGTCAGTGGGCGTCTTCCTCTTGTTAGCTGGCTGCACGGCTGTTCGGTCCTTCTTCTTCTTTTCTTCTTGTTGTTTCTGGATCTGAGGAAGCAAGGTTCAGGGTGCCCCCTAAATACTAGATTTAGGGGTGTTACAGGTAAGTAAGGGCAGTGACCAATGGGGCCCTTCCCTGGGGTGGGTACACCCCCTATCGGGCCACGATCCAGTGGGAGGGGGGCAGGAGCCTGTCCCTGGTTGGTTGGGTCTTCCCATCCTCAAGATGGAAGGGAGTCAGAGTTGTGCTTCACCTCGCCTCCCCGACCTGAGGGGTGGAGTTGGCAAAGGTGGGCACACCTCTTTCCCTCACTTGTTTTTCCCGCTGGCTCTCCCGCCCAAAGTGGCGGGTAGAACCAGTGGGGACCAGTTGCTGAAAGCAGCAAATGGTCTGGGGAGGCTCACAAAGGTGGCATGCCTTTGAAGCTTCCCCTTCGTGCACCCTGCCCATCCTGAGGGAGGAGACTTGCCACCTTGTACCCGGGATGTGCATTGTTTCAGGTCCCAGAGTGCAGAAGGCTCTCAACCCAGGGGTCCAGAAACATGTCTGGTGGGGGAAGCTGAAAGCAGCCACTCAGCCTGGACACTAGTGGTGGGTTAGTTTTCAGGGGGCATCTCTGAGATGCTCTCTGTGTGCATTTTTCAATAAATCCCACACTGGCATCAGGGATATGTGCCATGTTGACTCTTTGTCCTGCATCAAAACACGCAGCCTGCAAAAGCAGTATGTGTGTGTAAAGGTACAGGGCCTCTAAGGGTGGCACAATAAGTGCTGCAGTCCTTAGGGGCCTTCTCTGGTCACAGTGCCCTGGGTACCTGTGGCACCATTTACCAGGGGCTGACCTGTGGCCAGAGATGCCAATTGGGTTAGTTTTGTGGAAAGAACACAGGCCCTGGGAACCTGATTGGCAGGGACCCAGAGCACACCAAGAAAAAGTGCATCAGCAGTCTGGCCAAAAGTGGGCGGGGGTTACTGCAAACGGAAACCCACGTTCCTACAGCATCCTGGTGCTGAATGGCAATAAAGAGTGGCTCCATGACACATATGTGACCAGAAAGAGAGAAAGATCACTGATTGAGTGAATAACAGTGCAAATTCGCAGCAGCGAAAATCCAAGTCTGCAACTGCTTTCTAAAGATGGATTCCGATTCAATGAGTCTCAAGTGACGGGGGAATTGGTTCCAGGCCTTTGTACCCATAACAGCAAATGATTTGCCTCCTTAACTTTGAGTCTAAATGTAGGGGGATTCAGAAGATTGCCATGTGAGTACCTCAAGGTTTGATTGGTGGTATAATGGGTAAATCTAGAAATTAGATATTTTGTCCCCAAACATATGTAGGCTCTAAAGGTGAACAGAAGAATTTTAAAAAGGTCCCTCTCATGTACTGGCTGCTAGTATAGAACTTTTAGATCAGCCGAGACCAATGATTGCCTGGCATCCGCAGGTTGTACCACCTGCAGTTTCTGAATCGTTTGTATTTTGGCACCTGCATACTGACTATTACAATAGTCCAATCTGGATGTTATCAATGCAAAGGCTACTGTTTTTCTTGCTGCTAGTGGGAAGTAATCAAATAATCTTTTCAGTGATTTTATTAAAGTAAAACAGTTCCTGCTACTGCAAGAGTGACTGTTTAATAAAAGTGATTGTCATAAAATATTTGTAATGAAGCATTAAAAAAAAACATTAACATGTCTTTTTTTTATTTTTAAGGCCACAATGTGCAGCCATAAAACCAACCACAAGGGATCCCTGCACTGGAGCTGAAGAGCATACAGCTCCAGCTCACAGTGCTTTGAAAATCATGATTAGCTGTCTGGAGGGCATGGATTCAATGACCTAGACAACTTATTGCATTTTTTTTTAAAAGTTTGGGGGGGGGCTGGTGTGTTCCCTGTATCCCCCCACAATTTGTTTTTAAAAAGCTTGGTGATGCCCCTGCCACTTGTAGGGGCACCACGAGCATCAAAAAATATTTTTAAACAAAGCCCTTGCAGGGCATTATGGGGAGCTCACCAGCTGGAGTAGTGAATGTGTAATGAAGCTACTCTACTCACTTCACATTACTGCTTTATTTAGGTTTTTTATTTGTGAAGGGGGCATGCAGCCCCACCCCTCTCTGAATCTTTTCAAGACCTGGGAACCCCATCTTCTGGGGCTGACGACAACAGTATCCCGGGGACCCCATCCATTGGGACAGTGTGCTATTACCTGTTCGGAAGAGTGTGGACAAGGAGAAACCAAACCTGCTGCAGGATTATGCAATAGTAAAGAGGACAATGAACTATGTCAGATACCCAAGACCTGTTTGCATGTGCAGCAGTAAATCCTCAAGAACCAAACTCTGTGTAATAATCTACATAAATCCTCCACAAACCAAGAAAAACAAGACAAGAGTGTGATTGGTACACCCTGGTTCCACCCTACTGGTACCAGGAACCGTGTACATTGAAGTGCTTAGCAAAGTGCAACAATTAGCTTTTCTTATGTTCTTTCATCATGCCTGGTGTCAAGCAACTTAGAATAATATCCTATCAAACTTGACTTTTAAGTTACAGAGTTTGTGGAACTCGTTTTGAAATCACAATACTGAATGCCATGCAAGTGTTGGCCACCTATAGCGAGTTGAGTGCAAGGGTGCCAGGCACTGAGACCAGTCTCTGTTGTGCACAGTGGATAAGATTATGAAAAGAAGGTATACCACTGGCTAGAGTAATTGGGAATAATTGTTGAAGTGCTCTGAGAGAAATGTTATGAAACTATAGTGCAACTCACTGGAATGCAAGTGATTAATCTCTATTAAATAGTTTGTGGGCTAGGTCTGTGCTGAGTAACTTAAAACAGGCTTGGATGTTGGACATATTAGAAAATTCACAAAATCGTTCTGGAGTTAGATGAGGTCCAAGAGAACAGTGACTTTCAGTCAAACAAGGTTTCAACAATAGATTAAGAAACCCTGACAATTCCAAGAACAAGAGAAATTAAGGAAAGGTATGGTTTTGTGTTGGTGATTGGGTGAAAGTCAGAAAAGGCAGAAGGGTTAAACCGGTAGAGTCTAAATATACCAATTCTTTAAAAGTTATGAGTGGGGGGATTTGTCTGATGGCAATGTGTAGATCATGAGTAAGATAGTGAGGATTACCGAATGTCCATTAGAATGATTTCAGTGTGATGAGCACGACCGTCTGAGCTCAACCATTGCTAATGTGATGGGTAGCTCATAATAGGGAATTTGAGATAGTGATAAACCCTAAGGTAAACCCATCCCCTGACCTCCCCACCGGTTTGCCCCTCCCGCCAAACCGGATCCCTCCCAAGGGATCCCCGAAATGAGGGACCCTTCTTATGCGAACATTGAAAGTCAATGCTTCAATCGTGGTGGTTTTGGTCATATTTCATGATGTGGTCCAAAACTGAAAGAGCCAATTAACATTAGCTTCAGCACTCAGCAAGTGTTTTGGGGTGAACAAACAGAATTTCAATTCTACATATATGTGCAAACTAATGCACATTCCATACAGGCCTCCTCAGGGATTGTGTTTTCCAAAACCAAATGTTCATCAAGAGACTGTAAGAATCAAACACGTACATGGGGATATAAACAAATATTATTTGGTCACTGTTGAAATTGTACAGCATCCTAATCCCTTCTCCCCAGACTCAAATGGGATTACTGCCTGGTTTACCTAGTGCCTGGTTTACCTCAAGGGATGACTTCAGGAACTGACATCCGCCAGTCCAGCTTCTCTTTAAATGCTCAAATCCACATTCAATTTCCAAACTAGGACTCTCCCTTTTCATAGGAAGATCTTGAGAACCAGGTCCCCAAGAGTCCTAAGTCCCGCAATGAGAGGCGAGTTGAAAAAAAAGAAGAGGATCGTCCTCTTCTCTATAGGGGTTGTCCTTTGAACCATGGAAAGAAGATAACAATTTCAGAACTTCCCATACAGCATATCTAGGCTAGTGCTAAGACCTCTGAAACAGAAGACGAAGTCGCATCCTATTTCCTGATAAAACAATGCCCCCTTTATAGAGAATTAAATACTGCCGTTAATTTGCAATTGTTGGTTACAAAAGCTTTTCATGAGCAAGTAATTTATTTGCCTATTCCCAGCTCTTGGGCAAACATTTTGGAGCTTAAAAGACATAAAACATGTTTCTGAAAATTTCTACTGGCCTGGAAAAAAAGCTCAATTAAAAAATACATTATGTAGGTAATGTCCCATGTGCCTAGTGTGTAATCTCTATAAGCCACCAAAAGCCCTGCTGCCAAAAATTAACTTAACATAAACTCCTTTCCAACATATTGGGATGGATCTTTTGGGCCCATTAATCCTCTCTAGGAAAGGCCATAGGCACATTCTAGTCATTGTTGACTGTGCCACCTGCATATCCAGCGGCCATTCCTCTTAGAAAGATAACCACTAGTCAGATGGCTAAAGTTCTTACAGAGGTTTTTCCCCAAACTGGATTGCGGAAGGAGATCCTCACTAACCAGGGTAGCCCATTTGTCTCCAAACTCATGAGAGAGATGTCAGGAATTTGGGCATCAAGCAGAAGAGAACATCTGCATACCATTCACAGACCAATGGCTTGGTTTAATATTATAATGTTTAACGTATCCCTGAAAATAATTTGCAAAAATGAGGGACGTGACTGGGATAAAATGCTCCCCTTGGCTCTTTTTGTAATCAGATGCAACCCCAGCCTAATCTAGTGTTTTCATCATTTAAACTATTGTCCTACTGAATATGCCAAACTCTTCTGGAAATGACTAAAGAAGCCTAGAAAGAGGAAACCGTGATGATAAGACCTTAGTACAGTATACTGCCCAATTAAGAGAAAGCTGGCGAAGCTTAAAGAGTTAGTAGCTGGCAACATAGAGAATTCTCAGAATATTTGGGAACAATATTACAATCGTAATACTAAACTCAGAGAGTTCTCTATATGAGCTCTTGATTACTTATGGTGCGCAAAAACTGTTAGCCCTATGGCAGGGCCCCTATAAAATAAAGACAATAATTCATCAAATAATCAACCAACTTGTAATGCCTGGGAAAAGGAATAAAAATCAGATTGTTCATGTCAATCTTCTCAAAAGCTGGGAGGCTCCACCTCCTCAGTCCACTACCATGACTCTTATACAATATCCTGTAAGCGGGCTAGATGACACAGAAATTAACACTTGACTAAGCCCATATAAAAGAGCTAAATTGAAGACTATCTAACAACCTTTTTTCTAAAAAAAAAAAAAAAAAAAAAAAAAACAGTTAAGATGGTTATCAAAGCATATTATACTGAGCCTGAGTAGGTCATGGTGCAAAAATCTGATTGCTTTCCAAATTGCCCAAAAAAAGCCATTGACAAGGAAGATGACAAAATGTTCAAACTCATCATAATAGAACGCTTTACAAGCAATTGGAAATCCCCTATCGTTTTAGTACCAGAAAAAAACAGATGGAACAATCAGATTTTGTATTGATTTTAGAAACATCAATCAAGTTACACAATTCGATCCATTAACCATCCCAGAAATTGATGAGTTAATTGAGCACTCTGGGAATGCCAAGTATATTACACACCATATATTGCTAAGCTCCCCTAAATGAAACAGATAAGGAGAAAACTGCCTTCTCCACTCCTAAAGGGTTATACCAGTATTCCCCGTTAGCTTACAAGGTGTTACTGTAACCTTTCAGCAACTAATGAACCTGTTACTAAACAAACATCAAAGTTATTCTTCTGCCTATTTAGATGATGTTATTATCTATAACAACTCCTGGACTGACCACCTGGCACATTACATTCAGTCTTTACAGAACTAAAAGAAGCTAGTTAAACATTAACCCTAGGAAACACATGATAGCTATATATCAAGATACTTAGGCTATATTCTGGAAATTGATAAATTCATCCTCAGAAAGAGAAGGTAGCTGCCATGGAAGATATCCCCGTACCAAAGCAAAAAAAGATTTAACAGCATTCCTAGGATTTGTGCGTCATTTTAGGTGCTTCATACCCCAATTCCCTTAGATAGTACTTCTTTCTGATCTCCTAAAACAAGGACACCTGCAGGGGTTTTCCAAGCTTATAGCAGAAAGAGAGAGAGACTTTGAACAATTTAAAAATAGCATTTCCTCATAACCTGGGCTACAGTCACCAAATTTTCCAAAGTCTTTCATTTTGAGAAATGGCAGGTCTGATTTGGGCATAGCTGTTGTCCTTTCACAAGTTACAACAGATGGGGATGAGAAACCCATTCTTTTCATTAGTCGAAAACTTTCCCCCAAGATAAAAATTACTTCTATTATTGAGAAAGAGTGCCTTGCAATTAATTGGGCTATCAAGAAGCTGAATTGTTATCTTGATAGAAGGTTTAGGTTTATTTTATTATGCATAGTTATTAAAAACCATTGCAGTTATGTGCTGTCAAGATAAAAAAAAGTCATTATGGTTCAACAGTAAAACATAAATGCACATGACAAAAGTGCTGTTCAGTGCTTACATACAATTTACAAGACTGATAAAACCATTTGGTGAATGCTAAATGTATGACAGTAAAAACTGTAAAAAAAACAGGGGGCCTAAAAAGTATACACTGCAGTACTACATGGCTGTGATGATAATAGTTAGTGTGGCCTGAAGTGGGCATCAATTATATAAGGCAATAGTGCCAGAAAACCACAGGGCCGAGTGCAGAGAGTGCGTTCATATGATGAGGAGTCTCCTGATGGCTGAGCGGCAGGATGGAATTTCCCATCTCGTTGGCCTCTTTTTTAAGTTTGTTAAAAATGAAGTTCTAAGGAAGCAGCTTCCGGTTGGCATGTCGGGTTCTTCATTGTCCGCTTAATACTAGAGAGGCTTGTGCGCTCCTATGATGCTGATTCATTTTTTGTTCCGCCAGTGTGAGAAATGTGACCACTCTACAGTTCAGTTGTGTGGCCCCTGAATCGAAACATACCAGCACCGCATGCCGCCTGGTGCGGATCCCTAACTGCTAGAGTGGGAACTTTAGCAGCTGTATCCTCTCTTGCTGCAGCACCGTGCATGTAAAGATTAAGTGCAGAATGTCTCCTAGGCCTGTATTGCACAGACTGCATGTGCTTGGTAAGCATGCCCTCTGCCACGGTTGAATGCCCAGGCGGAGCTTTAAAAACGTTATCTTGACAGTCTTTCGGTAAATGTGATTGAAGTATTTTTGGGGTACAGATGATTTGTAAGAGTTCAGGGTCATGCAGGCATGAGAGCTGGATGAGAACATAGCCTTGTCTTTGATGTGTTTTACTGACTACAAGACCAATTTTTTGGAGGATGTGAGTTGTAGCTGAGTGGTCCAGAGATTAGTCAGCCCTGTGATTTCAAGGGATTCTTGAACGTAGCGTCTGCCCGGAGAGGTATCCCTATGCTGGAGTTCTTGCCATAGCAGCTGGTTTAGAGTGTTTGAGGCAGAGAGTCTTATCTTGTTCCAGCAGATGATGTAAGCGGCATGCCTGGCCAGATGATAGAAGGGAATTCCTACTTTTAATAGATCACACCCCTTTAGCTTGGTTAGCCTACAACAAAGATGATATACCCCGGGTACTTTGATGGTTTCTCCCATACAACCATATTGTTTTCAAGTGCACCACAGAAATGTAAAAAATCAAGGGAATGTAGCTTTTTTCTCCAGATTTCCACTTAATCTTAAGAAACTGAGGAATTCTGGGGAAGGGGTGTCTGAGTAGTATTTACCTGCTAAAGAGGATTTGCTTTCATGGCAGCCGCCTGGCTCCTCAATTCTATGAAAACCTGTACAACAAGATTGTTAGACCACAGGGAGAGCAACAAAGAAAGTGGTCAGGAAGAAGGGAGTGCAAGCCAGAGGACGGACACAACTATAACACATGTGCATTTTTTTGAAAATCAAGATCTGGATTTTAAAAGCCGCATCCCAGGGGAAAGAGGGGAAGGAGGGGAACTGCCCTGCCACGATGATACCGACACATCCCTGCCAAGTTTCAAGCATCAGGGGTTAGACTAACGCATTTTTGTGCTAGTGTCCCCATCACCGCACTAAAATGCATTAGTCACTCATAAAATAGCGCCATGGGACCACCCCGCCACAAGGAGCTGTAGTGAACTGTGCTGGCAGTGAGGGCACTCTGTCAAAATATACTAGTGTATCTCGGTTGTGTTTCCTTTTATTCAGTGAGTCTTCACACATCCATAGCTGCCAACTGTCCTGTTTTTGCCGGCACAGTCCTGGCAAGTTGGAGACTATCCAATGTAATTCGCTATTCCGGGACTGTCCCGGCAATTGCACTTCCATCCCAGCCAAATGTAACACATCTCGTGATAGTAACGCTTTTTAAGTCACTGTACTGCATTACTGCAAGTAAAAGGATTGTAACGCAAATCAGCTTATTGAAAAAGCTGAGTGGATTACCCAGTAGCGGCCATTCGTATTGGGAAGTGGTGAGGCGGTGAGAGGGGGAACTGTCCAGGAACTGCTGCAACTTGTGCAGGCTCCTAGCTCTCAATCCCAGTGTTGCTCTCATGCTGGGAATACTATACTACAGAATATATTATTCCCAGCATGAAAGCCAAGGGCTGGCCAAATCGTCATGTGCACTGGCAGTGCCCGCCACTCCCCCCCTCCTCCCTAGTGCTGCACCTGCAGCATCAGTGTGGATTGCCATGTTCCTCCCTTGGCTCGCAGCCTGCAGGAAAAAATAATAATGATAATAAAATAGTTTTATTATAATTTTATTTTTGTCCTTTACCTCTGCCATAACAGAGGAGCCACCCCTCTTTATAATGTAGAATCCGCTATTTTTCATGACGCTACAGTGACACAACGCAGGCGATGCACAGCAGCCAATGGTTGTTCAGTTAAGCTTCGATGGGGGGCTGCTGGTTACGCTAATTTTACTGTTTTTAGGTTACATTACACAGCACAGGATACCTGCCTACCTCCCCCTGGCACTATTGGTCAGCATTATTATTACGCACGTGCATGGAAGCCGTAAGGACTACTACAAACATGAGGTTATTGCTTCCAGGTGGCAAGTGCAGTGTTAGTGCCCATGAACAAAGTTCAGCAGTCACTTCATTTGTGCAGTGACAGTGACTTAAAGGCTCCAGTGGGCGCAGGCAGGATCATAATTTTTATTTCAAATTCCTGCCGCAGCCAGCTAGGGCCACCAGGAATTGCTGCTGCCAGAAGGACAAGGAGTATCATCGGGGACCTCCTCAACACGTGCTGCCTTGTACTGCTCTTGAGTGGTCGCCGGGGGGCTCGGCTGCATCGAGTGCTTAAAGGCACAGGGTATGGCACTGAAGACAGTGTGGCCCATGTAATGGACAACAGGATGAGGGAGCACACCGCTGACCTCTCAGGCAAGGTTCGCCCCTGGCATTCTGGGTAATGCAGTCTCTTGTAGATCGCTCCGATATTTTCAAGTGTTTCGCCAAGGTTGGCGCAGATAGTGCTGATCTCTAGACACGTGTTTCTGGTTTATTAACCGTCATCAGTAGAGAATACAGTCTTGTATTTTGGGATTTGCTGAGAAGGCTGCCAAACATTATATAAGGTCCAGTACCTCTCACTGGCGCGCAGGTGCTTCATCCACGAGCTCGTCAGCTCAATGACTCACGGGAGTACTTTAAATAGACAACAGGATGTGGGAGCACACCGCTGACCTCTCAGGCAAGGTTCGCCCATGGCATTCTGGGTAATGCAGTCTCTTGTAGATCGCTCCGATATTTTCAAGTGTTTCGCCAAGGTTGGCGTAGATAGTGCTGATCTCTAGACACGTGTTTCTGGTTTATTAACCGTCATCAGTAGAGAATACAGTCTTGTATTTTGGGGTTTGCTGAGAAGGCTGCCAAACATTATATAAGGTCCAGTACCTCTTACTGGCGCACAGGTGCTTCATCCATGAGCTCGTCAGCTCAATGACTCACGGGAGTACTTTAAATAGACAACAGGATGTGGGAGCACACCGCTGACCTCTCAGGCAAGGTTCGCCCCTGGCATTCTGGGTAATGCAGTCTCTTGTAGATCGCTCCGATATTTTCAAGTGTTTCGCCAAGGTTGGCGCAGATAGTGCTGATCTCTAGACACGTGTTTCTGGTTTATTAACCGTCATCAGTAGAGAATACAGTCTTGTATTTTGGGGTTTGCTGAGAAGGCTGCCAAACATTATATAAGGTCCAGTACCTCTCACTGGTGCGCAGGTGCTTCATCCACAAGCTCGTCAGCTCAATGACTCACGGGAGTACTTTAAATAGACAACAGGATGTGGGAGCACACCGCTGACCTCTCAGGAAAGGTTCGCCCATGGCATTCTGGGTAATGCAGTCTCTTGTAGAGCGCTCCGATATTTTCAAGTGGGGCGACCCGCTGGGAGGTGAAGCAGTGTGATCCCACATTGGTTTTGTGCCCCATGTCATGCCCTCTTCACTCTGACTTCAGTCTACAGCTCAGCTGCAGATTAGATGTGATGCAGTAGTGACTCTACAGACTGCGGCTGATCTTCAGCGACTATGCTGAGCAGGAGGAGGTCTTTTCCCAGCACTGTCAGTGACTCTGTTGCTAAGTCAAAGAGAACATGTTGTTTAATGTTCTTGCTAGAGAGAGATTGGAGTTTTGTTTAGAGCAAGTTTTGACTGACCAGCAGCACAGAGGGTTAATTGTGACTGCTTTACAGTCTTGTGTATCACAGAACCTAATGTTGCTAAAAGGGGTTAATTTGGGTACAAATGCATTCTTATTAGTAAAGCTAAGCCCAACCACTGTGGTACGTTTTAAACACAAGTTTCTACTTCTCCATACCAAACACCCTTAAAATATACTGCGTCCTAGTATCTGTGACATGCGACTCCTACACATTGTAATCCTCATTGTTTTATTTAACATTTCCTAAATTGATTTACACACGTATGATTCATTGTCTCTGTGTAATGTGTCCATGATGTTAAGTGCTCTGACACCCTGTACTGGTATTAGCAGCGCTATAAAACAAATTAAATATTTGTGACAGGGGAGGGGCGTGGCCAAGCAGAGCAGCAAGATGGCCGCTCACTTAGAGAGCTCTGCCGGCTGAGCCACAACATCCACCATAATCCTGCATAAATCTCGGAGCCCGCACAGCACAGTACACCGTGTGCTCACCTGGAGGAGACGTTGTCGTGAGAGCTTAGGGTTGCCAGCGGACGTTGCTAAGTTAGCATTAGTTTGTGCTTTGCATCACCGCCATCTTGCCGCTTATGCACACGACACTACATGCCTTGGTTCCCGTAAACACTCTTTCTCATGCTGCTTCACATGGGAACTGTCTGCCTTTCACCATTTCGGCTGTGCTTTGTGTTCTAGTCTGTACACCGTGTTCAAGGACAGAAAACAACTTCACTAGTTAATCGGCTTTGGTCTGTCCCACATACATACAGACATATCATGGAACACAGCTGCGCTACTGACTTTTCGGGTGTTTTTAATATGGCATGAGGTGCAAGTTAAGACACTTGGGAGAAAACCTTTCCAGAGGAAGAGCTGTGCTTGTCCGCAGATGTAAATCCTATCATCTAAGACTTGAGGTAGGGGGTTCCGCTGTCCAAGCCCAGAGGTCTTCCACTTATGCAATAAACATAGCTTGTAGCACGGGGAGGGTGGTAAAGCGCTATATGGCTTAATCCATTTCATTATAATATGCTGTCCCCGTTCATATTATATGGAATTGTAACTATGCTGATTATATTGTTTTTATGCATTTCTTTGCTAATGCTAGCACATGTACTGCATTACAGAGCATGTTGGTTGAAATAAACATTTTAAACTATACAGTGTCTCTGGTTACTCACATTGTGAACAAGTATGAGTATCTAAGCAAAAGAGTGTCTTGTTCCCACGAATTCTGAGATGCCCTGAGTCGCTTTTTCTAGGAAATCCAATCATTGGTAGCTCCACTGTAGTACGGAGAACGAATGGGATACTATAGCTAGCCAGACAGGGGTTCTGGGCACCGAGGCGTGTTTTTGATACACCACAATACACCGAGGTCCTGGTTTCCTGTGCATAGTTCTGTGTATGTGCAGAATCCCTGCAACATTGCGCACCTAACGTTTGGTCTGGTACTTATTTAAGAGGCGCTTTAGTAGTTCTCAGTGCTTGTTCACAATCCCCTCGCCTCTGTTTCCGGAAAACATTGGTGACGGTTTACCTAGCTATATTGTCGCTTTTATAGGTGATTCAAGCTTGAAATTTACAAGAAGGTATCGTTCGTATTTTGAATTCCGACCCGACATTGCCTTGCCGCCTTTTTTCCTTAGTATTTCCTTTTCAAGTTTCTATATGGAAGTTGACATCGCGGCACATAGCCGCGTAGCGGTCCAGCATCATTTGCAAGCATGTGGGGTGCCGGACGCAGGTGTCAATCTGATCTTTGTGTTCCAAGCTGACCCAGTATACACATATGAAGTGTTTTATTCCTGGGTCACGTTTCCAGCAATTGAAGGGGCGGATAATTTGTGGCATAAATACAGCCATACCGCACCTCCTGCTGTGTATCGACCATATAGAACTCTCGAAGTTCCGTTGACGGCATGGCAACATCGCATTTGGTTTGATGGCACCCTACCCGTGCCCCTTACACCCGTCATGTTGGGCCCGTTGTCGATTGATGGGGCCACTTGGCCCGTGTTGGCGGGTTACATGCCGCATCCACGGCATTTAACGTGCGATGTGGCTGCCCTACGTCTCATGCACACTACTCTAATCAAATGTGTATAGAGAATTGGTTCAGTATGTGAACCGCAACATCCAGGTGGGAGCGCCTGGAGTTGCTCAGCAACCAGTTGGTGCAGGCGGTGTTACAATTAGCCCAGTAATGGTTAATTCGGTTATGGGCAAGCCTCCCCAAATAAGGAAGATTTACCTTATTGGCTTGCTGAGAAATTTGACCAGCTGGAAGCGGGGCTTCCACATACCACTCCAGTGGAGAAGTAGTTACTAATTGCGAGAGTTGGGGTAAAATATTCGCGGCAGTTTATGCAAAGTGTTTTGGCACACCGTCCATGACAGTACTGCCCTCTGTAATAAAACGTGTTCAAGATGAACACGGACCAGAGGCGGCAGTCGAATTGGGGATGAGGTTAGTTGGAGCGTATGACGTGGTTGCTGATCTAATCTTAGCTAATGTTAATGGTGATGCAGTCAACTTTCAAGTGTCTAATGATTTGGCGCTTGTCCCTGATGTGGACAAGCCCCGCGAATTACCTAAGATTATTGCCCAGGCTTATAAAACAGTTGGGCGTAATAGTTTGGGTTTTAAGCCTTTTGTTAAAGTGCTTGCACAACCGCAGGCGCAACAGACGCCTCAAACTGATCAAGGAGGCCGTCCTCAATTCCCAAAAAAGAATTGGAAGAATAATAAACAGGGGAAGACACAACAAAAGCAAGGGGGACGTGCATCGTCCCCTACACCTTCGATCCCAGAACGCCCTTAAGAACTGCTTGACCGTGCGAGGATTAAATCTCCTGATCGATTTCAGGTTCCTGATACGCGTTCGCCTCATTCTTCACAGGAAGCATCAGGCTCATATGCCGGCGGAGGTGATCGTCAGGAGCGCTGTAGAGGTTGAGATGCCGCGCAGGGACGTGAGCAGCCATGGACGAGTGACAGAAAGGGTAAACAAGAGGATTTCCCTCGTCAGCGCCCTCCATTCCAGAAGAAGAAGGTGGCCGCTTTAACTGTGAGGTATGCCATGAACGGTGAGGACCCAGCTCCGGGATCTAACATGGGCAGTAACGCTGCTAGACAGCGCAGTGGAGGTTACAGTAGTGCGGCAAGCACTGCGTCCATTTCTGGAGGCGACAGCAACTGATACTTTCACCACAGTTCAACTGCTGACACCCGAGTGGCTCCCCCTGACAAACTATATGAAATTAGTATTCTCATAGAAAGTGACATAAAACGCATAATCAAAGGGTTTTTGGGGGAAAATCTGACTTCTTCGTATGACATCCTGTTAGCGGAGGCAGACTGGCCCCCGCCTTTAGCTCTGGCGGCTCCGAGAGGGGAGGAGGTAATTCTCCCTAGTTTTTCACACAGTGTCTCGAAAGAGCATGTGCAACATTTTGCAGCACAATGGGCTTCGGTGCTTGCACCGGCTTTCTACCATACTCAGGTGGGATGGGATACAACATCTCACCACGAGATTCCATTGCGGTCCATGCCACAGGCACAGCCCCAATATCCCATCCGAAGGGAAGCAAAGGCTCCTGTAGCGGAAATACTCAACCAACTGGAGTATCAAGGGGTAATTGAGACATGTGTGTCACCGATGAATAACCCTCTTTTTAGAGTAGCAAAGCCAGACGGGTCGTACCGCATAATTTTGGATTACCGTCATTTGAACTCTCATTGTCGGATGAATGCGGTACAGAATACCCATAGTTCAGCTCTAGTGGACAGTCTAGTTCGGAAAAAATATAAGACAACGCTAGATATATCCAGTGGCTATTTTAGCCACAATCTGTCCCCCTTGTCAAGTCAGTGGACAGCGTTTACACACGGCGGCAAACAAAAACAGTTTACAAGATTAGCGATGGGCTATAAAAACAGCCCAGGTGGTTTCACCGCACGTGTGGTCTCATTGTTAGACACAATCGACCCTGATGCATATTCGTTTGTAGATGACATTTATCTCACAGACGAAGAGTTATATCCGCATCTTTGTCGCGTGGACCGCATCATTGTGGAGTTTGCGGACTACGGTTACAAATTTAATTTTGCAAAATCACACATTGCTGAATTTGCAGTGTTGTTCCTGGGCTACGAGCTCAATAATGAGGGACGCGGATTGGCACCGCACTTCCTAGAGAAGTGAGCACGCTTGCGTCCTCCGACAACCCTGAAAAAATTACAATCCTTGCTGGGTTTCTTAAACTTTGGTCGCACTTACGTACCAGAGTATGCTCAGCGTATCAAGCCTCTCTATGCTTTGATACAACCAACATTTGCGGAAGCATGCTGGTTTCCGGAGCATACAAATATACTGCAGTCTATGCAGTCTGATTTACCTTATTGTAAACTCTTGCTGACTCGTGACACCCATACTAACCTGGTGATAAGAATAGTCCCAGGCGCGGTAGGTTTCACATACTTCAGCAGAAATGCGGTTTTCCTCAGTTGAAAAGGTCTTGGCGGCAGTCCAGATGGCGATTTTGTAAGAACGCGCCCTGGCTCAAGGAAAACGCATGCTGGTGGTAACACCATATCCTGCTCTAGAAGCAGTGACAAAGGCGAGTGTTCCTAATTCCAAAGCTTTACATCCGCGGTGGATACAATGGGCTACATCATTGACGTCCCCGGATGTCAAATTTATCTATGAGTCTTCGTTACAGACTCAGGAGTCGTTGCAATATGAATTTGTTCATCCAGCTCCTCTGTCCATGTGCCCACTCGAGGAATACCATTGTATCATTTACACTGACGGTTCGGCGCAACCGGCGATTGGATCTAAACATTCTTATTCTGCAGCCTGTACGATTGTGACTGGTTCCATAGTGAACGGCAAGTTTAAGTCCAGTGTGGTCCACACACAGGCACTCGGCGACTGCACCGCCCAATTGGCTGAGCTGCGTGCTTTGGTGCTCGCACTGGAGTTTGCAGATCCTAATGAGACTATTTTGATTGTAAGCAATTCTTTTTACTGTGTACAATCTTTTAATGACAACGTATTCTTTTGGTCACAAAATGAATTCCGTGATTCCAAAGGCAAGACAATTAAGCATAAGATGCTATGGGTTCGGGTGGCAGAGCTGAAAGGACGCCTGCCGCTCACACAAGTATTTCATACTCTTGGCCACCAACGTGTAGGAGTACACACGGTTGGTAACAGCTTAGCTGACGGCAGTGGACATGTGCTTAGTAGCAGCAGTTACAAGATCCATGAGTAAGATTGATGATGACATCTTGGCAGCTACAGCTGCTACAGAAAAGGGAGGTAATTATCCGGAAGGATTCCCTTCCAAATACTCTTATCATTTAAACCCTGATAACGTTCCCTATGTGACAATTAATAACGTTGGTGAGAGGTTGATTCCCAACGCAGACCGCAGGCTTACACCGATAATCACAGCACACGAGGGCATGGCCTCGGCACATGCTGGTGTGTCTGCTACAGTCAATATCTTACAACAACGTTAATGGTGGCGTGGCTTATATAAACAAACACGTACTTATGAGCTTTCTTGTGATATTTGTCAGCAAATCAAGCCTTCTACTGTGAATTGTCCACCACAAACACCGTTATGCATATCCAATAGACCATTTGCTTGTGTTTATTTGGATCACTGCGGTCCATTTTTTTCTGATACTGCCTATAAATTCATCTTAGTTGCAGTTGATTCGTGCACACTTTTTCTATGGGTTTGGCCACAACGCAGCGCTTATGCTCGAACTGTAGTCAGGGATTTGCGTGTCTTTGTGGGAATTTTTGCAGTGGGCACCTTACATTCGGACCAGGATCCGGCGATCGCCTCTAAGGCGTACAAACAATCCATGCGGTCCTTGGGGTTGCAGGTCAATTTTTCGTCTCCATACCGGCCTGAGGGCAATTCTGTTGTGGAGCGCATGAACCGTGACTTAAAGCAATCCTTACGGCTAGAGTCCTAGGCACTGGCAGGAACTGGCTCGCCTATTTGTATAGCGTACAACGTGCACTTAATAATCTCCCTAGAAGACCTCTGGGTGGGCAGACCCCTTACGAATTGCTCTTCAGCATGAAAATGTTTGTGCCAGACCTTGATGGTCTAGACTTGGCGGCTGCGGCTGTCGCTTTTGATGTAGATGAACATTGTGCTGTATTATAGAACCTACAAAACACAAGAGACAGTCTTGCAAAAAAACTTTTACCTGCCGCAGAGGATGGTGCACTGCAGATTCCAGTGATCGGCTGGCTGCCTAAAGTAGGAGAACTGGTCAGAGAGAAGGTGGAGAACAAAAAAGAATTTGGCCCATCATATCGAGCTCCAGTTCTGGTGCTGGGCGTGCAGGGAACTCGTGCAGTTATTTTACCACCACTTCCAGGTCGCAAGGACAACAGATACGTCTCAATTGACAATTGTGAAGCTACACCATCTGGCCGATTCTGAATAGTTTACCTCTGGGTTCATCATATGCCACTATTCCAGGGAATCCTGACACTGCCGTAGAGATGGACTCTGTTGCTAATCCAGTGCTGGCCCTACAATCCACAGATGTCAATGATGAACAAGAATATACTTACCCTACAAGTGAATCTTTTCCTGGGTTCAATGCTGCAGCCAGGAACGAGTCACGTTTTTCCTGTGACTCTCATTCAACATAGACTTTAACCCCAACAGAATTTTCTATTTTTATCTCCTGGTTTAAACGCACTTATTTGTTTCCTTATGGATATATATTTGGCTGGTACTCATTCTTATTTTTCTATTTATGTCCATTGGTTTTGTGACAGTATTTTTTCTTTTGATCAATGGATACTACCTTAAAGAACGCTCTGCTGTACAACTGGTGGATGGAACTTTGGCCCCGCATTCTTCATCGCACATCATGAAGAGGGACCTGACTTTCGTCAACATTACAGCCTGGCCAGTTATGGAAGGAATAGTTTGGGATACAGTCCCGTTTCAAATTCATGGTCCGACAGAGATTGTTAATGTTCCAAATGTACTTTATGTCTCAATGGGTGATGTGGTTAAATATAACATACGTTCGGATGACTGGGATGTGCGGGCAATACAGTCTCTGTTTTCAGATTTGAAATATTATGCAGCATTTGATGCTGAGGACTTGTATTTGAATAGTGCAAATTATGCTGACTTGTTTTGCTATCAACATTATGGCCACCATTATTTGCACAAAGCTTCTACTTTTAAAGCTATTGTTAATTACACTCAATGGGAAGCTTGCCCCGCGCCACCAATAGGGAGTTCCAAAATCTTGTTAGATACATTTACATATTCTACTAGTTTTGATCAGTCGAACCCCGAATCTTACTATTTGACCTTGAATTCTAAATCAAATTCAAAAGTTATGCTTACCCACACTAAATTGTTATACTCTGATTCCTTCATCCTTAAATTGGCGGTGGGTGACATGATCATTGGAAAGATACAGTTGATTTGAAATTAGTTTGGGGTTCCAAAAGCTGGCAGGTGCAGGGCATAGAAGCTTTGTATCGTGCATGTCTTATACCAACGTAAATACTGTTTTTAAACGATTTTATCTATCAGACAACTTGTCTGGGTTTAGCCACGGCTAAACAACTGAAGACTCCTGCTTTACCTTCCCTTGCAGAATATCCTGACTGGAATGATACTACCAATTACACAATTGAGGAGTTACAGTCTTTATATACAAATGCAACATTTAATATCTCAAGTGTTGACTCTATGGGTTGGTTGGTTTGGCAGACCAGTGCAGATGCATGGCAAATGCGTTTACATAACAGGGCTCCAGGTTACACAAAGGATAGACCTGATCCACGATTTACAACAATACATACATTTACAACGTATTCTGTTGGTAAATTATGTCACACTTGGTTACAACACTCTACCTTAGCTTCTGTTAAGCAGCATTTGTCAATGTTATCGGATGATGTGGATTTATCAGATTTCATAAAAGGCCCGATTGGCCCAAGGCCTAAGCGATGGATATATGCAGTTTATAATGAAATTTGGAAAATGTCTCAAATTGAAGCCGCTTCATGTTTAATGGCTATAGACCAAGCTTATCTTGAAAAAGTTCTTGCTGTAGTGGATAACAGTATTAATACCCTTTCTTCCAGGATATACACATTGGACAATATTGTTTCTTCTGTTGTTGATATTGTGCAGGATGATGTATCTGTGTTATATCATGGCCAGAACCAATTGCGCTCTATTATGCAGTTGGCATGGACCTTGCAGACACTTAAAATGGGTCGTGTGCCATGGGACTATGTGAACGCGTCCTCTTTGTTTTTACCTTTTAATTTGACTGATAGACAGCAGTCTATGTCCATGAAAGATGCCACTTATACCCTTTTCCAAGTAGAAAAAGACCCTTTATCATTCTCAGTAGCGGAAACAAACTCTGCTGTTTGGCTCGTTCATGGGGTTATAACACTGCTGTTCTCCTTATTTAAATTTACATCATGCATGAAACATTTTCCCCTATGTCGCTACGAACCATTGGGAAACTCATTCCTTCATGAAGTTTGGTTACTCCCCTTCACGTTTAGATGTTTGCATGATGACATAGAGGTGTATCTGACTGGTGAGTCTTGTGATTCTTCCATTGGACACTCCCTTGTGTGCAAAAATATACAATTGCACGGCGCTTGCAATTTAGAAGCGCCTAATTTAACATGCATTTTAAAAGGAAAACATTCACACTGTTGTCTTACGGCAGTTATTTACTTCTGAATAATGAAAAATGCTGTGGTATGTTAATAGGCATACCGTACATTGTGACTGTGTCACAACGTGTAGTTTGCTGCAAAAATGTGCTGTTTCCTGCACCTCGTGGGAGTCCCGATATCTCAATTTGGCCTTCCATTCCGAACTTGAAGGCAGAGTTCGACAAGCTGAACCAAAAAAGAGCTTTATTGTCCCAGAAAGAAGTTTCTCTCACTTCTGCTCGTGAGACCTATGTCCTGCAGGTGGCTAATACAAGAACAGAAGTTTAAGCACTTTTAAACACTGACCTCCCACAACATTTTGGTGAGCTAATTCATTCTATCTTCAATGCTTTGCATACAACGGGGCTGGCTCATTTTTTTTAAACTGTGGGCTCTGGCCTTGTTACATCTTTTCAAACTATTTTTAGTGTGATCCCGGCTTTTATTCATTCTATTTTTTCCAGCGTCTTCGGCTGGTTGCCGCTAATACTGGCTTTAGCTGCCGGGGTCTTCCTGTTGATTTGCCTGCTGAGAAATGGCTGGCCCTCTTGTGGCCGTTCACAACCCAGCCCAGCTACAGCTGCTTCATAACCGCATGCTTCAGTGCTACGGTACCTTGCCACTGGCCACTCTAAGCGTGGCTTATAATCTGTCTTTCCGATTTCCATGGTACATTTGCTTGCATCCAGTTTTCTCATGCTTGGAGTGTCCTTTCCAATGGGCTTTGGATCTCTGCCTCAAAAACACAGCGTCTCCTGACCCGGACTTTGCCTTACTGAAGAGCCCTCTAGTGTCTCATGAGCAGGACTGTTCTGGTATGGGTCTAATGGCCTGTGCAGCCGTGCTCGGAGTGCAAGCTCAGTGGGATATTGGTGCAGCAGCACATGATTTCCTGCAATGGAGTTACATCGACAAGTTGCCCACCGTTGGTGCTGGAGGCACCCATCATTAATGAGCATGTTTGTTCCTTTGAATTACTAAACTGGGTGGCATCTACTTTTTCAGACGATGACAATGATTTCCTGTTGTAAGCTGTCGCCACTTTTTGCACTTACACACAGATGGATTGATAAGACCAGGCCACCTAGACATTTTTTTTTTCTCTCACTCCATTTCAATATTTTTTTTTTTTTTGTTTTACTTCCAAAAGGATGTTTTTATAGACGAAAGGACCTTTACTCTTTTTCACACCCAATTGACATTCTTCTCTTCCAGGTCGCATAAGCTCTTTTTGCACTGACTTTTTGAACTCTGTGTTCTACTTCGATTACTATGTGTAGGACTGCCCAAAGGGAGGGTGTCGTGAGGGTTTAGGGGTGCCAGCGGACGTTGCTAAGTTAGCATTAGTTTGTGCTTTGCATCACCGCCATCTGGCCGCTTATGCACACGACACTACATGCCTTGGTTCCCGTAAACACTCTTGCTCGTGCTGCTTCACATGGGAACTGTCTGCCTTTCAGCATTTCGGCTGTGCTTTGTGTTCTAGTCTGTACACCGTGATCAAGGACAGAAAACAACTTCACTGGTTAATCGGCTTTGGTCTGTCCCACACACATATAGACATAACATGGAACACAGCTGCGCTACTGACTTTTCGGGTGTTTTTAATATGGCACGAGATGAAAGTTAAGAAACTTGGGAGAAAACCTTTACAGACGAAGAGCTGTGCTTGTCCGGAGATGTAAATCCTATCATCTAAGACTGGAGGTAGGGGGTTCCGCTGTCCAAGCCCAGAGGTCTTCCACTTATACAATAAACATAGCTTGTAGCACGGGGAGGGTGGTAAAGTGCTATAAGGCTACATCCACTGTCATTATAATATGCTGTCCCCGTTCATATTATATGGAATTGTAACTATGCTGATTATATTGTTTTTATGCATTTCTTTGCTAATGCTAGCACGTGTACTGCATTACAGAGCATGTTAGTTGAAATATACATTTTAAACTATACAGTGTCTCTGGTTACTCACATTGTGAACAAGTATGAGTATCTAAGCAAAAGAGTGTCTTGTTCCCATGAATTCTGAGAGGCCCTGAGTTGCTTGTTCTAGGATATCCAATCATTGGTAGCTCCGCTGTAGTACGGAGAACGAATGGGATACTATAGCTAGCGGGATAGGGGTTCTGGGAACTGAGGCGTGTTTTTGGTACACCACAATACACCGAGGTCCTGGTTTCCTGTGCATAGTTCTGTGTATGTGCAGAATCCCTGCAACAACATGCACCGAATTTTGAGCCTTCAGAAACTTTGATCTCGTCGAGACAAGCTATCCCGGGCCTGCTGCGAACTAGTGGGCACAATCCCAGAGCGCACCCGAGACTGATGCGACAGATGCCGCTACGGAGTGGGCGTCTCGCCCATCTGCTTGGACCTGAGGTCGATAGTCGTGGCCCCCGTGGGGGTACAACTGGGGGCAGTCTGGACTGCTGGCCGAGACGGAGGCGGAGCGGGCCCGCAGGGGCTAATGCGCTGGTAAGTCCTGCTGTGCGGCCCTTGACTTGCGCTGCACGGCCTGGCGCACATGAAGGGCCAGTGTGAATGTTGGCGACCCTGCGGGCAATCAATGAAGGGCAGTGCAAGGCCAAGCACAGAAGAACTGCCCTGGGAACCGCATGGTCACTGCTGCGGATCTCCGCACTGCTACACCACCGCAGGAATAATTGCCGAAGTAAGCCCACAGCAACTACTCTGCTGCTTGGACATTGAGGTGTGTGGGCACTGGTGAAAGTGGTCCCGCTGTGCCCCCCAGGTTCAGAATAAGGGCACGCACAGCTGCCGCATGCTTTGACACGCTGGATGACTCGCGGGCTGTGATGCAGATAACACACTGCTTGCTCTTCCTTGGATCAGCTTGAACTGTTGGGGCAAACCCAGAGACCACTAGTGCTACTTCAGGGGGGATATTGCGACTACCCAGCCTACCCAGCATCATGCCCGTCGAACTTCACAGCCATGGGCAAAGCCGATATAAAACAGCCGAAACTGACATTTGACAAGAGAATAACACGTCAATTAGAGAGTGGGTCCGGCTGGCACCACAGCGGGAGAAGCCGAGATGGACGCAACACAAGAGGATGACCTCCAATCCATGCTAAAAGACGTGAAAGCCAGCCTGCTGGCAACCAACTCCAAGCTAGACTCCCTCGCGGCTCGTTTGGACCAGGTTACCCAGTGGGTCGAAAAGCATGAAGCCCGGATTGATGCCCTTGAGACCAGAGTATTTTGGCAGTGAACTCTCTAGCATGTGCCTCATCGAGCGGGCACATCGTTCTCTCGGCCCCAAGCCACCGGTCGGGGCGCAGCCGTGTCCAATTCCGGCCTGCCTTCTAAACTACTGTGACTGAGACACAGTTCTGAACATGGCCCACGAACTTGGATCCGTTCAGTATCAAGGCAACACAATATCCCTGTATTCGGACTTCACTCAGCTGCTCCAGGCGGCACGGAGGGAATTCGTTCCAGCCAAGAAACTACTCCAACAGTCAGGAATAAAATTCACTCTTTTCTATCCAGCAAATCTAAGGGTGTAATCCAAAGGCAAATCTCTCATCTTCATGGATGCAAGGGCAGCACTGAAATTCGCCAGGCAGGCGGTAAAGTCACGAAAAGCCCCAAAGCCAGGGGGTGGCACATCGCTGTAAGGTCACCTGATTGAAAATGACTTAACGTACTGTCTCCAAAGTCTGACACGGTTTGTTTCTATTACAATACACGACACTCCTGATAAGGGCTTTTTCCATATAATGTCTCACAGTCAGCCTGACCACAGCACATGTTAAGTCTTTTGCCACATTACCAAAATGCTGTGACATTAATTCCTGTTTATATAGACAATGTAGAATCACAATCCGAGACACTCCATGGCTCAGCCATCCAGCCTTAACTGGCAGGGCTGTCCACCAGCAACTCCTCGTTCCCCACGGGATAATTCCCTTTGAGCCTTTTTGCTATTTTGAAATGACTGTTTTGTTGGGGGTCAATGGGGGGGATACTTACACAACCTAATAGGGTGGTTGGTGTGGGAGGGGGGTGGGCAGGGTTAAGCTGTTGTTGTTTAATACCGCAAAATGTGTTGCTGAAGATGATGTTGGTGTATGCTCCCACCAAGTCACAAGACACAGGTTGCCAACCCATAGGGGTATACTGCCATGGCATACATTTTTATCCGCCTCGTCTACCACATAGGAAGTCACTCACCGGGCCATTAGCCCCGGATTCAGAACCGAGACGATCCTGCTTAAGCTAGCATGGCTTCATTAAATTGCATCACCTAGAATGTATGTGGTCTGAATGACCATAAAAAAGTGTGGCTAGTTCACTCATATTTGCCCAGTCACAAAGTCGACATTTGTCTCCTACAGGAGACCACCTGAGAGACGCATCCCAGTCCAGGTTGAAGTCTAATAGAGGGGGGTCATATACACATCTGCCTACTCCAATTACTCACGAGGGGTGGAAAATCCTAATACAAAGAGGTCTCCCATGGACAACAGATCGAGTCATAACAGACCCAGAAGGCCACTACATTATACTGAAGGGTGGGCTTTACGGGAAACAAATAACAATAGCAAACACATATGGACCCGACCCAGACAACCCCGATTTTTTAAATCAGGTGTGGCTGGGGATCCAGACACTGGGAAGCTCTGCGATACTCTGGGGTGTTGATTTCAATGTTGTCTTGTCGGAACACGCAGAGAGGGTGGGCTTGTCTCGTACCCATCACCCACAGTTGGCCACCACACTTCGCACCATCATGGACGATCACTACCTTGTGGACACCTGGTGCTTACTAATCCCAGATGCCAGAGAGGGCACCTGTGTGTCACAGCAACATGGAGCATGGTCCAGATTGGATTTTTGGCTCACGTCCAGGGACATGCACTCCTGGGCCATTGAGGTTATACATCATCCACGCACACTGTCGGACCATGCACCGGTGGTGATCAAGCTACAAATCCCGTAACCATACACACAGCCCTTCACATGGCGTCTACCCCCAAATGTGCTACTCGATGCTGTGTTTAAAGAAGAGGTACGAAAAACATAATTGAATTCTTCGAGCATAACACAGACCTCGTGGATTCAGTGGGCACAATATGGAAGGCCTTTAAGGTCGTGATTCGCAGGGCTTGCATAGCCCCACAGTCAGGGGTTCTGAAAGACATTCAGAACTTCTTCACAAAACTAGAGGGGGAGATCTGGAACCTGGAGTGCCAGTACTTCCAATCCCAAGTACCTGAATTACTGGCTAAAATACGAGAAAAACTACCGGCATTCCAAGATAAGGCCGAAAGAGAAACCAAATTCCTACACAAACACGCACAGGCCTGCATATACAGGAATGGGGACCGACCTGGAAAGACGCTGGCAAACTTACTATAACCTCCCAGGAGCTCCTATTATGCCACGAACTCCATTTTCCTGACATGCCACCAGTCCACTCACCAACGGAAGTTCTGGCCTCAATGAAAAACTTCTACACCCAACTATACACCTCAAAGTCAGCCCAATTAGACTTGAGATACCTGAACTCGATAGAGCTATTGTGGCTGAGCGGGATGCATCGAGAATATCTGGATGAGCCTTTCACTGCTGAAGACATACAGCAAGTCATCAAAAGCCTGCCTGGGGGTAAGACCCCCAGGGCTGATGGACTTACCTCAGCATTCTACAAAGAGTATGCGTCACTATTGGCCCCTCGTCTGCTGGAAGTATATCAGGAGGCGCTTCAAAAAGATTCACTTCCACCATCAATACGTGAAGCAGTCATTATTATGCTGCTCAAGCCAGGCAAAGATCCGACGTCAAGTGACTTCTACCGCCCACTCTCCCTAATAAATATAGATAAAAAAATGCCACTTAGGCATTTGACTCCTTAGAGTGGAAATTCCTCTTCATACTTCTGACTCGGCTGGGAATGAGTCATACTTTTATAAAGCAAATTAAACTTCTATATGCTTTACCCACCACTAGAGTCAAAGTAAACAGGCTAATATCCGATCCCATCACAATCTTGCGGGGCGCCCACTATGCCCCAAATGTTTTGCTATTGCCACAGAGCTGCTTGCAGCGCGACTGAGGCAACACCATGCGAACAGGGGTATGGGCTTCACAACCGGAGGCCTGATTGTGTCCATGTATTCAGATGACCTCACCCCAGCTGTACACTTCGCATCCGTTACCAGAGAGCTTGTGCATTATGGGGGTATATATTGGGTTCACATCAATGGGGCCAAATCTACCCCTCTTCGCTGACGGAAGGCACAGTTGCCTTCGAGTCAGAATTCCCTATAGCTTGGACTGATGGCTCAGCGCGATACCTGGGCACCTGGGTAAGCAGGGACATACAAGAGATCTGGACTGCCAATTATGGCAGGGTAATGACATGGATAGAGGAAAGAATCCATAGGTGTAAGTGTCTGCCCCTGTCCCTCTCAGGTCGCATCACCATTACTAAATTGATAATTCTCCCTAAATTGCTGTATCTCTTCGTAAACATACCCATGCCCATAACTGCACAATTCTTCAAGTGCCTCAAATCAAACATGGTTGAGCTAGTCTGGGCAGGGAAGCAGCCCAGGGCGTTCTGGGAACTTCTCAGACTACCGCTAGCACAGGGCGGCCTTGGGGCCCCAGACCAGTGCTATATGCCTATTGTGCTCAGGCCCAATTCCTTCACGACTGGCAGCATCCAACGCCATTTCAACCACATGTAGCTATTAAAATAGACCGGGTTACCCCCCTACCCTTAACAACAGCACTCTATCAAAGCTACAAACCCTCCAGGCAAGAAATAGGCACGATGGAAGCACTGTGCTGGGCTTGGGGTGTACTCTGCAAAAGGGCAAACCTGGATGTGTTATATGCACCATCCATACCGCTAGCCAACAACCCACTAATTGCCCCGTTAATGGAGCAGTTTGCACGGGTGCGCACACACTGGCATGGCATCAACACATTCACCAACCTGTATGCAGATAGCCAATTCCCCAATTGTAGCAAATGTGCGATTCACCTCAGCGATTGCCACTAGACACGTTACTATACCTCCAGCTTCGGGTAGCATGTCGAGCAAGACATCACACATTCCCCACTGCCCACCACCACTTCCAGTGCTGGAACATATGCTCACAGAACCATCGTCCCATAAATTAATTACTCGCATCTACTCTATCACGCAGTGCACATCTCCGATCACTACCCCAGAGCGCTTGGGATGCAGACATTGGCGCTACTATCTCTGATGCACAATGGACCTTTTGCTGCGGCCAACTAGAGCAGACATCCCCGAATTACAGCCTCAGACAAATACATTTCAAATTCCTGCACCGCTTATATCGCACCCCGGTTCAACTAGATTGCATAGGCTTATGGCCTGACACTAAATGCTGGCGATGTGGTACACTACACGCAACTTTCCTGCAACTGGCTTGGGTGTGTCAGCTTGTAGCTGGGTTCTGGGTGGAGGTGCTTCGACACATAAAGGACATAACAGACCAGAAGCTGCCAAGAGCCCCACTAGTGGTGTTGCTGGGATACGTGCGTGACATTCCTACTGCAGGTCGGCGACTCACAGCACTTTTACTTCTGCTGGCCAAAAGATGGGTGGCTATTCACTGGGGAAGTCATCGAACCCAACCATAAAAACCTGGGTACCATATGTTACATATTGCAGAGACCAATTGAAATGCTACTGGGAACTTTTGCCAGCCCGATCTCGCCCCAGAGACATTTGGTCCCCATTCACATGTTGGCTCCACTCTCTAGATGGAGATGCACCATAATAGGCACCGGACAAGCACAACACACCCTGGTCTGCAAACACTGCGCTGTAACTTTAGGAACTGGCTGGACGCTGCTGACTCCCAGCAATAAAGCTCGTTTCCATGGACACATGCGGTCTCCACTGAGCTGAGGGTCTGCTGGGTGGCTTAGACATACGGACAGAGGCAACGTTGAGTGTACTGCACAGGTATGCTGTGGCAAGATTCAGATCTCCTGGTTGCAAATAGCCAAGCCTATGTAAAGCACATACATATCGGGTAATTTAAAAAATGTGTGATCATGTAATGCATTTGGATTGACAATATTGGGCAAGCAATTGCGGTTGCTCTATGTTTATAACTGAAAACTCAATAAATCAAATAAAAAATATTTGTGACAGAGGCACTATGGAGAGATAAGGGGCACTGTTGGCCAAGGGTGGTGAGGGAAGCCGTGAAGAACGAGGTCATGTGGCACTAAGAAAGACTGCGAAATCTGCTGGTCCTGAGAGAGTGAGTAAGTAATGTCTGTCACTGTGCTGTTTGAGATTAATAGGTATGTCCAGTTGGAAAGGTGTTATCAGTTTAGACTGTATGTATGTCTGAACTTTAATAGCACATTGCTTATTTTATGTTAGTGACAATCCTTGACAGTATTTTAAGTAGGCGGAGTTAATGTATGGTGATTATGTCGGTTGGGTGGAGTGGGCGGAGCTTTGGGGCAGTGGGTGTGGCAAATTTTCAAGAAAGTAATTGATATCTGTGCTGCAAAGTGCCCCTGGAATTTTGTTTCAAATGTTGGCAGCTATACACCTCATGAATTAAGAACTCTGGGGCATATTATCAAGTACGGCGTTAAAATTATCGCCGCTTTAGCGGCAGAACACTGAAGGTTTGGGTAAAACAGACGTAGGGGTAAAGGAAAGAGTTCTTCTGTTCCCCCGTGCCTGTTTTGAATGGATTCCTGCTCCACGATCGCGGGTGAGGCCCATGATTGTGGAGCAGGAATCCATCCACTGGACCACCTGGAATGATTCTTTTTGTTGTTGAGGGTGTGACTCCTTAGTCAAGGGTCGCTCCCCTGGGGGCATGTGTAGCCGTGATTGCCCCCCTCCCCTGGGACTGATTTAGCCATTTACTAGGCCGATCAGACCCCACCCCCCCGGGGGGCCAAAAACCACTAGGTGCCAGGGATTTAAATTTTGGGAGACCCCTTGGACAAGGGTCTTCCCAAATTTTCCTGTGATTCTGCACTCCCTGGAGCTACACCTTCTGTTTTTTTCGTGCAATCTAGCCCCCACGGGGGTCGAAACCCACTAGGAGCCAGGGATTAATTGTTTAATAATTACGGGGAGCGAATATTTTGGCTATTGCTGCCCCCTTGGAGGCAGATCGGCCTTATATTTTTAGGCCCATCTACCCCCAAGGGGGGCAGAAACCACTAAAGAAACAGGGATTTTATTGTATATGCCGCAAAATGTATTGGGGAGTGGCCCCTTGGGCGAGGATCGCTCTTTTTTTTGAGGATGAATGTTTTGGCTATTTCTGCCCCCCTTAAGGGCAGATCAGCCTTATATTTTTAGGCCCAGACCACCAGGGAAAGAGTGTGTATGTGATATACTTTGGCTGATGGTCTGCTTGTTTTGCCATCATTTGTGATTATCACTTTTTTCTCCTTTTCATTTTAGTGCAAAGCTTTTTGTTTTACCTTGGTGTAACTTGTGCTTGCTGTTTCGGCACTGGTAGAGCTGCAGTTTGTGTAGTTGCAAGTGTTTGGTAAGGAAATGTTTCTTTATATTGTTTACTTCAAATGAGTATCAATGACCTGCTTGAATGTGTTTTTTGGAAATGTTGTAATAAAAGCAGCCTATTTAGCTTCTCTTTGAATGTGTGCGACATTTTCCTTGTATTTGTGCACATTGTGTATTGTGTTGCCTTGTGTGTAATTGTCTTTTGTTTTCTTTTCTAGTGGGATATAATTGGTGCTTGCTGTGTCAGTGAAGAGTAGGTGCTGGTGAGTCTAGCGGTCTCTGGCAAGTGAGTGGTATTATTTTACAGTATACGGGTCTGTGTATGCTTTGTATTTATTGACTTCACCTTGGAACTCCTATTGGCCAGTAGTTTTTCTTTTTGTTTCATAAATCCGCACTTTGTTTATTACTTTTTTGACACAGTGTTGGGTACTGTCTCAAGTTACTTGTATAACTTAGTATTATGGCTAGCCACAGGATGACTTCTAAGAAGGTTGTTGGCATGCTTTTAGAGTCTTCTTCTGACCATGATTATGAGATTGACTCTGCATCTGAGGCAAAGGAGGAAGGTCAAGATTCTAGCAGTTAATTTTATGTCCGGTAGGAATCATCTGATGATGAATCTATTCTCAGTGCAGATGAAGTGCAACTTTTAGAGGAAGACAATGGTGTGCCAATTGTGGTAAATAAAATATTACGCTCTCAGAATTTTTCAGAATATCAATAGGATCATGCATAAAGCAAGAGGCTGAGTCTGTGGTATCAGCTTCATAAAGGGCTTTATTCCAATAACTCGAGTCAAAGGGAGAATATTTCCATCACCACTAAGGATCTGGAAAGGGACTCAAAAGTATTCTCAATATATTCTCAAAACATTATTCACAGAGTACAGTATATATACATTTCTCAATTGTACGTAAGCAAAAGAGCAAGAGAGAATGAGATAAGAGCATGTGGGCGTGTAAGTAGGCGTGAAGGTGGGCGTCCATGTGGGCGTCCACTTGATGATAATAGGTAATTTGTCATAGGTGGGTGGATACCTGGAGGGGGTTGCGTGATCTGCTGGAATTGTACTGGAACTTTGCCTTACTTGTGCTCAACTCGAGCATGACGTGTAACTGACGTGGGGGGTGAAGGGGACTTGACATTTAGCTCTACATGTGGAGACAAAAAGTCTGGGGGGTCAAGTCAACCTAATCCCAAATCATATCTAACATCCTATGTTTAAAGAACTATGTTATCCACAAGGGAAGGGCTCTCGGACAAAATCTATTCTATACTGACTGTGAGTGCGTGCACAAGCGTCTAAGTGTCTACATGAGATGCGAGGGGCAGAAATCTTCCATGGTAACAGGGCTATGAATTACTTGCATGAAGACAGAGAAGCCGGGCCCTTAGCTCGGTAGCTGGAAGAAATGTTTACTTAAACTACTAGACAGGAATGCATCGGATGAGGAACGAAGCAGATAATCTTGAAGGTGAAATACAGTTTTTGGCAGGCAAGCAGACAGGCTGAGTCAGGCACCGTTAGCTGCGCAGGGAGTGGGACAAAGTTCATGGATACAGATGCGAGCTCAGACTGGAGCTGTCAGAGGTAGAAAGCAGGGAAAGGCTTGATGGTAGCATTCAGGGCCTACTCGCCTGAACTGCAAAATGGAGTAACTGAGCCATATAAAGTTGGTGGCCTTTTGTACTTAGGAATCGAATATCCGGCCCATTCATGGCGGATCTGAAAGAGGACATGTTGACGGTGGACGCACATGTGTTTGCGTCTTCATAACTAGAACTGGAGGGAACATACATGTACTTGTAACATATACATGGAACCGTTGGGGTCTAAGATAGGGGACATAACTGATCAGAGAAATCCACATTTCCACATTCCCTCCTTGTCCCCTACTTGGCCCTTAGGAGATATCAATCTTCATTAATCCATTGATCTGTTCATGTAACATCATTTGCTCTTCTTTTTTCTTCCGGGATGAATGAAATTTTGGTGGTGGAATACACGATGTGGCACACAGACCACAAATCGCTGGTCCACATTGTAGGCATAAGCAGCAACTGAATAGTATGAGAAAGCCAATACCTAGGAAGGATAGGACCCTCCGTCCAAAGGTAGATAATACACTCCAAAACCAACCGGACCAAGTCCAGGTGCCTGGATTCTGGTGTATCTGGCTTACAATCTTATGAAGGCGAGTTATGGCTTTATATACAGATGGCGAATTTTCTGGTATGAAAATGCAACAGATTATTCCGATGACCCTACAAGCTCCGCCCCTATCGGCCAGGATAACGTCAAGGACAAGACTATTTTGAAGCACAACAATCCGCATAGCAGACTGCTCTTCTGTTAAATTGCCTAAGGCGGAAATAGTTTCGTTCACTACTGCTTCAAGGGTTTCTTGTTAATCTACGTATCAGCTTACTATTGGTAACTGTACCTATATAGGGAAAGAAACCTTTATTGAAATCTGTGTATTTTTCCCATGCTGTTTCAGTGTAATCGACAATTGGGAGATCTCTCTGCTGTCTATTGTGTACTAAATGAGTATTTCTATGATAATCAGGAGGAGCTAGGAAAACAGGTGGTAGGAGGAATGCTATGTAACAGGTACCATCCCAATCTAGAGGTAGGCGTATATATGCGGTCTGGCCACATATAAAGTAGGAATGACGAGAAGCTCTAAATGTAGACTTGCCTTGATCACTGAATTTTATTACAGTGGTGCATTTACTATGGCCCATGTGTATGGAGCCATTCTTTCTTATACATAATTCCCCTTTTACTGGGAATACGGACATGGCGGGCAAGATTGGTGTAGCTTCAGATTCAACGTTCAGGATCATGAGGTTAAGTGTAAAATTACCTAATCCATATACTTCATTTTCTAGATCAGTTCCTGTTCTTTTGGGAAGTCCCTCCTTGTTAGGGTAGCAGACTTTAAGCAAAACTAAGTTCAGGTTTCCCCATACCCAGTTGTCTTGATAAACTGCGGAATTCGAATCTACGGAATTAATCAAACTAAACCATGCTCCACAGGAGCCATTGTGTGTGAACGGATAGAGAAAGAGGGGCAAAACTCCCTTATAGTTCTGATAGGGGGGGGAGTCGGCCACAGACCCAGCAGTCTGTAGCATTGCTAGTCTGATGTGAATGGTGCAGCATCTGAATAAAGGTATTGTTGCGTAAGGCAAGTCGATATGATAGCTCATAGGATGGCAGATCACTAAATGTGTGCTTTATGGTATCATTAGTGGAGGAGTATAAGAGTGAGGCAATAGGAGGAAAAATAGCATGTAGTATTAAGCTGATACATATTATCGTGATGCACATCTTGCTCTTTTTTTTTATCAATGTTATTGTCCAAGATCTTATGCAAGCCAGAATACATGTTCAACCGCTTCACCACCTAGTGGACTTAATTGATCAAACGGGTTCTGACTTTTTAGATCTAAGTTTAGCTTTGTGGAAACTGCTGGGGAGTCTCCTCTAGAAAATGGTGTTCAAAATCCAAAATCCAAGTTCAAAGTCTTTTTCCTTTGTAAAAGAGTGGTGAAGGTGCACTTTGACTTTAACGGCCGTCCCCGTGGTCCAGAGCACTGACTTTGGCGCCTTCCATCCAGGAGCGATGGAGTATTCTTTGACCTGGGTGTTGTCAGGGAAGGCGGCAGCAACCTGCGAACAACAAGAGAGTAGTGCAGACATCAAGGAAGCCAGGTAATCTGTCAGCATGTTATTATCAACATCAGTAATCTTTTAGGCATTGGAGTGCCCCACATATTTGGTGGTCTACCAAAGACCACTTCATAGGGAGATAAGCCTGTTCTAGAATGAGCTACCATTCGCATGTAAAAGAGGGCAACCGGCAGGGCTACCATCCAATCTACACCTTTGTCTGCGCAAATTTTTAATGTCCGATTATGTCTTTCTACAAGGCCTGCTGCTTCAGGATGTCGCACACAATGGAATTTCCAGGTATACCCTAACACAAGGGACACCTGCTTCATTAGTACCAGGACATATTTGTAACCTCTACATCTGTTTATTTGGATATAATCCATTTGGAGCACTTCAAAAGGGTGGTCAGGTGGATGGAATCCACCTTGTTCCATCGGAATGCCTTTACCTGGATTGAATTGGCAACAGATCATACATGTTCTGACCTTTTGTTTCGCTGCTGCACGCAGGTGCTTGTTGAACCATATATTCTGTAAGCTATCTATCATTGCTTTCTCTCCTAAGTGTGCAGGACTATGTGCGGTATTTATAATCACTTGTACCATCGAATCAGGAAGAAGCCATGTGGATTTGCCCTTGTCATCCAACCCTGATCAGTCAGCACCCCTCCTTGTTCCGACCATTTCTTTAATTCGTCCATAGTAGCATGTGTCTGAATGTCTTGTACATCCCTGGAAGGATCCCTAACTGTCATGGCTTTGGACAGTGATAGTATCTGTGATTTTGTCATGTCTAGTGGGGTCTGAGCTGTCTGTTTAGCTGTTCGGTCTGCCAGATCATTGCCTTGGGAAATGGTATCTGTGGCTCTAGTATGTGCTTTACATTTTAGGATAGCTATGGCTGTTGGTAAATGTATTGCTTCCAGTAGGGCTTGAATATGGGGGCCATGCTGTATCTTGGCCCCATGAGAGGTCAAGAAACCTCTTTCTCTCCACAGAATCGGTGTAAATGTTTACTCTCAGGTGCTTAGCTCTTATGCACGCTTGTGTCAGGGCGATGAGCTCTGCTGCTTGTGCTGACAATATGTCTATTCTTTTAGTCTCTATTATTACAGTATCAGTAGTCACTGCATATGCTGCCACTAATTCTCCCGCCCCTGTCCTCATGCATGAGCCGTCAACTTATAGTGTTAGGTCGGGGTCTGGGAGTGCAACGTCTGTCAAGTCTTGTCTTGGTTTAGTCACGGTATGTATTACTTCAACACAGTCGTGTGGTGAAACGCTTTCTGTACTGGAGGGCAAAAGGGTAGCAGGATTCAGTATGTTGCATCGTCTGATCTCTATGTGTGGTTGAAATAACGTTGGCTCATAGCCTGTCAGTCTAGCTACAGTCAGGTGTTGTGTTTGTGTCCGGTTCAAGAGAACCTCTACTGCGTGTGGTACTTGTACTGTCAGAGGGTGGCCCAGCACTATCGAGTCACTTTGTCTTATGGCTAAGGCCGTTGCTGCAACAGATTTTAGGCACGCAGGCAAAGCCTGTGCTACTGGGTCTAATGTACTAGAAAAATAAGCACAGGGCTCGTGTTTTCCTGCATGATCTTGTGTTAGGACAGATAGTGCTGTTCCATCCCGCTCTGTCACAAAAAGCATAAACGATTTGTTGTAATCAGGGTTTGCTAAAACTGGTGCTTGACATAAAGCTCTCTTTAATTCTTCAAATGCCACAGTGTGTTCTTGTGTCCAAGAGAGGACTTAAGTAGAAACTGCCTCCTGTGTCGTCAACTGTATTAGGGGCTTGGCTATGTAAGCATACTGGGGAATCCACTGCCTGCAATATGAAGTGAGGCCAATGAATGCACGTACTTCCTTTTGTGTCTTGGGCTGTGAAAAACCAGAAATCAATTGAATACGTTCCGGTGCCCACAACTAATTCCCCTGAAAGATCACAATAAAACATGAGAAAAAGGGGAAAGCACCATACCTATTTCCTCGGCTTAATTTCTAAGGGGGCTAATTTCTAAGGGGCTTAATTTCTTAAGGGGCTAGCGGGAAGCGAACCTCCTCAGGGGCCAGCAGAAAGCCAATATTCTCCTCCTTCCCCCCCTTTTTGACAGGAGGAAATCTGAAACAGATTTCACTGCTGTCAAACACTATCAAACCCTGTGTCTTGTCAACACTATTAATCCCTGTGTGTAGCTACTGGGCGTAAGCAAAATTATAGGAGATACACAGCGTAATTGAAACGGCGAGAAATCCTTCAAATTAATGTACAAACCTCATTGTGTTAGCTCATAAGCTGGCCAAATGACATCTCATATGCAAATGTCCCTATTACATGAACCTACACCAACCTGAAGTCAATATTAATGCTAGGAGGCCCTAATAGGAATGCTAAATTACCTAAATATTCGGAAAACCAAGTTTAAGAACAGTTGTTAATGTTGATAATTAATAATTTATCTGCTAAAGAAATCAGTCATTTTGCAATAATTTCCACCTATACAATAAACAGCCTAATTTAAAAACAAGTCAACTTTTGGGGCCACCACTTACAAGAATGAGCTTACTAAAGCAAACTTTAAAAAGGAAATCCTGTCAGATATTTTCTCATTACCCTAAATACCGAGCCTCATTTGTCACTCTGTGGTGGCAGTCCTTATTTAAAACAGGCCTTTCAAGAGTTAAGATGCGAGTGCACAGATCATAACTGTTCCTTAATGTCCAATCTGGAAACATATGACCGAGGCTGCCTGTCTATAAGAGAAAGGCAGTCATGTGATACATATTTTAGTCTTGCATAACTTTTCCTTCTTTTATTCATCTCCAATACCAATTAGACATACACTGATAACGTGTTGTCTGCTATTTTGACAGCATGATAAAGGTAATATCACGTCTGTGAAATTTAGTAATTGTGAACAAGTTCCAGCCAAGCGCTGTGCAAAGATCGCCGTCGTCACGACTATCTCTGTACTTGCACAGGAGAACTTTGTATTAAACGCTAAACAGACTGGTCAATACAACACAAAAACAAAACATATATAAAATACATATGCCAAGCCATCAGTATACCAAGCACAGAAAGCATAGACAATTACACTAACATATATAAATGAGCAGTGATGCGCAATTACAGTACCTACAGCTCAGAGGCGAACATTCTGGCCTGCTTAATTTGTCAGGCTTATAATCAATAACTGATTTACCTAGGCATATACACCCTCATCTGAAATCACCGTGTCAAGTCTGACACACAGAATCAGCAATAATAATCAAAAACGAAGAACACACGAACCTGTTTGTTTTCTTTTATAAAAATGAGCTATGCATCTTTGTACACAATGTACCCTCATGTCCTAGTCGAAGATGCATCTCCCATCTTTCCTCACAGACCCGTAACCACTGGATCATTTATCCAATGCAACTGGTGGCAGCTTGTGGCCACAATTCAAAAATGTCTGAATTTGAAAATCGTTTTTATATAGGCATATAGCCCTTAAAATTCCAAGCAAGAGCAACATTTTACTTTCTGGCCAGAAGCAATATAACATTTGCTAAAAAATAAAACAAATCTTCTCCATAGACATTTCCTCGGAGCACTTGTTTTGCACAGAATAGAACAAGGGAATCTTTCTCGACTTACATTTCTCAGCTGCCCTGTCTTATCAGAGAAGCTAAAAATAGCCCCTCAGCGCGGCCTGAGCCTGGGCTGCCAGCCATCTTTTTTTGTTTTTCCTACTCCTGGCCCCCAAGGCTCTCCGGCTGCAGGCATTACACAGATGCGATGTCAGAGAAGCTTTCTAAGCAGTGCCTCTGTTCTGCTCCTCTCACCGGCCCCCACCTACACTGGCTACAAGGTCAGAAACTGTCTCCGATTTCTGTATCACATTCTGCTCTACACAGCCCCCACCTTCTCCTCACTCTGAAGCTGTCAAAGACAAAAAGACTACTCAATTCCATAAAAACTGCAATAATTCGCCCAATTGAAAAATTATTTTTACATACAATTTGCACTCAGGGGGTCATAATCTTACCGACTTGACCCAGCACATTGGCTCACTGGACCACCAAGAACACAAACCTGTATTCTTGAACAATTTGCAAATTCGAAATACCCACAATTCTTTTTTCAAGCTAAACTTTTCAAAAATTACTTTTTCGTTAACACTTTGTACATTAGGGGTGTCATCAAATCACAGGTGTTTCTCCTTCTCTAGCTACACCCCTCTCAATTTCCTATTGACAACGTAGTCAAATGTTGGACCATGTAAACACCAGCTATGCGCTGTTCATTTGGTGGGTGGCTCAAGAACCTTTGGGCTACTATATCATTATTATATGTATCGTGGTACTTGCGGCGGCACTCTAACTGGTCCTTCTACTGGGGCCACTCTTGCTAGGTCCTCTGAAAGGACGGGATAAATACCAGCAACGTCAGTATTTCTTTCTCTGTCAGCCTGCGCTCATTTTACCAGCTCCACTCCCTCCTATAACATCTTTTCCTTGTCTTTTCCAGACTCCAGTCTACTTCTCTCTGCTTCGTGAAACACTTACTCTGTCCTCCTATGTGACTCCTTGCGCCAAAACTCAATGGCATCCTTCCAAGCTGGTCTACATTTTCTCTTTCATAAGAGTGTTTCGTTGTCTGTCTACTTGTTCTGCTTTTACTCGGATACCTTCCTCAACTAATACTATTTCTCGGGCTTTCTCTGAATCCTCCCTACTATTCTCTTCTTTTCTGAGCGCTTTCTCTGTGCGTCTATGCAATTCTTTACGCCATAATTCAATGTCATATTTCTGTGACTGTCTGGCTGTCTTTTTCCATAACTCTTCTTCTACTCTCATGATGCAATCTGCATCCCAGGTCCCAGCTGCGGGCCACCTCTGATTTTCTGGTAATTCCTTGGTATAGTCTACCCATAAATCAAGAAATAATACGGCATCTAGGCCATGTTTATGATACATGAAGTACCCTGGAGTGTCCCTAGGAGGAATGGGAACAGCTTCTTCGAGTACCCCTTTTCTAGTTTTGATCTGTCTTAACTTTGAAAAGAGCGGCATATTGAGAACTGATCTGATACTTAATCTTAAGCACACTTAATACAACTAAACAAAAATAATGAACAATAATGAACAGTCATTCACCCCACAATATGCAGAACGTATCTAAAACATTTAACATTTGACATTTAACATTTAACATTTAACAGTTAATGAACAATAACGATGGCCATTAGGGAAACTAGTCACTTAGCATACTTGACATACTAGATATACTGCTAAACAGTACAGATACACTGCTGAAACAGTGCAGACCGGATTTGTGTACCCAAACCCGTCTTGACCGGCACAACCTATGTGCACGTCAGAACGCCTCCCCGGCAATGGTACTCACCGGGTAGCTCGGAACGGAACGGAAGGCCTCGGAACGGAACTGAACTGAACTGGACCGGACTGGACTCGACGCGGAACTTCGGAACTTCGGAACTTCGGAATCTGGTGGGCCTCTGTATACCTCGGACACAGCTCTCTCGCAGGTGGGCTCTGGGTAGGACAATCTGCGTTCCTCACCGCCTCGTATGGATGCCTGGTCGCAGTCTGTCCCCTTCGTTGGCCTGAGGGAGTTGGCGGGAAGACCCGCGACGTGCGCGCTTGAAGTCCATCACGGCTATGGAAGGGGCAAAACTGGACCTTCATCTCCGGCGTGTGGGGAAAGAGATTAAACTGTTCGGGCGCCATTATGTGGTAAATAAAATATTACGCTCTCAGAATTTTTCAGAATATCAATAGGATCATGCATAAAGCAAGAGGCTGAGTCTGTGGTATCAGCTTCATAAAGGGCTTTATTCCAATAACTCGAGTCAAAGGGAGAATATTTCCATCACCACTAAGGATCTGGAAAGGGACTCAAAAGTATTCTCAATATATTCTCAAAACATTATTCACAGAGTACAGTATATATACATTTCTCAATTGTACGTAAGCAAAAGAGCAAGAGAGAATGAGATAAGAGCATGTGGGCGTGTAAGTAGGCGTGAAGGTGGGCGTCCATGTGGGCGTCCACTTGATGATAATAGGTAATTTGTCATAGGTGGGTGGATACCTGGAGGGGGTTGCGTGATCTGCTGGAATTGTACTGGAACTTTGCCTTACTTGTGCTCAACTCGAGCATGACGTGTAACTGACGTGGGGGGTGAAGGGGACTTGACATTTAGCTCTACATGTGGAGACAAAAAGTCTGGGGGGTCAAGTCAACCTAATCCCAAATCATATCTAACATCCTATGTTTAAAGAACTATGTTATCCACAAGGGAAGGGCTCTCGGACAAAATCTATTCTATACTGACTGTGAGTGCGTGCACAAGCGTCTAAGTGTCTACATGAGATGCGAGGGGCAGAAATCTTCCATGGTAACAGGGCTATGAATTACTTGCATGAAGACAGAGAAGCCGGGCCCTTAGCTCGGTAGCTGGAAGAAATGTTTACTTAAACTACTAGACAGGAATGCATCGGATGAGGAACGAAGCAGATAATCTTGAAGGTGAAATACAGTTTTTGGCAGGCAAGCAGACAGGCTGAGTCAGGCACCGTTAGCTGCGCAGGGAGTGGGACAAAGTTCATGGATACAGATGCGAGCTCAGACTGGAGCTGTCAGAGGTAGAAAGCAGGGAAAGGCTTGATGGTAGCATTCAGGGCCTACTCGCCTGAACTGCAAAATGGAGTAACTGAGCCATATAAAGTCGGTGGCCTTTTGTACTTAGGAATCGAATATCCGGCCCATTCATGGCGGATCTGAAAGAGGACATGTTGACGGTGGACGCACATGTGTTTGCGTCTTCATAACTAGAACTGGAGGGAACAAGTCAACCTAATCCCAAATCATATCTAACATCCTATGTTTAAAGAACTATGTTATCCACAAGGGAAGGGCTCTCGGACAAAATCTATTCTATACTGACTGTGAGTGCGTGCACAAGCGTCTAAGTGTCTACATGAGATGCGAGGGGCAGAAATCTTCCATGGTAACAGGGCTATGAATTACTTGCATGAAGACAGAGAAGCCGGGCCCTTAGCTCGGTAGCTGGAAGAAATGTTTACTTAAACTACTAGACAGGAATGCATCGGATGAGGAACGAAGCAGATAATCTTGAAGGTGAAATACAGTTTTTGGCAGGCAAGCAGACAGGCTGAGTCAGGCACCGTTAGCTGCGCAGGGAGTGGGACAAAGTTCATGGATACAGATGCGAGCTCAGACTGGAGCTGTCAGAGGTAGAAAGCAGGGAAAGGCTTGATGGTAGCATTCAGGGCCTACTCGCCTGAACTGCAAAATGGAGTAACTGAGCCATATAAAGTCGGTGGCCTTTTGTACTTAGGAATCGAATATCCGGCCCATTCATGGCGGATCTGAAAGAGGACATGTTGACGGTGGACGCACATGTGTTTGCGTCTTCATAACTAGAACTGGAGGGAACATACATGTACTTGTAACATATACATGGAACCGTTGGGGTCTAAGATAGGGGACATAACTGATCAGAGAAATCCACATTTCCACACAATAGTGTAGCAAGAGGGTGCTGGACTGCAGACTGAGGCGGCAAGGCTTCCCATTGGAAGTGCTGGACTCTGGGTTGTCCCAAACATGGTGCAGCCGGTGTTGCCTGCCTTTAGTGGTGTTGCAGGGTGTACAGTGAATTGTGAAAACTTTTTGCCTATACATTTTTTTCAATTCTTTATGGACGATGTTTTTTTGGATGCGATTGTTGAGCAGACTACTTTGTATGCTGAACAGTATTTGAGGGACAACAGTGCCAGACGTAAACCCCACTCTAGAGCTACTCAGTGGACTCCCACAAATCTGGATGAGATGAAGAAGTTCTTTGGTTTAACTTTTTTGATGGGCCTTATAAGGAAGCTGTCACTGTCTTCATATTGGTCTACTAACCCCTTGATGGCAACTGCTATATTTCCTGCAACCAATGAGTCGTAATCGGTATTTGCTTCTTCTTCGGATTTTGCATTTTGTTGATAATGATTTAGCATTGCAGCAAGATCACCCTGATTGTGACCACCTTTTTAAGGTTTGGCCTGTTCTTGATCACTTGGTAGATCAATTTTCAGAGATCAATGTGCCGGGGAAAGAAATAGCTGTGGGTGAGTCTTTGGTCCACTTCAAGTGCCGATTGGATTTTAGGCAGTACATTCCTAGCAAGAGGACATGTTATGGAATTAAGATTAATATGCTGTCTGAGAGTAATACTGGATATGTCTATAATTTCAGGGTCTACACTGGTAGGGATTCCAGTATTGACCCCCCTGGTTGTCCATCCACCTTTGCAGTTACAGAGAAAATAATGTGGGAACTTGGTAGAGGACTTTTTAACAAAGGTCTCCATTTATACTTAGATAACATTTACACTGGTGTGTCATTGTTCACGGAAGTGTTCAAAGTGGACACTGTGGTTTGTGGCACAATCCGCTCGAACCATAAAGGTTACCCAAAAGAGCCTGTTTGTAAAAAACTTTTGAAGGGACAAAGGTAGCGATGAACTTCTGGCTCTGACATTTTCTGACAGGAAAGATGTCTATATGCTGACTACAATCCATGATGAAAGTACTTCACCTGTGACTTTTTGGGGTCAGGTTGCTGAAGTGTCAAACCTGTGTGCATTGTAGACTATAATAAGCACATGGGTGGTATAGATCGAGTAGATAAGAGGTTGGAACCTTACACTGCTGTTCATAAAGTGTACGTTTGGCATTAGAGGTTGGCTATCCATTTATTCCATTTGGCAACCTTCAATGCTTTTGTTGCATTTCAGGATTGTTCTCCAGAGTCAAACATTACATTTTTCAGCAGTCTCTGATAGGCAGCCTTATTGTGGTGGAACAGGCAAGACTTCCTAGAGAAGCAGCGGTGGAGGATGTGGCTAGATTGAAAGAACACCACTTTCCTGATCACATTCCTCCCACGGTCCCCAAAAACTTTCCAGCTAAACAAAGTACAGTCTGTACCCAAGAGGTATACGGAAGGAGAGCTGTATGTACTGCACCGATTAATCCTTCTGATCCTAACCAGTGTGTGCCCACATGTTTTAAATTGTCCCACACGGAACAGAGTTTTAAGTTGCAACCGTGAGCGTAAAAGTAAACTGACTGGTCTGTATCAATTGAAATTTTTTGTTCAGAGTTCATGGTTGGCATTAATGTCATGTATTTAGCTGTTGTGTTTGTAGTTATAGTTTTATATCTATTGCCAATTAGTTTGTGTTTTCTTTTTTGTATGAAAAATGTGATGGCAGTGTGCATGGACTGGCGCTTGGTTGTTGGTGTGCGTGGACTGGCGTTTGGCTAGTGGTGTGCGTAGACTGGAGTTTGGCTAGTGGTGTGCATGGACTGGTGCTTGGCTGGCAGTGTGCGTGGACTGGCACTTGGCTGACAGTGTGTGTGGACTGGCACTTGGCTGGTTGTGTGTGAGTAGTGACTTACTGCTGGTCACCACACACCATGCTAACCAAACACTAGTGCACACACTCAGTCAACCTCCAAGCCGGTGCGTTTGCTGTGTCAATCATGTGGATGTATGAAACTGATTGGCCCTTGAATGGCACTGTCTGTTGATGTGAGTGTTGTAAAGTGCTGGTCCCGCGGCTGGCAGGGTGAATGGTTTTGCATGTGTCACATATGAAAGGTGTGTGAAAGGCCTGTAAAGAGGTTGGTGTCTTGCCGTGGCTTTACAGCTCACGAGCTGTGAGTCACTGGTTCAGGTTTTTAACCTTTTAATTACAAACAGTGCATTTCCTTTTTGTAAAACCTCTTGTTAATAAAATGTTACGCTCTGAACCTTCACTCACCCTCATGCCGAATCCAACCACTATGAAAGTGTACTTGAGGAATAGTTGTCTGTGAAGTAATATTTGTATTTTCTGTCTTTCTCTGCCAGGGTGTACATTGTCTCTACATTATCTGTTAATGTGAGTGTTGTAATGTGCTGGGCCTGCAGCTGGCAGCATAAATTGTCTTGTGTGTGTCACGTATAAAAGGTGTGTGAATGGCCTGTAAAAAGGTTGGTGCCTTGCTGTGGCTTTACATCTCACGAGCTGTGAGTCATTGGTTCAGGGTTTTAATCTTATAATTATTAACAGTGCATTTCCTTTTTGTGAAATCTCCTGTTAATAAAATGTTACACTCTGAAACTTCACTCTCCCTTGTGCCAAATCCAACCAGTATGTGTGTACACTTGAGGAATAGTTGGCTGTGAAGTAATATTTGTCTTTTCTGTCTTTTTCTGTCAAGGTGTACATTGTTTCTAGGGAAAATCTAGACACCTCTATATATTTTCGTAAGCTAAAAACTCAAGGGAGTACAGGGTGTTGTCCTTCTTGTGGATCCCAACAAGTTTTCTTACCCAAAATGCCCTGCAAACCTCAAAAAGTGACTTCACTAACACATTTTCCTTGCATTAGTGTGCCATATTCTTCTAGAATCAGAAAGACACAACAAATCTCTCACCTGCATTTTTGCTACCAAACCCAGACTTTTCTGAAAACTAGACACACAGGAGAGTCCAGGGAGGCGTGTCTTGAATGGATCTTCCAATGTTTTCTTACCCAGAATCCCCTGTAAACCTCGAATTTTGCAAAAACAAAATCATATTTTCTTCACATTTGTGTGTAGGGAAGTTGTGGGATCACCGGGCCACCACAAATTTCCTACCATCTGGCGTTCCTCCAGGTCTCCTGATAAAAATGGTACCTCACTTGTGTGGGTGGGCCAAGTGCATGCGACAGGGAAGGGCCCAAATAGTATCATGGAGGCATTAAATATTATTAATCTCAAAATGACCTGGTTTTGCAAGGGGGTCTCCTGCATTTTTGGTACCAGGCTCGGCGGCCATGTACCAGCAATTTCTTACCACCCAGCATTCCCCTCAGTCTCTTGAGTAAAATGATACCTCACTTGTGTGGGTGGGCCAAGTGCCTGCGACTGGGAAAGGCCAAAAACTTAGGGATTGAGGGGATAGCACAGCGAGCTCTAATTGCTATATTTTTTGATTATATGCATTTTTTGGTTGACTCTGCATTGGACACCCACACAAGGGAGGTATCATTTTACTCGGGAGCCTGAAGGGAACACTGGGTAGTAGAAAATGTTTCCTGGCGTGGTGACCGTACACAGAAATGTGAGAAATATTAGATTTTTTAGCTAAATTGTAGGTTTACAGGGGATTCTGGGTAAGAAAATGTTGGGGGGATACACGCAAGCCACACCTCCCTGGACTCCATCGGTGTCTAGTTCTCAGAAATGTCTGGGTTTGATAGGTTCCCTACATGACCACTGAGCCCGGAACCAAAAACACAGGTGACCCCCTTGCAAAACCAGGTCATTTTATGAATGATCATTTTTGATACCTCCACAATAGATTTTGGGCACTTCCCTGACAGAGGCACTTGGCCCACCCAGACAAGTGAGGTAACATTTTTATTGGGAGACCTGAGGGAACACTGGGTGGTAGAAAATGTGTGTCGACCCAGTGATCCCATAACTTTCCCACACATAAATGTGAGATAAATGTTATTTTTTTTAGTAAAATTTAAGAAATACAAGGGAAGCTGGGTAGGAAAATGTTAGCGGATCACCCACACAAGTGAGGTATCATTTTTATTGGGAGACCTGGGGGAACACTGGCTGGTAGAAAATGTGTGCCGGCCCAGTGATCACATAACTTTCCCACACAGAAATGTGATGTAAATGTGGTTTAATTTTGTGCAAAATTTAAGAATTACAAGGGAATCTGGGTGGGAAAACGTTATTGGATCCACGCAGACCACACCACCCTGAAATCCCCCGGGTATTTAGTTTTCAGAAATGTCTAGGATTGAAAGGTTTTCCTACATAGCTGCCAAGCCTTAGATCAAAACCGCAGGTGACTCCCTCACAAAACCAGGCCTTTTTGTGATTGATAATTTTCAAGTCTCCACAGTACGTCTTGGGCCATTTCCTGCCCCGGGCACTAGGCCTACGCACATAAGTGAGGTACCATTTTTATCGGGAGACTTGGGGGGGGTTGGAGTTTGTGGCTCCCGCAGATTGCACACCTTTCCATCACAGATATGTGAGGAAAATCTGGGTATTTTTTACAAGGTTTGAGGTTTGCAACGAATTCTGGCTAACAGAACCTGGTGAGAGCCATGCAAGTCACCCATACGGGATTCCCCTGGGTGCCTAGGTTTAAAAAATGTACTGGTTTGCTAGTTTTTCCTAGTTGTCGGCTGAGATAAGGCCCTAAATCCACAGTCAGGCACTTTGCAAAAACAGGGTCAGTTTTCTGTGGAAAAATGTGGTGCCCACGTTGTGTTTTGAGCCGTTTCCTGTCGCGGGCACTAGGCCTACCCACACAAGTAAGGTACCATTTTTATCAGGAGATTTGGGGAAATGCTGGGTGGGTTGAAGTATGTGGCTATTTCCATCAAAGAAATGTGAGGCAAATTCGTTTTGCTGACAAATTTTGAGGTTTGCAAAGGATTCTGCGTAACATAACCTGCTGAGATCCACACTAGTCACCACATCCTGGATTTCCATGGGTGTCTAGGTTAAAAAATGTACAGGTTTACTAGGTTTCCCTAGGTGCTGGCTGAGATAACAGGCAACATCCACAGCTAGGTACTTTGCAAAAAAAGGGTCAGTTTTCTGTGGAAATTGTGATGTGTCCACATTACGTTTTGGGCCGTTTGCAGTCACGGGCACTAGGTCTACCCACAAAAGTGAGGTACCATTTTTATCACAAGACTTGGAGAAATGCTTCGTCCTCCCTATGTCTAGGTGTTGAGTAGCACTGACTTCCTGAGATGTATGGCCCTTCTTCATAATTCCCGCTGTCACCGGGCCCTGAAAGGACTGGCTCATGCTGTTATACGAGGTGCGGCAGCAGGTCTCATATGATTCCCTTCCCCTCCTTGGCTTAAGTTGTCCTCATTTTGTTGTACCCTATGTCCACAGTTTGGCCTAAAATGCACCATGTCCGAAACGTGCACAAGTTGTCCAATGGTCAGACTATTGGGCTCCGCCACGCCCTCCATACAGACACTGTCATGAGTCTTCTTTTAATACCTGTTGAACAACTCATCTGTCTTTTTTACAGTTTGATACTGGATATTGTAACATTAGCAAGCAACTATACATGGTACATATGCACTGTTCTTGTTGTATGCTTAAAATGCAAAACATTTCAATAAAAACTATTTAAACAAAATAAGACTTGGAGAAATGCTGGGTGGGTGGAAGTTTGTGGCTCCCCACAGATTCCAGTACTTTCAATCACAGAACTGTGAAGAAAATGTGCTTTTATTTTTACAAATTTTGAGGTTTGCAAGGGATTCTGGGTTACAGAACCTGGGGAGAGCCACACAAATCTCCCCATCCTGGATTCCACATGGTGTCCAGTTTTAAAAAATATACAGGCTTGCTAGGTTTCCTTAGCTGCCGGCTGAGATAGGGCCCAAAATCCGCAGCTAGGCACAGTGTAGGAAAAGGGTCAGTTTTCTGTGGAAAAATGTGTTGTGTTCATGTTGCGTTTTGGGCTGTTTCCTGTCGCTGGTACTAGGCCTACCCACACAATTGAGGTATAATTTTTATTGAGAGACTTGGAGGAATGCTGGGTTCATGAAAGTTTGCGGTTCCCTAAAGATTCCTGAACTTTCCATCACAGACATTTGTGGAAAATGTTTTCTTTTTCACAAACTTTGAGGTTTCCAAAGGATTGCAGGTAACAAAACCTGCTAAAAGACACACAAGTCACCCCCTCCTGGATTTCCCTGGGTGTATAGTTTTAAAAAATGTACAGGTTTGCTAGGTTTCCTGAGCTGCCGGCTGGGCTAGGTCCCAAAATCCACAGTTAGGCACATTGCAAAAAAGGGTCAATTTTCTGTGGAAAAATGTGATGCGTCCACGTTGCGTTTTGGGCCATTTCCTGTCACAGGCACTTAGCCCATCCACACAAGTGAGGTATCATTTTTATCAGGAGACTTGGGGGAAAAATGGGTGGGTGGAAGTTTTTGGCTTCCCATAGATACCAGAACTTTCCATCACAGAAACGTGAGAAAAATGTGCTTTTTTGACAACAAAGTTTGAGGTTTGCAAGGGATTCTGGTATAACATAACCTGGCGAGAGTCACACAAGACATCCCATCCTGGGTTCACCTGGGTGACTAGTTTAAAAAAATGTACAGGTTAGCTAGGTTTCCCTAGGTGCCGGCTGAGATAGCACCCAAAATTAACAGTTAGGTACTATGCAAAAAAGGGGTCAGTTTTCTGTGTAAACATTTTGTGTGTCCACATTGTGTTTTGGGCCGTTTCCTGTCACGGGCACTGGGCCTATCCACACAAGTGAGCTACCATTTTTATCGAGAGACTTGGGGAATGCTCGGTGGGTGGAAGTTTGTTGCTCCCCGCAGATTCCAGAACTTTCCATCAGAGAAATTTGAGGAAAATTTGTTTTTTCTTTACAAATTTTGAGGATTACAAGGGATTCTGGGTGAAATAACCTGGTGAGAACCACACAAGTCACCCCATCCTAGATTCCCCTGGGTGTCTCACTTTCAATAATGCACTGGTTTGCTAGGTTTCTCTAGGTGCAAGCTGAGCTAGGGCTCAAAATCCACAGCTAGGCACGTTGCAAAATGGGTTAGTTTTCAGTGGAAACATTTAATGTGTCCATGTTGCGTTTTTACCCATTTCCTGTTGTGGGCACTAGGCCTACCCACAAAAGTGGGGTACTGCTTTTATTAGTAGACTTAGAGGAACAAAAAATAGTAGAATAAGTGTTATTACCAGTTGTCTTTCTATGCATTTCTGTCTTTCAAATATAAGACAGTGTGCAAAAAAGAAGACATTTTGAAAAATGCCCTCTAATTCACATGCTACTATGGCACACAAATTCAGAGATGTGCAAATATCCACTGCTTGTAAACTTCATATCTTGTTCGCATTTCAGAAATCATAGGTTTCCTTGATACCTATTTTTCACTCTTTATATTTTACCAAATTAATTGCTGTATACCCAGTACACAATGAAAAAACATTGCAAGGTGCAGCACAATGTTTGGGTCTGGGTACCTCTGGTTATTTGTGAACCTACAAGCCTTATATAACCCCACAACCAGAAGGGTCCCATGGACATAACAGTATATTGCTTTCAAAAATCTATCATAATTAAAAGAAGATACAGGTTGAAATGTAGGTTTTTATATCATCTGTTACTTTCTATAGGAAAACTTTAAAGGGTCTACACAAATGACCCCTTGCTGAATTCATAATCTCAAAAATGTAAAGCTTTCTGGGATCCATTATTGGTTTCACATCCATTTCTACCACTAACTGGAAAAGGGTTGAAAGCACAAAAAAATTGGAAAAATCTCCCAGTTAAAAATGTCAAAACTGAGTAGAACATTTTGGTGTTCTGGCAAAATTCTGCCTGTTCCTGAAAGCTGGAAAGACGGTGATTTTAGCACCACAAAACCTTTGTTAATACCATTTGCAGGGGAAAAAACAGACGCTTTCTTCTACAGCACTTTTTTCCAATTTTTCCCCCCAAAAACCCAAATGTAGCTGTATTTTGCCTAATTTCTCGATCCCCTCCAGGTGAATCAACAAACCCTGGGTACCTTTAGAATCCTCAGGATGTTAGAAGAAAAGGACGCAAATTTGGCATGGATAGCTTATGTGGGCAAAAGGTTATGTGGGCTCAAGCGATAACTACCCCAAATAATATTTTTTTAAAAGGCGTGGCATTTGGAGGCCTGGCAGCAAAGGGGTTAAGCGGAGCGCGGTTCTGAGCATTCATTCCACTTGGTCATATTGATAAACATTATAGACTTTGGATATAGCAGTGCCCGAATGTGGATCTTGAGTGGTACCTGCCCGTGACTAGTCATAGTCTAAACACGAGGAAAGAAAAATATTCATTCACTGCCCTCTTGTGGCAGTACGTAAACATTACCACTAGAGACGAACTCGTGCAAAAAGATAGAAATTCCATTTGAAAGAAAAACTTGTTTCGCACAGCACAATAAGTAGGTGTTCTTCTCGTGAACCTTAAACATTATGGGTTCCTTCGGATTAGTATTTAAAAGAAGAAATTATCCTTCGGGCACTCTAATTCTTACTCCTTTGCAAAGGAGACGACTCAGTTTTACTCTCTCGAAACTGAGGTTACCCTCTACGTATAAAATAATATAAGGGGTGAAATAGTGCCAGGTCATAGCTACAGCACTGCCCCCAACATTAAAAGTCGCATTAATAAAACACTGCAGTCTGGGATTCTACATATGACCAGGAAACTGAAAGAGCTAGGGAGCAGGGCTACGTCAAACGTCCTTATCCGATGTTATTGGACGCAACTGCCAAATGTCCTTTCTGAATGAGTTCATTGATTGGTGAAATCTCTCATCCAGTAGAGTAAGAAACTAAGGGGCAGATTTACAAGCCCCTTGCGTCACTCTTGCGTCACTTTTAACATGGGAAAAGAGACGCAAAAGTGGCGCAAGGGGCTTGTAAATCTGCCCCTAAGTACACTACTGTAAAGCAGTGGGTCTTAGTCATAGGGCAGCGTGTGAAGGTCTGTAAACAGGTTTGCATGCATAAACACCATTAATTAATTGGCTAAGATATGTCAGATTTCGCATTTCTAGCTAGTTTACCTTTTCTTAACAGACTTCGTTCACATGGCCTGTGATACATTCATCTACAAAAATGCATACGGTGTTACATAAGGAAAGCTGTCGAACGGAGTACAACATTTTTAAAGTGCTGAGTGAATAGGAAAAGGGGTAGTTCCACTCGAAGATCAAAGCTTGGACAATCCTTTGTCGGAGCCAAGAAAAAGAGGACTGAGACCCACGAGTGTAGTTAAATCTTTTAAGGGTGGCGTTGTTTCTAGCCAGCCTATGTCATTCCATTCCTAACCACATCTTTAATGAATGTGTAGCTGGGCCTTAACTCCCTCCTGTTATGTGGCTTTAGCATTACGAAAGTATTCCATAAACTTGCGCTGTTGTCATGGAACTATTTTTTCATTTATGTAGCAGAAGCACTAAACCTGCATGTCAATGTACAGCACTCACAAGGAAGGTCATTCTTCCAGTCGATCACACATTTAAGTCGACCACAAAACTTCCAATAATCACAATATTTTTAAACCTTGTTTTGAAGGTTGTCTTTGTAACATAACTGGTAAAAGTTCAGATGGAAAGCGATGATAAAATCAGAAACATATGGATTCAGTTCAGATGAATGAAAAAATTAAAAAATTCTCCAGGTATGAGACAACATCAAGCTGATAGCCACAGAATTGATTTGGCGAGTTATCTATCGCAAATGGACCAAAGAAATCGTGGTCGAATTTCTATGTGCAATGTATGAACTAGAAAAAAAAGAGACGACAGCCAACATTTCTCTCCAGAGATAAAGTAAACATAAATTGATTTTTATTTATAAATCAACACACTTTTTCATATTAATAATAAAGAATAATAATTCCACATTTGTAAAGCGCAAACTTATCATCCTTAAGGGTATCCAGGCACTGGGGTCAGTCGGGGAGATTACGTGAGCTATTGCCCAGAGTCACATGGTGCTGAGCTGAGCTGCCGCTGACCATCGAACCGTGAGCCCCGCACTCCGGAGTCAGCCGCTTTGGCCGCTATCTCACCTACATCTGTATGACCAGAAATAGATGAGTAATGACACATCTTCATAACATAAGGGTGGTGCTTGGGCATCCATTCCGGTGCAACAAGACTGCAATCTGTGAGACAGGCCTATGGCATGGTGCACACGCATGAGCCATGTTCAACCATGGTGCCCGTTCAAAATTCCGGGCACCAGGGATCCAGCTTTCGTTGCAACTGGGGCACTCAGGGCAGGAGTGCACGTCCATCACCATATGAGGGACTTACCCCTCCCCCCCCCCCCCCCAAAAGATTACCCTCTCAGAGAGGAGTAAACCGAACCAGCTCCAAAAATGGAGAGGCTGGGTGGTCAGATCAGTAAGACTGGCAGAAAAAGTCCATCAGCATTTCCGTGGCTCCTTGCCCCTCTACAAAATCTAACTGTTGCAGAGAAATAGACCATCTCAACAATTTGGGATTGACTCCCTTCATAGCTATCAACCACTGCAATGGATTATGATACGTTTGCACCACAAACTTAGTTCCAACCAAATTAGCTCATCTGCCCGGGGGATTGAATGGGCACTGGTTTTGGTTACCTCATTGGGAGGTCGGTAGTCCACACAGAACTGCAAACCCTTGATATGGTACTAGCCCCACAGGACTAGACCCTGACTACGAGATCTTTCAGTGACCCCCAGGTCCAACATTTTGGCAACTTCTGCCTTAATGCAATCATTAACCCAGTCTAACTTTCTGTACATCTTGCCCTTCACAGGCAGACTGTTTCCTGTCTATGTCTCAATCCCGGAACCCGTGAGTATGTGGTTAGAGAACTGACCCAAAACCTCTCTATAATCTCTCTGCTACTCAGGTGTTAACTCATGAGCTAACTGAAACCTTTCCACAGTGCCATCCCTAAAGCCATTAAGCAGCAGGTCAGGAGGAGGCTCACTGTCTTCCCCAGCTTCCTCTTCCACAGTCATGATATTCACTATGTAACCTCTTCAGCCCGTTCACATGGAACACCCTCTTGGGTTCCTTTGTGGCACCTATGTCCACCAAGTAGTTAGCCTCAGAAACCTTCTAAATTACTTTGTATGCCCCACACCATTCGTCCTTCAAAGCCCTGGGAAAAATAGCCTTAAGCACCAACACTTCCTGACCTTCCTGATATCCAGTCAGGGTAGCTTTCTGGTTGTACCATTCCTTCCTATTCACTTGGCTAGGATGCAGAGTTTCCTTTGCCTGACTCATGTATTGTAAATCAACTTCTTGAGGTCAATCATGCAGTTACAATCACACATAGTAGTATGGAAACTATTATAATTTAATGAACAACTGGAATAGGACTATAGATAAAAATACAAAGTTTATTTCATTCTAATACAATCATATAGTTGTGACACATCTGTACCCTACCACTCTCCTTCCCCAAATTAAAAAACACACATTAATACATTCCTTATTCTTGTAACACCAAACACAAATTAATAAGGATATGCAAATAAAAATCAAAAATGAAAATGAATAAAATAGGGAGTCAAAATTAGAGTGCAGTAGCATCTATTTCGCCATCTAAAACGATTGTAATATATAGCCTGCAATGACTCCACCATTTCCAGCCTTTATACAACCTTCAACTATGATGTCATAGTTTCGGCATATTTGACCGCCTTCATCAGAATAATAGATGTATAGACTGGGATAACTTCCATAAAAATGCAGCACAGATGTGTCTAAAACAAAAGAAACTAAATGAATAAACACATTTCATCTATAGTCTCTCACCATTACATTTTAACAACTCATGACTTTAGTCTTGATCAAACCTAATTACCTTAGCATTAACCATTCAAAAGTTTCCCATCATTTTGAATTACTTTATAAGGATGCCCACTTAATCTGGATCTAAAAATTATTTCCCTAAACAACAAAATTACCTCCTCCTGAACAAATCAGTTGCAAACAGAATACCTCTTCTCAAAATATATATAGTTCTCTATCTCTATTTCCTCTGTGGGGAATCATAATCAGGAGGGGATAATCTAAAAACATAATATATATTTAACTATGTAGCCCACCAGAACCTTCTGTGGAGACTCTGAAGTTCCTTCCAACCCTTCTTTAACTAAGGTGAATGGACCCAACCAGGTGTTCATACAGATGTGCAAATGGACTGAACACTATCCCCTAAGCAAACAAGAGACATGGCAGGAGAAAATGTCACTTCCTCCTGAGGTTCTCTGGCAGAGTTCCAATCAGGCTTTTCAGTCTTTTATTAAAACACTCCGCCAAACAATTGGTTTGCGGGTGGTATGACGTGGAGAAGTGGTATGTAACACCAACTTGCTTCCACTTCGCTCTCATGAAAGAGATGGAATTGGTTCCCCGGTCAGAAATTACTTCTTCAGAACTCCAACCCTAAAGAAGATTCCCAGGAGAGCTCTTACTCCCATCCACGCAGTTATGCTGCTCAGAGGTACAGCCTCGGGGTACATGGTGGCATGATCTGCCACAACCAAGATATACTTGTTGCCTGACTGCGAGGGGGCATGAAATGGACCAACTGTGTTGATTTCCACCCACTCAAATGGAGCACCTACAACTGGTAGAGGCACTAACGGTGTCTTTGTCCTCCCTTCTGACTTATCACTCATCTGGCAAGCAGGACATGTTCTACAGACCCTCTCTGTGTCTCTGTTTCTAGCCAGTAGAACAGAGTGTCCAACCTAACCTGGGTTTTTCTAATGACCAAGTGTCCTGACAAGGGCACTTTGTGGGCCAATGACAACAGGAAATTCCTGTATACTAATGGAACCACTAGCCTTCTGCTACTTTCTGGCTCATGATTCAATGGCTCACTATAAAGTAGGCCATCCTCCCAGTCAACGTAGTGTTTTCCAACTGCTATTTTGCTGACCTGCTCCCGTACTTCCCTCCGAAGTCCCACAAGCGTAGGGCACTCTTCCTATGCCTTGAGGAAATCATCCCGGGTTAGCCATCCAACAGCTAACAAACCCTACAGCCCTGGGAGTGATCCAGACCATCAGCGCCCGGTCTTCCTTGGGGGCCTCATCCTCTTTTCTCTTTAGACTTGAAGTGATGACCTCCACGGCCTCTGCCTTCCCAGAGTCTGTCCTTCCCAGCAAACTAGCCTGTACTGGACTCTGCAATTCAGGAATTATCCATGACTCATCCTGAGACTGATGTGTATCCTGTGCTCAGGTGCAAAACAGCTGACATGGTACAAGCAATAAAGTCTTCTGGTCCTGGCACCAAGCCAGGGGCAATCAAATCTTTTCCCAAGAGACATCTAGCACCTTACCTTTCCCTTAACCCAACAATGAACATGGTCGCCTTGAGGTTGAGCTTTAACTCAATCTGAGCAAGCTGGTACTTCATGCCTACTCCACATGCTACCAAACGTGTATTCTTGGTACCAGGGAGCACTACCATACAGCGCCGGACTGGCCATAGCGGGCACCGGGCAATCCCCGCACGGGTGGGGGGCGGTTTTGGGCCCCTGGGGGCCGTTTTTTGTTACAGGGCCGTTTTTGCAGCATAGCTGCAAAATCGGCCCTGTAACAAAATCGTCTGAAAACCAGCCCTGGAAAAGAGCTCGGTGGCACCCCCAAACCCCATGGGGGGCCGGCCGAGGACTTTGCCAGTTACGGTTTTGGTTCCCAGTCCGGCCCTGCTACCATAGTGCAGAAGGCTCCAGTATCTTTCAGGACAGGCACTCCTCCCATTTATACTAACTTCCTGCACAAACCCCATTGTGTTAGGTTGAAAGTGCTTCAGAGTGTCTGGTGTCCTCTCCCAGATCTCCATAGCTACTAGGTTGAGCGCAATGGGGCCCTCTCGGCCTCTTCACCCATGTGTAACGGGAAACATCTGTTACATTGCAGTCTTCACACCACAATACCTTTACAACTCGGGCATTGCAACGAAAGTCATTACAATGACTTGTGCTGGATGGCGCTCTAAGCTAAGTAATAGTATGATTTACTATTCCAACACCTTCCCTACTGAAACATAGGCTAGAGTTGGAATGGTAAATCATACTATTCCTAAGTCCAGCGCCCTCCAGTGCAAGTCGTTGTAACAACTTGCGTTGTAATGCCTGCGTTGTAAAGGTATTGTGGTGTGAAGACCGTGATGTAACATCACATATTCATGTGTAACATGCCTGCTATCACATGTGCTGCTGGTTCAGGATCTTTCTCTTGATAATCCATCTTGAAGTGTCCCAGCTGGTGGCACTTATAGAACATCACCACCGTGTACGTGGAAGAACTTCCCTGTCCTCCCTGTAGGAAAGTACCCGATTTTGTCATGGTCACCCCCACTTTTTGCCACTGGTACTGCTGTTTTTTTCACATACGTACATGGGGTTCCTGCTAACCAGGCCCTAGTGCCAGTGTTCTGTCTCTACAAACAAGGTAAAATGGTCTAACTGTGTAACAATTGGCACACACTTTAGCACCCCTGTAAGTCCCTAGATAATGGTTCCCCTGGTACCTAGGGCATGGGTACTAAAGAGGATCCCCAAGGGCTGCAGCATGTTTTATGCCACCCTCATGAACCCACCATATAAATTGCATGCAGGCTTCCATTGCGGACTGCATGACATGGTGCAAACCATGTGTGAAAACATGACATGGCACACTCACTGAATGTCATGCCTATAATATATGTAAGTTACCCTTACAGCAGACTTATAACCCTAAGGCAGAGTGGATTATGTTACATATGAGGACATATCTGCATGACCATATTTGCCCCCGTGCTGTCAAACAATGCCTGCTCCGGAGGAAGGTGTCCACACCACCTCCAGCAGGACGGCTAGTAATTTAGCATATCAAGGCCAGGGGCTTCAAAGCCTCTGTCACCTTTGATGTGGGACCCCGGCTTCCCCCAGACCTGGGACATTTCACTCCATGCCCTTAGGCCCCTTTGGCACCAGGAAAAAAAAAAAAAAAAGGCACCAGGACAGATAGAAAATTAGCTATGCAGTAGATGTTTTGAACCTCAAGGCTATTCACAGCCCACCAGATGTGCACCACGAAGGAAGGGTTCCACGATTTAATTTTTGATGGAATTAGGAACTCTGGAACAGGGTTATACCCACTCCTCACAGGATGTGGTCATTTGGGGATGTAGTGACCCCATGGGTAAGTGGCCCGTTAGCTACTACCCTTCACTCCCCTTAACTCCTCTAAATGTAGTGCCTGAAAGAAGAACACTAATACCCGAGGTACTGGAGTAATTTGTAAACACCAAAGCTTGTTTGTAATCAGTCGGAACACTACTGCCGCCAAACCTTACCTGCACGTCAAGGGACTCCAAGAGAGGCCAGTTCCATACCAAGAGTGGCCCTGCTGTGTTTATTTTCCCTCTTCTGCAGGTACAGCAAGAACCATGACAGCATCCTACTCACCGACCAGCTGAACAAAACACCTCTGCACCCAAGGTTCCCAGGCTCACATAAATCGACTTTGTCACTGTGGTCCTGAGGCCCTCAAGAGCCGAATCCCATGTGGGTCCTGCCGGACTGGTCCTCCAATCCCCCCTTGCAGCCTTTACTTACAGGTACTTTTAGCATGTAGCATTCAAGTCTACCACCGCTTTAAGCATCTGTACACCCGGACACCCCTGGGGCAGGTAAACTTGAACTCAGTGCTTTCTTGGACCTTGGCACCTTCCTAACTTAAGTCCAGAAGAACAGTCCAATAAGTCGTCTGTAAGTGTACCGATTCAATAAATGTTTCTCCCATGGGATAACATTACCTCGTTTGAGGGTCATACCTCAAATATGATAGCTGTCATGTTGTACACTTCTTACTGTAAACATGGATAACGTCTAAAGTACTTTGCTGATTCTGATAATTTTGGTGCCTAAAATTATATAAAAATATGTTATTTTTCTAAATTGGTCATGAGTTTTTTACTGAGTGTGCCACCTTTATTGACTCTGTGTGTACAACAAATGCTTAACACTACCCTATGATAAGCCTAAACTGCTCGCCCACACTACCACAAAGAGAGACTTTGGGATTATTAATGTAAACTCTGTAAACCAATACGAGTCATCTGGACTTTCCACATAGTGTACCTAATTTTGGTACGATATATAAAAAGCCAGCTTCCTACTATCCCTTGTCATGATGCTCCTTCCCCAACACACCATAAGCCTTCCCCTTTTGCCTGGGCCCTCCTTAGGTCCCATTGGAATTACTCCGTCCCATACCATCCATTTTGGAATTAGTCTGTGGAGAGCTCATCTCCCCTTTTGGCTTAGAACCGTGTTGTTCTAGCTCCTTGGGAACCCTGTAACTAACCACTTGTCAGCCAAACACCACAAGCTTCTCTGGATCTCTCTCAGTCAGACCAGACAGGTATTGCCAAAGGGGGGTGGAGCACTCTTCCTTGAGTCGCTTTTTCACCAATTCAGGAATTATCCAAGACTCATCCTGAGACTGATGTGTATCCTGTGCTCTGGTCAACACAGCTGACATGGTACAAGCCATAAAGTCCTCTGGTCCTGGCACCAAGCCAGGGCCAATCAAATCATTTCCCAAGAGACATCTAGCACCTTACCCTTAACCCAACATTGAACATGGCCGCCTTGAGGTTGAGCTTTAACTCAACCCGGGCAAGCTGGTACTTCATGCCTACTTCACTTGCTACCAAATGTGTATTCTTGGTACCAGAGAGCACTGCCATAGTGCAGAAGGCTACAGTATCTTTCAGGACAGGCACTCCTCCCATTTATATTAACTTGCTGCACAAACCCAATTGTGTTAGGCTAAATTGCTTCAGAGTGTCTTTCCTCTCCCAGATCTCCATAGGTACTAAGTTGAGCGCAATGGGGCCCTGTCGGCCTCTTCACCCATCAGCTGGTTAGGAGCCAAAACAATCCTTGGACTCCATCCCTCTCATTTCAATCCCTCAATACTCTGTGAATCCAGGTCTCAAAATGAACACTCTCTTGCAGTCCTAGAATTTCTGATGGTACTGGGCCGGCTTCAGTCCAAACATCTAATCAGAGCCTCCTTCATTCACTCGTAGACATCTGATCTGCCACAGGCATCCTTTCAATGATGACTGTCCGTGATATTAGCATGCGCCCCATTAAGTCAGATTCCTTAGACACCTCATTCAAGGTCTGCGTCTTACAAGCGACCTCAAAGCTCACAAACCATTCCAAGATGGCCTGACCTTCTACATACACATGCACAAGTTCTCTTGGAATCTTAGCCACAACTTGGCCTGAACAGGAGCTAGAGTCGCTTATCCCAGATGGAGTTATCAGGGCTGCCATCCTAAGCTCCTCTCTTTCAAAGGTTATCTTTTTCATCTCCACCTCTTTCCTCTTCCTCCTTTTTCTCCACAAGGTCTGTTTATTCTCCCTTTCTCTCTCTTTCTCGTCCCTCTCCTGCAACTTCTCTTCCTGGGTCCACCCCTCCCATCTCTTCTGCCTCATCCCCTTTTGTTTCTGGTGAGTTAGTCTTAGCTTCTCCCTCTCAAACTCTCTAGCCTACTCCTCTTGCTCAACTTTAGCCTTGTGGAGAGCCAACTGCAAGCTCTGTGTCTCTGTTATTCTCAAACCACACAAGGGATTTATTTTTGGAGTTGGTGACAATGGAACCCTAGAAATTAGGGGTCATGTACACACCTGGGGCATTCTAGAAACTAAAGGGAGTGAAGGTATTGTGGAAACTCTAGAAAGTACATTAGGGGACACACTTGGCATGTGTCTGGGATAGTTCTGCACTAGGGAGACACAAGAGCCTGTCACTACAGTGCTATTTCCCTAGGTTCCTACCATAGTTCCCTCCCCAGAGTCAACTATAGTCTCCCCCCCTTTCACCCAGTGCCTCAAACAGGTCCCTAATAAAATCAGCAAGGACCTCTCTGTCCCTAATCCTGGCAATCCTCTAATGTCTGTTTCTACATAAATCCTTCATCTGATCTATGAACATGGTGCTGCGGTCTATCCCCAAACCTGTGTTCTCCATTTTCTATCTGTGCAAACTTTGTGTGTAAAAACTGGACCTATTGTAATATAGGCATAAATTGAAAATGGCCAACGCCACACCTGCACCCAAGGCTCCTAAATGTTAGGTGCCCAACCGCTTGACGCCGATTGTCAGGAAACCTTCCAGAAGGCCATAAAGGAAGCAGGAGCAGGAGCTACTGGTCCCTACTCACTATGGGGCTGAGCGGGCTTTTCGTTTGTTTGCTGCTACCGGACCTGGCTGCTCTTACCTGGCGTTTCCCTTTCGTTGTTGGCAAACCATCTCTGTTCTGCAGGAGCTTTCCCTTCCGCCGTCGCTGTGATGGTGTAGGCGACCGCTGTGTGGAGGGACTGGTGGACCACAATTACCAGGCTCCTTTGCCACTGCACCCGGAACCGGTCACCTGACATTTTCGCGCCCGAAGGCGCTTTAAAAATAATCCCGCCCTCCGCATCGCGGGACCGCGCGCGGGCGGCGCCGGGCTAAGCCCGGGCAAAGGGCGGGCCGTCTGAGGCCGTCCGAGGTCGACCGTGGACGGGACGGGCCACTCTATTTTCATCTGGTGGCTTGTTTCTGCTCCTTCTCAATTTGGGACATACAGGTACTGTGGCATGTTGAAGCACTACCTCTATTAACATTCTTTTGGGGAACATTGCTTAGAGAAGAGATCTACCCGGAAGTTTCCTATTCCATATATTATTATCTACGAAGTGTTTCATCATATAGACGTTCTGTTAAGTATTGTTTTAATATTGTGGTAGTATGTCTAAACTCAAAGATTCCTCAGTGTCGAACACTATGGATAATTATCTGGTTCATATTGTTAGTAAAATCAATAATGAAAGACGGGCGTCATTAGGGCTAGCTTGTTCTTCTAATACTCCGCTGACTAATTCTTTGCCAGAACCATTGTTGGATTCACTTTTGCAGGCTAATGATACCAATCTTATTGATATAGAGGTTTTAGATGGTGATATCTCCGAACAAAGTGTACCTCTAACCACTATCCTGCAAACTGATGTTGACCCAGATCCAGATCTAGTCGCGGATGTCGAAGTAAATGATTCACAGTCCCTCGCCCCTCCTCCTAGAACCAGAGTAGTTAGAGCGTGTAGGAAATCCCAGACTAAAAATACTACTTCTCGCCCAGCTAGGAAAAATCCTACCTCTGTGACTAAAAACTTGATTAAGACAGAGATACAAGGGGTACATGTTAACAAGGATCTTGAGAATGAGCTATCAATCAAAATAGCCAGTATGATTGATATTAAAATAGAGAGTATTATCAATCCACTGGTGGCCAAAATTGAACAGCTTATGGCTGAGGTACTAAGATTAAGTGCCTTGATAAACAAGCCAGTAGAGGAGGTGGTTAGTGTTCCGTCCCCGGTAACAAGTAGATCAACCCTAAATGTGGTACCACTCAGGGGTGGTGTAAGGCCTGTAGAAAAAGAGATAGTGAACCACCTCTCATTGCAACCCATAATTGAAAAGACCACATGGAGTGCATCTAAAGATGGTCCTCAATCTAACCCTACTGTCCTGCATCCAGAGTGTGATCAATTCCAATGTATCCCTGAGGCCTACCCCCTCACGTTAGTCCTTGCAAATGTACCCACCTTGTTGCCAGGTAAAATAGAATCTACACCTTCACTGATCAGCAAATCTTTGCATTGGTTGACAAATAACATGAGGATGTCCCCTTGGGGCGAGCAACAATTAGCCGGGGAAATCACTATGGCAAGACGAGTACCTTGGCTAGGGCATAACCCTAAAAAATTCTCGGGGGATTGTGTCATCCTAAATTTCTCAAATCTGGGTGCACTCCCCAGTGTCCTGCATAACATATTTCCTCCCCAAAGAAGGCATGGTGCTATCATCCCATTAACCTTAAAATATTTTTATTCCACAAGAAGTGGGAAAGCTCATCGAGCGACCTTGAGGCCAAGGTGGACCTCGGCTCCTAATAAAGAGGGCAGGAGTGATTTAACTGGCAAATGGAACATTAATTTGGAAAATAGGTTTGAGGCCCTGTCAGATTTTTTTTTTTTTTTTTTTGGAAAACCTTTATTTCAAAAATCAGGACACAGCTATTCAGGAGGCCCTGTCAGATTTAAATGAATGTGATTGACTTGATAGGGATGTCAGATCAGTGAACAAGAATATAATATTGCATGATGGGTTGACCTTTCTCAAAGTTCCTGCAGCCTGCCAAGAAATGAGATCAGCATGTAATCTTATAGAAAAGCAGGCAGAGTTAACTAACTTGCATACGCTAACATCTTTCAGCCCTCCGGAAGTTGGAAGTTCAGAGACTATGGTAACTGTAAGTAAATTACCAGGTATACCATGCATTACGAGAAATACAAGAATAGTCTAGCTGGTGAGAGCCAAGGTCCATTAGTAATAAAAGAGTCTTCCTGGTCCCCTGCAACTGAGTCAGGGATGATTTTTCTTTCTTGGAATATAGCAGGAATCAGCAACAAGTTGCATTCTACTGAATGGTGCAGCTTTGTTGACCAGTTTGATATCATTTTATCTCAGGAAACATGGTCATTGGCCCCAGTTTTTCGTATGGGTTTTATTAATTTTTATACACCCGCCTAAGAAATCTAAAGGTCGTCCATCAGGAGGCCTAATAATTTGGATCCGCCAATCATTATGTTGCAAAGTCAATCAACAGAGCCCCTCATCAAATGACATTTTGTCATTAAATATCACTTGGCCTAACGGCCAGGTTATAGCAATTATTAATACCTATGCGAGAGGGATGGTTGGAGGAACTGTATCTGATGTAATCTCTGCCCTTGATAATCATCTCCTAGAACTTCCATCTGAGATATCTATGATTATAGGAGGAGATTTCAATACTACGTTTGAGCCCCTTGGCCTTGAGGACCAGTTTCTCGCTGAAGAGGAGGACAGCAGGTGTGGTATTCCCCAGATGGATCTCCCTGCAGTTAAGAGATGGTCAGCAGCAGCCATTCAACTTAAAACACTTTGTTTACAAAGAGGCCTTAGAGCAGTCAATGGGCGCACTGAGTCAGATGGGCAGGGTGCATGCACATTTGATAATGGCAGGTCCTCTAGTCGTATAGATTACATCCTGGTGGATATTAGAGTTTGGCACTGGCTGATAGATATGATTATAACCCCACGGGAGGAAAGCGATCATAACCCCCTGTGTATGGAACTTAAAGCCCTTAACGGGTCTAGAGAACCCAAAATGGGTGGGGAGATAACTACTCTGGATGTTGTCGTATCGAACAACATGCGACATGTTAAATGGGATAGATTGACCGAGCACCCAGAGAAAGTAGAGGACCTTAAAAAAGTGGTCGTCGACGAAATAGCTAATTTAAAAACCCTACTTGCTAATAAAAATTTCCCCTTAATTATGCTTGAGGCTCACACCACCTTTTTTGCAAAACTCCAAGGGTTTTTTTATGAAGCCCTCTAAGGTTGGGAAAGACAATAAGAGAAAACCACCCGAGGTGGGATGGTTTAATAACGCCTGTAAAGTAACTCGCCAGAATCTGAGTGTAGCACTCAGATCAAGAAATATCGAAGGTGTGAGAGCTGCTAGGAAGATATACAGGCAAGTACAGTTAGTGGCCAAAAAAGAGTGGGACGAGGGGCACTGGCAAGACCTGAAATTTGCATGTTTAGCCAAAGATCAAAAACTATTTTGGGCCATAGTCAAGTGGGATAGAGGTGGGATCGCATTACCACCACAAAATAATGTAGCTAAAAATCATTGGGTAGACTTCTTCAGGCCACAATATGCTTCAAATATGTCTGAAGGAGAGCATTTACTCCCCCCCAATATCTATTTTCAAACGCAGGTGTTTTCGATCAAAGACGTAAACTCAGCCCTAGATTGTGTAACTAGGGGCAGAGCCCCAGGAATGGATGGGATACCCGCTGATGTATTTTTAACTGATAGATCTTCTTGGTGTCAATATTTTCAATGGCTAGCTAATTCTGTAGCTATGGGCGCACCAATCCCTCCTTCATGGAAAGGTGCTGAAATAATTCCGGTTTTCAAAAAAGGCGACAAATCACTACCAAGCAACTATAGACCCATTAGTCTTATAGACTCAGCACAAAAACTCATAGGTCGATTAGTGCAGAATAAATTACAAACTTGGGTAGAAGAAAACAACATTTTATCCCCGTACCAAGCCGGGTTTAGACCCTGCACCAGCTCTGTTGACCAGGTTTTCTATTTTTTGGCACTTTATTGGAGGAATGTGAAGCTGACTAATGGGACCCTTTATGCGGTCTTTATAGACTTGAAATCAGCTTTTGACCTAGTGCCTCGCTCAAAACTATGGAGGGTTCTCGACGAGGCTGGGATGGCGCCTGAATTGTTAACGCTACTTGTCCGCTTGCATGAGAACAACTATGCTCGCATTAGGTGGGGAAGTCAGGGGGAGGTGACTGACCCATTCCCTGTTGAGCGTGGTGTTCGGCAGGGATGTGTCTTGGCCCCCACGCTGTTCTCCCTGTATATCAATGGCATTGTTGATTATCTCAATGGCTTCCCCACGGATGCCCCCGTATTGGCAGGGTCTCGTGTGCCGGTTCTCATGTTTGCGGACGACACGCTGATAGTATCGCGGACACCTAGTGGGCTACAAAAGGCACTAAACTTATTTGGAGACTTTTGTCAAGAACGAGGTCTTGAAATAAACACCTCCAAAACTAAGTTTATGTGCTTAAATCAGCGGAAAAACTTTGGAGGTGTCATCAAATTCAATGGTGTCCCGCTGGAACAGGTCGAGGCATTTACATATTTAGGAATATCCCTCCAGAATAATATGAAATGGACAAACCACATTGATATGGCTGTTTTAAAATTTCAACAGCTAGCAGTAGCAGGTGCAATAGTCTCTAAATTTAAATCCTCTTTGACCAAGCCCATTACTCCGGCATTGGAAATCTACAACATGAAAGTTGTTAGTGCTTCTTTGTATGGATCGGAACTATGGGGTTTCGCTAATCTGAACCAACTAAGATTAGCAGAGAACAAGTTCCTACGTTGTGTAACAGGAGTTCCTCAAAGTACCCCAATGATTCCGCTTACCTACGACCTAGGCAGGAAGAAAGTCGAGGATTTGGCACGACTGCGCCCTCTCCTTTATTGGCGAAGGATTATGGTAACTCCTGAATTAGACCATTATGCAACCGCCTTGAAGGATATTATTAGGGCCGACCGCTTTCATTCCATCTTATGGCTAAAGCAAATCAGAGATTTATTAATAAAATTGGAATTAGGTCATTTATGGAATGATCTGGATGGCTCAAGTTTCCCGTCTAAATCTATTCTTAAAGTAATGGGATATGATCCTGACATCTGCCTTTAGCTCTGGCCAAAATACCAACCTGACTGGTCACTTTTTTGATATAAAATCTATACCATCTTGTGAGGCATATTGGGATATTATAGAGAGGGCCGCTGATAGAAAGCTGTATTTTCAGTTTAGAATCGGGTCCCTCCCAGTAAAAGCATTTACCCATAGATGGTCATCATCCCAGGACAATAAATGTCCTTATTGCAAAGATTTGATTGAGGATGCAGGTCATCTGCTGTTTGTATGTCCCTTGTATACCGCCCCACGTCATAGGTGGTTAAAACCAGTATGCTTAAATTTGGGAACACGTAGTTATAAAACAGCCCTAAGAATACTTGAATCTGACTGTACTCCGTGTCTGGCCATTGCTGTTGCCAAATTCTTAGGATGGACTTGGACAATACGCTCTCGCACCCTAAAATCCTTAGAAGCAGGCCAATGAACTTTTTTTTTACACCAAATGTTGTACGATAAATTTTAATTAAAAATTTTAACATTATATGGATTAATTTTATATGATGTTTTATAAATTATTCGTCAGCATCATGATTTAATGTATTTTTAAATGTATCTTAATGTAGTATTTATTGTATTGTTAGGATGTTACGTGCTTTTATGACATGCTGTCGAATAAAGCTTTGAAACTGGACTATGGGCTCTGAGCAACTGGACCAAGTACCCCTTCAGCTCTTAACTCTTGGGCCTACCTTAGGGGTGACTAATATGTAGAAAATGGAAGGTTTAGGGACTGGCAAGCGGGTGCACTTGCCAAATCGACATGGTAGTACTAGAATGCACACAGGCTCTGCAATGGCAGGCCAAAGTTTCATTTTACAAGCTGCTTCTGTGGGTGGCACAATCAGTGATGCAAGCCCACTAGCAGCACTTGATTTACAGGCCCTGGGCACACATGGTGCACTGTACTAGGGTCTGACTAGTAAATCAAATAGCCAATCATGGAAACACCAATCTATAACAACAATTCACAGGGTGAGCATATGAACTATGCCCTTTAGCACTGATCATCAATGGTAAATTGCACAGTCATAAAACCACCAACAGGTCAGAAAAAATACAGGAGGAAGGCAAAACGTCCTGGGATGACCCTGCAAAAAGGTCCAAGTCCAACAATACCCCAACACTGTTACCAGTGTTGGAGGTATGATTCCATGCACTGGGGCACTCTTACGGGAAGCCCCCAGCACTCCCGGTAACCGCCTTCCAGGGTCTGCCAGCAAGCTAGTGCTGCTGCCGACCCCAGACAAGATTCTGCCCTCCTCCTGCTGAGCTGAGCTCAAGCAGGGGAAGATAGAACAATTGGTTTCCGGTCACAGAGAGGTGTGACCTCCTCCCAGACAGGTCTTAGTGTATTGGGGGGTGGGGTGGTTGCAGCTCCACAAGACTGCTTTGAAGGGCACACTTGGTGCCCTCCTTGCATACTCCACTTTGAGTCAGTTCTGTGAGCCCTTGGCTCCCGCTCTGATGTGAAACTGGACAAAGGAAATGGGAGTATACTCCTCTCAATCCAGCCCTTCCTCTGGGAGGGACCCCTGAGTCGTCCTAACCCCTTTCCTAGGGTATTTAAGGGCTTACCTGTGGGTGGGTCCTCAGATTCATCATGGGACAAGACTCAAGCCTGAAACCACGTCACTCTTCAAACATCTGGACACTTGGACTTCGTCTGGAACCAAGACTGCATCACAGAAGACTCCTGCTGCTCTTGGTCTTGCTGTTCTACAAGTCTTCTTTGTCCTCTGTGTCTGTGCTTCTTCCAGGATCTTCAACAGACCTGTGGGCATCAAGGACACCCAAAGTAATCTCCCTTGGAGTGAAGGAGTCACAGCCCTGCACCTGCAAGCACGAAGCTGGCCGGTCTGATGCTCCTGTCGTCCCACGGACTGTGAAAGGCTCAACTACACAGGTGGTGGTTCGGCAACTCCCTCAAGCCCTAACCTGTCCTCTCAGCAAGTTTGAGGCCAGTATGCCTCATCAGAACCAATGGGACTGAACCCCCATGCACTGCGTCGACTTGCTGTTGCCAAGGCTTGCTGGCTCTGCACTTCAGAGATATTCGGGCCACAAGAAGCTCCAGCATCTCTTACTGCCAAGATCAGCATCCTCATCGCATCGTCTGCACCGTGCGCCTTCATCTTTGGTGAGCTGCTCGAGTTCTTCTTGCAACTCCTGTGCCTTCCTTCTGTGGGTCCTCTTGAGGGTCTTCTCCTGCTCAGGTGGGCTCCCCAGCTTGCTCTGGGCCTGCTCTGACTCTCTTGCGTGTGGTGAGTATCTTGGACCTTGCTGGTCCCAACGTTGCTCCTTCACTTTCCACACATGTTTCAGTTGGTGCTCCCGCTCGACCCCCTGGTTCTTGACTTCTGACATGGGACAGTTTGTGCACGGCTCCTGGTCTTCCTCAGCATCGCCTGGTCCCCACAGCTGCAGCGACAAGGTCACCGTCAACTATCCTGAACCATCCGACATCGGTGGGCAGTGATCATCCGTATCTCCTATTCACCTCTGATTGGCACAGACTCTGTCCCCACTGCTTGAAGGTTCTCCTCTTCAAGAATCTACCCTTGGATTTCACCGGACTCTGACACAGTCTTCTCCAGTAGCATCTTTCCTGATGTCCTCCATTGTGGTCTACAGCGGTTTCCGACGTCACTTCGAACCGATGCACCCGGCTTCAGTGGTGTAGGTATCCTGGTTCCTCGGGTTTCCACGGGTGGGGTGTCTCTACAACCTTCTGTCTTCCACGGAGTTCCTTCAGGGTCCACTGGGAAGGGTCCTTCCTCTCCAAAACTGCAACCGTGACTTTCCTGTTGGCTTCTATTGGACACGCAGCTGTGTTTCCACTCTGCACACAGCCTATGTCAGGTTCCTAGGTACTTACCTTGGGTGGTCCCTTGTGTCCCCAGCTCCTCTGAGTCTCCTGGTACAAGTCCCTACTTCGGTCACAGTTCACATTCCAATTTTACTTACCTGTTTACAATTGAAGTATTGTTGTGTATTTCTGTTTATATCTCCGGGTAGGAGATATACCAATGTGTTAGTAAGTGTTATGTAATAAATAGACATATTTTATGTGTACATCGTGTGGTTCTTTTTTGTTTAACCTACACTACATGTTTAGATCTAGTAAAAAAAAGCTGCTCAATGCTTCTTCTGGATATGCCTGATGGCTGCCCTCCACAGCTACCACTTAAGAGAGCTTTCTAAGGTTGTCTAAGGCCACTAAAATCACCATAAGGGTTGCCTGGATTAGTGCAAGGTGCTTCACTTAAATAAGTGTGCACATTATACTAAGGCAGCCTCCTACAGCGCCCTTAGTTAGGAAGCCGATCTCTGCTGTCCCGAGCTGGTTCAGTTCTCTTTCTAAGTCTAACTCTGAGAGTCAGGCTGAAATGAGCAGTAAAGACCACAGGGGTAGCTGCAGTAATTATGATAGAATCCCTCTCAGCTTGCGCACACTCAGCATTTTCATGGTCCACGTAGGCTAAGTCCACAAGGCGTAGTTTGCACCTGCCCTTGTACCCATCTCCTGTACCTACCTGTGCCAGGCTGTTTACACTGGCTGTGCAGAGTTAAGTGATACTGTACTCCATCTGAGCTCCGTCAATTTCATACCTTACTAAAGCACTTTAGAACGTCACAAAATGTACTTTGTAAACCAAATGGGAGAGATTTATTAGACACATACCTTTTTTCCTTCTCTTGACACTGTGCCTCTCAAAGTGTCACATATATGTAAATGTCACACATAGGCACTACAAGTTTGGAAATGTCACACAAAACCTGCCTTAAAACTTGGTCTTCTTAGAGTTTCTGGTTGCTCAAAAGGGTGTACTTTCTGATATTTACATGTTTACCTCGTCTTCATTGCTTGATTTTGCATAATTGCACTGAAATTATGAAAATGTCACACATAAGCAATCTCAAACCGTGGCATCTATGTGAGTGTATAAGATTCAAATAATAGTATGAGGCCTCAGGTTTCCAATAAAAACATTTGTAAACCAGCAAAAAGCTGTGCTACTTTCTCCGGTTGAAGAACGCACCGTATACTAAAGCGTTTGCCTCCAGTGGTGTCCCCATACCTTAGGGTGACCAGACGTCCCGGTTTTTCACAAGCTGTCCCGGCAGATTTTGGAAAATGTAGATCATGTTTCAGTTTTTAGCGAGGGTTGATTAAAAAGGGTGGGAGATGTCTTTTTATGTTTGACAAATCAGGCATAGTTATCAGCTGTTATAAAGAAAGCAATTTAATTAACAGACATGCTGCTGACTTTAAACATTGCATTCTATTTATGTTCTTAATGTCTCTTCTGTAATTCTCTGCTGAGGAGCACTGTCATTCTGTGTACTCAGGTGAGGTAAAATTGTAGTCCTCCTTCTATTTTTAGGTCTCGGCCTGACATAGGCTTCTTGGAATCGATACGATTCCAGAAGCCTCGTCCCAGCTCCGCCTTCAGCTGGGATTCGTGCGTGTCGTTTGGCGTCACAAATTATGCCAAAGGCAGTGCAATGATTGCAGTGAAGGCATGTCACTCCCTTATTGTTGCCACCCTGTCTCCTTTTAGCTATGCCCTGCGGGATTGGATCTTTTACCCGCAGCGTTACACTAGTGCCTTTATTTACTGTGGAAGCACTATTTGTTTCCCCTTCTGTCTGTCTCTCTGAGACAAAGCGGCTTACCACTGTTGTTCTGTGCCATAGCCTGGACGGTTATCTCTATTATGTTGATTCAAAAATTGCTGATGTGAGTTTGTATTTCGAACTACAGCCGAATGCTGAATGGACCCTCTGTTCTGTTCTTTGGAAGTGGGTGCTGAATCGACGTTGCATTTTGTTCCTTAAGACAAAACAGAACGTAAACTGCACTATGTTCTGCCACACCAGCGATGTGACATCACACTATGTGAAAGCAGTAGCAGTAAAGCAACACCGCGTTCTCTCGGGGTGAGATAACTGTGCATTTTTTTCCTTAAGACAGCACAGAACGTAAACTGCACTATGTTCTGCCACACCAGCGATGTGACGTCACACTATGTGTAAGCAGTAGCAGTGAAGCGACACTGCGTTCTCTCGGGGTGAGATAACTGTGCATTTTATTCCTTAAGACAGCACAGAACGTAAACTGCACTATGTTCTGCCACACCAGCGATGTGACGTCACACTATGTGTAAGCAGTAGCAGTGAAGCGACACCGCGTTCTTTCGGGCTGAGATTAACTGTGACCTCACACTACGTGTTGTTAAGTAGAAGTGAAGCGACACTGCGTCCTCTCCGTGTGACACAGCGATGACGTCACAATGCCTGTTGTTAACTAGCAGTGAAGTGTGTGTTGTTAATGGTCAAATGACAGTGCATCTTGTTTTATGGCACAACGATGAAATGACAGTGTAGTTTATTCAACGAACGTTGAGGTCACCTGTGTTTTTTGCGTGGTAGTGGCAGAAGGAAAGCCCTATTTTTATTTTGTATCGTACGAAGTCTAAATTACAACGTGTACCTTATTAGTTAAAGTAAGTGCGCCCTACAAATGCATGGAAGATAAATAAAAAAATTAAATAAATAACACACCGTGGCAGAGAGTGTAGAGGACAGCCCATATTTTCAGTTTGGTAGTAGACCTGGTTGAAGTGACACTATTTAGATCTGGACAACATACTTCTGAAGTTCCAATGTATTTTGCTCGATTGAGAGACCGGCATTAGAATGCATTCTGCTCTATTTCAGGTAATGTTATAATCTATTTTACTCGATAGCCGAGGATGTCGAAGTGGCCCTGTATATCTATTTGGTATCAGAAACTGTTGACCTTGCATTATATTTTGATCAATAGCAAAGAGTGTTGTGTGTGTGTGTGTGTATATATATATACTCTACTACTCACTCTCTACTACTCACTCACTGCTACTCACTCTCTACTACTCTCTACTACTCACTCTCTACTACTCTATACTACTCACTCTCTGCTACTCCCTCTCTGCTACTCTCTACTCACTCTCTGCTACTCTCTACTCACTCTCTGCTACTCTCAACTCACTCTCTACTACTCACTCTTTACTACTCTCCTCTACTACTCTATACTACTCACTCTCTGCTACTCTCTACTACTCACTTTATGCTACTCTCTACTACTCACTCTCTACTACTCACTCTCTATTACTCCATACTACTCACTCTCTACTACTCACTCTGTTACACTCTGCTACTCTCTACTACTCACTCTTAACTACTCTCTACTACTCACTCTACGACTTTCTACTACTCACTCTACTACGCTCTACTACTCACGCTCTATTACTCTATACTACTCACTCTCTACTATTCACTCTCTACTGCTCACTCTGCTACTCACTCTCTGCTACTCACTCTCTATTACTCTCTACGACTCACTCTCTACTACTCACTCTACTACAATCTTCTACTCAGTCTCTACTACTCACTGTCTACTACTCTCTACTCCTCACTCTCTGCTACTCTCGCTCTGCTACTCACTCTCTATTACTCTCTACTACTCACTCTACTACAATCTACTACTCAGTCAGTCAGTCAGTCAATTATCTTTATTCGATTATTAAAAATCATAAAAGATCGAGCAAAAATACATAACAACATTTCATCAGATCATTAAATTTGCATACAATTATCAAAAAAGAAAAGAAACATTAAGTTTATACAATAAAACATACATAAATATTTTAAGAAGAATAAAAAGAAGGGTTTGTTAAAAAAGAGGAAATTCATTTTTCAGAGATAAAGTGCCTGTGCCTTATTTGAGACTTATTCAAACGTGCTCCTGCCACTAAAAAACTAGCGACAGCGAAGGCTACTTTTATATTAGGAAGAAGTTGCAAAAACAACAGGGCTGGTTTTACCTGAATAAAGCCCTGAGTTCGTAAAATAGGGAGCAAGTATCTTTTTCTAATCTCAGTATAATGACCGCAAAACATAATAAAATGCATCGTATCCTGAACTGAAAAACAATCGCAATCGCATGGTTCAGCGTCTTCAGGTCTGGCCCAGGTTCCAAAGTTACCCAATATAAAATGAATTAAGTCGAAACGAAATCTCGTTAAGAGAAAACGATGGTAAGGGTTTGTTACCCAAAGAAGGTATGGTTCCATTCCAGGAGCAGAGGTAAGCAAATAATGTTTCCTTACCATGGGTTTTTTTAGCTCTTGTGCTTCCCTTTCCAGAGCATATAGATTTAACAGAGTATTTTTAACTAATATTAAATCTTCGTGAATTATTTCATCTGGAGATGAGAAGAGCTCCGGGCGGCCTGCTAAGGACAGCTGAGTTCTCACGTATCTTACCCATGGGATTTTAAGTGCTCTGTCCAGGGCTAAACAATCTTTTAAAATGATGTGATTTAATGTGAGCTCCTGGTTAAGCCAGGTTTTTAACCAGCCAATCACTGGGGCTAATTTTAAAGTATCAGATATGTAGCCCAAGCCTACCTCTGTATGTAATGCAAATGTCGGGGTTGATTGGGGAACAGAAATGAGAGATCTTAAGAATTTATTTTCTACATTCTGTATTTTAGTGGAATTAATGTATCCCCAAATAATAGAGCCATACTGGGCGACTGACAAGCATTTTGCTTTGTAAACTTTAATTATGCTTTCCATAGGACGAGCACCCAGTTTTTTGGCAAAACCCAACAATCCTGCGGTCGCTCTAGCAACAGCGCTACTTTTAACCAGAAGCTGGGGGCCCCAAGTGCCCTTTTCGTCAAAAGTCACACCTAAATATGGGAAAGAAGGGACTCTCTTAACCTCCTTCCCCACACAATAAAATGTTAGCATCTTTTTTTTTCTGCCTGCGTGTCCAGCGATCATTACATGTGATTTTTCTGTATTAATTTTCATGTCCAAAGATGACATAAAAGCTCCAAAAGATAAAAGGAGTGTATTCAATGCAACTCCAGAGCGTTCAAGAAGAACAGCATCGTCCGCGTACAGGAGGACAGGTATCTTTGTCTCCCCTGCGCGTGGAATATCACTGTGTGATGTTCGCATTACTGCCTCAAGGTCATTAATATATAAGGTGAAGAGGAGGGGGGCAAGTATGCACCCTTGCCTAACCCCCCTCTCAGACTTAAAGAGGCAGGTGCATCTTCCTTCCCTAGTGACTCTAACTGAAGTCATAAGATCCTTATGTAGCTCAGCCAAGTAATCGACTAAAGGTGGGTCAAGGCCCATGCCCAAAAGGATCCCCCACAGCCTCGACCTGTTAACCAGGTCAAAAGCTGAGGAGAGATCCATAAAGGCCATGTACAGTGAACCACCCCTAGCGACTACGTATTTGTTTATAATTAGCTCTAGGTTTAGGCACTGATCTAGAGTTCCTCTGTTGGCTCTAAAGCCATATTGTGCATTAGATAAAATACCCTTACTTTCTAAAATCGTGGACAATCTGCCTAACAGGACTCTCCCCAGGATTTTGACACTCGAATCAATAAGAGAGATAGGCCTGTAACAGGCCGGGTCTGTCCTCTGTCCTTTCTTGAAGATTGGCACAATGGTCGAAATTGCCCAACTGGGGGGGAAAATAAATTCCCTTGTAGCATTAAAAATATTAGTTAAAATTTTTGAGCTAAGTTGAGGAGCGCTCTTAAAGAAGTCCGCAGGGACCCCGTCTGGCCCCGGTGCCTTTTTGCAAAGTGTGTCTTTAATTGCAAGTATCACCTCTTCCTGAGTAAAGGGAGGAATATGAGTCAATGATTTTAGTACTGTTGTTTCACAGTCTATTGTGGTGTGAGTTTGACTATAAATGTTACTAAAATGTGACACCCACTGTTCGTCTGGGATAATACAGTCAGCTCTTTGATTATCTAATCCCACAAAATATGGGTGATTTATGACTGCCCAAAATTTAGCACTATCTTTCTGTGTCTCGGGCAGCAACAAATCATTCCAAGCCTCATTTTTGATCTCAGATTTCCTCTTCCTAATAGCAAGATTATATTGTTTCCTCAATGATGCTATCAGTACTCTGTCTCTGGATTTACACTTTAAGGCCTTAAGAAGGGCTGAATGGGCCCTAGAACAGTTTGTGTCAAACCATCTAGGGGCCATTGGTTTATTTAACTTTGCCTTTACAGTCAAATCTAAATTTACTTGATGACATATGACACCAAAGGCATCAACCATTTTGGCACTCGGGTTTTTGTTATCTAAACAAATAGCAATTTCATCAACAACTTTAGCCAAAGTCTCCTGTAAAAAAGATGTTGGAATAACTTGGTCCCATTTCAGCCTACGGTTTTGATCTTTTAGCACAAGACCTGTCGCGCACAATGTGTCAATCTTCCTATTTTCCAGGACTCCATATGCTAAAACCTCTAAAATCATGGGATTGTGATCGCTAAAAACAGAAGTTTCTACCATATAAGCAAATGTTTTAGGTAGTATACTTAAAGAAACAAAAATGTAATCAATAATTGTACCAGAGTCATGACCCACATATGTTGGTGGCCTCAAATCATTTGAGCAGGTATAAAATTCATAAAGGTTGAGGGTGGCCAAAAATGATTCCAAAATCTCTCCGCTTGGAGTGTGTTCAAAATGCGGAGATGGGGGATAAAAAGGAAGTATCTCAGTCTCCCTCTGACAACCTGCCAGGCAGGGATGGATGTTAAAATCTCCCATGAGGATTACCTCATACTCGAAACAACTATTCTCAATATGAGTAGATAAGAAATCCTCTAAGGATAACAAATGCTCGTTAGGAAATTGACTGGTCGACGAATTATAAAAGTTTACAAATAAAATAGGGTTACAGTTTGATAAAGTCAATTCAACCATTAAACAGTTTTTGGATTTAGACTGGATGTATCTAGGTTTACCTTTAACGTCAAGAGAAATATACACGGCTAACCCACCCCTTGCTCTTCCTGCTTTACTGGGAACTGCAGGTACTGAAAAATGGGAGTAGCCATCTAGGGCCAAACACTCTAACGTTTCCCAAGTTTCCTGGAAAGCAAGAATGTCATAACTCCTGATTTTGTCCAGCCACATTTTGTCTTTAAATTTGGTTCTGAGCCCAGCAATGTTCCAGCTCATAATTCTACAGGCCCTATTGCCTGCAGGAAACTGAAGTGATAAGACGGGAGCCGGATGTGGTCCCTCAACATCATTAGTTTGATTTGGCAAAAGTCAATCATTTTGATCCATAAAGGATAGTGGCGCAAAACGGTTAAACAGTTCTAAAGGTTGTGTAACTGGGTTAAATACAAAGGGTTGTTGTCGGTGGGCAGGTGCGTTATTCCTTATATCTTGTCCCCATCTAGAGTGAAGATCCCAGTTTGTGTTCCATCCCAAAGCAGGAGTCCTTGGGATTGATACGTTCTGCTGTTCCCCATAAAAGAATTTCAAAGTAAGGGGAACCACAGTGCCTTGTCTTCGTTGAGGGGGAAGGATATTTACAAGAATATTAGGAAGAACATGTTGATTTGAAAAGCTCACAGCCACACAGTCACCTTTGAATTTTTTTGGCCGATTTCCCAGCCAAGGAACCCTAGTTGCTGATTTAATTACACTTGCGAGATGTTGCTGTCCTCCTGGAGCTAGCCGCATATTAGTGGTTAGCCAATGTAGGGCTTTGCTACACAGTGAGTTAGAGCTTTCTACCGTGCCTCTTTCTAATGGAGGGATATTTGCAAGGACTAACACCACGGGTGTGGCTTCAACAATAAATTGCAGGGGATCCGACGTAGAAATATGGGGTTGTAATGTTTGCATGTGGGGAACATTCGCCGCGGGGGTTGGATTTGTTGGGGGGCACTGGAGCGTAGAGCTCCCAACAACAGCGTTGGGAATCAGTGTCGATGGATTGTCCCCAGGAGGCTCTGTTCCCTCTCCAACACCCAAAGTAGTTCCGTCAGCGGCTTCCCCATGGTTATTGTTCAAAAAAGTAACTAATGTGGTTAAATTTTCAATACTACTTGCGACTGTGTTTTGATAACCACCCAGCTTCTTAACCTCTGCTTGTAATTTATCGATCTTGGATATGAGCGGTTTGACAATGGAATTAATTTTAGTCTCAATGAAATCCGCGATTTTGTCAAAAAGGGCTTCTTCGATAGAGCAAGTAGAAGGGTCCTCAGCATGATTCATTTGTATACATTTTGTGGTATTAACCCTCTTCCATTTAGCCCCAGAACGTAGACCACCCCGCTTTAGAGGGATCTTAGTGCATTGACGCTTAGGTCTAACTTCATGGGCTGTAGGGGTTAGGTCGAGAATAGGCACCTGGGACGTCTGAGACTGTACGTCTTGGTCAGAATTGATGTCATTCAAATCATTTATGATACCCTCGATAAACGAGTCTTCTGAAGCTGGAGTTACATTATCCGAGATGTCAGGTATAACTTGGGAAACAATGTCAGCAGAAGTAGTTGCACTAAAAACATCTTGTGTGTTAATTTCATCAGACGAAGTAGTAGCGAAGGTAGGTGGGGACAAACAGAGTAAATCCGGTGATTGGCTCAGCCCCAATGACTCCCTCCTTTGCATATTAATCTTCTGTACAGTCTGAACCAAATAATTGTTCATCTTGTTGTGTTGAACTGCAACAACTTTTTTAGGCATGACTTATCATGTAACCGCAGTTCGTACTTACAGATAAATGTGGGGACTTCTATAGGCTCAACTTACTTGTGCAATGATGTCCAATGTGACTCCTACAGCGTGTATGGCCCTGCCCCTGCCTCTTCCTGCCGATGAGGGCCGTAGAGGGCCCGCCCTTTGCCCGGGCTTCGCCCCGGGCGTCCCGCGAAGCGGGCCTTGCACTGATTTTATGCGCCTCCTGGCGCCGTTGGTGCGTGCGTGCTGTGCGCCGCCGCAAGTGCTGCCGGGATTCGTAGTCCCGTTATGCGGCGGCGCGGGATCTGGCTGGCGATGACTCTTGGCGGTGGCGGCACAACCGTGTGGTCTGTACGGACTCTTGGCGATGGCAGCGTTGAAGTGAGCTTGGTTCCCCCCGCTCCGCCGGCCTTGCACTGATTTTATGCGCCTCCTGGCGCCGTTGGTGCGTGCGTGCTGTGTGCCGCCGCAAGTGCTGCCGGGATTCGTAGTCCCGTTATGCGGCGGCGCGGGATCTGGCTGGCGATGACTCTTGGCGGTGGCGGCACAACCGTGTGGTCTGTACGGACTCTTGGCGATGGCAGCGTTGAAGTGAGCTTGGTTCCCCGCCTCAATTCTTTCGAAAGGATAACCGGTTTAACGGAGTAGTGGGGAGGAGGTGTCACCACAACACCACTAAAGCAGTATGTTTAGCGCGGTTGCTCCTCTGACTACGCCAATGAACTGCGCACTCCCTTTTCCGCCCTCAGGCTCCTCCGATACCAGTCGCTATCATTCCAGAGTGCTCAGTTTCTACTACTCACTGTCTACTACTCTCTATTACTAACTCTCTGCTACTCACTCTCTATTACTATGTACTACTCACTCTCTGCAACTCACTCTCTACTACCCTCTACTCTCTAATCACACTCAACTACTTTCTACAGGTCACTCTCTACTTCTCTCTATTACTCACTAGCTATTACTCACTCTCTACTACTCACTCTCTACTACTCACTCACTACTACTCACTCTACTACAATCGACTACTCTCTACTACTCACTCTACTACTCACTGCCTACTACTCACTCTCTACTACTCATTCTCTGTTACTCTATACTACTCACTCTCTACTAACCACTCTACTACTCTCTACTCTCCACCTCTCATAAATACAAATATATGCATGCGTACATATACATATATGCATACATATGCATGTTATGCACATGAAAGTTTTAAAAACACTAATAAAAGCGAAGCTAAAAAGCCGCCTAATTACAAACCGGACTGCTTTAACAAACGAGGGCGAGACCTATTACATTTTCAATGTTGTTTAAAAATGTCCCGATTTTTGGCTTTAAAATGCTGGTCACCCTACCATAGTTAGTCTTTCGATCGCTGTTGGGTATGTATTTTTGAGTCATTTTTTATAGCGCGATCTCGCAACACACAAGTTGACGATCCTATTTTTAGGCAGGGGCAGATTAAATTATGTGTCCTAAATCACAGGATATGGAGCCGACACCAAGACTGAAACACGGTCCTCGAGCGCAAAGTCGGTCGCTCTGGCCGTGAGGCCGCCCTCCTCCACGTAAAGATTGCCATTAGCCACGGGTTTCCAAGGGAAGGGGTGGGTGAGGTAGGCATGGAATGGGTTGTATATTTAAATTGCATAAACTTTAAAGGCGAAAATGGGGGACAGTCTGTCGACATGCGCCGCTAGTTAATGGCCGATTTGGTTTGCGGTAGGCTCTTGATTAATGCTGTCTTGACTGGCGCAGCCTGATTGGATGGGAGTTAAAATATATGTTATTGATTGGTTCTGCCTGTCGTAGGAGAAAGGGAATTGGCCATTTACCAATTGTGATTGGGGGAGAGCCCTGGATAGGCCAGTGATTGAAAATGCCTGTGGGTGGGTCTTCTGTCTCCCGATCGGGTGATTCGCACGCTGCTTGTTGTGGTGGTTCTTGGTGTTTGAGCTTGCAGTCTTTCGGACATTAACAACTGAGCATGGCTGCACATTCCTTGAAGGGATGCTGCGTATGCGCCGAACAAGCCCCCAAGTATCGGTGCCCCGGGTGTCGTCTACGATAGTGAGTACTATAGGTTTTCTAAACGCATCACGAAAGCTTGGGGATGCCAGGGAGAAAGTGGCACTGTCACATTGGAAGTGCGCACAGTCACAGTTGAGTGCAGTGCATGGGGATAGCTGAACGCAACCGAAAGGGTGTGAGATACGGCCGGGTACAGAACAGTAGTAAAGCGGGTTAAGCATGTAAAGTTTGCACCGACAGTCGTCTGAGATGGCATCTTCAACAAACGGATTTCGGAAACTTACCGTGTTAAGTCTCCAGAACTCACAAGTACTTCAGCTGATCCTCTCCAGTGTTGTGTGTGTTTTTTTTTTTTTTTTTTGTAGTCTTGGACCTGTCCCGTTTATCCCATTATAAAATCCCAGGTGGTAATGGTAAAACCTCCTCAACACCTCGTGCACTTGGGAGCTCCAAGTCCTGTGTCCTTTTCCATGTAGTCAGCTTTTCGAAGCTCCCAGACTGGCTTTATTGATCTGTTAAATGACTTGGAGTCCCTGTCATTTAACAGATGTATAAAGCCAGAGTACTGAGCCAAGTCATACCTGTGTTCTTTCTTGTTTCTTGACCTACATCAGACCTGTCAACCTTTGAAACATTTCCACAATAGTGTGCCTAATCAGCTTCTAGGAGGTAGGACATATGTTGCACGTGTAGTGTGCAAATCTGAACAGTTGGCGTAAGAGGTTATTTGAAGGCCCGCTAAATGTGGTAATTAACTGGTGCAAATATATTCCCAAAACTTTGCCTGAAAGCCAATGTTTTTTTACATGAAAAACTAAAATTAAAGGGCATTCCAGGAGAGAGCTTTTTAACTATTACATTGATTTCAGGGCTTGGTAGTTAATGGGCACCAAGTGACTCAATTTTACTACGAACAACTGGCACCATTCCTTTTACAAATCTTTGTTTTCATTTGTGTTAATTTTATTGGTTTAACTGAATGAACGAATACAGCAAATCTCAGAATGCATTAGGTGCTTAATTGAAAGCTCAAGGCCTGGTAAACGCTATCGATGATAAGATGGAGCCATCGGATAATCTTAACCCCAAAGCATTATATTCCAACTCTCACTGTGCTATGGTTTGTCAAAAGAAGGGCCACTGGAATTATGTGGTATGAGTGGGCCAACTGTTGAGTAAATTATGTAGCTAGAAAAGGCAAATTGTGTGGCATAATGCAGCACATTTTATAGTATTACTTCATTATTTCAGTATTTTTAAACTTGGTGCTATTGTCTGGGCATTGCTTGCCCCTCATTAGTATCTCCGTGTGTTTGCTTTGTTTGCCCTAAGTTGGCAGGGTATGTCCAGATGTGGGTCCATTGCTCACTTTATAAAATACAAGAATTACCCCTCTACACCAAGAGTCAGGGTACCGGAATCAGTAGAAGAATATAACTACTCTTGGAGAACTAAGCATTTATATCAAGGTACTCACAACATACTACTCCACCAGTCTTAAAAGGGGTAACAAAGTAAATAGATTTAAATTCATATTTTGTTATATTATTTTTACAAAAATGTGTTTCTTATGTATAACAAACTCGCATTAATAACAGTGTCCTCAATGTTTTTCACAAATTATTAAAACCATCAAAGGGAGACACATTATCAGACATAAACTTGTCATGCACAGTAGTTAATTCAAAGGAATCCTTTACAGTCTTGGTGTTGTCTGATCATATATATACAACACTTTGATTCCTTGAATTTAACCTGGAATTGACAGGCGTCAACGCGTTTCGGTGATATAGAAGAAAGAATAAAACCACCTTCTTCAGGACAATTAATTATCTACACTTCTTTGAGCACCCTAGAGAGTTCACCTGTATGGAAACATAAATCAAATATCAGCTAAAAACCCCTTCATTTCAATAACATATTTATTAAGTTAATACAAAATCTATACATGAATTACATATTTCAAGTCTTTGTTACACACATGATCTATTGGAATTAATCCTTTTATTAAAAAAAAAAGAAAGTTGAATCAGTTTACATATTTATTTACCCCATACTACCCATTCTGGACTGGGAGGTATGAAAAAAAAGTGATTAGCTCAACCATACATACTCCATTCCTTCATTAAATTACACTCACCTATATCATAAAGGTGAGTTTGACCGTTCAGGCTGTTTTTAACTATTTGGAATGAATCGGCAGTGCACTCCTTATTAGAAGCCTAAAGACATGAATAGCCAATTAGGAATACTTATATTTATAAGTCTCCTGCTACATAAGAAGACAACCCTAACAAGATAACCTACCCCTTCTGTCGCTCCACAAGGGACAGAACACTCCTTTATCCCACCCAATACCTTTCCTTTGAGGCGCAAATACAGCGCCATCTTGTAGGGGTAGAAGCTGTTCGCGTATCATCTACTCAACAGTTTAAGGTCTCAAACATTAATACACATATAAAATCGAGTCTCTAATATAGCAATTCTTTATTACTACCTGATTAGCGGATATCCCAATATGGGTAGTCCCCCCTCCCCCAAAAAGTTTTTTTCTTTTCCCAGATGAGGGTGTTAACACAAATGAAAACCTTATCTAATCAATTTCATCCAGTGTTTTTTATTATTTAATCCATGTCTCACTGTATCCAATGTAGAAATATACCACTGTTCAGAGGCGCAACTAGAGCCAAATTTCGGGGGGGGCTGAGCAAAAATTTCGGGGGGGGCTGAGCAAAAATTTCGGGGGGGGCTGAACTTTAAGCAATAGGCAGAGTGGAGCTGCAGGGGCTCTTAGAAGAGGTGAAACAACAGCGAGGCCTCATTAACATGCAAATGGTCTTTTAAAGACCTGTGAAGTGCTCGGGCGCGGCTGCTTTTTTGCCCGGGAAGGTGTCTCATCCCGGGCTGCCACACACGACGGGGGGGGCTGAAGCCCTGTGAGTCCAATGGGTGTTGCGCGCCTGCCACTGTTCTCTATTTTTGTTCCAAATCTCCTCCTCTTTTGCTTCAATAGACTTCTTCCAGAATAAACCATCTAATATCCATGCATGTATGACCCTTTGCTTTAAAGTGGTCTACCAGAGATGCATTTTCCTTATTATTTTTTACTGCTGATTTGTTCCGAGAGCCTGACTCGAAGTTCACGTGCCATTTCCCCCCCACATTACCTAAGACACAGGGGCAGATTAGTAGGTATACAATATTGCTAGTTCTGCAATTATTACGTTTTTTTGGTGTAACCTTGTATCCATTATGTGTAATTCTCTCATCTATGATACACATTGAGCAGGTGACACCCCCTCGCATTTATTATTTCCCACTGCTTTAGTGCCTATTATCGTTCTCTGTTGTAGGGTGTTTTTTTTCTCTAAGTGTGCACTAGAGCCTTACAGAGATTATTTCTTTTAAATGCAAACAGGGGTCTGTCCAGTTTTTCATCTTCATTAAGGATATCCCAGTTTGAATTCACTATGTTATTAATATTATTACTGATCTCAGAAAATTGGCTTACGAAGACTATCCTATTATCAGTAAGATTTTTCTCTTTTCTATTGCCAGTGTTCGCTAGCATAGTATCACGATCGAAAAATCTAGCCCTCTTGAAAGAATGACTGATTCATTTTTTCGGATACTCCCGTTCTTTCAATTTGGTCTTTAGAGTTTCTGAATGTTTATAAAAATCATCTAAAGATGAACAGTTCTTCCGAAGGCAGAGAAACTGTCCAAAAGGAATATTATCCTTTTGGGCCGTTGGGTGGTAACTTGTGTAATGGAGTAAGGTGTTCTTATGGGTGGGTTTCCTAAAGAGCTCCACTTCTAATATACCTTCTACATTCTCTATGGTAAGGTCCAAAAAATTAACGGACTCCTGACTGAACTGTGCCGTGAATTTCAAATTTGGATCCCCCAAATTTAGCCACTCCAAGAATTCTTGTAATGTTTTAACTGGACCATCCCAAATAAAAAAAATATCATCCATGAAACAATACCATTTAGAAACATTTTCTGAAAAAGGAGCCACCTTATTGAATATATGTCTTTCCTCAAACTCTCCAACATAAAGGCAAGCCAGACTAGGAGCACAGGTAGCTCCCATGCTGGTGCCCTTACATGGAAGTTATAGCTCTTCTTTGAATAAAAACATGTTGTTCTTTAGAACTAGGGACACACACTCAATAATGAAGTCTCTATTAGTTCCCCTAGTATCTTCTTCCTTCAAGACTCTCTTAATCACTTGAATGGTGTCGTCCTGGGGGATATTCGTATAGAGAGCTTCTTTGTCCAGTGCAAATTAAATTTGGGAGTTGGCATTAAAAACTACACTTTAAAATATGTTTCTTCATTTGTATTGTTATACATATGAAGAAACATATTTTTTAAATAATATAAGATAAAATTAGAATTATATCTATTTGCTTTGTTACCCTTTTTAAGACTCGTGGAGTGGTATGTTGTGAGTACCTTGATATAAATGCGTATTTCTCCAAGAGTAGCTATATTTTTCTACCCTTGCTCACTTTGCCACTGGATTCAAGCTAGCCTAGTTGATGAGGGGTGTTACCCTGAAACCAGTCTCAGGATACTTGTTTCCGGTTCAGGGAAGACCTGGCTTGGTAGTTCGGGCTGGAATGTTCCCATGAGGCACAGAGTCAAGACTGATTTGCATATAGCTAGGTCTGAATTGAGGTGGCGAAGTGAGCTAAAGAACGATGATGGATTCAACCCAGACCTGTGAGGGGGGTGAGTGTCTGAAAAGTTTCAGCACTCCGTCCATCATCTCCTTGTGTTTGCCATGGTTTTTCATAAAACCTCACTGGTGTGGGAGCTGCTGGGCCCTCACCATTATAACAAACATTGGCAAAAGCAAAAATTGTTTTTGGTCTCAAAAACCGCATATTGCCGGGGGGTGGGGGAGAGGGAGAGAGACTGAAAGACACAGAATTTTAATAAACACCAAAGGTCATGGTTAACAGACCTAATTAGGGGCCCAATTACAAGTTATAACCCTGGTCGCAGGGCCAGCGTTAACACAGTGGGAGACCTCTTTGGAGAGCATATGCTACTATCACATACAGACTTCACGAACGAATGTGGTGTCAGAGAAGTATTATTTTTGACACACAAACCCAACACTGAGTTAGTTCATCTAATGTATCTTACGGGGACAGGTAGCCACCTCACCCATTGGCTCTATCGCGGTATACGTACTCACCAACCATCCCTGATGGCTCTAATACGCTCCAAATGGGAACATGATATAAACAGACCACTACTAGGTAAAGAGTGGAAGACGATACTGGAATACCCAAAACGAGTATCCCAGAATACACCCATTTAAATTATATATAATATATGGTAACTCAGAGAGCATATCTAACACCTCACAAACTACATTACATATGATATGGTCTTTCTCCGGGTTAAGAGGATATTGGGGAGGGTTAACTAATGTTTTGAAGGAGGTTGCGGGAGACATGGGTTGGCAAACAGCAGAAACATGTATACTGGGACTGTATAGACGATGAAAAGAGTACAAAGTACAGGGTAAATTTACCGACTTGGGTCTGATACTTGCAGAACGAGGTATCACGAGGAGGTGGAAATCACCTTCAGCCCCTACAATACTAAGTTGGAAAGAAGAAGTTGAAAAATGGGGACTGGCGGAAAGTGTAGCTATTCGGAGAGAAGAAAGAGGACTAAGAAAGGACCCTATTGCAATGAGCTGGGACCTCCTGTTAGAATCCTTTAAATCTGCTGACCTATTTAATCCATGAAGATTCTATACGCTCCCAGCGTACTCACAGTCCTCATTCCCCTATGCAAGCAGCGGCACTTGCTCTTCATGATAAGAGCCGCTGGTAAACTCAACCATAACCCCAGGGTTTACATTACCCTCCGAATCCTCGTAGGCAAATCAAGGAGTGATATTAACATGCAGTATAAGTACAACCCTCAATCCAGTGCTTACAAAATTAACCAAGCACATAAAATCTAGCCTACACAATCCAGTCCCTTGCCTTGATTATTAGACTTTACTTTATTATCTAAAGGCCCGTCAGCAAAGGGTGGGGAGTTAAAAATTGTAAATATTTGTTCTATTCTTATCCAGTAGAGCAGTACTATTGATGTATTAACAGGGAGGATAGTTATCGGAGGCTTAGACATGGTCTGAATAGCCATGTCCTAAACACTATATGTCTGTAAATAGTGCGAAAGGACGAAACATTATGTAAAGGTGCCAATTTGTATCGCTGTTATCTGCATATTCGTGGTCCTGCTATACAGAAGTAATTTTTTTCTGTGTTGTAATTGGAGAAAAATGAATAAAATGTGTTTAAAAAATAAAATAGGGGCCCAATTATTAATGGAAGTCTCAAAAGTGAACCCATAATATATGTCCTTGCATTAAGTGCAGGTTTACGGCTTTCGTGAATTCACAAGAATTTACAGAAGTAGGCTAAGAAATAGTACTCCTTAGAAAATATTTGTCAACAGCATTTAAGCATGAGCAAATATGCATGTGTAGATTTGCTCATGCAAAAATCTGATAAGTGTTTGCAAGTTCACTTCCCCTCCAACCACATTTTTCCCAGCCCAGAAGAAGTTTTACATCTGCCATTGTCAGGAGGACATTTTGAAATTTTCTCAGTATAGGATAAGATTGGAGAAGAGGTGGTGAAAACTCATAAAACATGCAAGTTAGTAGGTTTGCGTAGACTCAAAAGGGCATTCTAACCATGGGACTAATGCTCACCACTACCTTCAGCCCCAGTATGTAAATCTGCGGAAATGTGGCAAAATAAGGGAATTGCTAGTATTCAAACCCTACTATGGTATGAGCCCTGGCATAATCAGAGAGGCTATATCAGAGCTCTTATATAATAAGATTGCTGCCATAATTTGTCGTTGCATTACCTGGCAAAAAAGGGACAAGTAGAATTATGCAGCAACTTGCCTCATGGACAAGTAGATATTTTATTACATTCCACACCCCGTGCATGTATGACCAGGAATACAGCAATATATTTTTAAAACAAATATGGATTTTTTTTATTGATTTGTTATTCAAAGCTATAAATTTGCACATTTTTGCAGAGCATAACCTTTTTCCAGTCCTGGCAAGCAGTTTTTTGGGAGAACAATGAACTCAGTGTTGTATTTATGAATGATATCGCCTCCTCAAATATGTTTTGATCTACGGGGGGAAGATCCTGCCACCTGCTCATTAGATACGTTTTTGCTGAAAGGAACACATTTTTGTTGTTGTTTTTTTTTATATATTCAGTTTTTCTTTTTTGTTTTTTTAATATAAACAGCACACAATTAGATGACATATTGAACCGTGAGGTTAAATCCAGTCTTTTTTAACAACCAAAAAGAATAAACAATAAGCAATAATTCATCATACTTCAAATAACAATTCAGGAAGAGCTCAATCATCTATCAATTCATATATCACAGTATACCAGTTGCGATATTTAATCTGTCAAAACACATTGATTCTCTGGCCCGACTAAACGTCTGATTCAGGGGTCATTGGCAGTCTGCGACTCCTTCAAAATCGCTATAGGAGGCCAGATACGTTGACGCAATAATATCCCTCTTTTACCCTTTCTCTCATAAATGGCTCTTTCTAGAGTAAACATTGAGAGCAGCCGTGCGAGCCAGTGCTGAAATGTTGGGGGTGCCGAATCTAACCAGGCAGAAGCAATACATATCCGTACTACGGCCATGGCTAGGCAAAGGAATTGATAAGATGGATCTTGTACTTTGTTGGTACTATCTCCAAGAAGTATCAGAGCTGGGGTTAGCTTGATTTTCAAACCTAGCGCCAGACCTAGAAATTTTCCAATGGCGTTTATCAGGGTTTCAAGATGTAAGCAGGACGCAAACATCTGTACAAGGTCAGCATCTGGCGAGTCGCTCCGCGGGCATCGAACTCCTACTTGCCCCCCCCCCTCCACTGTGTGATCCTCGCCAGGGTATAGTAGAGTGCAAAGATAGTTTTGTAGTGCTGAGCTTGAAGCCCTGCCAAGCACACTACCGTCTGACCCAGTTCTAGAGAGTCCAAAAATTTCTCCGATGCAACACCCACCCGTTCCGCCCATTTACCCGCATGTTTTTCCAAATCGCCTTGTTTAAGCGCCACAAGTTCAGCATGTATTAATTTTATAGTACACTACCTGCTATCTCTAATATCATCGATAACTTTAATTCTACCAAACCTATTGAGCCCCCCACATTTTTACTTAGAAAACTTCGCAGCTGCAGAAATAAAAAAAAAATGACTCCTTTCTAGACCGAACTCCATCTGGATATCGCTAAACTGACAAAAACCCTCAATCCGTATTAAGTCCCTGACAATCCGACCGCCCCCGCCCGCCCCCCCTGCCCAGTCCGCCATAACCACATCAGAGAATATTCCAGGAAACATAGGATTTTTATATAGCTGAGTGTAATAGTTAATCTTCCCAAGACCAGTCTTCTTTTGAAGTGCTACCCATATTTTAAAAGCGGCCAATAGTCTTGTATCTTGTCTTCTTATAATAACTGGGCTCGCTAAACTTCATAAAACAATTCATTACTTGTTCCCCGAGCAATAGCTTGTAGACATCAGGGAGCCCTACTTCCTCCCCGGGGTCAGTAGAGCACGCACCAAATAAGATACTCACATATTGGAGAGCAGCCGCCCAATAGTACGTTTTAAAATCAGGGACAGCAAAGCCTCCTCTCTCCCTGGGGAGTGACATAAACCTGAGAGCTCTCCCCGTTTTCCCTTGCGCCCAGATAAACCGGTTTACTATATTCTTCAATGCAGCAAACCAGTGTTTTTCAAATTCTAGCGGTATTGCCCTAAACAAATATAGTATTTTTGGTAAAAACAATATTTTAACCACATTGCTGATGCCCAATAGTGACGTGTAGATTATTAAATCTGTCAAAATCAGTTTTCGCCTTTCTGATTACAGGCTCGATGTTCCTAGCGACTAGGTTCCCCAGTTCCGGTGTGATAGCAATACCAAGATACACAGCTGTGTCAGTAACTCGTGGATCGGTCATAGCAACATGCCTATTCCTAATTATCTGATTTTTTTAATTTGTACCCAGAGAATCTGCCAAAATCCCGTTCTACCTCCTCCACTATGGCAAGTGCAGTTGAGGGATCGCAGTGACGATGGCAACAATACTTTTGTTTCAAGACCATGGCACACAATAGGCTTAACTCCATTATTGGCCTCCAGTAATCGTATTAGGGGATCTATATATATGGCAAAAAGGAGGGGTGAGCACAGGCAGCCCTGTCTTGTCCCACGCTCAATAAAAAAAGGTGCTATATAACCCCCATTCTATCTTAAGCGAGCTGTGTGGGCTCTATACAAAACCTGGATGGCTTTGATAAAACCTCCCCTGAGACCAAAGCATTTCAAAGTCTCCCACAAGAAGTACCAGGAGACCCTATCAAATGCCTTTTCGGCATCCAAAAGCATGGCTGTCATAGGGTCCCCGGAGACCTCCGTTACATCAAAGAGTGTTATTACTCGGCGAATATGCTGCGTTGTACCCCTCCCAGGTATAAACCAGTGTTGATAGGGATGAATTGTTTTCCTAATAATACAGTTGAGTCTAGTTTCCATAGCTTTAGAGAAAATTTTAACATCGCTATTTAAAAGGGTTATTGGCCTATATGAACATGTCTCCCCGGGTGGTTTATCTTTTCTTTTTTTTAAATTACAATGTCTGCCCCTGCCCATGACTCGGGAGCAGAACCACCCTTCTGAGCTTGGCAGATAACCTCAGTCAAGTCAGGTCCAATTATATCTGCAAAAGTTTTATAGAACTCTAGCGGGATCTGATCTGGACCAGTAGCCTTATTAGATGGTAAGCTTCGCAATGCATCCATTCTCTCAACCTGCGTCAGGGCTGCCTCGAGAGTCTCCTTATCTGAGAAGTCAACCCCCTGTAAGGGTATCTTGTTTTAAATATTCTTGTATTAAATTCAGCGCATTCGGGGTTCCTTGCTATACTGCCGTTAATAAAACTGCCGGAACACCTCCCGTATTCCAGAACAGTCGGCTATTATACTCCCGTTGTCATACAAGATTTCAGTTATCTCTTCAGCAGTGCTCTTTTGTTTTAATCTTACTGCGAGGGTATGCCCCACCCGCTCACTAAACTCGTGGCAGTGCTGTCTTTTTGCCAAGAAGGTTTCCACATCCTTAACAGCAATTCGCTCCCCAACATCAGCCTTAGCTGAGGCCAACCGAAGCAAAATATCCTCGATTGGTCTGCCCATATTGATAGCTATAGCAAGATCCTCCTCTATCTTAATCAGGGTTTTCCTAGTTGCTTCCTCTTGCTGTGCCGCCTTCTTATGCCTTTGCAGGCTATAGCTCATTGTTTCTCCTCTGCCTATGCAGGCTATAGCTCATTGTTTCTCCTCTGACCCCCACTTTAAAAGCATCCCAAACTATCCCTGTGCGTGCGCTCTCCCTACTAAAATCTCAAAATTCTTTAATCCACCCCCTCATATGAAGCACATATTCTGGATCTTTTAGAAGCCCCCGTTCGGAGGTCCAACCCCGTTCTTGCCTTACACTCCCCCCCCCCCCCCCCCCCCTCCCCCAGTGAGAACGACTGTGGGGATTAATGGATTATGATCCAAGATTATCCGGTGATATTTCTCTATCTTAAGCTTGGAGATAAAATGATGCAACACAAAAAAATAAAGACGTGAAATAACCTTATGGGGTGCCGATAAAAAAACCTATTAGCTGGATTTTTGGGTTTTAGATAAGCCCATACATCGTAAGACCATTATTCCTAACTAAGTTCGTAAGAGCTGTGGAGACCCTTCTTTTCCTATCAGAATATCCACCTCCCAGATTACCCCAACGCACACCCAACCCATTAATATTAAGATGCCCACAGACTATTACAGGCATGGGCCAAGTTGCTAGTTCAGTATCCAAGAATTCAAGAGCCTCTGGATCATCACCAGTTGATCCGTACACAGAGCAGATGGTGAATATCTCACCGCCCACCGAGCATTCAGCAATAGCCCAGCGACGCCATCTATCAGCTAATTTTCTTTTCACCTTTATATCGCTTCTTCGAGTAAGAATCGCAACCCCTCTTGTACGGGTATCTTGCTTAGCATTCACCATAAGCTTATATCCTAGCTGTTCGAGGATACTGCCTCTAATACCCTCTATATGAGTTTCTTGAACACATAGTATATCGATCCGTAATGTTTTAAACAGGATCTCGGCCTTTTGCCTTGATCATTTAACCCACAAACATTAATTGAAGCAATCCGCAGGCTTATTATGCTATGTTTTGACAGTTCCTACACAAAGCCGCCAACATTTCCAACATATTTTCCTTTTTAATACATCAAAGATTGATCTTACAGAGCTCGTTTTCTTCCCATTCCTTGCTTCTTCGCCAAGATTTCCCTCACGTGTTGTCCCGTGCAGTGTTGTGCTGTACCCTTTCTCCCCCCTCCCCCCCCGGGCTTGCCCCCCTCTTCCCACAGGGAACCACCCCTCACCCCCCCACAACTCTTACAGGCAGATAGATCAAGCATGACCTATGTATAGCAGCCGATCTCACATCTCGAGTCGCAGCAGTCCTAACACCTCCTCCACCCGAGGCCCCTAACCTCGTAAGTACCCACCCCCGTTTGCCATCTAAACCAACTACCACTAAATATATAGAAAAGGATAAGGTGTTAGACCTACACGGATATAAGCTTCAGGTCACCACAACTCAAAAATCTAATTCATAATCATTCATCAATCGGACCTCCATGCGGTGTGCGACCCGTACTACTACTCCCCCCTTGCTTCCTTAAGCTCAGTGATAAATTCTTGTGCTTTAATTTCGGAGAAAACATTTGCACCCTCCGATTCAGGATAACCTTGAGCTGGGTGGGGAATAACAAAAATGCCTCACAGCCCAGCCCCTGAAAGGGAGGTATCAGCTGCCGAAGTCTCCACCTCCGCTCGACCGTAGCGTGGCAGAAGTCAGGCCGAGCGAAGAAGGTATGACCCTAGTGAGTCCGTTTCGAATCTGGTCTTGCCCGATCAATAATGGCCTGTCTTAGAACAAAGTTCCCGACGTAAATGAAGATTGCTCTGGGTCGCTCCTCTTGACTGGCAGCGTTGGACCTCCGAGTCATTGGAAAGCGATGTGCTCGCTAAACCTCGATCTCACAGTTCCAGTGGGCAAGGTCGGGGAAGGCACCTTTCAGCAAAGAAACAACAAAGGACATAATATTATACCCTTCCACATTTTCTGCCAGGCCCAGTAACCGTATGTTGTTTCGGCGTTGCCGATTTTTAAAGTCTTCGAGCTTCCAGCACATATCCAAGGATTTCTTTTCCTATGATTCCTTGAATACCTGAAGCTTGTCGACTTCCCCCTACAAGGCAACAGTTCTCTCTTCCACATGAGTTACCCTTTCAGCCATATCAGTGCACAACTTGTTAACTTTGCGGATGGACCCCTGTAGTTTTTTGGTAGCATGGATTTACCTTCGGCTCTCTAGTCTGGCCTCACCCTGCATCTGCTTAAGGGTGTAAGGGTGTCATACAATAGCTCGAGTGTGGGTGAGGCTGAGACTGCCACTGATTCAGGATCATTAGAGCCGCCTTTTTATTTATTTATTTATTTATTTGAACAGTTTTATATAACGCTGGCTAGACCCAAAGGTATCAGAGCACTTTACATTAGGAAGGGAAGTTACATAGATACATCAGTAGAATCACGTTCGGATCAGCGAGTTACAGGAAACATAGTTGCATCATTTGAGTCAAAGAAACACAGGGGGGGGGAGATGAAACCTAGACGGGGAGACTAGGAAAACAATGTCAAATGACCGGCTGGGTAGGTGATGGCCAAGGGGGTAAGCCAGAGCCAGACTCCTCTTTAGCTGCATAGGGCAGCTCCACCGGGCATCCGTCAAGGTTGCTCGGGCTCCGCGCTAGTAGGGAACAGTTTAGCTATCCGCTCAGGGGGCATTGTAATGGATCATCAATAGAATCAAAGAATCACGTTGGGATCAGCGAGTTACAGGTAACATAGATGCATCATTTAAGTCAAAGAAACACAGGGGGAGGAAACATAGATGGGGAGACCAGGAAAATAATGGCAGATAACCACTGGGTAGGTGACGGTCAAGGGGGTAAGCCAGAGCCAGACTCCTCTTTAGCTGCATAGGGCAGCTCCACCGGGCATCGGCCAAGGTTGCTCGGAAACCGCAGTAGTCGCAAACAGTTTCGATATCTGTTCAGGGGGCATCGTCATAGATCAGAGAGCTAGTGACAAAGCAGGGTTCAATAGTTCGTCCCGTTGCGAGTCGGGGGTGGGGGGGGTGGGTTAAGCCTCTGCTAGGTAACAAGGAGATACTGACTCTCCCTCCGGAAGCATGGATGTTTTTAAAGGCTCTCAGATTTCTGAGCAGCCCCTGCTCCAGCGCCATCTTAGGTCAGTCTCTGCCTTGAGTCCTCAGGGCCTGAGACATCTCAAAGTCCCAAAGGTAGACACAATTTGGGGAGAGGAGGGGGGGGGGGGTGAGGCAGTCCTCAGGGAAACCAAGCAAGTGAATTGGTCCACGCCACCATTCACCCTTTGGGCAATTGTTCCATCCTTGCCCGCTCCAGCTCGACTGCCCCTTACGGGCCGCCATCTTAGAGTAAGGCACCCGCTTCCACAAGCTCATCGGGATCCTCTCCGGTTCCAAGGGGGAGACAGGGGGCGGGGGGCCTCCGCATCAAATCCTTCGGTGCTCCTGCTATTGAGGGGCCTGATCCCCGCTCGGGTGGCAGCGCTAAAGGTGTAGAGCGAAGTGGTGGCGCGCCATTTCTCGCCATCGCAGGCGAAGCTCTCACCTTTGCTCCTGCTGGCCGTGCCCTATCGGCGCCCCGTTGGTCCTGATGGCAGTCAACACAGTGCGTGGCGCTCAAATTGGGGTGAGGGTTAGGGGCGTTGATACCAGGTTGGAACGGGAGACTTGCAACCTCCCGGTGCATTTCTTGCGGCACCAGGCAACGTCCTCTCAGCTCTCCAGGTGCCATCTATGCATCGTCATAAGCGGGGACGTCACAGCACATATCTCCGTGATGCAGAATCCGAGATGGGCGAAAAAGATCTTCGAGTGCTCAGCCTGCATTCCGGTTTCGGAAACTTGTTCAGGGTGGGAGAACAAAGCGGAGGGATGCCGCTCAGGAAGTTCGGAAAGAGGGATCAAGATGGAGCATCATCTCTGAGGGGCCATGATGGGCTGGCTCCTCCTCAAAGCAGCCTTGCCCGAGCTTTACTGAGTCAGATCCATAAGCCATACTCGTGGTCATAGCTGTAGCAGAATATTCCCATTCAAGCTTGCGAGCAGTGGCTGAGTCTGATTTAGAGGGTCTAAATCTGGACCTATCCTGTCACTTTGAGTTGGAGGATTTGCTGCGATGAGTCATCATTCAATGAGTAAAACTTATCCCCCTCTGGAGACAATAAGGGTGCATTAGACCACAGTGGGGTCGCTATCTGGCCGGTAGTATTGCAAGCAGCGTTTCCCCCAGGAATATCCATAACCACGGGCAAGGCATCCGATAGTGTGGCAGGACAGACATTGACATTCAGACCTCCAGCCACTGAGAGTGCAGGCTGGCTGTCGATCGTTCCGCCAGCTGTCCCGCTAAGCAATACATTGACACTGACCTGGGATAAGCGTTCCCCAGATACCCCAGGGCTTCCCTCTCCGCTCGCAATCTCAGCCACTTCCCCAGGTAGCAGCTGTGGCTGTAGACCCTCCTCAGCATTTTCGGTCTCTTGATCCGCGGGGAATCAGACCCCGGTCCTGGTTGTGCAGCCAGCCCGGCGGCATGCTGGTGTAGTGGAGTGAGCTGACTCAAGCTCTCGTCCCCGGCCGGTACTGCAGCTATCCGAACATGACCAATATTAGGTGCAGCAGTCTCCATGATGCTGGGGGCTTTCTGAACGATGGAGGAGGTGCATGAGGCCGTTGCAGACATGAACGCCTCTACTACAGTCGGCTGCTGTAGAGAGCTCTCCACGGCCGCCGCCCGGAGGCGAGTGCCTCCTGCCACACCAGTTTCCTTCACCTTCGTCACATTGTCATCCCTTTTCTTCGCCTGGCCCCATCGCCGAACTTGGCTTGATCCTTGAACCACATCCAGTGTGGCATCCTTGACAGACTCTTTAATCGATTTGCTTGCTTTGGGAGCCATGACTTGCCCGTGATACCTGCACCACCTCCGTAGAAACAATGAAAGCAGCCAGAGGGTCATGCCGAATCCCCTTAACAGAGACAGATGTCCGCTGCTGCAAGGTCCCACCAATCAAGCCACCGAACAGAGCAGGTGAGTACGTAAAACCATGTTATGTCGTCCGCTTAAACATCCACTGGTGCCTCAGTGTAGTGGGTAGGAAAGACAGGAAACGGGAACTCTGCTTGCACATAGCAAAATTAAACCTTTCCAATAAACGCTCGTAGTATCAGTATATTGCTTGCCCATACGCAACTTCGCTTCAATGAAGACATTCCACACAGCATCTTCCGAAGTAGGAGCAGAAATGTGTGGAAGATTATCAAAAACCCTGCGACCAGCTGTGCCAAGGTGATTTACTAACAGCGCTAATTTCCTCACAGGTGCATATTTGTCAGCATCAATGGCAGTGAGGTAATTTTCAAATTCCCTCAGTCACTCGGACCATTACAAATCCGGTTTGCCGGGTTTAGTAAGGAAATGCGCTGGCTGAATGACCCCTTGAACAGATGCCATTGAAGCTTGAAATGTCAAAATGTGTGTTGGAATGTCAGAAACACTGCAGAATTTTTTTTTTTTTGCCACTCCGAATGTCAAAAGTCGAACTATGTGACAGCCCAATTGAATAAACAAGTCACCTGAAATGAGGATGGTGTGTGAGTCACCGATGCAGAGATCACACACTCGAAATAGAAAACGGGGTGAAACGTTGATTCAAACTCTGAAGAGGGTATCTACCCAATTGAAAATGGCCGCCAGAAACGTGTGACGCAATCACGTTCTCCCAGGATGCAGCGCGGCAGTCAGTGCGCGAAGGAAGCATCAGAATGAGGAGATGAGCGGAATGTCTGCAGATTCGGTTGTGGAACGAACCGAAACAGGATTAAGAAGGTAGGCGACTTTCATATACGCTAGTCTCGCGCCTCGTTTTTGAAGTAGCGTCGTAATGAAATAAATTGTAAACTTGATCCCACTGACCTGAGTGGATAAGTCCCTTGAAATCTGAACGATGCACGCCTTGATAGGATCGCTTTAAAACCTTGAAAGGGTCGCTCCGGTGGGCTCCTTTGTGACGAAGTATTGGCAAATAAGAAAATCAAACCTCTGGTACCAAATTGTAGTGGGTAGGAAAGACAGGAAACAGGAACTCCTGGTTGTAATCCTGGTCTTTTATTGACGCATGTCAATGCAGTAAATAAGAAGGAACAAGGAGCCCAGGGACACAGCCGTCACGATAGCAGGAACAAAGCAGTAACTGACAAATGGCTAGAACCTTGTATGACATTCTACCATTCTGAACAGAGAATCCACTAAGTTAAAGAGACAGTAAACTATACAATACAGTATACTACACTCAGGAGAAGTGAAAGCTGCTTCGGCTCTCACTGAGGTCAGTCGGCGGCCATCTTGTCCAAGAAAGTAACACATTTCTGACACGTGATTAGGTAATAGAGTTCCATTTATTGAGAGAGAACCTAAATAAATTGTCCTATATTTTAGCATTATTCTCCCGCTAACCTTTTCCTAGCTATAGCTTTGGTCAGTTGAAATAACAATTGTCTTTTGATTATTGATATACTGCTTGTTATTGTGTTTTAAACACAAGTTACACTTTAAGTTTCCCAATGTGTTGTGTTTTATTTTTAACAGAGGTTTCCTTGCAATACTGGATTAAAAGAGAACTAAATTACTTTAAAAACCAGAGACCGTTACACAGCTGTACCCATTTTAAACAACCAAAATATCAGAAAACAAGGTAGTACACCGCCTACCAGTGCCTTAAGGTTACCAGTGAGTCCAATTGATGACAGTTTTGCAGCTGTCAAAGAAACTAAGGTGACTTTAAGACCGCTTACGAGCGGGCCATTCTACTTCCAAAATAGTTTGCAACATCTAAAGTAGAAAAGAGCTGATAACAAGAGGTGACCTCATCTGTGCATCATAATGAGCTGAGATTGCAGTCAAGAGGTGAGACCGATTCCTAATCTGAGTAATAATCGTGTTGTTGGATGGGGAGGACACTGTTGAGGTTCTGCAAGGGACCAGGAAAAGGCACCAATGCTGAAGGTGTGCTGCATCACCGTCCCACCACATCAATCGATATGCATCTGTATCGGGCTGCTGCATGATGATCTAATGTTGGGGCAGGGTTTTTGGGAGGTGGGGTGGGCAAGAAGAGATTTAGAGATTTCTTTAGTGGTAGAAGAGGTCTCTATTATTGAAGACAGGTGTACGTTGTGCTTAACCAAGTCCCCATGTTTGAATGGGTAAGTGTCTGATTTTCGGTATTGGGCTCATTAGTGCATTGCAGTCCGTTTTACTACAAGGTACATCACTTTTGCAAGTAAACCATTTACCTTTAATGTGCTGTTTTGCAGTTGAGCTTCCTGCTTGACGTTTCCCAGCAGTGCTTCCCTGTGCTGTTAACACACCATCATGGTTGCATAATGGGTGCTCTCTTCGAGTCATGCTGCATGGGATTGTCAGAGAATTTATCTTGTACACCGTTGTGTTATGCTTAAGGTCTCGCTTATGGAGCACCCTACAGTTGTCGAAGCCTTGTTTATGGTCCTGGACTGCTAAACAGAACAAGTCATGGCAAAGCCAATAGGTCTCGCCTATGGACGAGCTATTGGCTTTGCTAATCGAGTAGGGGTGAAGAACAGGAGAGCGGGTGGGAGGAGGGTATGGCAAAGAATTCTAACATTTGCAATGCAATAGGTCTTGCATTTATTGCACCTATTGGTGTTGTAAATGCTAGGGTTTTTTATTTGCAGGGGTGGACGGACTGAAGTATGTTGTGCAAGCGGGCCAGAAAAAACAGAAAAGGTGTGGTGCCATTGTTGCTGATCGGGAGCGGCATGCTGTGGTGCTTAAAAAAAAAACGTAGAAAGATGTTGCAATAGAGTGTGGCGTGCAGTGTGTCAACTCTTGAGATGTGCAGAGTGTGAAACCTCTGAGATATGTTTGCTGCAGTTTCCATCTCTGCTTTACAATAGCAAAATAAATGCGCAGCCAATGAGCAATAAAAGCAGCAAAGAGGGAGACTGCGGTGAAGTGAGACAGTGCAGCAGAGAGGGCGTAGAAAATGGCACACAGTTAAAGATGGGTGGGTTAATCGGAGCTGGATGGATCGATATACAGGGAAAGGGTGTTAAGGACGAAAGTAGAGAGAGAGATGTGTGACAGACATTCACAGTAAGCGTCATAAATCGAGATCCAGGAATACAAAGAGAACAGAAATGGAAAGATATATATATATATATATATATATATTACCTACTGGCGGTCGCCAGTAGGTACTTATAGTTAGGACCACGTTTCCATAGGAAATCCGCAACATTCTATTTTGAATAACTTTGGCGCCGGTCGACGAATCCTCGCGAATTTTTCAAAATAGGTGGGGCGCTACGCTCCGCTCCTACCCTGAAAGTCTCGGGGGGGGATTCGTCAAGCGGGGGCTGAGATAAAAGGGGGGTCCCAAAACGTGTTTTTCACATGCATTTTTCCATAGGACCTTTAGACACAGCTACAGCCCGAACGGCTGAACAGAATTACTTGAAATTTGGCAGAGAGGTAGTCCTCAGGTCAAGGAAGTGCCTTTTGTAGGTTTGGTGTAAATCTGTTCAGTAGATTCAGAGAAAATAGCCTTTAAATCAATATATATATCTGAGCCAGCTTACGGTGCGCTTACGGTGCGCTTACCGTACGCGTACGGTGGCGTGCGCGAGCGCGATTTTGATTGGCTGTTAGATCTTAGTAAACATTCGAATCGGTCGAAACCAGGAAGCGGCGGCCGCCATTTTCTCTCTCGCTCTCTGAGTTGGGCAGCAAAAACGATGCCAAAAAATGTCTAAAGAGGCAGTTTCTTGAGATCCTAACCACCCAGCATTGATATAGGGGTCCCCAAACAACCCCCAAGCCCAAAAAAAAAATTTGGTTTTTTTTCGGAAAATCGCCGATTACGCTTACCGTACGCGTACGGTAAAACATTTTTTTAAAAAAAATTATCCACACCCTCCCCACCCCGTGTGCAAATGGTGCCCAAAGGGCACCATTTGTGCATGGCTTATTACAGGTAATAAATAAACAAAGAATAAATTTCACAAAGATGCGCATAATATGTCCCCCATGTGCGCACGGTGCGCGAAGCGCATCGTGCGTTCATGGCCCATCCCGCATAACGTGGGCACGGTGCGCGCAGCGCACCGCGTGACCACCGTGCGTGCACGGCACTAACTGCGTAAAGTGGGCGCGCGGTGCGCGAAGCGCACCGCGTGCTCACCGTGCGCGCACGGAACGAACTGCGTTAACTGGGCGCGCACGCCACGAATGGCGTAAAGTAACTTAGCATTTAAAAAACCGTACAAATTCACTGAAAAAACCATAGGTTTCACACACGTTATAGTTAGGAATTAGCATTTAAAAAACCTTGCAAATTCACTGAAAAAACCATAGGTTTCACACATGTTATAGTTAGCTGGACATTTTATTGATAAAAAACCAATGAAATTCCCCCGTTATAGTTAGTGCAGGCAACTATAACTCACGCGACCGCAATCTTCTGCTGATGACATATGTGTCTTTATGAAAAAAAAATATTTGTAATATATGTATAGCTAAAATTTAATGGAAGAAGACATGGGCAAATAAGTGTCTAAATACAGTATTAGCATCAGCAGAGGATTGCGGTCGCGTGAGTTATAGTTGCCTGCACTAACTATAACGGGGGAATTTCATTGGTTTTTTATCAGTAAAATTTCCAGCTAACTATAACGTGTGAAACCTATGTTTTTTTCACTGAATTTGTACGGTTTTTTAAATGCTAAGTTACTTTACGCCATTCGTGGCGTGCGCGCCCACTTAACGCAGTTCGTTCCGTGCGCGCACGGTGCGCTTCGTGCACCGCGCGCCCACTTTACGCAGTTAGTGCCGTGCACGCACGGTGGGCACGCGGTGCGCTACGCGCACCGCGTGCCCACGTTACGCTAGATGGGCCATGTACGCACGATGCGCTTCGCGCACCGTGCGCACATGGAGGACATATGATGCGCTTCGTTGTGAAAGGTAATATTTTAATTTTTCACACTAGTAATATGCCATGCACAAATGGTGCCCTTCGGGCACCATTTTCACACGGGGTGGGGAGAGTATGGATATTTTTTTTTTTTTAAATTAATTTTTACCGTAAGCGTAATCGGCGAAATTATCGAAAAATTTAAAATTCCGTTTTTTACCTTGGGGGATCTTTGAGGACTCCCTCAACATGGCTAGGTGCTTAGGAGCTGTTTAAACAGCCCCTTTACATGTTTTTGGCCTTTGTTTTTTAACCCCCTCTCAGAGTGCGAGAGATAAAATGGCGGCCGCCACTTCCTGGTTTCGACCGATTCGAATGTTTACTAAGATCTAACAGCCAATCAGAATCGCGCTCGCGCACGTCACCGTACGCGTACGGTAAGCGCACCGTAAGCGCACCGTAAGCTGGCTCAGATATATATATTGATTTAAAGGCTATTTTCTCAGAATCTACTGAACAGATTTACACCAAACCTACAAAAGGCACTTCCTTGACCTGTAGACTACCTCTCTGCCAAATTTCAAGGAACTCTGTTCAGCCGTTCGGGCTGTAGCTGTGTCTAAAGGTCCTATGGAAAAATGCATGGGAAAAACGCGTTTTGGGACCCCCCTTTTATCTCAGCCCCCGCTTGACGAATCCCCCCGAGACTTTCAGGGTAGGAGCGGAGCGTAGCGCCCCATTAGTTTTGAAAATTTCGCGAGGATTCGTCGACCGGCGCCAAAGTTACTCAAAATAGAATGTTGCGGTTTTCCTATGGAAACAGGGTCCTAACTATAACTACCTACTGGCGACCGCCAGTAGGTTATATATATATATATATATATATATATATATATATATATATACACACAAACGGAAATGGTGCTGTCAAAGAGGCGGCCTTCCAAGCACAAAGACCATTTTCATTGAGGCATTGGGGATTCATGCTGAATATTTGGCATTAAGAAAATGGTTTATCCTCTGTGTTACCTAAGGGACACTCCGTGTCTGTGTAGCACAAAGAATTACCTATAAACAACACAGGAGCTCACACAAGTTGCTCCTAGAACCAGTGACACGACGAGTCCTTGGTAAGAGCATGGGTACTAGACACTGCTTTAGTGGGAAAGAACATTAATCAGTTTGGAGGCCGTCCGAGACACACCAGTGATTGTGTGAAACCACGGTATTTTAGGAATCTGCACGAGCTACGACATACGTGCATACCTGCACTTCAGACCTCTGAATGGAAAGGCGCATAGTTGTGTGGACCTTCAAAGAAAGAAAGCAACTGGACAGACACATAAAAAAAGGTAGCAGGCTCAGCCACCATTGTTGCTGATTAGGAGCCGCACGGCCGCCATTGTTAAAGATTACATGCGGCGTGCCGTGCTACTGTAAAAAAATGCGAATGAATACCAATAAAAAATGTCATAAAAGCGAGAGCCTGTGTTAATATGAAATCGGGTGCCGTGCTGAAACCTAAAGCGCGACACCCTTGGCAGGACAGGGATGAGGAGCAGAGAGTGGGAAAGTGGGCGATTCTTTGTAGGAAAGAATGTTGTATGTGCAATAGGAGAAAGTAATTAAAGAAAATAGTGCTCACAGACTGTAAATAAAACATACCGAGTAGCAACACACGTGAGAGGGCCAGTCCTCATGGGAGGTTACAAAACCAGAAAAGGAGGGACTGCTAAGTCTATTCACAAATCAAAAGCAGCCATTTAGAAAGGACAGTAACGAGCCAATTGAAAAGATGGGCGGAACTTAAAGTAAATACCTTAATACAGCATGTCTCGAAAAAACAGCGCAAGCGCTGGTTAAGGGATACCTAAAAAACCCTATGAAGTGGCCAGCGCTGGCCACATCATAGTGTTATTTTATGCAGGTAGGGGGGGGAAGCAAGAGGGACAATGAAGGGGTGGAAGGGGATTAAGCAGCAGAGTAGGGTGTGGGGGTGGAAAGGGAATAAGCAACACTGACGGGTGGCAGGTGAAGTAGCAACTCTGAATGGGGGAAGGGAAAGAAGCAACACTGACTGGGTGGGTTAAGAAGAAGCAACAAACGTAGGGGGTGGGAGGGGAAAAGCAGAGGAAGGAAGAAAAGAAATAAAAATAGTACATCAATCACAGTGCCAGCAGCAGAAGGACCCTAATCCAGCTGAAGCAATCAGGTATTGGTCCATGCTTCAGCTGAAAGAAGAGTAAGTGAAGCTGGCGCGCACTACCCAATTAGAAGGCATCAAATGAGTGACAATTAAGCTCACAAACGGTAATCAATGGGTGGGCTCCAAACCCCTTGTTTAACACAATATCTCTTGCAAGGGAGAGACCTCCCAAAAAACCATAAGCGCAAGAGAGACCTATAAAGGTAAATGGAGTTGTACCTAGCGCTGTCTCATTTTCCTGTTGAGGAAAGTCAAAATGTGAATGCCAGCTGGATTGTCATTGCATTAGGACATAACTATCCTGTTCGAGTTGCATTTTTGTGGAAAAGCATGCTCTTGGTTGTAATTTATCTATATGTTACAACAAAACTTGATGTTTTGTTTAGTTAAAGACCAGCATTGACCATTTTTTTTTTTTTGGGGCGTGCAGTGACGCAGTCTTCACAGGCATTATCAAACATAAAGCAAATATAAAAAATAGCCGTTAGCAGTGCATGCTTCCTAACAAACACAGAGCTAGAGCAATGTTCCCTCATACACATATAGGTAACACCAGTGCACGTTTTCCTTGCAGGGTATAATTCACATCACATAGTCAAGGATAAGGCAGCAGCAGTATGTGTTCTTCACAAATAGTTTCCTACATAAACAGGACAGCTGAAGTGCAAGCTTCCTGCACACAGATCAGGTGCTGCCTGGAAAGCAGCAGTGCAAGCTCGACTCACACTGAACACATACAATGTGTGCTGGAGTGCAAGCATAACTCACATTCATGGAACAGTGACAAAAGAGGCAGCGTGGCATAATTCCCTTTGAATACATGAGCAAGCAGAACAGTTATGGCACATGCAGCAGTGCAAACTCCTGTTTTATCAGTATCCTGTTGTGTTTTATCATTTTTAGGTCTCGCCTGAGCCAGCGCATGCACGGTTCTGGCGAGACATTTAGTGTGTGAACTTTAAAAAGCCGACCACAGCTTTTAGGCTGGCATGGAGCGTGCGGTTACGCGCACAATGATGAGCAGAGGCACCATCTGGCTTTTCTTTCTTCATGGTGCGTGCACGTCGCACACCACTCGCCAGCCTGCTTTCACTTTTGCCGCCACGCGCACCAGTCGCGTACTTTTTTAGGTCTCGCCTTGGCAGCGCATGCGCTGTCTCAGCGAGACTTAAAATAATCTCTAAATGTTGGCAAGCGGACGGTAGTTTCTCCTGCCGCTTGCCATTTGCTGAATGTTTGTATAGCTTTTGTTAGCTTAGTTTTGACTGGCTGTTGATGGCAAACTGACTTTCGTGTAGTCCGTAAGCAGCGGCCACTAACTACAGTTTTCGTCCGTTTTTTTGTGTGTCGCGCATCCCTGCCTGACGTAAATATGGCAGCGGCGCATGCGCGTTCGACATCATATTAAGTGCTGTACTAAGCGGCCGCAGTACCAGAATAGCTCCCCAGGTAAAGATCTTCTACCCGCATTGCCGCTTCGCATTTCCATAGCGGGTTGGAAGTTAACGGGTCTGCCGAGGGTGGCTTATTGTGGACATTTTTTGTTGTTGCTCATGTTACTGGCCTAATACGTCTGGAACAGTGTTTCATTGTACGTGGATGCTGGTTTGGAAGTGGTACAGATGTGCTTAAGTGTCAGAGTGAACATACTCCATATGGACCCCTCCTTTATGAGCTCACCGGACCACCCTCCCACCCTTCACCCACACATAAGTGTGTCGGTTTTTTAGGCATTCTTGACAGGTCCCCCGATCAGTGTTGCTACTTAAAGCTCGTGACAGCAGAACTAGCCCTCATGTTATCCAGATCTTAGAGCTCCCAGTAAGGTCCCCTCAGCATCTAGTTCTTGCTAGATAAAAGAAGTCATTGTAACAAGTTATGAACGTCTCTATGCAATAGGTCAGTGACCTTGCATCGCAGCACATCAGGGGACAAGGAGATGGCCACCAGGCAATAAATCTCGCATTTGCACGAGTTTCAGCTATTGGCATTGTAAATGACACTGCCTTTTATTTATGTTTTGGTTTTTAATACATAAATAAAAGGAATAGTCATTTACAATACCAATAGCTTAAACTCGCGTAAATGCGAGACCTATTGCATTGCAAATGCTTGTTTTTCTTTTAGCGCGCGCGCACACAACTCCCGCTTGTTAGTTCTATTTTTCTTTCTGCACTCTATTCATCTTAGAAAGAGACTGGAAGCGGCCGCTCAGCATTGCTTCCTTCCATGTTGTTCACTCAGTGGCTGTCTTTTCTGACAGCCATTCCCTCATCAACCCACGTTGTCGCTACTTTGCACTTGCATAAGCGCTTCTACAATTGTAACCCACTGACTGGTCGGGCTCCCCATTCACTCTGGCTACCTATCCATCTTTTCCTTCTTTCCCCGTCTGATTTCACTTGCCATCGGACATCTGGTTTCCACTGCACTTTTCTCTCCCTCGCCGGCATCTCTGCCCATCTCCACAGGCTTCCATCCCCCTCTCTCTGGCTTCACTCTTGCTCTTCTTCTCTGGAGTCCCTCTCACACTCTGCTTCTTCTCCTATGGCTTTCCTGCTTCTCATCCTCTCTAGCTGTTCTTTGCCTTATGTCTCTCTTACGCTCTTTCCCTCCTCGCTTCCTCTGGTTTCTCCTCCATGATCTTTTCTTTTGTCCTCTTTCTTTTCACCCTCAACCATTTTAGATCCGCCTGTTTTCCTACATCACTAGCCGATTCTTTCGGCCTCACTTTCTCTGGTCTCTACCCCCTCACTCCCATCCCCGTCCTTCACTGGCTTCTTTTCCCCTCACTAGATTCTCTCCTTCTATGCCTTCTCTCCTGGTGCCTGCAATTTCTCCTTTTCTTTAATCTTTTTCCTCCCTTGTGTATCTCTCCTGAACCACTTAGCTCCTCCTCCTCCTCCTCCTCTCTACTTCTCATCCCCGTTCTACCCAGGCTTCCTCTCTACCCTTCACCTGCTGCTTCTCTCTCTCACCCTTTCATCCCTTTCTAACCACATCCTTACTGGCTTCTCTCCTCCTCAGTCTTGCCAGCTTCTCTCCCTTACTCCTCACAATATCTAAACACCGAGCTCCCTCCTCTCTCCCCTTCTTTTTCGATGCATTATACACCCTATTTTTCTTTAACTTTTAAATCCTTTTGCTGTTTGGTTTCTCCTGCCTCACCTTTTTTCTACATTTACCCCAAATCCATTATCTATCCCTTTCCCCTCCGTTAAACATTTGCCCATCAACTGTTACATTGAGCTTTCAAATTCATTTTACAAATTGTATCTGAGTAATAGCATCACAAAATGAGCGCGTGAGATGTGCCTATCTCTGCTTTTTCGGCCTGTGATTGTGAACTTTGAATCATCACTGATTTTTCCACCTTGATCCTTCCAAGTAGAAACTGTAATAAGACGAACGAGATTCTGCACTGAAGAGTGAAAACGTAATGGAAAAAAATTGTCTATCTTCCTGTCTATCTATCTCTATCTATTATATGGAACTTTTGAAATATGCTGGGTCTTGTGATATATCCTTAAAAAAATTTTTTTTGCTAAATTATTAACAACATCTGCTGATCAAAAAATACTTTTTTTGCCACAAAAGCATTGGACAGCTCTTTCAGATCCCTTGGATTTTTAGCCAATGTGTATGAACATTATTTAGTAAACTGTACTGTTTGTCCCTGTTGTCTCAAAATTCTCATCTTTTCCAAAGTTCACCTGCCATCAGTGAGCCGCGGTTAGCTCGCCGTGTCATAGGTTCCAAGCCAAAGTAGCAGGAATTATTTCCCCCTGTAGGGGCCTGGGCAGCAATAATGTCTGCCAGCCTTTATTGACATTCACTTTCTGAACACAACTTTGAAATCTTAATTGAATGATGTAATCACACTGCTTCATTTGTAAAAAATTGGTGCTTAATCCAAAGATTCTCTTGAGCCAGCGCTGCCAACTGCCAAGTTTTCAGAAAACCAAGGGTGCCTAATCTTGATTACATTTCATGTCTCTTTGTTCCAATCACCAACACTACAGTCTCCCTATCTCCCTACTGCAGGTTCTTTATCCTTCCTGCTTTCTCGCATTGTCTTCTTCCTGCCTTCTATGCCTTTCTCTTTCTTGCCCTGATGATGAATGAAACATAAGGCCCTGTCCCAAAACACGAGCACCATTGCCCACACCTCGAACCAATTAAGCATTGTGTAATCCAGTGCCTGCACGAAGGACCGGATTTTCAGCCTCGGACTGGTATCAAAAGTAACTTCAGAAAAAAAATATATCACCAGCCCCAAACAACACTCATCGATTAAGTCTCACCTTCTTTGTTGTGAAATGGGACTTTCTCTTATTCCAAGAATTTAAAAAAAGACCCCAATAATTTCTATCACAGCAGAATTTTCCAATAAATAATCTAAAAGGTCATTGAATTTACAGACAAACCTGAAAATAAACTCATGAAATATGCCATCACTTCAGGGTGCAGCTGTGATTGGTCTGGTGACTCAGTGGACTAATGCTTTTACCCTAATGAGTTATACTCGCAACCAATGGATACGATCAGAGTTGACCTTCCTGTGAGAAGCGGCTGGTCTTAGCATAAATATCTCATCTTACATCTTCCGTACTCTCCTCTCGACTCGTGTATTCTTTATATAAAACGTCCTGCGTGGGAAAGAGTCTTTATTTCTAGCTTAGCAAGTTTCCTGTAGTCACTAAAGAAGTGCAGTGCGCATTCAGGACAGCCAGCTTCAATAAATATAGCGCTGTGTGCCTGAAATGTGCCAGTTGCAGAGGCTGGGGAAGCTTCAATAAGCGCGAAAGTGAAATAATTTTGCTTGCGCTTGGAACAAGCCGCGCCTGAGAAATGCGCGGTAATACCAAATAAACAAGCATTTGCAATGCAATAGGTCTCGCATTTGCAAGAGTTTGAGCTATTAGCATTGTAAATGACAGTGCCTTTTATTTATGTTTTGTTTTTTAAAACCTAAATAATTTAGTTGTGCAGCACAATATCCTTGGTGCAACATCATCAACTGTTGCATGGCTAAAAACGTATAAGGTCCCAAAGGCGAGACCTATTGGCTATGCCAATGCTTGTTAATTTCCCATGTTGTATGGCCTCAAACAGACTAACAATAACAAAACTGTAATTTTGAAGTGCTAAGGGAGAGCTAATGAAATTAGGCTAAAGCGGGGATGTGGTACAAGCTTAAGTTTGTCTTGCACACTCACCTGGCATATTGTGCTCCAATTTAGAGACCATATATAGAGTATACTTTCTATTTCTGGTAGGCTCATCTTGTCAAGTGATTAAATCTATATGTGAAAATCTGAACTTAATAGGGATGTAATTTGTCCTCTATGCATTTTACTATAGTTTTAGACTTTAAGCTTCCATCAGACAAAAACCAGTGTGTGCGGAAAATAAGTTCAGAGGAGTAGAATAATGTATTCTGATGATATGTTGTTTTTTGTTAGAATCCGGGCACAGTTGACTGTTCGGTATTTGAACAGTGGAATGCTAAGAGTTCCATTGAAGACAATAGAACAGCATCTGCCTATTTGAACTGGTATAGGCCCGCTGCTCTCAACAGTTCAATGCACTTCAATACACACACACTGCCTTTCTCTTTCCCCTGCCTCTCGAAAATATATTAATTAGGCAGAGGAAAAAGAAAGACATAGGCCATGCAGGATGACTCCCTTCCTTCCTCCTATAGGTCAGTGGTACCAGTACTTCAGATGGAGGGAGGGGTGAATGCTGCTCAGCTCCTGGGTGTCTCAGGCATGACTGAACTACAAAAAGCAGTTCAGCCAAGACAGGGGAATCCGGGGCACCAGGGGCTGACTTCAGCCTCTTTTCACAGCTCTTGCTGATTGTATTTAAAAGCTGATGTAGGCCCTGCACGCTGCTGTTGGCTTTAGAACATTCCAAGCAATAGTTGTGAAAAAGGGCCTCACGAAACCAAGAGAATATCAACCCCCTCGGGCTCCGTGAGGCCATTGTTTTACTAATTAGAACATTCTGCCCTGATGGGGTGGAATGTTCGAATAGCTTTATAGCCCGCTGTAGCTGGGCTCTACCGGCCGTTTAGTGCCCACGGTAGACCTGGCCTTTAATATAGCCTTATAGCCCGCCGTAGCGGGCTATACCAGCTATTAAAGGCCCGCTGCATCGTTAAAGGCCCGAGCCGAAGGCGAGGGACTTTAACAAAGCAGAGGGACTTTAAAAGCCGGTATAGCCCTGCTACAAAGTGCTATAAGGCTATTAGAACATTCTGCCACTAGAGGGCAAAATGTTCTAACAAATAAAACAAAGCCTTCAAGGAGCGCGAGGGGATTCAAATCCCCTCAGGCTCCCTGAAGCCTTTGTTCACAGCCAGAGCTATGAACAAAGAAACATTGGAATGTTGGAGCTTCGGGCTTATACCAGCCATTATAAGCCCAGAGCACTCCATTGTTTTCAATGGAGCTTCCAACATTCCAATGTTCTAATGGCCAGTATAGCCTGCCACGGCGGGATATAACGCTGTATTAGACTCTTTTTTTTTTTAAAATGTGGTAATATTTCGGGGCAGAAAATAAATTGGGGGTGGGGGGAATAGAAGTATGAACAATTATTAGAACTTTGGATTGTTGAGAGCTCCGCTGAAGAAAATGGAGCGCTGCAGGCTTCCAATGGCTGGTATATACCTGGAGCTCTACCATTTTATTTTTGGAATTCATGTTTTTCCCTTTTTAATTTAGCACATTCAACCTTAGTGGGTGGAATGTTCTAATAGCTTCATAGCCCTTCTAATTTAGGCTATACCGGTTGTTAAAATCCCTCTCCCTCGTTATAAGCCCTCAACTACGTCTCAAGCCTATAACTCTGGTTCAGGGCCTTTAACAACTAGTATAGCCCTCAGCAGCAGACTATATAGCTATATTAGAACATTTGAATGTTGAGAGCTCCATTGAAGATAATGGAGTGGCTCTGGGTTTATTACGGTCATATAAGCTTTCTGTTCCAACATTCAAATGTTTGTCTTGCTGTTTCTTCCTTTTTAACATAGAACATTCTACCCTCATTGGGTAGAATGTTGTAACAGTCTTATAGCCCTTCTGCCTTGGGTTATACCGGTTGTTAAAGGCCCTCGGCGTGGATTAAAAGGATATAGTAGCAACTGCTTCCAGACTCATTTTAAAGATTGGAAATTAAATTGGAGCTAAGAAACTATCTTATACTGAGGGTTACAAGCGATATTAGATATGTGGAAACAATAGTGTCTTTAAATTGAAAATGTGTGATGGACAAAGTTAAAGCTGATCTACGTTATTGAGAAGAAATGCATTTACACCGATACAATAACACTAAAGTGTGCATTTAACATCCTTCAGAATGTTCTTCCATCATTCTCCAGCAAATCTATTGATTACTTAAATGCTCCAATTGAAAAGCTTTTGCAGGGAGAAAAGAAAAAAACTAAATATCTTACATTATTAATGTTAAGCATATCTTCCTGTTTTAGAAGATAATATAATTTTTCTCTAAATTGATCGCCATCTGTCTCTCTCTCTCTATGTATCTATCTCTTTTAATCCCTAACTATCCTTCTCTATCATTTTATCTGCCTAATCACATATTTTACAAAGGAGATATCCTGTTTTCTAAAGATCTCACCTGGTGCCTACGCATAACGATTGAAAAGCAGGGGGTTAGATTGAAGCATGCTTTTCAGGATGTACGAGCATTTTTTAAGGAAACTTCTCATCACCTAATTTCTTTAGCTGCTATGCCAGCTCTTTTTGGTAAGTTACCCTCTACATTGTCTTTCTTCTGGATTGATACACTATAGAGTAGTGTGGTAGATATCTTGAGACCAGAATTGCATATCCGTGACCTCTTGTCGCCCAACCACACAGGTTATAATGAATTCATCACGAAGCATTCCACATCTTGTTTGAAATACATGTAATCGACAAGGGAATTGTTGCGCCCAAATCCTTTCTTTGCATGTTTTCAAATCCATTCCTGTTCAGATCGCCCTTGGCTGGGTTTAGTGGAAAAGTTATCACAGGGACTAAATAATCTTTCCAGCCATAAATCCATAGAACCCAGACACCTGCCTCGTAGAAAAATATATGGTTGTGTAACTTTATAAATAATATATTTACTGGAAACAAAATGTTATGCCTGGCAGAAACTGGAGTAGCTGCCCAATCCTGTACACTCCGCTTGAGCTGCCAGTCTTTCTTTTCTGAAACATAAGAAATGATCCTTTTCTTTCGTATTGGAATTGCTGGGCAGTGCGGTGCTTGCTGTGCATGCATCTTGTAGTAACAACACAGACCACGAGGCAGAGCTTCACCAGGACACGTTTAGCACTATCACGTAACATGTATTTTTAATAATTTACTGCGACCTGCATGATTGATGAAGAAGATAATCACGCCCAATCAAATGCCTATTTGTTTTGTGCTGTAGTATGACAGTTACTAAAGCTAGCTAATTTTCTTGCAAGCCATTTGGTATCAAGTAATGCGCTCATGCAATGTTCGCCATTTTTTTCTTTTCTGATTAGTTTGTTCTTGTTTGCTTTATAGTTGTTCTGTTCCTTGCTGCAAGAAACATAAAGGTAGGTCAAGAATGGTTTTGCTTCATACTTTTTTTTATCACAATCTTTGAATGATCTAAAATGACTCAAGAACTCATGTAGAAAGAATTACTAGAGTATGTCCCTGGGGACTGGAGAAGACGGAAGCAAGAGAGCAGTTAATATGTACTTATAATGGATACACATCTTTTTCACTAGTGACCCTCATCCCAAAAGAGAAGCTCCCATCACTCTCTCATCTCCCTCGGTTCATCATTTTGCTGGGGCCTGTGTGCATCAAGGGTCCAGACACTACCTTGTTATCACGGATTTGCGAACTACCTTCTATTTCGACTTGGACGTTCAAGGGGTAAAATGTGCGAACATAAATAAGGTGGTGCTAGTTAGGACGTCTAGACCAGCTGCACACCAATCCCATGCAAGAAATAATATCTAAGCAGTGATATTCTTTATGTAAAAGATGTATTTTCATGGGTATATATTTCCTTACTTAAAATAACATTGAAGTTTTATGGCATCATCTTTCTGTCTAAGTATCTCCAATTATTCTTTAAATAAACTGCAATTTAATTATACAACCATGACCCAAGGTTTACACAGACAGAGCTAAATCTGTTTGTGTGACACAGTTTGGTACCTAACAGTATGTGAAATGGGTAGCACATTAGGGATGAGCCATGGAGGTGCGATTGCCCAGTGTTCAGGGATTGCCAGAAGCTGTACTCGGGGCCACTTGGATGACCAGCTATGGCCTGGTGTGGCATTTAGACCTGGTCAAATGAGCCAACTGTCCACTGGGATTGAAGGTCGAGGGGGCGATGGAAGGTGCAAATTGAAGGCACTCTGGCTTTACAAGGTTATCAGTTGCTGAAGAAATGTAGCAAATACAGACGTACGGTCCCCACACAATCATTAGCCACTGATGAAGTTCCGCAAATGCATGGTACAGGCAGACTTTCTTCTCAGCCCTTAGTCTTTGCCTTTCAACTTCTTCAACACAGGTGTACTTAGCCCAAGCTACTAGGAGGCGATCGGTGATTAAGGTGAAGTATTCAGTTTATATCCGGGAGCATTTAGTCCAAAACCAATCTCCATTGAAATTTGTAGTTGACCTCAAACCTTTGAGGGGAATTCTTCACAACAGTTTGTACTTTCAGTGGGTCACAACTCCAGGACAGCTTTCTTTAGGTAAAACTGTCATTGCCTAGATGTGGATTACTCTGACATAATCGATTTCGTAGTAAAGCACAGGATGAGGGAAGGTAGCGCCTGTCTGTCTGTGAGAAGAGTGCATCTTCACCGTGCTTCCTGGATGCACCCACTGTCCAGGTGTGGTCTTTGTAGGTCCCGGTCTTACCTACTGGAACCGATTTGGTTTCAACCCAGTGCAATAAGAGGCCATTCCTCCATTATGAGGATTCCGGTCAAACAATACAATAGGCTTTACTTCTAATGGGGGGGCGGGGCGATTATAGGCGCAACAAGGGGAGATGCGCAACTGTGACCACTAACACTACGGAGGACCCTACATCTTTAGGGGCTAACCTTAGACAGCAGGTAGTCCCATCTCAAATGTTCCATAAGCACGATCATACTTCAATCCCATACAACAGAGAATGAGAAGCCCCTGTCCTCACATAATGAAAGTATTTATCAGTGAGATCCGGTAAACATTCGTCACACTGAGACCCCATTTAAAAAAGAAAGGCATATACCCCACTACAGTATTCAGCTGCTATCAACCATCCGTAGTGTCATGACCTCGTTATAGGGACACTATCCACCCATGTTACAAGGAATAGCACTTTTGGTGGATCCCCAACTGGTCAGTATGCTAATCTCTGCTAGAGCACTTTAAGGAAATTCATGACACCAGTCTCTTTGAGAAGAGGCTGCCTCAGTGTTACAAATGAAGACCAGGTTGTTATATGGACACAGAGCTAGTGACTTCTGGCATGCAAGTGGTAACCGTGAATTGCCAAATATTGTAATTAGGGCTCCCGGTTTTAAGGTATTTATTTTTTGGCAATTTCTGTCTGTTTTTATCTATATTTATTTTTTTGGCCATTTTATCTGTATTTATCCATATTAATTTTGTGTTTTGTGTAAACGATGTTGTAAAACTGTACATTTCCATATCTATTTAATTGATAGACACACACTCATACTTTGATGTCTGCCATGTTTTAGCTATTTAAGCTGCCAAATATTACAATAGGATACGTCCAAATGGTAAATATCAGCATTATACCATAAATGTTTGTTGACATATACCGTTATTTAAAGAAATGTCATCCTGTTTTTTAATTTCTCATGCTATCTGCTCAGCTGCTGGCCTATAATTCTTGAAAGGCAACAGAGAGAGTCACTTAAAAGAAGCACAATTTTCCATATTTATCCACCAAAATAAATGCAGACAGAAAACACATTGTTTTCAGTCTCTATTTAGCTGTAAAAACGGAAAACAGGGAGCCTTAATTGTAATCTGTGCTGCTGGAAACATGCAATTCTCTGTCCGTGCCACATAATCAGCTGCATAATTTCCAGATTTTAATGAAAAACCCTGTTTAGCTCAAAATGTTCACGGAAACATATTCAAGCGCAGTGGAATGCCCTTTGCAAAGGTTGACTGGTCACATTTAAGTTGCTTATTGCTGTATTTGGGTGTTACACTGATACTAATAGGGTGAAACATTTGCCTAGACAGTGGTAAAATGTGTGAAAATGACAAAATAATGCAGTTAAACGATCACAAAATGTGCTGCATAATTTCTTTTCTAGTCACATAATTTGGTCCACCCCTGCTGCGTAATGCCAGTGGGCCCTGGTTATAAAAAATGTACAGGGTGCCAGTAGTAACACAGTTTTAATGGTGCTTTTCTATGCTAAATAAGGTTTATTTACATGGAGTCTGAGTTTAGTGGCATACCGTTTAAAAGCCTGTTCAGCAGTTTACAAAAAATAAATGTTATTTAAATTGTACCATTATCAAATATTCTAATTGTAATGCTGCTCCAAAAACAGTAACCGAAGTTGGTCTCAATAATTTGGATACAGAGACTACTGTAACTCGCCCTTGTAACCACAACACTCAGACACCACAAAAAGCCTATACCTTGGTTCAACTTTTGTGGGTAAATGGTCCCTAGAAACCTTAACTGGTGAATCGTGGGACTTGCCTTTGTAATTTTACCAGCCCTAAGCTGAATGGAAATGTGCATATTACCTACTTGCGTGGGTGCATGAATTTTCAGCAGCTAAGGTGCAGAAGTGATGTTACCGCACTCCCTGATGGAGTTACATAAAGATTGAGGCCACTGGCAGAGAATGGGTGTGTTGGGCCACCCATGAGTTAGGTTAGCCTTGGTATATTATGCGGCAAAGTTTAGGATTATAGAGACATTGCAACCTAAATGTCCCTCAGCATAAACTGCTTCATTGAAATTCATACGTTAAAAAGCTTTAAAGGTTGAGCAGACATTGGCGAGGCCTCGAGTTTCCCTCCCCTTAAATTATGGGTGGATTCCATGAGCGTTTTGGAAATTAATATGTAGCTCCGCCAGTATTTTAAGAGTCAAATATTGAACGTGACCATCAGACGGTGGCATCTGGAATTTACTTTTGTACAGGAAAACAGATGGGTCAGACATCTAGTAGGCTGGGTTCAGTCCTACAGCAGACACTGAAGTAACCATTTAGATTGCTATTGCACATCAATGCGTTTAGAGGATGGTAGATACTAGGTATCAAGAAGTGCAAGTGAAACCCTTTCCTTCTACTTCAGAGGTAAAGAAAAGAAGAAAATCACCTTTTTTAGTCTTAAAAAAAATTAATTATAACAGGCCAAGTAAACATGAAGCTGTGTAGGTTATGTACTCAGACCACTGACTGTGGGATTGAGCCTGCCAAGAGAGAACAGCCTGTCCTGATACAATAAAAACTAAATACCATAAAGGAAAGATTTCCCCTCTAATCCAGTTAGCAGACAAATTAGGAGCAAAAGTGATCTGCTATGCAGATGATACCCAGTTGCTCTTCTCCTGGAATAAGAGGAAAGAGGTAAATAGCTCTCGTGTAAAATCCTGTCTCACCTCAGTCTTTCACTGGTTAGCAAAAGCGCAACTGAAATGTAATAAGGACAAAACGGATATTCTCCTCTTCAGGGATTTCAAACCCCCCTTCCCCCCCCCCCCCCCCCCCCCCGCAGTTCTGGTTCTCCTTCTGGCCAGATGATGCTTCCACAACGGATCCCCAAGGAGGGCCGCTAACAAATTTGGGGATCTGGTTTGATGACCGGCTGTCATTTGGGCCCCAAATCAAAAGGCTGGTTGGAACCCACTTTGGGATCATGAGACTGCTGAGGAAATTTCTTCCGCTACTACCTTTCCATGCTAAGAAAACGGTCATTCAAGCATTAATCACGTCCCGCATAGACTATGGCAATGCGTTCTATGCAGGCCTGCCAGGATATCTCCTAGACCAACTTCAGGTGATCCAGAATGCGGCTGCTCTGCTCAACCTTCCAAGGAGGGCGAGCACTAGGCCGCATCTTCGGGATCTCCATTGGCACCCTATTAGGGAAAGAGTGAAGTTCAAGTCCCTGGTGCTGGACCATGCCTCCCTGTTCGGCAAAGGTCCTATCTACTTGAGCTCCAGATTCAACTTCTACAACCTGTCGAGACAATTGCATACCTTGAATAAATTGATGGTCTGTACCCCCGGGATTCGTAGACCGTGCTGGTGGCAGATCACTGTCCATGTTGGTAGCTGTAGCTTGGAATCTGCTTCCACTGGAATTACATGCTGTAAGCGATCCATGGTTATTTAAAAAGAAGCTGAAAACCGGTTTAAAAAAAAAACTGTCTGGTCTGCCTTCCTAACCATCCAGCAGGTTCTGCACCAGGACATTCCTTGGAGTAATTGTGCACAATATAAGTGCAGAATCATATCAAAGGCAGTTCTCCTAATATCAACAGAGCAGTAATTACAGACTCAAGATGAGCACATTTCATCAGCATCACTAAGCCAATTACCGTAAGACTTCTTTGACAGGTTTCTTCCCAGTGCCAAGTTGGCCGTGCCTCAGTCCCACAGTAAAAACCAACTATACACAACATTAAAATAGCAGATAGTGGCCAAGGTTAGAGCAAGATTCACTTATTGTTTTATCATGATATACATAAATTTGTATTTTTTTAATAGTATATGATACAATAATTTACCCGTTACTTAATAGTACTTTTATGTTTGTATACTCATTTGTATATAAATTGTTCTCTTTTTATGAGCTTTTATGGTTGTATACCCGACCGAATAAAGTATTAAGATTGAGTGATTGATCCATCATGGGTAACCTCGCTGTATCTCCCATTATGTGGTTGATTATGAAATATGAGGACGAAAGCAGAGTAGTTTGTAAATGACAATAAAATCCTGAGGCAGCATAAATGGACCTCAGTGTGTTATGTAGCGAAACATGTCATACCCTATATACACTAGCACTCCTAAACAAACATTTTGAGCCAGGGCTCTCAGATGTTGTACTGGGAGCTCAAGGTATAAGAGTATGGGACAGGGAGTTTAAAGCTGCAGTGTACACTCGGAGTCCCCTGTTCAGTGACAATGTTGCTGCAGCAATGCTGTGATGAAATGTGGCGTCCGAGGACTAACAACACTTTCAGGGTTCACAGTGTTCTCTTTTAAAGGAGCAGAGAAGATTCAATGCTAATGGGGATTCAGTAATCTACAGCAACTACTGGAGGCTTTCAAAGCGTCTTAGCACAGTGTTTACTGGCACCATGCAGGTGTAAGAGGGACACCTGCATGGAACAGATCATATTTCCACTAAAAGTAAGGGTCGTCAATTAAATATGATACCAACCCCAATACCTGTGGTTGCTGTTGAAGGGTTGTTATTGAGAGTTGCTGCTTTCAATTTGGTCTCTTCCAGTTTGATTTTCCCCCTCTTCATTTTTCTTCCTTTTTTAACCCTTCTCCCAAGCTTACCATCGAAATGCTTAGGTCGAACATTTTCTGCTCTCATTCTTTATTTTTCTCGCTTATTCATTGAACGTAAACCAATTACATCTCATCGTGTGACTTGTGGATCATTTTTATTCATACTTTTACCTTTTTAAAAATAGTTTGCATGCAAAAGCCATTGAATGGCTAAATGCAAATTAAAATTGAAATGATGTTATTATGCAAGTAGGCTTCTCCCAATTTCTAAGGAAGACAATTTGAGTTGGTTCTTGGTACGTAGTTTTAATCGGAAGGTGACAAACCAGTCTGGTTTCTTTTTGTCTAGGGATCGGAAAAATGTGACACTCAAGAATGTCTTTGAAAATTTACATGCAACAATTTTACTCCACTTGTAGCTCTGTTTCACAGAAGACCGTGTGACATGGCAAGCTAGGCTTAGAGAGGAGTGTTTTCCCTGTGCTTCTGAGAAGCCCAATGCTGTCACTTGTGAACTCTAAATTCAGTATGGTTTTACATTTCAGAGGAATGCGTTCCAAAAAGTAAGCCAGTGCCTGAGGCGGCATTTCCAGAAATATCTTCAACATTCAGCGACTATACACAACCAGAAAGGGAAGGTGCGTACTCAGTTCCATTTGGTACTTCCTTCCCATCTTTACTAGTGCTGTCCATAGATGACCTGTTAATAATCCCTTCTATTTGACAGAAAATGGCGTGTACACAGAAGGCATCCTCGGTGAGGACGACGAATCTGATAAAGTTCCGCTGGAGAAGCTTAGACTCCTAGGTACGTTTTCTAAGTTGAGTTAATAAGGAAGATGGGGCTGATGGAAGAGATGCGATTTTGTGGTGCAAGTTATAAAAAAAAATCTGCAGCGTATATTTCCCTAACCTACTGGTACACTGCATCACTTGGTGTTAGACAGTATGAAGAGCATCTGCTAAATTAATCTGTTTCTTTATGAAGGTTTTGTGACTTAGAAGAGAAACCTCAAGCTAGCTTCACATTGAGAAAGTACTTTTGCCAATAAGGCAAAAAATAAAACCCATGACTGAATGTTGTCCTCATTACATATTTTCATGGGGTATATAATAAAGATAGCGGCCGTTCCCATGAACTAAGTGTGCAGAGATCTGTCATGCTAATAAGCAAACTGGCAACTGAATTAAATTTGTCTCGCTTTATGGACTGGTAACTACTGTGGTTACTATTACCAAAGTCAATGGTGCCGATTTTATTTACCTGACAGAAGCAGCGTGCCTTGTTATGCAGGTTTCAGTCCAAGATACCTTGCCTTTGGTTCAGTATACCTTGCCGGCTGGCTTTAATTCTGCAGCTAACTGATTGCTTTCTGGCATGTTTTATGTGATCCCGCTTCAATATGAGGCTTATTCTGGTACCTTGATTTTGTACGTATTGTAGGCTGTCTGTAAGCTTAGTTTGGGGATGGGACAAGGCCACTTTAGATTAAGCCATGTCACAGAATGACCATAGAAATATAATCTCTTGGCAGCTCCACTAAGTGGTTGCTTTGTAGGAGCCATAGGATATTATTGAGAATTGATCACTGAAAATCATGTACACGACCTAATGTTGTATAGGGGAGAAGGTTCTGGCGAGATTCAGTTTATCCTGTATTGAGATAAGGGGTGTTCCCAAGATTGAAGGTCACTTAAATAAGAATGCCTCCGCACCAGCTAACAAATGTTCATTTTATAAAGTGTACTTAACAGACTAAATTGTATCTAAGTGATGTGGATTGTTTCCCAAGGAACTCGCAACAAATCTCAAGAGGGACTTGAGCTGTACGTTTGTATTTAGTTAGAGTGACAATGACGGCATAATATTGTTAAGTCGAAAGGCATCTATCTTAGCAGCCTTCACTGTAAACAGATCAGAGAAGTCCTACTGTAGAAGTTTTACAAATTATGGCCTTGAAATCAATGTTGGAGCATTTGACTGCAACCAGTTCTACAGCATCTGGGCCTATGGTCAGATCTACTGCTGCATTTTAAACCAATTGGAAATGGGCTAGAAGAAATTGCACAAGACCGTTGTGAAGAGCATTGCAGACACCAGGTTACTTTCAGTAACGCCTTATCTGGTAGAGACTCTGGGCCTTTTATTTTAGATCTCAGCGGATGGAATACTCGGTCACAAATGTGAAGGATATCCCGTCTGCCATATTACGATCTCCATAGGGTGTAAGGGGATTGTAATACAGCGGACGGGAAATCCGTCACGTTTGTGATAGAGTATTCCCCTCTGTCAAGATCTAAATCAGGCCCTCTATAGCTGCAGATTCCTTAACCTCTTCAGTGCCCATGACGAGATGGTCTCGTCATGGGCCGCGGTTGCGCTGTGCCCATGACGAGACTATCTCGTCATGAACCCCGCCCGCTAATGCAACGGCCGGCACAGGGCGGGGAAAGGGCGTGGCACTGAAGGGGTTAACCTATAATTATCCACATGCGTCAGACTGTATCTGGATTGTTTTTGTGAGCAGTAGCCCTGCGTGCCAGTAGGTGGTGTCGTTCAGCTCTATGTGGCGCTGGAAGTGATTTGTGCAGTGCCTATATCGGCGCCGCCACAGCATGCTGACATCAGTTTCTTTTTGGGACTTTCCACACTTGGAGCACAGAACCACAAAGAACACTGACCAATTGTGTGGAAAACTCTACCTGGAAAGGGGGAAGCCCTTCCCTAGAAATCTGTTCGCAGGGAGGATGGGTAGGTCGGTAAGGGATCTATGGCTAGAGTCTCTACTAGATAAGGCGTTAACCAAAGGTAAGTTTCTGCACAACCTACCCCTTCTTCCCTCCAACATACCCCACAGAGAGTTGGTCATCCACCTGGATCTCTTTTGTGCCGTCAATGTAGAACATCAACACTTTTTTTGGGTCCAGTCGGTAAAGTTGCTCTTCTTCCTTAGATGGAAGTGGTGGAGCGTAAAAGGTAGGCAAGGTGATGGACTGGCCAACTTGAAAGGGAGTGACAACATTTGACAGGAAGGAAGATTTAATGTGAAGAATCAGCTTGTCTGGGAAGATGTTCAGGCACGGAGGCTTAGATGATGCCCACCGGGCAGATGTTATTGCCACAAGGAAGGCCATCTTGATCGTAAGGAGCCAGAGAGATTAATTGTGCGGTATCTTGAAAGGAGCGCATGTCAGAAAAAGGAGCGGTTGATTAAGGTGCCACTCAGTAATGGAGGGTGAAGGTGGGAACATGTGTTGCATGCCTTTCAAAAACCTATTTACAATAGGGAATTTGAACAGAGATGGCTGATGTGGCAACCACAGAACGGTGAAGATAACAGAAAGATAGCCCTTTAAGGTGCCCAATGCAGAGCCCTGCTGGGCAGGAGAAAGTATAAAGAGAAGGACTTGAGAGGGGTGTTCAGAACAAAGACCCCAAAGGCAGATGGGGCGAGGATCTGTGATGGATATTTATTCCTCGCATTCTTGACAGGGCTTAAAGCCCAACCTTTTGGGAGGAGACATGGTCCTGCACAATCTGATTTTTTTTGTGAGAAAAATTACACACAATTTTCACAAGAGAGCGAAGACCAGATCCTCAAAGGCGTGGAAAAAAGGGAACTCGCGTCATTGCCCCAAGGTAGGCGCTATGTGGCCTGTGGATTGAAGTCTGATGTCACTTCTGGCATCGGGTGACTTCAGTGCCCCTATCGGCAGTTCGAAAGCTTTGAAATTATCTAGATCCCGTCTTCACACCTGGGGATTGCTCTACGGGTGAAGAATCTGTAGTTGGACTTATCCATCAGAAACTGATAAACTGGACTGCAGCATGAGTAATTACTACTGCCTGAGATTAATTCACACATTCCATTAGGCTGTATATATATATATATATATATATATATATTTTTTTTTTTTTTTAAATCGCTCTCGGCTGTTAACTTTGGTATGTGGCTGATGTGAAACTAAAGGAAAGTGTAGAGTCCTGTTAGTAATTTCCCACTACATAAAAGCATAGGAATCGTCAAAGCCAGTACCAAATTAGCCGATGAATGAAAGTGCCCTGGAGATTAGTCAGTCTTCTCAACCCAGAGTCAGAAGCTCTTTCCTATTTGAGGAATATGTTAATTTTACACAAAGGCACTTTTGACAAATTAGTGAAACCCTAACTCCTTTTCAAGTTGTTGTTTTTAGGGTATTGTGTTGGCATATGATGTTCATTTTCAGGAGTATGATAGCGCCCGGGTAGGCATACGATGTTGGGTTGACATATGGCAGTTGGTGTGACAGTTGTGTTGGCACATGTTGGACATCAGATGGTGGGTGTTCCACCCCAACACCTTCCAACTCCTCTGTGCCATCTGGCCCTACCGCTGTATGTCCCCTTGCAACTACTTTGTCTTCCCTTCGTACATCCCTTCTCTGCTCCTGTTATCCCTCTGTGTCACTCTCACACCCTCTTGGTACACCACTCTGTCTAGTCCCAGTCTTTCACCTCTGCCTCCTGTCCCTCCTGGAGCCCTTTTGTGTCCCACCACATTCAGCCCGTTACCCTAGCCTGGTGTCCCTTACTCCCCCTCTCCAGCCCCCACGTGTGCCCAACACTTGCTCCTGTGTGCTGCAGGATCCCAGCAGGCCCATATTTTTTTTCTTTTTAGTATCTGGGATTCTCAGTTGTAAAATAATTTTGTCAAAAAATTATATGGACCCACTAAGTCCAGCCAGAACATACCGATTCCATGTTTTTGAGTGATTGAGTAACAGAGTGAAGTTTACCATTTTAACCATCTACATATTTTGCCAATAGAGCGGAAGCACTTATACTTCATATGTTGGACTGCTTAGCGTAATCATGGCCTAGGATATGTTTTAGCTGATCGTTGCTAATGTTTATGTATTTATAAAAGACCAAAGAAAGGGTGTCACTATTTGAACCTTATTTTTCAATAGGAGAATCTAAAGAGATGAAAGACCTGTTGCTAAATCCTCACCTTGCTCAACTACTGGTGACAATTGACAAGGCGGAGGAAAAAGCGTCCGTTATGAAGAAGCACATGCAGGAACCTCTATTGGTGGAGTTTGCAGATTGTTGCCTGAAAATTGTGGGGCCTCCAAAAAATACAAATGTGCTCCCACTCGAAGAAATCAAGCTCCAGGACATACAGGAACTGATGATGCAGTGAGGACTGCACCGATCGCTGTGGCCCTGAAGAATGCCATTTTTGTGCAGTTTGTAACCATGTTTTGCAGAAAAAAACTTTTTTTTGCTGCTGTTCATAATCCATTTCCCGTGACTTTCCGTTAATTGGTTGTGTTATGTATCACCACAACGTTTTAGCCACTAGTATTCTGCAACTGTACCGGCAGGACAGATCACTAAATTCAGACTTTGTGCCTCTGGGATTAGTTTTTAAGACTTGGGGCTATATATCACCCGTTCATTACAAAATCTTGCAATCTTTGTGAAAGTGGACATTTCTGTTTAATGTGACATGCATGAATCCATACGCCATGTGCGGCAGTAGTAGTTATCTCCAATGTACAAATGGCGTATTTAACACCTCTTTTTAATAGGACAGGTACGTTTAAATATTTTATATTTTCCAAACATTTTCTTTTTTCAGGAGGGATTTAAAAATAAAAACTGACGTGCAACCAAGGCTGTGTGAGAGCAGTGTGCATTTACAGGACTATATCCTTTTCTCTTAGCCTATTCTTTCTCACAGTCCATATTGAAAAGGACTATTAATTAGCCACTGTGGTAAAGACTGAAAATATACAACGCTTCATTTGAAAAGTGATATATACGATTTTTTTTAAGTGCTTGCTATCATTTCTCCAGTGTGGTGTTTATGAACTGAATCATATTCCCAAACTCCTCTTCCTGCACCATGTAAGAACAGGTTTGGAAGTGCTAACCACAGTTTGCAAACAAATAGTTCACGATTCCATAAGCGTTGCCTTAACTACAAGTTGTTCTAGAATGTTTATACCTGTAAAAAATTATACAAGGCATATTTTCCACCAATAAATAGTTTATTTGTAAAACGTGTACACAAAAGGAAAAAGTGTATTGTAATAAAGCAGGTTTGAAATACAAAGGCACACCCCAGCACCGTCTTTGGGAACCGTAGAGAACACTGAATAGTTTTGTAGTGCTTGGATTAAGAATCTTCAGAGGCAGTAAAGTGGTTATTTCCCACCACAAGTCTAGCAGCGAGGTTACCCACATCGTAGCTGCACTTCAGTGCATATCATATTGCAGTTGCATGTATACTGGCCGGACACAAGCTATATTAATAACCCAGGAATTAGTTTCGATCGACCCATGTTCACAAAGCAGCAACTCAGAGTAAAGTGATCACGTGTAAGGCTGACATTGTTTTGTAGTAGAAGCGATTTCCAGGGAGGGGCCCTACAGGGCACCGAACTGAGATCCAGGGAGCTCTACAAACTAAAGCCAGCACCCTCCTTTCAAAAGACAGCACAAATACATTTAAAGCATATTGATGCTATATACTGGAAATAAAGGGGCAGTTGACCATCGTGTAATGGCCAGTGCATTCTCATACCTAAACATTATCTAATTATGAATACGTAACATTTAAAAGACAAGTCAGAATAATATTAAAATTCTGAAAAGCTATAGCAAAAACACCGGAAAAAGGCAGTTAACACAGTAAAATGAAATAAAATGATGCAGAATGCTGAAGTGCTATTACATTGGCTTACTACAAGACCATTATGGATTGTGTACAAGCATACTTCTAGAACAGACAGAATTATTCGTTTACAGAACGTACTTTTCCCTTTGTAGTGACTAACACAATTTCAATATCCTAAAATTCGTATAATTTACTGTAGTTTCTTCTGATTCATTAACTACTCTTCCTGAACTGTGGTAGGTTATGCAATAAATAAATAAAAAGATTGCCTTAACCCCTTCGATGCTGCGCAGATTCCGCCGCTGTGCTGGCGGAATCTTGCGCGGGCGGGGTCATGACGGAATGGTTCCGTCATGAGCACAGCTCAACCGTGGGTCATGACGGAACCATTCCGTCATGAGCACCGAAGGGGTTAAACACAATTGTAACCTGGAAGGGCCAATCGGTGGCCTAATTGGGCAATTATAATGCAGAGTGGATTTCTAGTATTAAAGCATATCATTTGCATATTACAGTGGTACAGAATCAAATTATATGTGTCTCACAAAAGAACGTCGTCTAACTTCCTTGAACATCGTGGCTTGAGACTTGGTCAGGTTCGGCAACAGGAAAATAGATCACTTTAAATACTTCCTGCATAGTACAAAAAAGTATGCAACAAGCAGTCTAATGTAATAAATGCAAGAAACACCGATTATAATGCTAGTTATGTATCTGCATCTTCTCTTTTATAAAAATGTTCTCCAACCTTTAATCTCATTGTCGGGATCAGTCGGTTTAAAAGTGTAGCTGCGTTTCAACCACTTCTATCGACACTTCTCTGTGGTTTTATACTACATGAGCATGTGGACTTTCCCCTGTTCTATAGTTTTGTATAACGCAATGTAGTTAAGTTAACTTATTAGATGAGTCATCGCAAAAATTAGTTCAGATGAAATTTCAGTTTTTATTTTCCACATATAGACTGCTTGTTTCATTAAATCTGTATTTAAATGCTTTCTGCGGGCTCTACGCTTTCACCCCACACTGATATGGCATAGTTTGAGGACAAATATTCTGACTGTTTCTCATCTACTGACAGAGCTTAGAGGCAGTAATTCTTTTTGAGAGACCAGCAAAAACTGCATGTTTCCCTCGACAGCTACCAGCACTGCCCTGCTACATTTCACCTTCCATTCCTGTATACCAGGATACCTGTAATCGGTCTGAGTGGTAGCACATAGTATACCTACTTTATCTATTTGCATAGCTTTTGTCAGGAGGTGAGGAGGAGAGTCAGTTTTAATAATACAGTTGCAAGCCTCACTCCATTGGACCCCTTAGTTGCAATATATATTTCATGAGGTAGAGAGGAATCACCATTGGTTGTTAATTTCACGTTAATAAAAACAATACTGTTGACATTGATTGTCAACACAACTAAAAGGCAGCGCTGCAAGGAAATCCTTGCACGAGAAAGTGCAATAAAATATTGTAGATAAGGTAACATGCTGCGCCTGCAACCTCAGCATAGTGATTTTTCCAGTAAAATCTCATTAAATCCAGAAATCCCACAAGCATGCATTATTGGACATGTATCGGCAAAAAGCAGAGGAGATTTCTTGTAGTGAAACTTGATTGCTCCCTAAAAAGGAAAAACAAATAATAAATTACATAAAACCAGCACAATAACTTTACTAAAACATGAGCAGACAGCAGTGTATCTCGAGTTGAAATTTACATTGATCTCTTAATATAGGCACAAAAATGTTAACAAATATTGGTCACCGAAATTCGTATGAAATCCCTTAGGATAAATTGCCACTGCGTTTCCAATAGCCCCTTTTTAAACTAGATTTCTTTCCCGTAAATCCAATACGTTCAGAAGTAAGGCTCCCTTTTATTACACTTGTTAATTGGTAATGTCCTACAGATCAGATAATATATGCTGTAGAAAATGAAAATGTAAAAATATGAGGCCAGAACAAGTATGTGCTACACCACCCACCTCAGTACCTTCATTACAGATTTACCTACTATCTAGGAGGACAAATATGTACCCCCTCGGTTGGCACTGTGTGGACATACCAGTGGTGGAATGTGCAACTTATAAGAAATTAATTACTTACCTAACTTCAGTTATCCAGTGACTTTGACGGATTCACATGCTTGAATCATTCCCAGTCATCAGGCTAGGCATCACAGTAATTTTAATGGTATGGGGTGGTACCAGAACTTTAACAGTGCATCGTTTGCCGAAGCTTATTGTCGCTCTAAGTATCGCAACAGATGCTAGGTTGGTTTACTTCTACAATCTAGTTATGTTTTTAATAGCATGTTGAATTCAGTTCACAAATAAAAAGGGAGTGTATTCCAGAGTTTGACTGCTGCAGTGGTTAAAGTTTTAACGGCTGACTTAGCAGTTCTTGATTTGACAATCAAAGTTAGGCGATAGTCAGAACGAAGTGGTCATGGTTTACGCCCAGTATCAAGAGAATTTCTAGACTACGTTACAGGGCTCTATGCACTGGCGCTTTAAAGACAATCAGCGAGTGTTATTTGCTCAAGACTGGTGATATTTGTGTGTTCCTAAGAGTTTTAGTAACAAGACGCGCTCCCTCATTTTGTACAAATTGTAGTTGTTCAATCAAAAATGCAAGTGAGGCCAGATATATAGCACTGCGTAATCCAGCCTAGGTTGAATAAACAAATTTACCATCGGAATGTGAAGATTTCTTCAAAGAACCGCAACATCATTAATGAAAATGTTTTCACTATTTCAGTATTAAATCACTTGCTCTTTCAATAATAAACTTATATTTCAATGAGAAACTTGAGTTCATAAGAATACCCAAAATGTAATACCATTTTTAAGAAGTTGGACAAGCTTTGAGCTCTGACGGATTTAAGTTTTGAGCCATCTACCATCTGGTTAAAAGACACGCCTTCACCTCGATGGGTATTTGTAAAAGGTCCATTCTGAGTTTTCTCAAAGCTGAAAAGTAACTAGGTTTTATCAGTATATATGCAGATATTCAATAGCAGTAAACCGTGTTACAGTAGTTTTACTTTGACAAAAGGTGATCCAGGATGACAGCCAACTGGCAATTTCTTATTTTGTATGTGGACGATCCCTGCCTGAGAGGACAAATGAGACAAATTACTGGCCAGAAGCATGCATGTGTTTTAGTTTTTTCTATGTAGACACTGATGCACCTGTGTACATCTAGGAAATGTAAGTATCTTTCTGCTGACATGGATGGATTTGGAAATAGCAGCAGAGAAAGACAAGTTTGTTTAGGTGAAAGCCCGACAGGACCTTGCTGGGCAAGGTGATCTTATCCTTATTGAAGTCAAAGTATATTTCCTTTATGGTCAACACTTGAAGCCCTTCAGCCTTCTTTGCTGAAGTGAGGGGTAACAGGGATTGGAGATGTGCCCTATGGATTGGCTCAATGGGAGACAGCATCAGTTTACCAAGCTCTGTATTCAACTCTCATAGTGCTGGAGAGCATCTCACAGTTGGTAAAGTTCAAAGAAGGCCCATCATACATTGCTTAATAATCATCTTGAAGAAAAATGATTAAGCATAGTTAGACATCCTACATCTTGAAATTTCAGCCAAGTGAACTCTGACCAAGGTGGTTCTGAGACCGTCTTGGGCAAGGTGCAGTAAGTACAATAACTTGATGGGAGTTCCATTGAGATGGGGTTAACACTTTATCCATACATCAGACACAAACGCATTTTGACTTAGTGTTGCAAGTCCTTGATGTGCTAGTACTTCATTGCAGGCCATAGGAATGTCAAATTATACAAAATCTAAGTGGGCAGGAGGACCTAGGCTGTGAGGCTGAATGACTTTAGGTTGTGGTGGAGGACCTGTCTGTAGAAGAGCTTGGGGGAAGGTTCTTGAACTGTATTGGTGGCTACACCAGAACTGGTGCAGCAACACTGGGTCAAGTATTGACGAGCAGTAATCTGCCTTGGCTTTCCTCAGCATTCTGGAAATGAAGGCAAACAGCAGAAGAGCATGCACGAAGACACTTGACAGGTCATCAAAAAGGCATTGCCCATGGGCCTAGTTGCCAATGCCAGGTAGTGTAGTACAAGCAGTTCTTGTTCTGCAAGATAGCAAACGGGTCTAGAGTTGGATGCCCCATTTTACAAAAGGCATAATGCAGCTGATCCTGGTGAAGCTCCCACTTTTGGCAGGTCTACCTAGTCGTTCTGGACACCTGGAAGGGGTTCTTTGGAAACATTCACCATGTTCACTACGGCCCAGTCCCACAGCAGCTATGGCTCCTCTGACCGACAATATAATTTTCTGCCAACCTGCTTATTGATCTAGTATATCAAGGTGATGTGGTCTAGCTTGGCCTACTAGTCTCAGCAGGTAACTTGTTGCACTAACCTTTGCTTCATCATGCTTATGTGGAGCGATTTTTATTTTTTTCTGCCGTCTGTCCAGAGGCCTCTTGTGGACAGTTCCTCCATGTTTGCCTTTCATTGAAGCATCAGCTGTGATAATCCTGCCTGCGGTGGTTGAAAAAGAAGGGCTGCCTTACGGTTGTCTGGAACCTCCACGACAGCAGAGCGCGTGTGAGGTGTCTGCCGACCAGACCTGTCACTCCTGGATACTGTTAATTCTCTCCATTGCTGGTTGAGCTGATGCTGCATCAACTTCTTTCAGAGCCTGCAGAAAAGCACAAGCTCTATGCGTGATGAAATTAGGCCAAGTAATGAGTTGGAATGTCTCAGCAAGGATCGATTGACTGACACAGATGTTAGAACTCTTGCAGAGTTGCAAGACTGATCCTAGAAAGTGCAGTCTTTTCAACAGACAGATGGAATAACTTCTACGTACTGTGGAGCCTATTCGGAGACTACATTTTGTAGCATGTTTAATAGTACTACTTCTGATGGATACTTCCAACTGCAGATTCATCACCATGTGAATATCCTCAGGCTGGTTTCGGAAAACTCAAAGCTGTACTCCTGTATGCTGGTAGGTGGCATCCTGTAACTTCATGTTTGGCTTGGTACCACAGAAGTGACTAGTAGAGCCACATAGACGTGCCACCCATGTGCAATGATAACAGTTCCTTTCTTTCTGTGCCTTCAGATACGGATCTGTAGCTCTGCTCCTTTTTCCACAATTCTAAATATTTTCCAAATTGCAAGACTAACATCACACATAAAACTACAGGGTTTAAACCTTGTAGGCACTGTCACAAACAGATGCCTGGGACTGATCCCCATGATTTATGCTTGGGGTTGATGCACAACTCCGAGGCCTGTGCCAACTGCGCACAGATGAATACAAAAGCCACTAGAGAACGTGAAGCGCTATGTTGTGAAGCAACGCAACAGTCAACACAGGTCCTACTCTAGGTTGAAGTATAGAGTGCAGACCTGCTTCCGAAGATGTTCCCACAGAAGATCTTCATCACTATTGAAGTCTTCAGGTAAGCACAAGAAGGTACACAAGTCCAAGCAGGATTCAGCCCAATCCTGCCACTCATTCTCCAGAGAAGGTGCAAGGATGTCTTCTTGCCTTACAGTCTTGCTCCCATTCCACGGAGGGGCAGATTCTATCCTTATTCCTGATGCACCCTGATCGAAGTCATTCGAGAGGCCAAGCTGCTCATCTTTGGCATGCTTCCGGTTCTCTCCAGTGCATCTTTGCCACAACCGATTCGCAGAGGCCTCCAGCCAGGTTAGCACCCACGGATCTGTGCTCAGTGCCACCTGTGACAATTGAACCTATTTTGGGTTCTACATCGGTGCTTACTTCAGGTCCAGTGCCGAAATCTGCATTGGTCCCTTGAACGTCGACACGGATGCCAGAGGATGAGCCACAACCCATTGTGGTATACTACTCTGAACCGACTTCATCCAGACAGAGGCCCTGCCCAGATCTTGATGTGACACAGTCAATATATCAGACACTATTCCACTGCTGCGCACAGACACAAAGTTTTTAGCTTGGACTCCGACCAGCGCCAGCCATGTGGAGATTGAGAGGATGGGGAAGAGTTTGCCCCTCCTTATGATGAGGACAATTGGTACATGGACCTATAATATGTCAGTGGGTTGGACACCTAGTCCTGTAACAGGCAGTGCACTCCCCACACCCTCTTGGTTCAGCAATGAGGAAAGTACATCTTTCGCAACTGTGAATAGAAGGGCTGCTGAGGTCGTTGCCCTCCAGTTCCCCACTATGAAGCTAAAAACTAATGTGCTTATGGAAGTCCTCCTGCCTGGCCAGGTACCAACTGAACCTCTCCTACCCATCAACAAGGCACTCAGACACACTGTTGGGCACTTGGGTTAAACAATGTTCCAGCCCCCAGTCAAATGACAAATTCACCCGTCACCTCAGACACGGCCGATGCGATCTGGATTTCCTAACCCAGCATCCAACTCTGGAGAATTTGGTCATGCAAGCATCGACCAGCAGTGTGAACCCAAACGCCTTACCAGCTACCCACTTGTGACAAAGTCCAACTGTATAGAAACCTTTATCAAATAAATGTTTTCCTCAACAAGCCTTGCCTTCGGCAATGCCAGTTGCCCCCTTGGATGCTACACCCCTGTTCTGAGGGACATGGTTGGTGAGAGCTTGCTGGCAGTCCCAAAAGATTTTAGCTTCCCCCCCACATCCCCCAAACCATTGAAGACAGCCAGAATGCAGCCAAGACTAGGACAGACTATGGGAACAAGTGTGGTCCTCTGGCACCAAACATGGATTAGAACAACTGGTTATTCTGGGGTCGGTCAGGTGTCCTTGATGGACATGCCCTTTGAAAGCTCCTATCTGTTTGAAGAGAAGGTGGACTTGCCCTGGAGCATTTTAAGGAAAGCTAGGCCATGGTAAGCTGTTAGTGCCTTTCAGTTCTAGTCTGGTAATTCTCCTATCCCTTCCCCCCTCCCCCTTTCGCTCTCCACAGCGGTGCCCTTTTAAGGGATACGAGAAGGACTTGGTGCATCAACAGCATCAGGCCCCACCACCTGCACAATAGGCATCCCGGCACTTATGAGGATATGGTCATGGGTCCAACGGAAAACAACCCAGCCAACAGGGCAGGGTAAATTGCAATCCCCAGTCTCTCTGACAACTACCTTAAAATCTCTTTAGTGCGACCTTGGTAGCACACAGCCATCCAATTGGAGGCAAGGTCAGCCACTTCCTCAAGGGGTGGGAAAACATCACATCCAAGAGGTTGGTATTTCAAATTGTCCAAAAGGGCTATGCCCTGCCATTCCCTTACGACTCACTGCACCTGCCACCTACATCAGAGCAGCTTTCAAAGGACCACATGTACATCTTACACCAGAAGATCCAGGCTGTTTTGGCCGAAGGAGCTATTCAGAGGGTACCGACTTTAGAAGTGGGGACTGAATGGTATTCCCTCTCCTTTCTTCTGCCAAACAGAGGCCTTTATACTATTCTAGACCATCCCCCTCTCAATGCCTACCTTCGCAATGATACATTCAAGATGCTCATACTGGCCCAGGTTCTATCTGCCCTGTATCCCGGACACAGGATGATGGCGTTTGACATGAAGAATGTCTATTTTCACATCTTTGTCCTTCGGGCCCTCCTCTGTGGTTCAAAGCGGGCTACAAGCACTTTCAGTTTGCCATGCTCCCTTTCAGGCTCACCAGTGATGGCACTGGTTGCCCAGCTTAAGGGGTCTGGAGTACCAGTCTTCCTGGACCTTGACAAATAGCTGTTGAAGGCAGGCTAGCGATAGTCAGTCACAACCACCTCCAGACAAAGGGCTCTTGACATTGCTGGGGTTCTCACTCAACCTGCCTCAGTCACGCCTAACTCCTTCGCAGAGGTTCTTCTTCATTGGAGTCATCCTGGATACAAGGCGCTTTTAAGCCTTTCTACTGAACCAACCAATCCAGGACATTTGTGCTGTGATCCAATGTTCAGCCTCTCTCCTAGATCTGAGGCTTCTTGGCCTGCTAGCCTCCAGCTCGCCGACCCTTGCTAGATGGCACATGCGAGATCTAAAGTGGGCTCTGAAATCTCAGTGGGCCCAGAACAAGGGGATCCTGTCAGACTTCATCCAGGTTTTGGAGGAGACTACAAAAGATCTGCAGTGGTAGCTGCTCGACTGCAAATGGACCAGCAGCAGACCCCTCTCCTTACCACACTCTGATATGACAGTGGTGACAGACGCATTACTGTTGGGGCGGGGGGGCATCTGGGAGAGGTGGAGATTAGAGGACTCTGGGTTCTAGCAGAGACCTGCATCCACATACATGTGCTGTAGTTGCAGGCAATTCAATTGGTATTGGCATCAAGCGGAGGTTGGAGCATATTCTCACGGAGAACACCACCAGCATATGGTACTGCAACAAGCAGAGCAGGGTTGGAGCCTGGTCCTGTGCCAGGAGGTTCTAAGCCTCTGGAACAGGCTGAATCTTAAAGGCATTTCCCTGGTGGTACACCTGGCAGGATCTTTAAACACCAGGGTAGATGCGCTCAGCAGACTGTGCCTCGTGGACCACAAATGGCAGGTACACCTAGAGTTGGTGCAGAGCATCTTCAAACAATTGGAAGAACCCTGGCTCCATCTTTTTGCCACCGCTGATAACGCACAATGCCCACTCTTTTGTGCATTGGAGTTCCCAAGAATGCGCTCTCTCTCTCTCAGAGTTGCATTACGCATGGAGTGAAGCACAGGAATAGTGTACGCCTTTTTTGCCACTACCTCTCCTGCCAGAGTTCTAAAAAAGAACAACCGCCCCCCAAGTCACCCTAGTGGCTCCGGATTAGGCCTTCAGAATGTGGTATCAGGAACTTCTGAACTTGCGCATCCGTCCTCCGATCAGGCTGCCATCTTAGGCGGATCTGTGGCAGCAGCAGGACTGGGTCTTTCACCCAAGCCCTGCGCAACCTGCACTCCATGCGTGGAGATGGGGCAGCAACAGTTAATCTTCTTTGAGATTCCTCCCTGAAGTTGTCACCTTTGAAGCAGAGTGCTCTTCCACAAAATCTGTGTATGTTGGGTGCTGGGATAATTTTGTGGCTTGGTATGGTACATGCCAGACATACCTGTTGCAGGCCTTTTGGATGTTTAATTAATTTTGTTTTTGGCCAAGCCAGGACCTGTGTTCGGCATTGTTAAAGGTTATTTGTTGGCCCGTTAACGTTTGTCGGACCAGACCTCCTAGGTCAAATCACCAGTTGTGATGAGAAGACAATAGTTTGTAAGAAAAATTTTACTTACCCTAAAAGCATCTGTTCATGGCATGTTGTGCTGTAGATTCACATGCTGTGCATACTCCTTTCATCTAGTGTTGGGCTCAGACATGTGTAACTTGGTTTTGTTGAAAGAAGTCAGTCAAGGGGTGTGGCGACTACACCTATCGTAGGTAATGCATCTGCTCAATAGTTAGATGGTTTGTTTTTTTTTGCACGGAGGGCAAAGATGTAGATGGAACAGAAAGATACAGAAAAGATGACCATGTGAAGTAAAGGATTAGGATCATCTGCAACAGACTCAAGGCGACAGGGAAGGAGAGTGGGTGCATGTGAATCTACAGCACTACATGCCATGAACAGATGCTTACTCGGTTAGCAAATCTTTGTTTGTGGCATGTGTAGCTGTAGATACACATGCTGTGCATGGACTGTAAAGCAGTCCTCCCAAAAGCGTTAGCTTAGTCTGAGGATATTGCAGAAGACTGGAATTGTGTAGGTGGAACAGCCTGGCCAACTCCATCTTGTTGTCTAGCCAGGACATCCACACAGTAGTGGTATATATTTCCTTAGAAAGCCATAGAAGCTCCTTTCTTGTGAGAAAACCAATCAATAAGGAAATAGATCAGGTTGTTGACGTTTCGATCTTGGTGGTGTATGCATCCGTTTGACCATCTTCAGCACGATGAAATAGACTGTTGTATGACCCGTTTGAGCATTCTATGGGGAATGAGCAGAATCTGTATATGAGTAAAATCTTCCTGGTCATTTGCACTGTAAAAGAAGCTATTGAAGAGCTCTTTGACTTGGTATATGGCCCAACAAATTGTAAGGTTCTAGTGGAGTTTTCGCTAATATTCGTGCTTGCAACCGTCAAGCAAGAAGCGGGGCGCTACTCAATTGACAAGCAATGGCTATGCCCCTGGGGCTGTTGCAAACCTGGAGGGCAGCACTTTGAACTGATAATGCTGTGCAGTCACCACAGGAATCTTTGATGGAGTAGATGGAAGGGAATATGGAAATAGGCATCCTTCAAGTTGAGGGCGGTCATGAAGTCACCTTTCCGCAAAAGAGGGATGATATCCTTAAGTGTGACCATTTGAAAATGTTGTGACAGGACGTGATTATTGAGGGTCTGGAGGTAGAGTATGGGTCTGAGGGAGCCATCCTTTTTGAGGATCAAAAAGTACAGGGAGCACACCCCTTTGCTGCAGAGTTGCAGCAGGACTAGCTGTATGCCCCTCTTTGCAAGTAGCGCGTGCATCTCCTCTACGAGCAGACACTGGTGTGCTGTGGCCAATTTGTGTGCGCGCAGGGGAACGTTTAGTGAGTTCTACACAGCACCCCTCCCTTATGATGTCTAAAACCCATCGCTTGGAGGGGATTGCCTTCCTGTGGGACAGGAACCCCTGCAACCAGCCCCCAACAGGTTTTGCATGGTAGGGGGAAGGAAGAGTATGTCACTGTTTTGGGGTGGTGGCTCCTTTGGAAGATACCCCTTGACCCTACCTCTGCCATTGTTCCCCTTATACCCTTTCCCTTTAGAAACCCCATAAAGGGGTTTTGTTGCTGTTGTCTGGTGAAAGTGTTGGACGTCTTCGGCATTGCAGCTGCTTTGGCTGTGTCACAGTACTGTGGGTGACAAAAGGAGTCGCGGGTAGTTGATGGCTGTAGTGCGCCCATGGCTTTAGCTGTGCCAGTATCCTTCTGGATTTTTTCGAGCATCTCATTGACCTATGGGCCAAAGAGATGAAAGATGATTGTCTAAGGCACATTAGGGAGGTGCTGTACCTCTGGTTTAAAACTGGAGACACGTAGCCATACATGGCAGGGAAGCAAGAGAATAGATTTAATGCTGTGCACAGCGGTGTCTGCGGCATTCAGAGCGCAGCAAATGTTAATTTTATTGATGATTTTCTCCTTCGTCACCAATTCATGCCCTGTTTGTGGTATTGTTCTGGGAGATGTTGGATAAGATCCTCCATCTGATCCAATTTGGCTCAATCATACCAGGAAAGCAAGCCAATAGAGTTCGCAATGCGACACTGATTGGCAGATTTCGCTGCAACGCGCTTGTCAGCCACATCTTTTTTCTTGCTCTCTTGGTCTAAATGCCCCCAGTACACTCTCTTCCTGGCTGTGTGAACCACCAGTAAATCGGGGGTAATTGCCCCCCTGATGTAGGGGGTGGTCTTATAGAGAATCCTTAAACATCTTGTTAACCCATGGTGTGATGACTGGCCTTCACGGGCTCCTTGAAGTTGCCCCCAGCAGGTTTTACCATGCTCTTCAACATGGTTAAGTACTGAAGGGACCTCTGAGTGGAGGAGAGGGTTTCCAGAAGGAAATGATCTACCTCAGGCTGAATGTGCAGCTCATCCTTGTGAAAAGCTGCTGCCTTGTGTAGTACCTCATGTCGAACGTGCAGCACAGCCTTGTGAAAAGCAGCTGCCCTGTGTAGTACCTCATGGTAGGAGGTTGTGTTGTCAGGTGGAGAGGGTTTGGCCGGATGCAAATCCGGGTCAGTGTCTGCTAGATAATCTACCTGCTAGTCATCCCAAGGGTCAGGAGTCTGGGGATCATATGGTGGGTCGTAGGGAGACCATTGGTTGTCCCCACTGCCTGAATGTAAAACTCCTTGTGGTGAATATGGATAGGGTCCACAGGCAGCAAAGGGGAGGTAGGACTCAGAGGTGGTGGAGGTAGCCTAGGGTAGCCAACCTTTTCTGTAATAAGAGAACTTATGTTCAGTGAAAATCATCCCAAGCTACTAAATTAGTCCTGTAATTATGACAACAATCAGATAAGATTACAGCAGTGGTTACCCTATGCAAGTTTACATGCATTAGACACATCAGTGCTTCAGGCAGGGAGGCCAGCAGTAATGAAAAAAAAGACGTTGCCAGTATGGAATGACTTTAAATACGTAATACATAACAACCATATTTGCAGTACCTGCAGCAGCACCAAGGTAATACGTCTCCCCAACCCCACATGATTTACCTCTCGGTATCAAATTTAAATATATTTTGGAAATGCACCTATTTTTCTCCAAACATCAGCTAGTGAGTTCTGAAAATATACCCATTTTCCTCTCTATTACACTTCTTCTATATGTAATAAAAATATATTAATTCTGCCAAAGGTTTCTGACATAATAGGCAGGACTGCAAACAGGAAAGCTACATGGAGGTAGTTGGAGAGTTACCAGATGCTCAGGAGGTATTTGTTGGAGAAGCCTGGACCAGGCAGTAACAATGCCTCTGTCCTGGCACCAAGGCTTTTTTGGCATTGAAGGAGGGTTGAGGGCCTCCTCAAAGGTTAGCCTTCTCTTGAGAGAGGGATGGAGTCCTTGGATAGTTGGACAGGCTTAGCCAGAAACTGGCTTATGCCCTGCTGAATGTGGATACTCTACTAATCGGCATCGAGATGTTTCTGAAGTCATTGAAGGATGGCTGGTCGAGCTCCTCAATGATGGCCCGGATGGAACTGAAGAAGGTTGGTGCCCTGAAGTGTATTTCAGTTCTGAAGTTTTCGGATTTGGCACTGAAGTGGGGGTCAATGTAAATTGGGCGAGGTTTCGAAGTGGATTATGGCACAGAGGGTAACTAGGGCGTAGTGTCGGGCTCAGTAATTCGTCGCAGACCATGATACAGTGGCAGCCTGGAGCCATTGGATGAGGCATGGGATGAGGCATGGGAGCTCCAATCTGGTGCTGCTGAAGGATGACAGATAGCGGTACCCACTGTGGTCCTCAGCAACGGGCGCTGAGCCAATGGGGGCTCCTTCAGCTTCGCACCATTGAAGCAGAGGCAATGCATTGCGCCCTACGGTTTTTTTGCCAAATGGCAGACACGGCACTGCATTGCTCTCAGTGGTCTGGGAACAGGCACAAGTTAGAGACTTCGTGCAAGTATGTCCTGTGGTACTTAGAATGGCAAGTTGGGTAGAACTGAAAAGCAGTCCTTTTCATCATGTGGACATTCTCAGCTGTCAAAGAGATGGGAGTCGAGGGAGGCAACGCCCCGATGTAGAGAGTTCATCGACCGCAAGACAGAGTCAAAGCAACACCTGACGGCGGAAACCAACAAACAGCAGGATTGTTTCGACTGACGAGGGACGGTGTTGAAGGCCTAGCGAGAACACGCAGTGTCAAACCGGAGCTTCCGTATACGGCTGAACGAGACGCTGGAGAAAAGCAATCTATCAACCCGATGCCCGTGTGCATTACCTATGATTAGGCTATCAGGTTTTAGTATTAAACCTATAATAATTGATAAAACCCCACCGAAAGGAAAATAGCTATCACCGGTGTAAACACCTTTGCAACCACAAACTAAGTGCCATTCAAAGAAACGAAAAGATTAGTGAAAGTTATTTTTATTTCTTCCTTAAGGGGCCAATACAATGTAACTTTGTTATACAGGTAGCATCAAGAAAGACTGGCCTAACATTATTCTGCTTGAGATTTATTGTTTAGATATGTCACTAAAACACGGTCTCTTCTTCCTTCTGCTTTTTTCAGTTTTCTAGTTTTTGATCTAAAGATGCAGTGTTTAGAAGTATCTTTTAGGTCTTATGTAGTTATTTTATAAACTCTAGAGAATTGGGAAATATCAAGATCATATTTGAAATTTAGGCTACATTTGATTTCACAGATAGGTAAAATGCCTGGTTTCATAAGAATCTTTCCTAATATGTAGCATCACATTTACCCACAGACCGAGAATGGTTGAAATCCTTTGATACATCAGCCCCCTTTTCTAGTGAGTCCCTTACCTCAAAGGCAAATTTCAAACATTGTGTATTATATTTGTGTACAAAGTTTTGATTTTGAAATGCAATAAAATATGTTTTTGATTATCATAGTGAGTCAGTATTGATTGTAAGTGAATTGCCAAACACCCCAGTCTTTCAATATTCATATATAGTGACAGGTAATATGTGAAAAGAATGTTGTCACCAAGCACCTCAGATAGTGGTGAAAACATGGAACACAGTGTCACTTGGAATGCTGCTGAAAAAGGTCCCTACCAAGTTCAATAAAGATTGGAGTGATATTGTTTGTATTTGCAGTAAAGCAACTACGTATATGAAAAAGTTGTATGATGGCCTGTCAAAATCGATACCCGAGCTGAAGTGCTTCCCTGTAAGAGATCCTTGTCTCTTGCTAGATGATATGCTGAAAGCATCTTTAACATTTTCAGAGTTAATGAAGAATGTTATTGACTTTGTAGTCCATTCTGGTGCAGTAAAAATGTATTTGGCCCTCGTATACCCTGTGCACACGCTACCTATACACATGCACTATCAGTGCAGAAAGCAAGCAATAATTAAAATTGAATAAAAATTCCATAATCACCAGAAAAACACTTTTTTCTGTTTTTAACGGCACAAAAATGTGTAACCACTGATAACCACTTTTCTTAAGGTATTGAAAAAACTCCACCAGAATTTACCAAAAATAGAAACTGAAAACAGGAAAGCCTACCTATGATACGTGCATTCACCACATCTCATGACTCGAAGAGACTTCTTTGAATGAAAACTAGTTGCACACGCGCGAGCCCAACACTACATGGAAGCAGCATGCACAGCATGTTTACCTACAGCTACACATGCCATGAACTATATGTTTCTGCCCAAGTACTGTGGAATACCAAAGTAGGACTTAAATCTGGCTCTTATTTTACTCATGAACCAATGCACGGTTGTCCATTGCTCCTCCTCAACTTAACATCCGCAAGTTGGGTGAGCGAGCTTCAGGCTATCTTGGTTCAGCCCCCTTATAGCACCTTTTCCCACACAGACAAACTGATGTTAAGGACTTAAGTAGCATTCCTACTCTTTCACGAAAGATAAGCCATGAACTCCTATGACCTTTTTTGATGCTGTGCCTCATCCCTCGATTCAGAATAAAATCTCAGTTGCTTGAACTCCAAAAGAGCACTGAGGTTTTACTTTGACCATAGTAAGGAACATTTAGTGAACAATCAGCTCTTCTTGGGGTTATCTGTCGGAAAGAAGGGCAAAGCAGTGCGGAAATGGACCACTGCACAATGGATTATACTCTTTGTTAATAGGCAGGCTTCAGAAGGTCTGAAGGTTCATTCAAGATGCGGTCTCCGGGGGGGTCATTAGGTGATTTGTCCGAGGTGCGCTTTGACGAAGGTGTGACTACAAGACCCTCTACCCCTGCAGATCAGGAGGCAAAATTCTGCATAAAAGTAAAATACTACGCGTCAGTGATTAACCGTATGTATTATGTGTTAGGTGTATACACAGTAGGGGTGTACCTCATTAATTCCTAATTATAGGTTTGCTCAGGAGTGGCAAGCACGGGGCTAGTCCTCGTGTGGTCCTAAAGAAGAGCTTTGAGGGGACAGCTCAAAACATGTCGACCCAATACTAGGGAATCTATACTCATAGTTAGACTTTCCCTATTATTAACCCCTTATTTTAGTCATACTAACTAGGGGCAGGAATAAAATATTAGCCCACTAATTAGGTATTTTTAACTTTTTGTTTTTCCACTCCACTTTCACTGCACTACACATTTTCCACAACTTAGTGCTCCTACATAGTTCCGCAAGTCACAGCACGCCTCAATCCGCAGCAGATTGATAGGACCCCAATGATGAAGCATGCCACCTAGGAGAAACCCTGGTGGGTGAAGGGGCTCTAGAAAATAATTTCTCTTTCTGGAAAGAGGATTTTCATACATGTTCAGTGAAAACCCTGTTCTTTCCCACGGTTAGGTTTTTATTCTGCTATTCCAGATTTTGTGAAACTTCATTCAACCAATACCAAGACTGCTACCATTGTATTGGCACGCTGCGTGCTGGTACTGGATATCTGGCAGCCACTGTGTGGGTACCACTGGACAAGTTCACGAAGCACTACTGCCTTGACAGTTTGGTCTGTTGGGATGGGGATTTTGCCCATCTGCTTCTGCAGGACTTTTTAGTCTGAACAATCGCACAGACCCACCACGGTGGGAGGTACTGCATTAATATCTATACACAAGGCGAGGAATCTGCATTATCCATCAGAAGAACTTTCCTGTGAGATGTGTAATGGCTTATTTGGCATAACAGTTTGCAAAGTTTTCAAGTTAATCTGGCAAGTAACATTTGGCTTATATGGAATTCAGGAGTTAAGTAAGCATGTTTCATGCACCCATCCCTGAAGAAGTCTGTGAAAGATTCAGGGCTAAAAAATACTCTTAATTATCGTCTTCTTCTGGTTGAAGTCCCAAAACTGTAGATTTATTCAAACTACGCCAATCTGTTTTGTTCTCAGGAGGGTGCCAGCAATATACCTTTAGGGTGAAGTGAATTTGTTTTAGAAATTCCTGACAAATACATCAAGTTATTTAACTTGGTAATGCTTATTTTTGATGGATATTCTAACTGCAGATTCATTACCTTTAGAAAATTCCCCAGGCACCAGACTGGATCTGGAAGCATTTTCAACAATACTCAAAGTGTGCCACTAAGTGGCATTAACTGGCTCGGCAACACCCTATATATTAGGGGGCAGAGCCACATATAAGTGCCACCCTGCATTCCGATATCAGTTTCTTTGTTTCAGAGCATAATACAATTGTTGGCAGCAATGTGCAGAACTCTAACTTGGAACATTTTCCGATGAGAACAAGAGGCCACTCTACAGAACGGGAGGTGAAGAGGGCAATGAGGAATCTGCATTGAATAGAGTATCTACCAGAATGAGAATTATGTAAATGAAGTAACTCGTTCTTCTGCTAAATACTTCAAACAGCAGGTTCCTTTCCTTTCAAATAGATACTAAAGCAGGTTCTCCCAAAAGGTGGAAGGTCTGTGGAATAGGCGAAATATCCTTCCCATGAACATGTGCACAGACGGCCACTTCACAGCCTGGCAGATGTCATGGACAGGCACTCCCAATGCCAACACAGTAGTAGCAGCCTTAGCCCTAGTGGAATAAGCACTCACGTTTTTCCCAGAGGCTGCTGTTTGGCCAGTATGTAGCACATCTTAATTCAGAGGACTATCCATCTTAAAAGGTCCACTTCTGCACACACTTCACCTTTCTCCGCACCAGAGAAACCCACAAAAAGCTGATCGTCCTTGGTACTATCAATGTTAAAGCTTGAAGCTCCTTTGGAGTCTCTCCTCCTCTTTCAAAGACATTTCAAAGAGTAAGGGGGAGCAAAGAAAACTGGGAGAGTGATGGATTGCCCACCATAGAAAGGATTCATGACTTTTTGCAAAATTGCCCCACCCAAGTCCTCAGCACCAGTTTGGTTGGAAAAGGGGGTGGTGTAGGGCGGTTACACCAATAGTGCCTGAAGTTCGCTCACGTGACAAACTGGACAGGTTGCAAGGAGGAAGACAGTCATTTAAGTAAGACGACCCAATGAGCAGCTATGCATTCAAGACCAAGTTAAGGTTTCACTGTGGCATCACAAACGATTTCGGAGGAAACGTGTGTCAAACCTTTAATAAACCTCATCCCAACAGATGATTTAAACATGAATAGTTTGTCTGGCAAATGCAAAAAAGGATAACAAATAACCTTTTAATGTAGTTCCCATTACAAGGCCTTGCTGATCCAAAGACATAACAAGCTATAAAGCATCAAACAGTTTCGCGTGGAAAAGGGTCTGTCTTGCGGACTCCACAATAAGCCATACATTTGTCCCAGATCCTGGCATAAATGGACATTGTAAAAGGGCACCAAAGCTTTGGGTGGCAGATCAAATGCAGCCAACTACTGCCGCTCATTCTCATTGCATGGAGGAGTAAATTGTGCAGGTGTGGGTGGTGGGCCATGTCCTGTTGCTGTGACAGAAGATCTTCCTGCAGTGGTTGCCTGATTGGAGGGTACATGTTAATTGCCACAAGTTCTGGGTACCACACTCTCTTGGCCCAATCCAGAACTAGGATGACTTGGCCTGATTGGTTCTGATATTTTTCAGAACAGGCATGAGAGCCTAGCCCAGGAAGGCATACATAAGACCCATGTTCCATTCTAACTGCAGCGCATCTCCTAGCGAGCGCCTTCTTGAGATCTCAATCGTGCAAAACGTGTAATACTGTGGGTTCGAAGGTGGCAAAAAGATCTACCCAGGGTACCCCCCACTGCCGGAAGATGTCCTGGGCCACCTCGGGATGTAGAGGCCATTTATGATTTGCAAGATGCCCCGGCTGAGCTTCTCTGCTGTAGTATTCTAGGGTCCTGCCAGGTGGTTCATGCTCAGGGAAATGCCTTGATCGTCCATCCAACTCAAGGCGCGCAAAGCTTCTTGGCCTAGGACCCCACTTCGCCTACTCATTGCAGTACCACATGGTGGTGTTGTCCATGAGAATCTGCTCCAGCCTCCCCTTTATGCATGACGGGAAGGCCTTCAACACCAGACAAATGTCCTGAAACCCCAACAGACTGATATGGAGCCAGGTTTCTGCCAGAGACCAAAGTCCTCTGATCTCTACCTCCTAAAGGCCGCCTCCCCAACCAGGCAGTGAAGAGTTGGTCAGCTCTAAGTGGGCAAGGAGAGGGGCCTGTTACCAGTCGAAATACGGTCAAGCAGCCACCACTGCAGACCATGCGCATCCACAGTCTGAATGACATCTGACAGGTCTACTTGGTGCAGGGTCCATTAGAACTTCGAATTCCACTGCAGAGCCTGCATATGCCACCTGGCATAGTCAACAAATAGGAGGCTAAAAGGCCAAGATGCCTCAGAGCTGCCCTCAGACCGAACCAGGTCAGAGATTGAAACATCAGAGCTATAGTCTGAATGTTCTGAACTTGTGGCATCAGAGGGAAGACCATGAACTGCACTATATCCAGGAGAGTTCCAATAAAGGTAACCTCTGCGAATGAGTCCGGTGCAACTTCAGCTCATTAATAGTAAACCTAAATGATGGCGAGAAGTTTGTCCTTGTCAGAAGGTGGTCTACAACTTACTGTGATGAACACACCTTCAACAGCCAGTCATCAAGGTGGGTGAAAACCGATTTCTTGACCTCTGAAGATGAGCTGCGTTCACTGACATTACTTTAGTGAACACTCGAGGGGCACTTAAGAGGCTGAAAGGGAGCACGGCAAACTGGAAATGCTCTTGACCTAACTTGAACCACAAGTAACATCGGTGGGACTGCAGGATGTGTATATGAAAATACAAATTCTGCAGGTGCAAGAACACTATCTAATCATTCGGGTCCAGAGCAGACAGAATCTGGGCCAACGTGAGCATTTTGAACTTTTCAATCCTGAGGAAGGCATTCAGAGAACAATCTGAGATGTGTGAAGGCCCCCAAACTTCTTTGTGTATGAGGAAATAGCAAGAGTATCAACCCTCCACTATTTCTGAGTCCGGAACCCTCTCTATGGTTCCTTTGGACAGAAACACTCACACCTCTTGCAACAGAATTGATAGGTGTTCCTCTAAGATTCGTGCAAAGGCCCTTCTCTCTTTGAAACATTAGAAGGCAGAATCAGCTTTTTCACCATGCAGGGGGTAAGCCATTGGAAGTCTTACCCAATAGAGACGCCTGTATGTCTGTAGAGAATCCAGTAGCAAGCATCCATGCATGGCGATGGAGCACCACATTAGTGCAAACTGCCCTTCCCAGACAATCCAAAGTATCAAGGGCAGGCTGAATCACTTACTGAGCCATCTTGAAGCCATGCACAGATGTCTTACGGTTTTCTGGGACAACGAGTAATTCTCACTGGTCATGGCCCACATGGCATGCATTTATCTGCCCAACAAACTGTATTGTACCGATTGACCTCAATGTTAGGCTAGCCAAAGAGACCATCTATTTGCCAAATCCCTCAATCCTCTTATACTCCCTATTCCAGAGAGTGATGGGGAATGCGTTTGGGTTCAATTTGCTGGTTGAGGCCTGTATAACCAGGCTCTCAGATGCAGGATGTTTAGTGAGGAAATCAGGGTCACAAGGCACCGATCTGTGATGTCTAGCCAGCTGCATTTTCACTGGTGGGCAGGAAAAAGGTTATGACTAGGTGCCAGTTAAGGTATCAGTGAGTGCCTCATTGAACAGAAACAAGGGCTCCGATCTGGGAGGCCCAGACTAATATTTCCACAATAACATTTGTCTGAACCTCAATAAAGGGCGGTTGTAGGTTCAAGACCTCAGCTGCATATTGAATTATCATAGCAAAAGAAGCACTCTCATGCTTTGGAGGTCCACATGGTGATCCCAGACCTGAATCAGGGAAAATATCAAGCCCACTAGCCTCTTGTAAGTCAATGTAAAAAGTGTATTTATCATAACTAGGGGGTAAAATATTCCCATAACCACCGCCATCATCATCATCAGTGTGTGGTGGCAACCTCTGGTCAGAGTCTGAGCCAAAAACCATAATGGAGCGTCTAAGGGCATGCCTGCTCTAATAGTTGCATAGGATTAGAATCTGGCTGGGATGGTGACTGGTTGAGCTGTAGTTGTTTTGTAGCACAACATCGGTTGAGATCATGATGAACACAATTCAGGGTCCGACATTGGAACCAGTGCCGGATCCTGCTCAGGCCCCATCTGTACCGACATCGGTAAGGGAGGTACTCGCACAGGTCTTGGAGCCAGGGTGAATGTCTGTACTACAGTCAAGGTCGTCACATGGAGCCATGGACAGATCCCCAGCGGTAACCTGACTACGGGCCCCTGCGGGACATTGGTGACCGGTGGCACACCTGAGAGCCGAAAGAGTGCCAAATATTTGCAAAATCACCTCCTTAAAAGTTTTGATATGCTGCAGCGTCACCAATGGCCCAGGAAATTCGGGGCACACTAGGACCAACTTAGGATTCTGCTCCACAACTGGAGATCAGGGGAGGGGGGATGAGACCTACTGACATTGTGATGCCCTCGTACCGTCGCTTTAGATAGAGAATGGTGGGATGGGGTCAAGTCCTGCTTGCCACTGATTTTGTTTGGACTTCAACTCACCAGAAGACTATGACTGCAAATTAAACCCTTGGAGCAACATCCTCAGGAGCAGGGCCACGCTCTCAACTTGGAGCAAGGTTAGGATTCATGCGAAGTCCGTGACTACTTCTTGTGCACAGTAATGTACAGCTTTGGTGCTCGGGCCACATATTGCCTTTAGGTGCATAAGGGTGTACTCTTCACATGACCGAAAGTTGTATCCTGAGTCCAAACATGAGAGACTCACCTCATGCAGGTTTATGCCTAACATTTATTTTCTACAGTCACACCATAGTTTGAAACCTGTAATCTTAGGAGTGGACATCACACATTAGCACAGTCTTTAGGAGTCATTAGAGGCTGGTGAAACATCAGAGCAGAGTTCCGGATTAAAGAAAGGTAAAGGTAAAGAAAGAAAGTGATAGAAGTTAGCACAAAGGTGTGGCACTTGTATGCTGCTCTACTCTTATTTCTGGAGCTGTACAGAGAGCATGCAGAGCTGCACAGCGCCACCTAGTAGTGAATGTGATTACTGCTGAAAAACTTGCAAATCCAATCTGGTGCTTGGGAAAAGCGAGGAATCTGCGGTTAGATGTATCCATCAGAAAGTGATCCTAGATGCACACTTTTTAAATGCGTCAAACCGGTCTTCATGCCAGGGCTGACAAATTAATTTCTGTAGGTTACCTAAGCAGACTAAAGTGAGTCATCTGCGTTTACATGGTCTCCTTGTTAAGGAAGCACTGGATTTCCAGTGCCATGAGGCAACAAAGGTGATGAATGCTGAACTTAAGAAGAAATCATAACAATCTTCACATAGGCCCTTTTAACCAAGCTAACTCTTCAGAAGGTGATTAAAATCTCCCCTGATTGCTAATATGACATCTGAACAGTTGAAATGTACTCAAAGAGAATGAAGGTAGATGTCCGACAATTCACATATAAGGAACATCTCTGAACCACATCTCTCTTGTCGGGCTTGGGAGCAAAGAAAACACCCTTTAGGATGCACACCATAATTCCAAAGGCATTCAACTTGAATATATGCTTCCACCCTACAAGTATACAATATTTGTTTTCATGTTCTATTATATGTAAATATATTGTCCCATCCTCCAGAACCAGGCATGATGGGAAAATAGTAATGCTGACTTCTCCTTGTTCCAAACGTTTTAATAGCATGTGTAATAATTCCCAAGGGAATTTTTTCTTTTTTAATGTTTGAAGAGGTTTCTGAGGATACCACCACCAAAGTAATAATCAAAAATGTATTACTGTTATCCATGGTGATCACACATTATTAAGAATGACAACAAGGCAATTCAGGTAACGGGGAGGTGAGACAACACCAGAGCGGTTACTGATGAGTGTCTGAGCAGAGGACGGGAGCCATCAGATAGGCTCAAATAACACAGAAAAACTTTGGACTTGGAGAACATAGAAACATACCCAACTCTGCTATGGTCAGTGGCTCTAATTTGTGTGCCCTGTTTATTAATGTTTAGCTCTCTTTAGATCAATGTACTGTAGAAGATCTATTTTCCCTTCCCAAAGGTGGATACGATTCATATACCTCTTTAGAGAAAAGAAAATCACGCCTGAGAAATTAAAAAACACTCCTATCCCAGACCTTTATAGTTTTTGAAAAATGTCACAACTTAAGATATCATGGCAATGTGGACATTCAGTATATTGGCCGTCCAGATATATTGCCACAGCACAAATGAATATATTTGCTAAAAAAATCACAAATAAAGTGAAATTATGAGGACAAAACAGAAATGAAAACCCACTGAAATTAACCAGTTCTGGTTAGTTCCACAATCCATAACTCGTACAATAGCCCCGAAAACCATAACCCTCACCAAATGAAATGCTTGTGACTTCACCCTGGATATGACAGGCGAGTTTACAAATGTCAAATATTCTTACAGATGAGATTTCAAATCAGATTACCATTAATACTATGAATGAGAAGTCTATGAATGTAGTATTTATTGATTTCAGTATTGTGTTATTTAATTTAACATCATAATCTTCTGGACCCCTCGCAGTCAGGCTTTCGTGCTGGATACAGTACGGAGTCTGCCTTAACAGAGGTAACAGACTCGATCAGGTCACTGTTAGATGAGGGAACCGCTACAATGCTAGTCCTTTTAGATCTGTCGGCAGCCTGTGACACCATCTCTCACAGAATTCTTTTAGATAAACTGCGAGAGATTGGTGTCACAGGGATGGCATTAGAGTGGCTGCAGAGTTTTTTTATCGGATAGATCTCAATGTGTACAATTGGACACCTTCATATCCCAGACCACAATTGTGGACAAGGGTGTACCTCAGGGCTCCATACTAAGCCCCACCCTGTTCAATATCTATGTGTCATCTCTGGCCACCGTCATCAAATCCTGTGGGTTCCAAACCATCTCCTCTGCGGACGACACTCAGGTGATAGTCCCCATAGAGAAGGACCCCAGGGTGACCAGAGATGGATTTAAGATCTGCATGCTAAAAATAGCCACATGGATGAAAAACAACTTCCTGCAGCTTAATTCCAACAAAACTGAGATCTTATTGTTTGGGAAAGCTGAGGACTTATGGACTGAGGAGTGGTGGCCAGGGGAACTAGGAGAAGCTCCCACCCCTAAATAAATGGGTGAGAAATCTGGTCATTATAATGGATAACAGCCTTTCAATGGAGGAGCATGTTAAGATTCTATCAGGCAAGTGTTTTGGACTGATGAGCACGCTAAAAAACATTTTCCCTTGGATTCCTCTTTCCACCAGAAGGGTCCTTTTACAGGCGCTTCTAGTCAGCAGACTAGATTATGGAAACGCTTTATTAGCAGGGATGAGGGAGGACCTGCTCTCAAGGCTACAAGTCATTCAAAATACAGCGGCACGTTTAGCATTGAACATGCCAGCACGAACTCCATCCCTACCTCTACTGAGAGTATGACATTGGCTTCCTATAAAGAAAAGAGCAGTTTTCAAACTTCTATGCTTAGTTTTCAAAGCACTTTATGGGATGGGACCTAGATACCTAACTAAGAAATTAGAATGGTATACCCCGGCCCGTCAGCTAAGATCCAGTGGGAAAATGCTCCTCCGAACTCGGAGAATTTAAAAAGTGAAGATGGGAGGCCGCGCTTTTTCCTACTTGGCCCCCAAGTACTGGAATTCGCTGCCAGAGGACCTGCGGACATGTCCCACTCTGATTCTCTTCAAGAAACACCTTAAGACCTGGCTATTTTAAATGAGTGATTTTTGCATTAGGCTGCCTGCTTCCGGGGCGCCGAGAGATGCCCATGGGGATGATTTGTGCGCTATATAAATAATAATAATAATGACAGTGCACTTGAACCTGTTGCGCCTTATTGAAATTAATACAGCGACGTCATACTTATTCCATCTGATGAATTGTATTGCATTGCATTTGGTGCTCAAGTTATGATATGCTTGGGTGTTGTGCTTTGTGGAGCATATCACAACTGGCATATTTCTGTGGTTTTGTTCCGTAACAATAACTTCACTTTAACAGCGCTTTCTTAATTGAATTTCAGAGTTTCTTTTTTTAAACATACATTTAGGTTTTATTACCAGTTCTAACCACAATTTTTATTTATTTATGCTATTCTTCTTTAAAGTTATTCCTTCCCCCTCTGCACATGGCCTTCTGCAATGAACAGCAGGAGATGGAAACAGGAGCTGGCCTCACAGGCAACAAAACTTAGTGACACAGTGAACAAGCGAGCTCTGTAAATTGATTATGATCCACTTGAGAGTATTAGTAAGTTACCTGTGGCAAGGCCCTGATGGATGTGATTCCCTGGTCCGAACGGTTGGACTCCATTTTGTAACTTTTATTCCGAGGCACTATATTCAAGCACATCAGTAGGGAAAGGTCTCTGTGAAATCCCTCCACTGAGACAGATTTTCTAATAGCTGGCGCAGTTGATAAGACCAGTCCCACGGGCCAGAACTGGTTGATCACACTTTCCGTCCACACTTTGTCTATTGAGCGACCCGAGGAGGGCTGAGGAACTCTAACAGGTGATACAGGAACAGAAGAAAAAGGTGCTCCAAACTCATCACTGGTGTTGTCAAGTTCCATCTCTGCTAAGGCCTCCATTTTCTCCTGTAGTGAAAACACAAAAATGAGTTCAATTTACAGTATTTACTGACTAGACTTCCCTCTACGGATGTGGAGGAAGACTCATAATTAAAATGTATACTTAACACTTTTATTAACCTCTTAAAAGCAGATGATTGATCTTTTTGTGTCTGGTACTCACAAAACCACTGGTTTGTGCCATGTGTAGAAAAAATGGAAAATGTACAGGTGTTTTTCTGAAAGAGAACTGCGCGTGCATAGATCAAACTAACCACATATTGGTGTTCACTGCTTGCACACTGGCACTGATGAGGGAGAGAGGCTTGCCTGTACACAACAGCAGGCTTAATTCACGAAGGGGTGGACATACTGGTGTGCTCATCTTGGCCATTCGTTCTTCAGGGTACCACAGGCTAGGTGTGTAAAGGTGCAAAAAGCATGGATAACATCTGACCGGTTGCCTGCTTTGCAGAGACCCATAGTAGCTTATTATACAATTGTTTACACCATATGTTTTTGCCATTTGTACGTCGTTCATTTTTAAGGCAATACTACTAACAATTATTAGCTCTCAACTTATCAACCTCGGAAGCAGAACAGATTAAGCTCGCTTTGCCAGGATGTCAGCTGCATGCTCTTTATTCACTGAGCAGTCTTGCTATGTTAGCGTGGCTATATATCTTTCCATTACCGTCGATTAAGAAGTAAGGGAATGATAAAAATGCATGTCAGAAAATAGACCTTCAAAGGCCAGGCCTCTGACATAAGTTGCATGAAGGTTGATGGGCCACTCAATTTAGGATGTCCTCATCTTTCCAGCCATACGGGTGATAGCAGCCAATGATAAACCAGATATGAAATCGAAGACTTATATTTAATTTTCCTTAGATGACAGGGCCTAACATTACTTTGCTTACCATACATATATATACATGTATATCCTGGCCTTCGCTGAAAGTATTATCTCCACCTCTGACTTAATCTACTATATTCCAGCCTTTTGCTCTAGGATAGTCTTTTTCTGGCCCACATGGCTAAGGTAGTAGATCTTTCATTACATGGTTCGAGTGTGTAAAAGGTCCTCAGACAAAAATCTATTGCCTGCTTGGAAGAATTCCAGAGAACCAACTGGAACTGGACATTGTGGACTTGAAATGAGAGTTGTGGAACCCCATCTACAGCTGTGAAAGTTTAACTGGAGTCTGTGGAGCAATTTTTGAAGAACTTGTGGAACAACATTTTATTGGGGAAGAATTTCATTTCTCCAGGACTGGGATAACCTGACCAGCTTTTGTCAAAAAGACAACCTCAGCAACTCAACTTTGTGATTTTTACCACTAAAAGTTATTTTGAGGGATGCTGGGAGGCTGAGGGGTAAGCACGATGGCTGCACCCATTGAATCTGACCCTGTGGAGCTCTTGCTTGGCATAGCATGCAAGCCTATCCTACTGAAGGCTTACAATCGCTGGAAAAGTTCACAAGTCTATGAGGGTAAAAATATTCAGCGTGACAGACCACGCACTTCTATATGGCCACACTGCATAAGCCAAGCTACCAAGGGTTACCCAGGGATCCTCAGCTGTGTTCACCTTTCACTCATAGCTCACATTAAGACTACGGCATTGCTATCCCGGTTTCCTATTATTTTCATTTATATAACTCACTAGCTGGTGTTTATGGAGCTTTATTTTATAGCTCCTAGGATTATATCTCAGCTAAGTTTCTTATTCACATTAAAGAATGAAAAGGTTACATTTATCTTAGAATCCTGTAATACAAACGCCCAAGTTTCTGAATCCTTCAAAGCGTCATGCACATACCAATCCCCAACAAACTTGTCGAGAATCTCTTCCCATAAGCTGCTTAGGAGCAATTACACTTCTCCACTACTGGTTTAATTAAATGTGTCGCATGTTTAGAAAAACTCCCAGGCTGTAACCCGGGAATTCTTCATGTATTTTTAAAAAAATATAAAAACATTGAAATAACTTTAATAAAGTAGACCTGCCATCTCATTCTGGCCTTTTCAAACCTGACCTTAACAGTTCACTGGAGTGCTTTAAGCCCCACTACTCAGAAGGTTTCTTATATGTTCGTTTTATAACTTATTATTGATTTTGCAATAAAAAAAAACATTACAGAAACTTGTGCCTTAAGTCAGTACGTTACATCCCCAAGTACCAATAGAATAAACAGATTTTTTTCTTGCTGGTATGCTATTCATCTCTCACAAGTAACAATTGAGCCACATGGTCTAACACTAACCTAGGGCTCCATTGACCTGAATCCAGGGATTCCAAATTTTCTTTTATTTCTTTTGCACCTATTGGGCTTTGTACACCAGCTTCTCCAGTATGGTGCACTGGTTCATTCTACTAGTCCACTCGGTGATTCTGGGGGCGCAGGCCTCACAGCAGTGGCATGCAAGGTCCCTCTTTACTAACAAGCAGCCAAAAGGTATTAGGGCTTGAGTGGTGCGTGGCCCCCACTAGGGTGTCCATGATGCCCAGCAGAACTTATTTTATGGTCTTATTCCAGGTGGCTCCCACAGCTCTAACCAAGGCTCCATTCACAACATGCCAATAAACGAATAACTGGGTACTCCCAAATAGTGTGATAAAAGGTGCCTGGCGAGAAGGCACTCCAGCACCATTGGCATGACCCATCTGCCATAACCAAGAGGGGAAATAGTAGAATTGATGAATATATTTAAACTGGAGGAGGCAAAAGCGCAGAGATCGGCAATTGCATGGGTGCATTCCTCGGCGCGTATGTGTTTTACTCAGAGTGAGAATATATTATATGCCTCACTGGAGTGGAGGATGGGTCAAATGTGAATTTATGTAGTTAAACTAAGTAACCTTGGGCGTGGTTTGGCAAGCCTAACATGGCGGACGTGTGATGAGTGAGGTCCGTCCAACCCACCGACTATCCGACATTTATCCTAACTCCTTTGCATTCTGAAATGTAGTGGTGACCATCCATCAATGCTGCACTGACTCTGCAATCGCCCTGAGAGATATTTGTGAGCCTGCAGAGATCCCGAGTGGCGTGATCGAACGGCACTGGGAGAGAGGCCTGGCTGCTAGCGGTGGAGCCGGGGAGTCGCATTTGGGACCACCGGAGACGGTTGGGGACGTGCGGCATACAGGGCCCGCCCATCGACACAAGATCAAGTTGGAGAGTCTTACTGGTGGCGGAGGACCTGGCTGGCCGGCGTGAGTGCTGGGCGCGGCTCTGTGGTTCTGCTGCCGGGCCCGGGACACAGTCTGAGGCGGAGATTCGGCAGCAGGTGGTGGTGCTGGGGGGTTACCACACGTTCTTTTTCCCCCCTCCTCACCTGGGCTCGGCGGGGGCCAGTGAGAATCCCACATCGGCAGTCGGGCGGGCCGCGTGGGGCTGGTCTGCTGACTGGGGGGCACCTTCATCTTTCTGGGGAGTTGGTGGGGGATCGGCGGCTGAGTCGGGCCGCGGGGGCAGAGCTCCAACGGATTTAGTTCGGCTTCTGCTCCCCCCCTGTGCTGGGCCATTCGAGGGGCCAGCTTGGATGGTGGATGGCGGACCGGAGTCCCCAAGAGTACCTTCCTCCTGAGTGTGTGCTACTGGTGGGGGACCGGCGGCGAAGTCGAGCCACGAGGGGGAGGCTGCGGAATTAGCGGACTGGCCTTTTGCACTTGCGTTTCCCCACCACCCCCAGAGTTGTGTCGGGATCGAGGGGGTGCCCACATCGGCGGTCGATCGGGCCGCGTGGGCTCACATTGGGCCGCAGGGACTGGTAGTTATTCCTACGCCAGGTGGAACTGTATGGCAGAAGTGCCTGCGAGCCTCATTGCTCCGACTATAGAGACCGGGTCTTAGCAGTTGAGTTGAATTTACTTACGGACCTGGGGTCCCTGGAGAGGTGGGGCCCCACAAAGGTCTGAGAGGCTGGGTGGATTTGTAGTGTCTGCTGGCCAGATCCCATTCGGCGGCCTGGTCGGACCGCGGGAGCTAGCGGTATTCGCGCCTGTGCCCTACCCGGCTCATCCTGGTACTGTGCGGGGGCATCAGGGGCAGATATGAGAAGGGGGGTGGCGGATCGAACCAGCAGGGTCCCATCGACAAGTTCACGGATCCGGGGATGGCGGCTGGGGCCTCCGGGGGCCCACCGGGAGCTATATCAGACAATGCAGCCCTCCTGGCTGCTATCACCCAGTCCAGGGACATGTTGGACGCAAAAATTGGGGCAATTGGTGCGGACGTCATATTGTCTAGGCAGGATCTGCGTACAGCGGTGACCCGTATCACTGAGGCTGAGTCCCGGATTTCGGGGGTGGAGGACGATGTCACGGTATTAAAGCAGAAGGTTGCTAAGATGGAGATAGTCCAGAAGGGCCTTGCACTTCAAGTAGAGGACGCAGAAGGGAGGGCTCGACGCAACAACCTTCGGTTTGTCGGTTTTCCGGAGGGCTGCGAAGAGGGCAACACGGAACGATTCTTGACGCAATGGCTGGAGAGCTACCTTCCCCCTGAGGCCATGTCCCGGTGTTTTGTTTTGGAGCGGGCTCACAGAGCATTGGTGCAGAAACCCCCGGTGGGGGCTCGCCCGCGGCCAATTAATCGCCAAATTGTTAAATTACCTTGACCGGGACTCTATCCTGAAGCAAGCTAGGGCACAGGAATCCCTACATTATAATAATGCCCGTATTCTTATATTTCCTGACTACACAAGACTAGTTCAGCAGCAGCGTCAATCATTCACGGCGGCGAAGGCCCGCTTGCGAGACCTTAAGCTCCGGTATGCCCTGCTCTAGCCGGCGCGTCTTAGGGTGGTATTCTGCTCCCGCACCCATTTCTTTGAGACCCCGGAGGAAGTGTTCAAGTGGACAGACGAGACGGTGCGGGTGAGGCCGCACACCCCGCCAGAAAGAGAGTCTGACTCGTCATCGGGCGAGGCGGCTCGGAAGAGCCCTCGGGCCCGCATCAGAAAAGCAGCAGGAGATCTAGATCCCGCGATGCTCCCGGTCCTGCAGTGTCTCCTCTCGGAAGGGGGGGGCTCTACTTCAGGGCGATAAACTCTTGATCCCTAATACATGACGTTAATGGGGCGTTGTGGGGCAGTGGTAGCTGTTTTATTAGGGGGAGTTATGATGTGGGTTGGTCTCTCTGCCAAGACCGTTTTGGTTGGAGACATGCTCAGAGGACATGGGCTGTGAGTTGGGGATCCATTGGCTGGGGCGGGCTTCATTCGTTGGGGATTGGGGCCCGGCTCCGCCGCAACAGAAACTTCAGTGTTTTTTGAGGTATGGGGTGGGTGGTTTGTTGAGGAGGGGGGGGGGGGGGGGGAGTTGTTTCAGTTCTCAGATCGCACTTCCGCTGGACACTTGCTGTTCTCTGCACCTGCGCCGCCACGGTTCACTGCCCGCTGGGCTGGAACATACGCCATCTCATGACAGGAGTGCCAAATGATAGCCAGTTAACCCCGGACAGTCTCCGTATTATCAGTTGGAATATGCGTGGGGCCCCTGGATAAAATCAAACGTGGGGCGATACTCTGTCAGGCGAAGAGGGCTAGGGCAGACGTTTTAATGCTACAGGAAACGCACTTGTTGAGTACAAAGGCCCTTTGCTTGCAACGGTATGGCTTTCAGCAGGTATTTCACGCTGGCTTTATAAGGAGTTTGCGGGGAGTGGGGACCTTGATACATCGTAGGGTTCCATATGTACACGTACAACAGTGGAACGACACGCAGGGGCGTTATCTATTTATTAGGGGCAGAATTGGGGAGGATTTCCTGACCTTGGATAGTGTCTATGCTCCCCCTCCTCTACAATGGAATTTGGTTGAGAAACTTCACTCCTTGTGGGCTGACATGCCGGATGGGTTATCCGTGGTGGGTGGGAATTGGAACAATGTGATGGACCGGACTAAAGATGGGACTAGAGTTGGGGGTAGCCCAGGGAGTGGTCTTCCCACGAAGCTGCACTCACTAGTTATGGGTTTGGTTGGATAGACGTATGGCGACTAATGCATGGCAATCGGCAGGGGTACACATACCACTCGGCGGTTCATCACTCACTATCCAGGATTGACTACTTCGTTGTCCCTCGGGCAGCAGTGGGTAGGGTGGCGACGGCGGAAATTTTGCCTCGTGGCCTTTCGGATTACTCGCCGGTGTCCCTTGAGATATATATAGGAAGGGGGAAACAAGTGTTTCGATGTAGATTATCAGCTTGGCACTTGCAAAATGCAGAGTATGGGTCCCATATGAGCAAAGCAATTGTCCGGTATCTGACGGATGATGAGGGGTCTGTCACTGGTGCCGCGACTTTGTGGGAAGCGATGAAGCCCACCTTGCGTGGCGTTGATATATCTTGGTGCGCGGCGGCCCGAAGGAAGCGCAGGGTGGAACTGATTCATGCAGAAGCGGAGGTGGAGGCACTTGAGCGTCGGTCTCAGGGGGGCAGGGAGGGACCAGAACGTGCGGCAATTGCTCTATGCACAACAGGCATGTGCCGCCCTGCTACTGGATGATGCACGACAGGTCTGGCTGGTGACACACAGCAGAGTATATCAATGGGGGGACAAGTCTAGTAAAATGTTGCATCGTCTCCGTCAGGGTACCTTCCATGTCCAGGCCCTACCGGGTATTTTGGATTCGGCAGGGATGCTGATTACGGATCCCCCAGCCATACCTGAGAGCTTTGCCGCTTACTTTGCAGAATTGTACGCCCCGCTGGAATGTTTATAAGGATCCACCATTGATAAGTTCCTCGCGGACTTACCCCCCAAAATGGTGCTAGATGCGGTACGGGACCAGTTGGAGGCCCCATTGACAGATGAGGAGTTGGGTGTGGCATTGGGGGAGCTCAATTCTGGTAAGGCATCGGGACCCAATGGGTTTCCTAGCGAATTCTTCCGTCTTTATAATATGCAATTAGTCCCGTATTACTGAGCAGTAGTGGAAGAGGCCCGGAAAGGGGGCGTGCTCCCTCTGGATTGGAGACACGCGGAAGTGGTGGTGTTCCATAAGCCCGGTCGGCCCCCAGATCAACAAGCCTCGTATCACCCTATATCCCTGTTAAACGTGGAGGCCAAAATACTGGCGAAGGCGTTGGCAAATCGTCTTCTGCCCCACATTACTGCCTTAGTGCACCCGGACCAGGTGGGCGACCAGACACAACATACGGAGGGCGCACGTTGCAGTGGCAGCCATACGGCAGACGGGAGAGCCAGCGGCGCTACTCCTGGCAGGCATGGACAGGGCGTGCGATTTCCTCAGCAGGGTCTACCTCTTTGCATTGCTACGGAGGCTCAATCTTGATCCCCGCTTCCTCTCCTACATAACGCTCCTCTACATGGAGCTCACAGCGTTGGTTCGGGTGGCTGGCGCGTCCTCCCCCACCTTTTCCATAGGACGAGGCAGGGGTGTCCCCTGTCTCCGTACCTCTTTGCCCTAGCCATGGAGCCGCTTGCGGCGTGGGTATGCATTGAGGCGCAGGTCCGGGGATTCGAATGGCCCCCGGGTCTGTCCGACCGGATCGCGCTATACGAAGATGTCTTATTTTTTCTTACAGACGTGGACAGGACAGGGCCGCGGCTTCTGCGCATCATGAAGAGTTTTGGGGAAACGTCGGGTTTGCACATGAACCCCTGCAAGTCCACCTTGTGGGCTCTGGGAGAACGAACGAGAGTGGGTGCATGGGCGTCCTCGGTCTAGTTGGCGGTGGGGGGCCTGAAGTACTTGGGGGTATTCCTGTCAGACATACCGGCAATCTCCTGGGAACGGAACATGGCTCCGGTATGGGATCAAGTTCGCTCAGACATTAAATCTTGGTCCCGTATGCCCCTGGTTGGCAGATCGGCAATCTTCAAGATGGTGGTGCTCCTTCGGCTCCTCTACCAGCTACAGAACCACCCATACCGGATCCCGCCTAGCTGGTTTAGGCTGGTGAACTCTGTGCTCGGGCAATTTTTGTGGGAGGGGGGTAGGGTGCGCGTGGCAATACGTACATGCTTCCTGTCCACATATTGGAGGGCTTGCGACCTCGGATATTTTATTGTACTACCAGGCACTTGCTGGTTCTTAATGAATGGTGGTATGGGGATAGGGGAGACCTGGCATATGCAATGGAACGGCAGCTTATGGGGTGTCATTCACAACACACACTCCCATACTCGGCACCGTTGAGAGGTGCGCTGCCACCGGTCACACGAATAGTGTTTCAGATTTGGAGGCAGGCACTGCGCCGCATGGGATGGTGGAACACCTTGACTCGAGAGACCCCTCTGTGGAACAATGGGCACCTGCCCCAACTGGCGGCTCTGCAGGGCTTCAAGGGATGGGACGATATTGGCATTTCAACACTGGGAGATATGATAAGGGGTAGGACACTCCAGTCTTTCCAGGATCTAAAGAGGGAGTTCCATATGCCACAGTCGCAATTGTTTCGATACCTCCAGCTTCGTCACGTCCTGTCTCCAAGTCTGGAGGGTTTGGAGTCACTCCCTGAATTTAGCCCATTGGAGGCGAAAGTCTTTATGGGGGATCTGAAAGACAAAAAGATATCCCGGATATACCAATCCCTGGTCCCACACTGTTCCTCCACACTGCGCAAACTTCGGGGGGATTGAGAGGCAGACGTGGGCGCCCTAGAGGAGGAGGACTGGACGGAGGCACTAGCAGCACCGCAGGGCGCCACAATAGCAATGCGGCTCTGTCTGATTCATTTTAAATACCTTCACAGGGTTTATTTTACAAGCGACTGTGGTGGGCGGGATTGATTGCTTACCCGGAGTGTCTCCGCTGTGGTAGGGAGGAAGGCACTTTCCTGCATACTATATGGCAGTGCATGTCCTTAGATCGTTTTTGGAGGGGAGTATTTGCATGCCTCTCAGAGGTACTGGAGTGGGAACTCCCCCGAACACCGCGGCTGGCTATACTCCATGTCATGGAAGGCATAGAGGGCAATATCTACAAACGACATCTTATGATGTTGGGGTTTACGCTGGCTAAACGGGATATTGCTAGGGGAGTGGAAGGCGACACTGGCCCCTTCCATGACTGTATGGAAGAATGGATTGGATTTTTGTATGGGGCTGGAGAAACCCATCTTTGTGGCCAGGGGGTACCCACGCAAACACAATAAGATTTGGAAACGGTGGGCGGACTATCAGGGAATATGATTAGAGCCGCCGGTGGAGGTGGAGACATTGGGGTAGTTACTAGTAGGGTCCAGTGGCAGAGGTGGGGGGGACGTGGGGGTGCGAGCTATGAGGGTGGGATATTTGGTTTGTGATAGCGTGAGAACAAGATTAAGCCGAAGTAGTGCGATCACTGGGGAGTTGGGTGAGGGAGGTGGGGGGGGGGGGGGGGGGGGAGTTAAAGGTGGGGAAACTAGTTGCTTTTGAACATGCATTCGTTCTATATCTTGATTTTTCATATGCAAATGTCATTTGCTTTTCTGTATATGTATAATTGATGTGGCAGACGTCTCTGGAGTACAGAGCCCTGCCTTGTGGTAGTCAAATTGACGAAATAAAATATGTTTTCAAAAAACAAAATAAGTAACCTTAGTCCCAGGTTTATCTCTGCTTGTAGGACTGTTCGATTTAGTGATTTATCAAGAACCCAACAACTGAACTTAGGTAAAACTGTTCTGTGGTGAATTTGTCTGGAGAGATATCAAACTCTAGATGGCGTTAATGGTCAAGGAAGTAAGATAAAGGAAAAAGACTAAAACAAAAGTACATTAACAGCACTGGTGAGTCTACCTACTAAGTAAATGTTGAAATCATTAAAATATGAACTTTAAGTGCATCTAAAGAACTACCTTCTCATTGTAGAATCTTGTAAATTACTTATTAAGAAATCCTGGAGCTGCCCAACACACCTAGCACATGTTAAAGCAACTACATAAGTTATGTACATAGAAATAACCTTTAGCAAGTATTTTCAATCAGTTTATTCAACATGGTGTTAATCTCTAGTGGAGGGAAAAGTATTCTGTGGATAACTGCAACTAATATCAGGTATGGACAACCAGAGTCTAATAATCGCATTTCTAGTCAGATCACACCCACAACTTGAGATGTAAGTAAAGGACAACGGACTGACACTTAAAAAAATGTGACTGATTAACATACCTCATCTTATGTGGTCAACTACCTGGAGACTGATCGGGCTGAGGAGCCATTTCAGATTAACCAGAACACGGTGCAGATTGATACAAAGGAGGTACTTGATAAAACAGATCGATTAAAACCCTACCAAGATATAAAAGATTCCAACAGGTTTCTGACCGAATTCTAGAACTCCACAAAAGGTCTAGTGCATCCCTATTTTTTCAAACAGTTCTAGGACTTACCAGAGATAGGAATTAAGCCGAAAGAGCATGTTTACTTACAAAAGTTTACTAGATTCTGAGAACTTTTTATGTGCAATTACACTGCTTACTATAATAAAGGGACCGTGATGCTTAATGGTAGAAATGGACCGGAAAGAAACTAAGGTGGAAGCAGATTATTTTACTGCTCATTGGTAGGTTGGAAGATCTCTAGTATGATGAAACTCACCATGAACAATGCTTCATCACCTGTGTGTAATTAAATCACATGCAATAGGATTACTAGCTTTACACCCTAGAAAATGTGAAACAGTTGGAAAGTAACAGGAGTGCCAAGTTACGTGGCCATTCCAAATAAGGATTAAGTCAGATGCTTTTAAAAAAACTGAAAAAGAGGAGGAGGATTAGAACAAACTGAATCAATAAGTAAGTAATTCCTTGCAGAATCAAGAGCTGCCACTAAAAGCATAAGATTGCATCTGAAATATCTGCATAGATCCAATAATACGAGGGAAAGATTATTGAGGATTGATGTGACACCCTCTCCAACAGGCTAGTGATATCAAAGGAAAAGATCTAGAGTGTTTGATCTCAGAGTTCTGTTGCTCTAGTAGGACTGTTAGAACAAACTTTAAATGTTCAGTGAAAAAAAGTGATGGCCTTCTTCGGGGTCATCAGAATTCTTGAAGTTTCAAGTCATGCAAAAACAGTTTATGTCTGGTGTTTAATAGATCTCATTGGCGTACTTATCTGTAACCTTTAGGTAGGTCAGTCAGAATGCTGTATGTGAACAATTTGCTATGCAGTATGAATTTTGATTATGATGGAATAGCATAGGTCAAGTAGTGAATAAAAGGGCCAATTTACATTAACATTAATAGATATCATTGAGACTCACAGGAAGATACAATCCACAGTCCCCTGATGAAAAAAAAAGTGATCTAATGAAAAACAAATGTTTTATTCATCTTGAGGTTTTTCACAATCTTATCATGGACAATTATCAGCATTAATTCATAATGAAGAATTTAATGATTTACACTTTTACTGGAGCAATTTTGATGAGCTGGCCTATGAAATTAATTAGTATTGAGGACTGAATTTCTAGGATTTTACTGACAAAGTTGACATTCTATGGGAAATATGTAGTGCAAGTGAGAACAAACTTCATTCAGATGTTGGGATGGCTGATACAGCTTCAAAGTTACCAGCTGATTATGTTGATATATTCTTACTTCTGGTCAGTGCTCCAATTTTAGTCAGATGTAGCAAATTCTTTAATAACACGTTTTTCAATTACTTCTAACTCAACAAACATCATCACTTACTTTCCATTTTCTCCAGGCACACTTTATAACTGATGCGGCATTGTGCATCCTTTTAATCTTCTTCCTTGTTAGATAGGATCTGACAGCTGCAGGATAAAACAAAACCTATGTCAAATCTTGCAGATGGCTATTTAGTAAAAATAAATAAAAAAAGACAAGTTTCTGTGATCTGTATTCAGGACACCATTTAGTCTAGCAGATTATAAGACTATAGTAGCAATGCGATGCTTCATAATTCCGATGTCCGATACTCCAAAAAGGAAAACGTACTAATTTGTAAATCCTTTTTTCCAATCATAGGCATTCCATCTGAATGCAGTAAATCACCTTAATGCATGTGTGGGATTCCATTTCTAAATGTACATTTTTCAAATACTAATCTAGCAGGAAGGGGTGCTGCCGTATAACATGAGAAAAAACTGCCACTGCCTCTTTAAGGATTCAGCGTCCAGTACCGTTTCATCATGTAAAGCAGGGTCAGCCAGGCAGTTTGTTTTTGGGGGTCTGGTTCACAAGGGATTAATCAAAAAGCTGTACGAAAAGTATGACCACAGTCTTAGACGGTAGGCAAGATATTTATTAAATTCAGAGAGAATACCTATGAAGGAGGACTAAAGTCATAAGTGGTAAACTTTCCATTTTCCATCATACGATTTTCTCAGATATTCATAAACAGTAGAATGCCATAGCAACATTAAATCAACCCTGGAGTAAAGCGAGGTGAATATTGAGGAAATCGAGCAACCAGTTTTCAGAGATGCCAGACCCACTAGAGTGGCTCCTCTGGAGTTGTAATTATGCAGTACTGCTCAGCAAGATTTGAAATGATCTCCAAGTGGTGGCCCCTCCAATGTCTGGAACTGGTATATCACTTGTCAGGGCAGCAAAAGCCGTTTTCACTCTCGTGGTGTGAGCTTTGTGAATTTGTAAAGTCCTAGTGGCCTTATGGTAGCAGGTTATAATGCAGAAGACTACCCAATTAGCAATGGAGGGCGTTAAGGAAGTTATACCAGTACAAACAGATCCATGGCCTAAAGTGCTTCTGATATTTTATCAGAGGATCCTTTTAACATCTACCCCTTCTGCCAGAATGCAAGGAACAAGAATGAAGGGTTGGTATGAAAATGATTAATGTGCAAGTCCAAAAAATGCTGGTGGAATAAAGTAATGCTGACTTTTTTTTTTATTTCAAATAATTTTTATTGTAAATTTTTGAAAAGTAAAACAGAGCGCAACCAATGCACCTAAGTAATACAAAGTACAAGGTACATAATTAACACAGAGTGCATCAGTAACAAAATGATTAATGAATGGACAAGTAAAGTAAAATAAAGTAGAAGTGAAATACCATAAATAAAACATAAGCTCAATATACAATATGTACTATATGTATTACAGTACTTCAGTAATGCTGACTTTTTAAGGAAACCTTATTGCAATAGGAGATAATTACGATGGAAGACAGTATAAACTTCTTCCGTGCAACGAAGTTCACTCGCCCCTGCCTAACATGATACCTAATACAGTGACCTTAGAGGGCAAATGAAAAGGAGTTACTAGGCTAAACGTGTGGCCCCATACATTTCTTATCAATCAATTTCCAATACCCCCTAGAAAATCTTGAATCACTAGAACATTCGCAATAAGAAGCGTTGGCAGCCAAGCAAGATTAAATAACAGAAAGTTACAAGGCATATTTAACCAGGAAAGCATTTATCATCTTCTTTGTAAATTGTCTGGTGCACCTACATCTTAAGGTACTAGATGGAAAATCTCTCACTTGAATGCATAAGGTCAACCTTCATTAAGGGCGGTCATGCAGTTGTCTGGTTCACTCAAGTGTCCGCAATGATTATAGGAAGCTGGGTGGTCATGTTCAGTGATGGTAGGCTGGGGTGCACGATGTAACCTGATGTCCGCAAGGTTTGGTCTGCATGGAAGCATCCTGTGAGTGAGATTTGGAGGAAATTTGGCTAACACCACTGACAAAGACAGTCCTGAGGAATGATGATCATCTTCGCTTTACAGTACTTCAACTTTGTGATCAGGTTTGGGAGCGGTGGAAGCAGAAGTAAGGTATAGAAATGCCACTACAGTTCTGTTAAAATTGGCATTGGAAAATTGATGCTTATTCTCTCTGAATGTTAATGTTCTTCTGTGAGGATAAGTTGAAATATCGAAAACCCCAGATTGAGAACAAGCAGTAAAACTACATTGTTATTTACCATCCACTAATGATGCCCTATCACGTGTCTGCTGTCCCAAAAGGAGACTTCTGGGATACTGATTGGCCACTTGGAAAGTGTCATTCACTTGTCAAATTTCAGCCCCATCCTCCTGCTGGAAAGTCTTGTACAATGGTCTGGTATGAGTTGCTGAAAATGAACTTCCTTAAGAATATTCTCCTTCCATAATCACCACACGATTGATTGTAGTCAGGATATTGTCCATAGTTATCTTTCCGTCCCTGTCTTCTAGCACCACAAGTTCTTCCAAGCACACATGTAAGTCATTTGCGGTTTGACACTGGGTACTAAAAACGTGTACAATGCCATAGAGTCAAGCAGAGAGAGAGACCTCATCTATTAGACAAGATGTCCTTCGCAATTAACGTGAAATGATTTGCAAAGAAAGTAGTCTGGTCCCAAAGGAAACAATTCTGTGATCATTATGTTCATTATTGTTCCCAAAGTTGAAACAATATGGACTGAACAGAGGTTATACATACCCTCCTGCATGTGGAGTGTAGGTTTTGAAAAATTACCAATCTTTATGGACTATCAAAGCTATGATGGACCTCTGTACCGTGTTCAAACACAGGTTCACTGACAATAGAATTGAAAATCAGTACACCACTGTTTATCCTTGCATGAATGACTCTTACTAGCACACTCTGGTGAACAATGTACTTCACTTCAGTAACTCTCTTTCTGGTGAATACTGTATATAAATGCAGATTCTTCGCCTCTTGAATATCCCTAGGTGGCGGACTGGATCCGAAAATCTTTCTGCAGTCGCTCATGCATGTTGGTAGGTGGTACCATTGGCCTTCATCTTCACCTGGTTCTGCCTCTGGACAGGATGACAGAGCAGCTTATAGGCAGCTCCTCGTGCAATGAGGTCAGTTATACCATTACATTTTCTGCACTCTCAAACAAAGTATCACTGACAATTTGAGGATGTTCAGAATGTGCATAATCTAACTAGGAACATTATTACCGCCTGAAATTTCACTCCAATGAACAGGGAGGAAGGTGGCGCTAAGGAATCTGCAGTTAGAGTATCCACCAGTTAGAGTATCTATTGTACTAAAATAAGTTACACTATGAAGACAGTCTAGAAGACCATTATTGGCTTATAGGGTTTAGATTAATAATCCAAAATGTTCACTTTGGGGTAGTGTAGGCAAGCGGTTTAGGCTTATCAGAGGGTAGTTTAAAGCATTTGTTGAACTCACAGAGTCAATAAATGAGACACACACTCAAGAAGAAACTAAAGACCAATTTAGAAACATAACCGGTATTTTTATGCATCTTTTAACACCAAGAACTTCGTAGTTGGGTAAGTGCTTTTCGAGTCATCAATTTTTTACACGTAGGTAAAAAGGTCACAAATCCGTTTTTCTGCAGTAATGCTTTCCTATGGAGAAAGAAACATACCGGTACTTGCAATTGTATTTCGGGGGTCCCCTTTAGGACTTAAGAGGATAGAGAGTCAAGGTCACAAGATCCATCAGCAGTTCAGGTTTACTTGCCCTGGAGTGTCCGGGTGCAGAGGTGCTAAATGGGTTGGTAGCTTTAGCGCTACACTGTATGCAAAGAGGGAGGCCACCTTGATACAGGCTGCAGACGAGGACATGGGAAGACGTCCGGGAGCTCCCAACAGGGGGCTCAGTTTATGAGGGTCCTGGGAGCAGAAGTGCACAGTTGGTGTTCGAGGACCAAGGCCGGGGAGCTCGGGTGCAGAGGGTTTTGGTAGGATGGGCCCATGCATCCAAGGCCCTCACATTTCTCGGTCAGACCGGCAGAGGGGACAAAACAGAACAGTTGGGCCACTCTTGGTGCTGGCCTCTGCGATGCGGACGTCCCTTATCAGCTAGTCAGTCTTTGCGGTGCTAGAGTCCAAATTGGACTTCAAACAAGCTTTGGTTGCTGCAAGGGGTCCGGTACCCCGGGTATTTATGCAAGGCAGCTCCTATGGGTCCTGGCATCTCCGAACTTGGTGGGGAGACGGAAGGGACCTTCTCCTGGGCGGCTGCTGCGTTGGTGTGCCCGTAGACAGCGGTTTGGTGAACCGGACGTTGCAGTCGGTGCTTGCAGGTTACAGGGAAGGATCTCCTCCACTTAAAGGAAGATGCTGACAGCTTGGCGAAGTGCTGGCGGCCCTCCAAGGCTTTTGGAGGATGCACAGGATGTGTCGGGTTGTTGCGATTGTCAGGACAGGAGCAGGCAGGCAGGTCGGGTTTGGCACCAAAGGCCACCGGTAGTCTACAGTTCTTGCTTCTTCTGCTCTTCTTTGCTCTTATTTTGTCAGGTGAATCGGAGTTCCTGGTGTCAGGCGGCCACCTGAATACTAAAATTAGGGGCGTTTAGGGGAGTGTAGGGTAGTAGCTAATGGGCTACTTACCCTTGGGGATCAATACACCCCCATATGACCACTTCCTGGGGGGAGTGGTCATAACCCTGTCCCAAAGTTTCTAATTCCACTAATATCAAAACGGTGGAACCTTTCTCTTGTGGAGCACATCAGGAAGCCCACCTTAGGGGTGTGACTAGCCTGGTGGTGCAACACGCCTACTTGCATTGCTAATATCCGGTCTGTCCTGGTGCCCAATGAGCCTCATGGCAGGGGGGTGGCATCGCCCTGGTCCAGAGGAAGGCGGGGTCACATATCAAAGGCAGCAGGAGCTTTGAAGCCTCTGGTCTAAATATCCAGATTCACTAGCCATCCTACTGGAGGAGGTGTAAACACATCCTGCCAGAGCAGGCATTGTTTCTGACCTCTAAGAGTGCTGGCTCTCACCTCTAGGGGGTCATATACCCGTCTGTGGTGGCAAGCTGGAAGATACCAGTCAGCCAGCACACTATGAGGCTGGTAGGTTTTCAGAGGCACCTCTAAGGAGCCCCCTGAGTCTATATCTTAATAAATGCACTACTGGCATCAGTATAGATTTATTAAAACAAGATGTTTGATGCCAAACACCATCGGTTTCAGTGAAGCCATCATGTAGTTGGGGAACTCGTAATGACCAGTGCCCAGTACATATACGGGATATGGCTTCCATGTTCACTTGTTGTATCTAGTTAGTGAGCTAGACAACACAGGGGTGTATCTGCTCATGCAGATATGTCCTCACATGTAATATAATGACATGCAATATAATGCACCCTGCCTTAGGGTTATAAGGCCTGCTATAGGGGTGACTTACATATAGTGCATGCAGTGTGTTGCATGGCACAAGGGTGTGTGTCATGTCTTGTTTTCACATATGTTTGCGCCATTTCACACAGCCTGCAATGGCAGTCTGCATGAGTTTGGTGGTGGGTCCCTTACGGTGGCACAATACATGCTGCAGCCCTAAGGTACCATCTTTAGTACCCATGTCTTAGGTACCCGGGGTACCATTTACTAGGGTCTTACAGTGGTGTTAGAGGTCTTGGCAACTGGGGTACAATCGAAGAATTACTTTGTTTTAGGGAGAGAGCTCTGGCACTGGGGATCTAGTTAGCAGGAACCAGTGCAGTTCAGTCAAAGTTGCATCAAATACTAGGCAAAAAGTGGGGGTGACCACGTTAAAGAGAGGCCCTTTCCTAGAGTGGGTCTGAGAAGCACAATTAGGATCCTCCTTCTTAGAGGGCTGCAGCAGCAAGAAGAACAAGGGAAGTGTGACGTACTGCCCCACATGAAAAGGCGAAACCACTTATGCAATAAAGAAGGCATGAGTTCAAGCACTAATGTGTCAATCAAAGAAAGGTGGTATACAGAGACTGGAACAATAATGCCTACATTTCAATGGCGCAACACATAGAAATAGCTGCATTGAGTAACAGTCTTCAGAGTCACGAGCCTCAGGATACAACTGTGCAGAGCCTCGAATGGAGCACACATCAGAAAAGTGGGAATTTGGTTTAGATCCCACTACAGCATACTGAAGGGGGCAATGTAAACATGCTGAAGCTCTTTCAAAAGCATTGGAACAGGTGAATTGAAAAAGAGGACTCATCCGGCAAATGAAGTATGTCCAATATGGCAGAGAAGTAACCTTTCATAATGCCTACAGCAAACCTTACAGGGCCAACAATTAAATAAACATAAGTACATCACACAGTTTAGCTTTTAGATAGTCAACCTGCTTCTCCTCACACAAGATGGTAAATTTAGACCAACAACCATAATAAATGGACTTTGAGGAAGGAAAGAGAGCAGCTGAAATTACATCCACCTTTTCTGATGCGAGATCAAATCTACTCAGTTGATTCGATTCCACTCAATCTTAACACATGGAGGTATACATTATGAAGGTTTGTGACCAGGCATCTACCCTGCTCCTGGTACAGCAGGTCAAACCGAAGAGGCAGACAAATCAGAGTGATTCAGTAGCCTTTAGTACCAGCCCATCCAATCCCAGTCCATGACTAAAAGAATGAGCTGAGCCCGATCTTCTGCTTGAACTCCTTCAGTAACTGTAACATCAGCGGCATAACTGGAAACATGTACACCTCAGAACCACTGAAGGTGAAACACATTCCCTTGGGATCCACAAGGAGGAAACCCAAAGGCACAAAAGGTTGGGAACTGAGCAATCTAGGCAGTAACAAATGGAAACCACATGCATGCCCCATACGGAAAACGCCCTTTAGTCAGCCCTGAATACAAGGGACCCTGTAAGGTGATGGACCATCAGGGATATCCCTAGCGGTTCCAGAAACCTCCAAAGCCTCTGGGCCTCCACACAAGAGCATGGGATCCCACGTATTCATGCTTGTTGAAGTACCACATGCTGATCTTTTATCCATCTGTACCTAAACTGACCTGCCCTGAAGGAGAATAAAGCCTTGATGGTCAGCCGGATGGCTTGCAACTTCATAAGTTTGCTGAGATGACACTGTTCCTTTGGTGACGAGAGGTCCCTGATCACCGCATCATCCAGATGGGCCCTTCACCACACCAGAGATGATGTGCTAGTCACCACCATAAACTCTGGCTTTGCTAACTACAGACTGCCGCACATCAGGTGAGCACCCATCACCACCAATCCTTGGTCACCTCTTCCGAAATTCAGATGTTACCCAAAAGGCATCCATAGTGCTTGAGTCACTCATGGCGAACGTTCCATTGAAGAACCTGTATGTGTCAACAGGCATGAGTAATAGTAGTATGACAAGAGCCCAAGAAGCCTCAGATCCAGTAAGATCTGAACAAATGGGAGCCTCGCAGTAAAGATGGCCATTGCCTAATGCAGCTCTGCCGGCGGAGAGGACAATCGGTCTTGATCTCCTGCATGGATGGGCCTCTCCTGCTGACTGTCGACGCTGCAGGGGGCAACCCAAACATGCTGGACTCAAAAATATCTTTGTGAGAGGTCGTACTGAGGCTGAGAGGGGAGGGTGTCCTCTCCTGCGTTGTTGCGGCCTATCGGGCCTTGACGAGCCTCCGGAGGGGGTGTGAGCTTTGACTGGTTGCTGCCTGCCAGAGCTGCTGTGTGCCAGAGGTGCGTGGCTGGCGCAGCAGGGGTGATCTGAGCCCAGTGGGTGAGAACAGCCAGCCGCAAGGCACTTGTGGCAGCAGGCAAGGGAACGAGTGTGAAAAAGGGGGTGGGAGCACACTGACTTCACATCGCAGCGGCATTACCTCTGAGCATCGTGGTAGATGTAGTTCATTGTTTTTGGCACAGGACAAAGTTCGAAAAGTTTTTTGGCTCAATACCATAATTTTCAAAGCGTATCCCTAGACACGAGTGTGGCCTGCTCTGTTTGCCAGGTCTGTGCAGACTGGGCCTTGCTAATGCACGTGAGCCAAGCAGAGGGCCTGTGCCGCAGCAGTTCTGGTGCCTCAGTGGACTGCCTTTGCGGATTGGGCGGTGCCTGTTCGCTTGCAGGGCGCTGCTGTGGTTGTCGCGCCCCAAGGGACTCAATACTGGACCGTCGTTGCCAGTGGGCGCGGAAGCTAGTGTATTCGTGGAGTGACCAGGGTCCGGGTATGCTCGTGCCCTCTCATATCTCTAGGGGTGAGGTGGGATCCGGCTTGCTGGCTGGTAGATTATCATGCTGTCCCTGCGATCTATTCCTCCTGTCTGAGGTGCCAGCCACCCCAACCCATCCAAGATGGGTGAACACGGCGCAAAGCAGCCAAATCTTTGCTTTCATGCTCGACATGGTGAGGGTGCTGCCGACATGACCTCAGAGGCCCTGCTGCGAGATGCTCTTTTAGAGGCTACTTCCCCAGTTGACCAGGGCATTAAAGACATGTTTTCTGACTTGAAACATAGCCTTCATGTAATAGACACTAAGATAGATCTCCTCAGGACCAGGCTCAATCATATGAAGGAACAACTAGGCAAACATGGTGGGCGCATCGACCAACCAGAGACGCTGGTGTTGGAGGTCGAGGACACACACACAGCCACAAACCAGCACCTCCTGTGGATGGAGAACGCTTTGGAGGTAATCAAAAACAAGCATGATGATTTGCAGGCCTGGTATCGGCGAAACAAATTCCAGTGGCGTACACGTCCATCTATCTGTCATACAAAGGGTAGATATGTTGTTCTCCATGTCATGCTGCAGGGTCGGCTCCTAACACTGGCTTCAGTTTATGGGCGCCATGTTGATAGGTCGGTAGTGTGGAGCCTGCAACTGCCGTGTGGGGTGGAGACTTCAATGTGGTGCTGAACCGACATCTTGACCGATCGAGCGACACGAAAAGGCCACATCTAGGGGCAGTGACTCAATTACGCCTCATCGCCAAAGACCACAGGCTTATTACGGTATGGCGACTTAGCCATACCCAAGACAGAGAGGACTCTTGTATGGGACCTACTCATAACACCCAGACTAGGATTGACTACTGGTTAATAACAAGGGGTGTAGTCCCCTGGTCTGTGACGACTGAGCACTTCCCCAAAACCCTCACCGATCAAACACCAGTCCTTCTTGAGCTTGCCCTCCCTGAGATACGTGACAAGGCACACTCTTGGAAGGTCGTTGCAACTGCTCTCTACGATCCGGTTTTCCGTAACTAACTTCAAGCTGATATCCTGGAATACTTCTCCCACAATGTAACCTCTGCCGCCACTTTGTGGGAGGCCTTCAAGGTCGTAACATGGGGTGCATGTAGTGCCAAGCAGGCTGGGCTCTTGAAAGTGATACATGCGCGACTTGCCAATCTCTAATCTGATCTTCGAACCCTCGAGGTGGCTTTCTTTGGTGGGGTGGAGGTAGGGGGGGACGCACGTATACTTGGCTCAATCAAGCAGAAGCTCAGCGAATCTGATGAGAAGGCTTCTCGGGAGAGACACTATCTCAGCAAAGATGCTGTGGCTCGGAGTTATGGTGAGGGGGGCAGAGCCCAGTATACGCTGGCCAGATTACTTCGTCACCCATGGGCCAGTGAATATATCACTGAATTGCTGGATGACCACCAAATTCTGCATTCCAATCCAGAGGGCCTTAAAAGCACCATGACAACCTCTATACAAATCTTCCTACCTCAAGGATAACTCACAACCCAGATCTACTTGGACAGTACCTTGATTTCATTCAATTGCAAGGGTTTGATAATGCACTCCGGCAGTATCTCGACATCCCCTTTCGGTGGAGGTTGTAATTCAGAAGATAGAGTATTCTGGATGAGACGGTACTGGGGTTGGATGGTCGCACTGTGTCCTTTTACAAAGAGAATGCATAGATCCTTGCCCCGCAATCTGTTGGCTGTTTACGAATAGGCCCTTAAAGCGAGAAGCCTACACCCTACATTACGCAAAGTGGTAATCATTACCATTCTGAAACCTGGAAAGCCGTCTATAACTCCTACCAACCGCTGTCAATGATCAATGTTAATGACAAAATTCTCGTCAAATTAGTGGCTACCCGTCTGACACTACTGTTACCGGACATCGTCTGCCCGGTCCAGTCGAAATGCATACTTAGACATAACACGGCACATAATCTATGCACCATGTTTGCACACTTGCACTCCATTGATTCCCAGCCAAGGCTGCGGCTTTTCTACTGAACGCCATAAGTAGTTTGACTCTTTGGTGTAGCCCTTCTTGTTCCAGTTGCTGCAGCTCTTGGTGCTTAGTCCTCGCTTTGTGGACTGGATTAAACTTCTCCATCCGCCAGATTGCACATTAAAGATGAAATTACTGCTCCTTCCCTGTGACCAGGGGCATCAGACAAGGATGCCCCTTGTCACCCTTTTTATTTGGCATTGCCATGGAGTCCTTGGCAGCCGGTTATGGCAACATCATTCACAAAGGGGACTCGCCTTCTGCAGCAGGCACATTCTAGTTTCTATTTGCGGATGGAGTCACGTGCTATTTGTGGGACCTGCAACTCAATATATCCCCTGTGCTTCATGAGGTCATTCGCTTCTGCGGCCTCGCTGGAGTTCATATAAACTGGTCTAAATCAGTGATGTTCCCTCTCACTGCAGCGGCTGACCACTTTACCACTGACTACCCCCTGCAGTGGGCAGATGGGACAGTCTGCAATTTGGGAATAGGGTTCAGCAGGAACATTGAGGATATAAAAAGGCCAACTCTGGTAAGCGAATGGCATGGCTTGAGGACTGTGTGCCAATCTGGACTCACCTACCATTATCCATGGCAGGGAGAGTTGCTATTGCCAAGATGCCTGTTCTCCCCAAGTTCCTCTACCTTTTCATTAACATTCCCATACCCCTCCCGGCACATTTCTTTCGTAGACTCTGCACGCACCTTATCACATTAGCCTGGGACGGGAAACAATGGAGGTTCACCTGGGAGACTTTGACTCTCCTATTTGAACAGGGCAGCCACCCATCCCAGACATGGAACTTAATTATTATTGAGCACAAACAGACTTTGCGCACTACTGGAATCACCTGCCTCCATTCCAGCCACTCAGCCATTGAGCGAGACAACAAGGCTCCTTATCCACTATGTACTACACTATACTTACTGCCCTCCCGCCCTCGTTCAACATTCAATACCACTGCCTGCATGACCTGGTCATGGGACAGATTGCGCACACATGCCCGTCTGAACTTTCTCTATATCTGTAATATGCCCCCTGAATGGTCACCCACATCTCCCATCAGTGCTAACTGATGGAACATGCTGCCTGCTAGCTTGATTACGGTTACACACAATGGCAGACCTATCTGGAGGAACAATTTCTCCCGATGCGACACTACTTATGCACTCACAACACACCCACTTCATGTTTTCACATATTTCAGATTCTGGGCTTCCCTTCGGGCTCTGCATGGTAAATTCCATGCATTCCCCTCCCCTCTCCCCCGCCCCCCTCATAGGCCAAGGAATTCAGGGTGTATCAGCTTCAGGGCCAGAACTGGGTACAAATCAGAGGATGCAATCAGAGATCAACTTCTTCAAGCACTCTATATGGGACTTCTCCCAGGAACTGGTGCAGTGTAGAGGTGAACAGCCTCGTTTGGACTTCTTGTGATTGCATTTAGACTTGTCTTTCAACATTGTCCTGGACATACTAGAAGATGGCCAGCAGACCGGGAATGGCCCTGCAACCTCAAACAGGACCGACCCCATTTCTTGTTCTGCAGCAAAGAGTTTTGCTTACTGCTCTCTGATGGCCTTTGGAGACATCAGGGAACATGTATCACAGGACATGGAGTCATTTTCGTTATTAAGGCACAAAAGGCAGACGCTATGTTGGTTTGCAACCAATATTACTTGCTGCAAGTATGGTAAGATTTAATAAGGAATATGCTACTTACCAGTATGCATCTGTTCTTGGCATGTAGAGCTACAGATCTAGACACTGTGCATAGCTCGCCATCTGGTGTTGGGCCCGGATGTTTGCAGTTTGCTTTTCCTCTTGGAAAGTCTTTGGAAGTCACGAGTTCGGTGACTCCTCCCTTGGTTCGTATTGCGCATGGGCTTCGGCTCCATCCTCAGATTGTTTTTCGCCAGCAGGGAAAGATGGAGCGTAGTGGAAACAGTAAAGAAACCCATGTGTGTTGTATCTAAATAAGATAAGACTGGAACGGATACAGGTAGCCGGGGAGGCGGGTGGGCGTGTATAGATCTGCAGCTCTACATGCCAAGAACAGATGCATACTGGTAAGTAGCATATTCCGTTCGAGGCATATGAGCTGCAGATTTAGCAGTACCCAACCCTAGCGGCGACCACCGGCATCCGTTGCAGTTGTTTGGAACAGTGTTTTTAGTACAGCCTGGCCCACACTAGCTTGTTGCTTGGTTTGCACATCTACACAGTAATGTTTTGTGAAAGTGTGCGGTGTTGACCATGTGGCTGCTTTGCAGATGTCATCTAGTGGTATGTTTCCTAGAGAAGCCATAGAAGCCCCTATCTTTCTTGTAGAGTGGGCTTTAGGGGGAACCGATAGCGTTCGCTTTGCTTGGTGGTAGCAAATTTGTATGCATTTTACAATCCACCTAGCTATCCCTGATTTAGAAATAGGGTTGCCTTTATGTGGTGGAGAGAAGGAGACAAATAGCTGTTTGGTTTTCCTGAAAGGTTGTGTACGTTGGATGTAGTAAAGTAGAGCCCTTTTAACATCCAGTGTGTGTAACGCTCTTTCCGCAACGGTTTGAGGTTGTGAGAAAAAGACTGGTAATTCTACCGACTGGATTAGATGGAATGGCGAAATGACCTTGGGTAGAAATTTTGGGTTGGTGCGGAGTACAACCTTGTTCTGATGCATTTGGAGAAAAGGTTCCTGTATAGTGAGTGCTTGTATTTCACTAACCCTTCTGAGGAAAGTGATGGCCACTAGAAAAGCTGTTTTCCATGTGAGAAATTGGAGCTCACATTTCTGTAATGGTTCGAAAGGGGGTCCCATTAACCGTGTGAGAACTATATTCAAATTCCAGACAGGCGAGGGTGGTACTCTGGGTGGAATTACTCTTTTGAGGCCTTCCATGAAGGCTTTGATGGCAGGAACTTTGAAAAGTGATAGGTGTTGCCTGTTCTGTAAGTAAGCAGCAATGGCAGCAAGGTGTAACCTAATGGAAGTATATGCTAGGTTACACTGTTGTAGGTGGAGTAAATAACATGATGTGCTGTATGGACACATTTAAAGGATTGATTGTGTTGTTGTGGCAGTAAACAACAAATCTTTTCCACTTTGCCGCATAGCATGCCCTACTAGTAGGGCGTCTAGCTTCCCTGATAATATTCATGCAATCAGGGGGAAGGTTAAGGTATCCGAATTCTAGGACCTCAGGAGCCAGATCGCAAGGTTGAGCTGAGCTGGGTCCGGGTGCCTGATCTCTCCATGGTTCTGGGTTAGGAGGCATGGTGAGAGGTGTAGCTTTTGGTGTGGTACTACTGAGAGTTCCAGCAGTGTGGTGTGCCACGGTTGTCTGGCCCATGTTGGAGCTACTAGGATCAGTGTTAGGGAATGCTGTTGTAGCTTTCGCACCACTAATGGAATTAGTGGGAGAGGTGGAAAAGCGTATGCAAATTTGTTTGACCAGTTCATCCATATTGCATTGCCTTTGGACAATGGGTGTGGATATCTGGCGGCGAAGCTTGGGCATTTTTTGTTTTTGTGGGTGGCGAATAGGTCTATGTGTGGATGCCCCCACTTCTGAAAGAACGGGTGAAGAATTTGTGGGTGAAGTTCCCACTCGTGGATCTGCTGCGTCTGTCTGCTGAGCAGATCTGCCACGGTGTTTTGGACTCCTGGGACGTGTTGGGCCAGGAGAAAGATTTTTTGTGGAATTGCCCATCTCCATATGCTCTGAGCCAACAGAGAGCTGTGGAGAGTGTGTGCCCCCTTGCTTTTGAATGTAGTACATGGCAGTCATGTTGTCTGTGCGAATGAGGACTGCCTTGCCTGAAATGAGCGTCTGGAAGGATTTTAGGGCGAGGAAGATTGCAAGTAACTCCAGATGGTTGATGTGGAGTAACTTCTGTTGTGGCGTCCATGTGCCCTGTACTGTGAGATGTAACAGATGAGCTCCCCAGCCGGAGAGCGATGCGTCTGTTGTAAGGATTATTTGTGGGACCGGGTCCAGGAACGGTCGACCTCTGGAAAGGTTTGTGGTGTTCCACCACTGCAGAGAGCGATGGGTGCGACCGTCTACCAACACCAGATCTGCCAGTTGTCCCTGGGCCTGGTTCCACTGGCGCGCTAAGCACTCCTGGAGTAGACGCATTTGGAGTCTTGCATGGGGCACTATGAAGATGCAAGAGGCCATCATCCCTATCAGTTGCATAAATACTCTTGCAGGGAGAGAGTGTTGAGATATGAATTTTTGACGCAGAGCCTGTATCTTTGCTATCCTGGCAGAATTGGGATAGGCTATGGCTTTTGAGGTGTCTATGGTGGCACCTAGGTATTGTTTTGTGTGGGATGGTACCAGGTGGGATTTTTGATGGTTCACCGCGAAACCTAGCTGATGGAGTAGTTGGACTGTAGCGGCGGTGTGTTGCACACATTGATCGTAGGACGTGGCTTTTATTAGCCAGTCGTCCAGATACGGGAAGACATGAACGTGCTGTCTTCTGAGGTGTGCAGCCACTACTGCTAGGCACTTGGTGAAAACCCTTGGTGCTGTTGTTACCCCGAACGGGAGCACCTTGAACTGGTAATGTTGCCCGTCCACCACAAATCTGAGGTACTTTCTGTGAGACTGGGATATGAAAGTATGCGTCTTTCAAGTCCAGAGTGGTGAGAAAATCGTTCTGGGAAAGAAGTGGGAGAACCTGTTGAAGGGTTACCATGTGAAAATGGTCCGAATGTATGTAAGTTTTTAGAGGTCTGAGATCTAGGATAGGTCGTAGAGTCTCGTCTGTCTTTGGAATGCGACAGTACAGGGAGTAGACCCCTAAATTTTGCTGATTTATGGGGACCTGCTCTATGGCTCCCTTTTGCAGGAGGGAGATCACCTCCTGTTTTAGCAGTGCAGTATGTTCTTGAGAAATAGGGCGGTGCCTGGGTGGAATGTTAGGGGGGGCAGATGTTAGTTCTAAGCAATACCCTGACTGAATAATTTGTGTCACCCATCTGTCTGAGGTGATTGTCTCCCAGACGTGAAGGAAATGTTGTATTCTGCCCCCGACCGGAGTGGAATGGTCTAGAGGGAGTGGGGGAAAGTCATTGGGTAGTAGGTGTGGCAGAGCGGGCGGTATTTGTCTTGCCTCTGCCCTTATTATTATTTCCTCTGTATCCGCCTCTTTGATAACCCTTTGTGAAGGTAGATTGAGGAGGGGATTTGTAGGACGTGGATGCAGTATCCGAGGAGTAGCCTCTGCGCGAGCCTCGAAAGGAAGAGCGGCGAAAGGAGCACCTAGGAGTGTGTGACTGTAGGGCTCCCATGGATTTCGCCGTGTCAGTATCTTTTTTCATCTTTGAGGGCTTCGTCAACTTTTGGGCCAAATAGATGATCTTGGTCGAATGGGTGATTTAATATAGAGGCTTGTACCTCAGGTTTAAAACCTGAAACTCTGAGCCCGGCATGGCGACGTAGAAGGACACTGGTGTTTATGGCCCTGGAGGCTGTGTCTGCTGCATCTAGGGCACAGCGAATAGAGGTATTAGTTATTAGTTTTCCCTCTTGGATCAATTCATTGGCCCTGTTCTTATATTTTTCAGGGAGATGGTGCATGATGGTCTCTAACGCATCGTAATGTGCCCTGTCGTATCTGGCCAATAGCGCTTGCGTGTTGGCGATACGCCATATGTTGGCGGCTTGTGACGCAGTGCGCCTCCCTGACGCGTCTAGGAGCTTGGACTCTTTGTCAGGTGGAGGTGCTTCGCCTGACGCCTGAGAATTGGAGCGTTTTATAGCTGTAGATACCACTAGGGAATCCAAAGGTGCAGGGCCTTTAATATATGAAGGGTCTGTGGGGGCGGCTTTGTATTTCTTCTCTATACGGGGGTTTAGGACCCTGGCCCTGACTGGGTCTTTAAAGACCTCCGGTGCATGTTTAATTACCCCTTTTAACATAGGTAGGATGGCGGTAGACCTATGTGCGTCGTCAAAGGTGTCTAGGAGAAAATCCTCCTCTACTGGGTCAGTGTGTAACTCCACCCATTGGTAGTGTGCCGCCCTTTGTAATAGGTGGTGAAAACCCAAGGAGCCTTCAGGTGGGGATGGCCTAGATGGGTAAAGGTCATCCTGTGGGACATCTGGGATGTCCGGATTATTATAGTCATCCCATGGGTCTGGAGATCCAGTATGGGTGGGATCCTGTGGCACATCTGCTGGATCGTAAAATGGGTCTCCTAAGTCGTCTGGGACAGGAGACAAGGTTGGGGAACGATGAGGCGGGGGTGGAGAGGGTAGAGGTGGGGAGGGTGGAGGAGGTGGGGAAGGCACTCTGAAAGGAGAGGTAGCAGTGTCTTTCCTCTTTGGATGTGGAGCTGGTTTGCCCAAGTGTCTCTTTTTTGTAGACAATGTCAAAAGTCCAGTTTTTGGATCCTTGGTGAGAGTCTTTTGGAGAGGATCCGGTGTAAAAAGTTCTTGCGACACTGGTGGCTCGGTCGGCGCCGAAGTTTTCGGGGCCGACGGCTTTTTAGGCTTGTCCAAGCCGTGCTTCTTTGGGACCTCCGATTTTTTGGTCGGCGCCGAAGAAGGCTTCGGCACGGGCGTGTCGGTGCCGAGGGCCTTGTGATGTTTGGTCGGCACCGGCAGGGCAGGTTTCGACACCGAAGGCTTTGGTACTGGGTTCGGTGTGGAGATGGAGGCCGATCTTTTCTTCGGTGCCGAAGGGTGTTTTTCGGCACCTATAGTAGGCTGGCTCGAGCCCGAGCTGCCGGAAGGCTTAATAGGCTTCTTTACCGGGCCCGAAGGTGGGGTGTGAGAAGCAGTATCCTTGGTCTTACCTAGGCCCAAAGGCGAAGGTGTGACCGAAGCCTTTGTGGGTATCGGCGTGGGTGTGGGAGGGGGTATTGTACCCACGACCCCCTGCGCCGGGGTGATGTCCTCCACATCGGAGTCGTCGGCCTCGGAAGCACTGACGAGGTAGTCATCCTCTTCCTCGATGTCCTGCTGTCCCGGAGCTTCGACGTCGTCCCCGAAGATGTCGACTGGAGCGGAGGTCGAGGAGTGCGCCATGTTGCGTCTAGCCCGTCGATCTCGAATAGTCTTTTTAGAGCAAAAAGACTTGCAGGCGGGACAGTCTCGAGCCTCGTGTTCAGGGGAGATGCAGAGGTTGCACACCTCGTGGAGATCGGTGTGGGGAAACTTGGACCCACATCGAGGGCACTTCTTGAAAGGAGTTCTTTCCATCAGCCGAGACGGGAGCCGGAATAGGCCCGAAGGCTGCCGTCGACGACCAGAATCGAAGAAGTGCCGAAGAGAAGGTGATGAAGATGATTTATTATCTGAAGGATCTCGATGAGCGAGGATTTTGCGTCGATCGTTGAACTGGAAAGTTCGGAACCGGAGCGCGAAGTATTACATCCGAGCCCGATGGCGGAAAAAAAACAATCTGTGGATGGAGCCGAAGCCCATGCGCAATACGAACCAAGGGAGGAGTCACCGAACTCGTGACTTCCAAAGACTTTCCAAGAGGAAAAACTAACTGCAAACATCCGGGCCCAACACCAGATGGCGAGCTATGCACAGTGTATAATCTGCAGCTCATATGCCTCAAACCTATTGTTTTAGGGGGAGAAATCAATGCACACTGTCACTTGGAAGAGCTTAGCAAAGCATGGTACAAAAAATATAAATAGGAGTGGAGCTCCATAGCGGCTGCTATATGATGAAAGTGGTGGGGCAGCGCAGGGACATACAGTAACAATAAATAAAAATATAAAAGCACGTACCTGCTGCTGCCATCCTTCTGCTACTAAGCACATGCTCCAAGACTCCCCTATGGCCAATCCAGACAGTGCTATCATGCTGGTAATATCAGCATGAGAGAAGCAAAGGGATTGGCCTGAGCGGGCTGAATTTGCACTCCCAGAGAGACTGGCGCCTGTGCCGGCTGTTCTCTCTACCCAGCAACGCTGCTCGGGTTTGAGGAATCTCAGAGCGCATGTTGAATTGGCCATCCTAAGATAGCCGGCAAACAGACATGGGCACTTGCAGCAGTGCCTACCACTCCTCCTTCAGTGCTCATGTCATGTTGGCCCCGCCCCTAAGACTCCGCTCCTGAAGAAAAATAAAATGTCAATAATAGAGTTTTATCATCATTTTATTTTTTGTGTTTGCAGCTGTTGGCAGGGTGGATGACGCTCCTCAGCCATAACGGAGGAGCCGCTCCTTGCGGAGCTCCAGAATCAAATGAAAGGGCAAGGAAAAGAAGGAACTGAAATGAGCTCCTATGTGCGGCTTGGTGTAGTCATGTCCAGTGGTGAGACGGAGGCCGATATTGTTACCTACAGTATACAGAAGTGATTGCAGAAAGTTTTCCAAATCCAATTTGTCACTTGGGGAGATTCATAAGGTAAGGAATTTGCAGTTAAAAGTGTTCATCAGAGACCTATCATTCAGCCAGTTTCTTATCACTAGTCCACTGCCAAATCATTACATGAACGATTATTCCTTGGCACACAGAAACTTCCATCATTCCTCATATGAATGGGTTTTCCTGCCACAATCTGATTACTATCATTTAGCCATGTTCAAACTCCGATTATAAACCTGGCTTTCATCCCAAAGCCATTTTATATTTTTGCACATTATATTTTACATCTTTAGCCGGGCGCATCAAACACAGTTTTAACTTTCATTTGTCATTTAATGATGCATTCATTCACTCAAAGCTACATATTAAGAATAACGCTGCTCCTCATTGATGACATTACCTGCTTGGATAACAACTGCGGCCCACTTCTGTTTTGCAATCTTTCTCCGCTTGTACCTTCTCCAGCAACGCTGAATACAGAACGCCTTTGCTGAGAAAACAGATTCTCTTCTGGCTTCCAGCAGTTCGAGCTGCATAATAAAAGGAGTGCAACAATCAATCCAGTTATGGTACAAGAATGTGTATAATAATTTGTTTTTAATGATGCACAAAACCACAAGGGAGGAAAAGTCTCATCAAAATCAAGCACTGGTGAAAAACCTCTATTGGATGCTGTATGAATGTATGTATATACGGATGTATGTGATATTTCTATAGTGCAAACCTAGCCATAAGGCAGCCGAGCACTGTACATGGTCAAAGTTCAGCACAAAGTCAACGAGTGACAGGAGAGGAGTTGGTTTGTGGGCTGGAGATGCATTGTGAAATGGTGTTCTTTGAAGAGGAGCATCTTCAGCTCTTTCCTACATGAATCTCCTAAATGGCAATGCATGTCTGGATTACATCTTTTAAAATCCAAAAGAACAAAATAAAAAGATTATGGAAGGTGGCTTTGTTGAACCAGACATCAGCCACACTATATAGAGAAGGTGCGTAACAGCCTTATGCATTTCATCATGAAAATATTCCCGGTGAAAAGTCTCCCTTAGTCTCATAAAAAGAACAGTAATATGAGGCTAAGAACCAACATGTTTACGTCTTACAATAAATTTGAGGACTGAAGAAAGGTGTTTCCAAGAGTGAGATTTTACCCCAGCTGTATTTTGTGAAGTGAAAAGTCTGCTGCCATCTATCCACATACTTTCTCATCTGACATTACAGCTCTAGCGTCCTTGTATTACTGAATTTTGTTTGTACCTGAGGGCAAGGAAGTCAGTATTTCAAGATCAGCAGAACCATTTTTAATTTTCATATTTTAGATTGTAATTCTGATATTAAACCAGCTTAGTTGTTGCTTTCCAGTGCCTTGTAGATTAACTAAAACTAGTTCTCACAAACATGCAAGATGTATAAAGAGTCAATAATATTTGTTATTCAATGTAAAACAACACTATCAAAAGTAATCCTCAATTACCTACATTTCCCCAAACTGAAACTGCCTCCACATACATCACCGTCTATATAAATAACACCGCACATACTGGAACACCTCCGTGTACAGTTGAACCTCTCTGAAAACCGATATATGTGCTAATTTTACTGAAATTTGCTGGGACTGATGGTGAAAACCAGGACTGTCCCGCTGAGTCTGGGACACCCAATCACCCTCGTAATAGCTCAACTTCTTTGATGAGTTACATGTGCACACTGATGGTGCTAGGGCCAGCGCCATGTATAAAATGAAGTATTAGAGGCTGCCATAATGTTAAGAGTCCCTGGATACCACATGCCAAAATATTATATAGCAGTCTGCTAAGACCACCAATCATGCTGAGTGACAGCTCACTGGCCTTGCTGTCAATCTAGGTAACTGGTCATTCTGGCTTTGGTGCTGTTTGGCACTACAACAGCCCTACAGAAATTATGCAAACAAAGGAGTCTCTTGAACCTTTACTTCCAAAGTCTTGGGAAATGGAGATCTGAGAATCTTGGGCTTCAACTCACCACTCAAAGCCGGCAGCGGTATTGTGTTGCCGACACGGCAATTCAGGACTCTTGCTAGTATAGTTCGCTAGTGCATGTCTTAAAAACTTCTCTATATGCAGCTGCCACATCTTCGGGCACATCAACTAACCTCAAGTTATCCCCTAATACCCTGTCCAGGTCTTTATTGTCAGCCAAAACCTGCTTCAGGCCAATCATCAATTGTGTCCTGCAAGCCATTAATTTTGTCCAGTGTTAATACATTTACGTCCCTCCAGTGCAATTCGCTACCATCCAAACAAAAGCTAAAACGCACTGCCGCCTGTTCATTGCCTAAACCAACCTGTACGTGCACAGCATGCAACCTAGCCCAAACTCAGCATCCACATGAAGCCACAACTTAAAGACGCTCAGAGCTCAGGCGACCTTGATTTGCCCAGGCATTATTCATTCTTGGGCATGTAACTCTGTGCTCCTTATACTGCAACTCTCCATGTTTTAAAGCCATATTTACGCTAATGAGCTTGCATATCTTGTGCATGCACACAAATATGTACACAAAACTGATGTATTTCCAGTCTCCACTCAACAGGAAGTAGGTAAACCCCAGAGGTTCTGCTGCATATCGGCATGCATCACACACATGCCGTGCAAAAGGTCTACAAAACAACAAGTTACTTACGTTTGGTAATGCTCTTTCTGGTGGGTACTCTACCTGCAGATTTCTCACCTATAAAATATCTATCCCTAGGTGTCAGACTAAATTCAGATTTTCAACAGCAGTCAGACTCTTTGATGGCATAACACCAGAAGTAATAATACAGAAATGCATATATGCGCCACATCTGCATGCTGACAGTTATGTTTTGCACTTTTCTGTGCCTCGAGTGTAGGAAACTGGGCTTTTGTTGCACTTCTCCCCCCACTTTTAGACCCCTTTCTAGCTACTTGATGCTGATTTTCAACCCGGACAGTGCACGGAAGTCTGCTAACCAGACTTAAGTGCAGTGCTCCTTTCTTATAACAAAGTAGTGTCTGATTGTTTCACAATTGGCTAAGGATTTTTAGCACCGCTGCAAGTCCCTAGTTGTAGGAAGCTGGATCTTTATATAGTGGATCAAAATGAGGTACACTGTGTACAGAGTGCAGGCAAACCCCAATTGGTTTACAGAGGTACAAATGATATCCCAAATGCTCTCTTTTGGGGTAGTGTGGGCGAGCAGTTAGGCATATCAGAGGGTAGTGCTAAACATTTGTTGACACACAGAGGCAATAAATGAGAGAGACACTCAAGAACAAGTCCGAGACCAATTTAGAAAAATAAGTTGTATTTTTATATACATTTTGATACCAAGAACTGCAAGTAAGTACTTTTTTAATATTGAATCTTGCAGGCAAGTAAAACAGTTACTAAACGCGCCTTTACACACATTGCTTTCCTATGGGAGAAAAGGCATAGATAGCATACAGGTATTTACGGTCCACTCCTGGGGGTCACCTTTGGTTCTTGGAGTCGCAGGGCGCAAAGTACTACCAGCAGTTTCTCGTTACGTGCCCTGAGATGTCCGGGTACAGAGTTTCTGGTTGCGTTGGTAGCTGTGCGTGCTACACCGGTAAAGAGAAAGGGGGGCACCTAACAGCAGTCTGCAGTGGGGGACTTGGGGACAAGTCTGGGAGCTTCCAACGGCTTGGGTCACAAGGGTCCTGGGGACAAGGGAGCACAATCGGTTCATCAGTACCCAGGCTGTCGCGCTCAGGTGCAGAGTGGAAAGGTCAATTGGGTTCTGTGCGCCTTGGAACCTTGTGGTTTTCGGTCTTGCCGGTTAAGGGTGCAAAATTAGGACAGCTGAGCCACTCTGTAGGTGGGTCTCTACGGTGTGGACGTCCCTGATGGCTGCTTTGTTGTGGAGACATTGGAGTATTGGTCCTAATCTCCTCTCCCTCAGTGTGGGGACAGATCTGATCTTTAGGAACACAGGGTCCTCCTCTTGGGGAGCTGTTGTGTCGGGCTGACCAGGGAGCAGCAACACAGTAAACTGGACTTTGCGTATCAGCTCTGGCGGACTGCAGGGGAGTAACTCCTCTACTCTAAGCGGCATCTTAGGAATTGCGAATTCCAGGTTTCTTGGAAGTTGGCCAGCTGCAGGACGAGTCACTGGGTCGTGATTATTGATTGCAGAGTTTGTCGGCAAAAGTTCACAGCAGCCTTTAGGTCTCACTTTGTCTTGCAGCTCTTTAGCTCTTCTCGATCCATCAAAACAGAGTTTCAGGGGTGACACCTAAAATCTCAATTTAGGGGTATTACAGGGAGTGACAGGTAATAGCCATTGGGCTACTTACCTTTAGGGTGCCTACGCCCTCTTTATGACCACTTCCTGTGGGAATTGGGCATTACCCGGAACCAGAAAGCCTCATTGCAGAAAAACTAAGATTGTGGAATTCTAAAAGTCGTGCCCACTTCAGGTAGCCCACCTTAGGGGTGGTACTAGCCTGAGAGGGATCATTCATCCTGACTAGCTAATTTCCCCCCTGTCCTGGTGCAAAATGGGTTTGGGCTGGGGGTGGCATTTACCCTGCCTGAGGAAGCCTTGTGTCACATATCAAAGGCGGCAGAGACCTTGAAAGCCTACTGCTTTGATATGCTGATCACTTTGCCATCCTGCTTGGAGGAGGTGACAGCGCCTCCGGCCGGGGCAGGCATTGTTTTTGCCCTCAGAGAGTGGGCTTTCACCTTCAGGGGATCATAAATCTGTTTGTGGTAGTAGGCTGGTCTACACCAGTCAGCCAACACACTAGTAGTCCGTATGTGTTCAGAGGGCACCTCTAAGGTGCCCAATGAGTGCATGTATTAATAAATCCATCACTGGAATCTGTGTGGGTTTATCAATACGAGATGTTTGATACCAAACATCTCTAGTTTCAGAGAAGCCATTATGTAGCTAGGAAACTCGTAAGCACCAATGTCCAGCTCATGTTCTTGAAATGGCTTCCCTATTCACTTGTAATATCCAAGAACCGACTTCGATATCACAGGGGCATATCTGCTCATGCAGATCTGTCCACACATGCAGTATAGTGCACCCTGCCTTAGGGCTGTAAGGCCCGCTGTAGGGGTGACTTACATATACTGCATGAAGTGTCTGTGGGCATGGCACAGAGGAGGTGTGCAATGTCATGTCTTCACTTTTCTCTACACCATGGCACGCAGCCTGCTTTGGAAGATTGCATGTTGGTGGTGAGAGGTCCCTTAGGGTGGCACAATACATGCTGCAGCTCTTAGGGATCCTCTTTAGCCTCCTTGTCCTAGGTACTTGGGGTACCATTTACAAGGGACTTACAAGGAGTGCTAAAGGCATTGTCAAATGGGGAAACAATTGGACAGTTTTAGGGAAAGAGCTTTGGCACTTAGGACCTGGATAGAAGGAACACAGTGCACTACTGTCAACATTTTATCAGATACCAAGCAAAAAGTTGTGGTAACCATGTTAAAAAGGGGGACTTTCCTACACTAGTAAGTGGTACCCCAGGTACCTAGGGCAGGGTTACTAGAGAGGGTCCCTAGGGGCTGCAGCATATCTTATGCCACCCTAAGGGACCCATACACAAATTCTGCTCGCAGATTTCCATTGCAGGCTTCGTGACATGATGCAAACTATGTTTGAAAACATGACATGGCACACTCCTGTGTGCCATGCTGAAGACACTGCATGGGCTATATGTAAGTCACCCCACACAGGCTTTGGAGCCCTAAGGCATAGGGCATTATAGCACATGTGAAGACAGATCTGCAAGAGCAGATATGGCCCTGTAATAGATAGTTAAATTGCTGAATATTACAAGTGAGCAGGAAAGCCATCTTAAGGTATGTACTGGGCACTGGTCAAAATGAGTTTCCCAGCTACATAATGGCTTCACTAAAACCTATGGTGTTTGGTATCAAACACCTTGTATTTATAAACCCACACTGATTCCAGTGATGGATTAATTAATACATGCACCCAGAGGGTACGTTAGAGGTGCCCCCTGAACCCTACTAGTCCTCTAGTGTGGTGGCTGACAGATCCTATCCTGCCTGCCACCACAGAGATGTTTCTGACCCCCTAGGAGGCGAGAGCCCTGCTCTCGGAGGTCAGAAACAATGCCAGCTCTGGCAGGAGGTATTGACACCTCTTCCAAGCAGGATGACTGGTAATCAGCATATCAAGGCAAGAGGCTTCAAAGGTCTCCACCACTTTTGATATATGCAACCCGGGCTTACCCCAGATAAAGCAAATGCCACCCCCTGCCAAGGGCCTATATGACACCAGGACAGGTGGGAAAATTAGCTAGTCAGGAGCAATTTCCCCTCTAATTTGTTTCCTCCGTGTGCAGCAGTGTAAGGTCTCTGTGTGCTGCGGCCAAGGCAATGTGCACCAAGAACCCGACCGCACGTGTGGGTGCAGTGACAGGGGTTCTGACACGGGGGTTCCTTGATTGTGCAGATAACTGACCAAAGTACTGGAATGGTGGGGCAGGCAGGGCCTGACTGGAAACCCAAATCAGCTCTTGCAATTTTGTCGGACAGGCCCGACCCCCAGGGAGGGGGGGCAAGTATCAAGCACTAGTGCTTAACAAAACCGGTCCCAAGCACTGCTACATTTGTTACTGGGGGCCGAAATTGTAGCAGCGCTTCTTACCTGTTGGTGTATTTTTGCAGCTTGAAGACTTTCTGGATTCACTATGATGTGCATTATTCCGCCATCTAGTGGTTGATTCCCCAATCGTAGTATTTTCCCTTTCTTCTTTTTTTTGTGGCCCAGGTGGGCATCGACATCCCACCATTTGGTGTCCTGCGGAAGCTCCCAGCTTTGGTCTCCAACTTCTGATTCTTTTTTCTTATTATCTTCTTTGCTGATCCATTTAGCTGTGTGTGCAGTTTAACGCCCCCTTGTCCTCCTGTCTCATCTTTCTGGCAGAGGAGGGTGGGATCGCTAGTGAATCTAGAAAGTCTTCAAGCTGCATAACTACACCAACAGGTAAGAAACTATACGTTTTGCAGCATGAATCTTTCTGGATTAACTATGTTGTGCATAGACTTAGTAGCGGTTTGTCCTTTTTGTGGTGGTTGGGAGGAAGATGAGCATTGGTTACTGAAAATGTGTTGTAAGACCTTTTGTCCCACTTGCGCTTCCTTGTTCATTTGAATATCCACACAGTAGTGCTTAGTGAACGTATGCACTGAAGACAATGTTGCAGCTTGGCAAATTTCTTGAATAGGTGTGTTCGCTAGAAACGCAATTGTTGCTCCTTTCTTTCTTGTTGAGTGAGCTTGGGCTGCCCCTTGTAACTGTTGTCCTGCCTGCTTATGGCAGAGTGGAATTGCTTGTGCAACCCATCGAGCAATCGTATTTTTGGTGACTGGTCGTCCCAGAAAACTGCTGATAAAGGAGACAAAGAGCTGCTTTGTTTTTCTGCACTCCTTTGTCCTCTCTCTATAGTGCATTACAGCCCTTCTGGCGACTAGTGTGTGCAGCGCCCTTTCTGTTTTTGTGGTAGAGGTTTGGAAAAAACTTGGTATTTGGATTGTTTGGTTAATGTGGAACTGAGACACCACCTTTGGCATGAAGAGTGGGTCCGTTGTCATTACAATCCTGTCCTTGTGTATTTGTAAGTAGGGCTCTTGGAGCGTTAGCGCTTGCAACTCACTTACTCTTCGTAGTGACGTGATAGCCACTAAGAAGGCTGTATTTAGTGTGAGCATGTGTAGTGTAGCCTTTGCGAATAGGTTCAAACGGTGACTTCATCAATTGAGTTAGCACTACATTGAGGTTCCATGCTGGTGCTGGCATCCTCTTTGGGGGTGTGATTATTTTTGCTCCTTCCAGAAATCTTTTCACAACTTGAGAGGTGAAGAAACTTTTCCCTGATTCTCCCCTTGTGTAGGCCACTATGGCAGCTATGTGCACCCTTAGGAATGTGTAACTTAGTTTGCTTTGTAGCAGGTGCGTTAAGTATTTCAGTAATGTTGATTCCCTTGCGATTTTCCGTTGTAGTTTCTCCTTGATGCACCATTGGGAGAACCTTTTCCATTTTGCTATGTAGCACTTTCTTGTGGTAGGCCTCCTTGCCTCCCGGAGTACTGCCACTGTACTTGCTGGTAGTTTGAGATGTGCAAATTCTAGGTCTTCAGGAGCCATACTGCTAGGCTGAGGCTCTATGTCTCTGGGTGCAGCACCTCTCCGTTCTGCATTGTTAACAGGTCCCTCCTTCTTGGGAACCTATGTGCTGGTTCTTGTGCCATTTCCACTATCTGTGAACCAGGACTGCCTGGCCCACTGAGGTGCCATCAGTATTAGTGTCTTGTTGCTGATTCTGCATTTGTGGAGTACCCTGTGTATCAGTGGTATCGGGGGGGGGCGGGGCAGGGGGGGGGGAGGGGGTAAGCGTATGCAAATGTCTTTGACTCACTTATCCATAGCGCATTCCCTTGTGACCGATGGTCTGGCTGTCTGGATGCGAAGTGTTGGCATTTTGCATTCTGATGTGTTGCAAGTAGGTCTATTTGCGGTGCTTCCCACCTCTGGAAAATATTTGTTATTTTCTGTTGGTTGATCTCCCATTCGTAGGATGCTGACGTCTGCCTGCTGAATCGGCCTGCTTCCACATTGTCCTTCACTGGGAGATGCATCGCTAGTAGGTCTATCCCTTGTGGAATGGCACATGTCCAGATTTCCTGTCCTAGCCCTGACAGTGCTACCGATTGTGTTCCACCTTGCTTGTTGATGTAGAACATGCTAGTTGTGTTGTCTGTTTGGATCAACACCCTGTTTCCGTACAGCTGCTTCTGAAATGCTTTTAACGCTAGAAACACAGTCTTTAGTTCCAGGTAGTTGATGTGTCTGACCGCATCTTGCTGCGACCATAGATCCCTCACCTTGAGTTTGTTCATGTGTGCACCCCACCCCAGCTGGGAGGCAACCATTGTAATGGTCACTGTTGGACTTGGTTGTGTGAATGGTTTCCCCTGTGATCTGTTTTCCTTGTTCCACCACGCCATTTCCTGATTCACTGCCTGTGGGACAACCACTAAATCTTCCCAACTCCCTGTTGCCTGTGACCATTGCTGCTGTATCCATTCCTGGAATGGTCTTGTGTAGTCGAATATTTGGGACCAGGTGGATACATGACGCCATCATTCCCATTAGCTTGCTCACCGTCCTCACTGTCAGAACTTGCCCCTTGAGGTAAAGACGTGTTTCCTTCAGTATCGCCAATGTTCTCTTCCTGCTGGGGAACACTTTGGCCTATATGGTGTCGATCTCTGCCCCTAAGAATATTTTGATCTGCTCCGGCTCGGTTCACGATTTCTTCCAATGAATTTAGAAACCCAGTTGGCTCAGTGTTTGTACGACCTGCTGGATGTGTTCTTTGCAGTGGTTGTATGAACTTGCCTATACAAGCCAGTCGTCGAGGTAGGGATATACGTGTATTCCTTGCCTTCGTAGGTGCGCTGCTACTGCTGCTAGGCATTTTGTAAACACCCTTGGTGCGGATTTGAGTCCGAATGCCACTGCTGTGAACTGGTAGTGGGTTTGGTTGATCACAAACCTCAGAAAACGCTTGTGCTTGTGGTTGATGGGGATGTGCAAGTACGCATCCTTTAAATCTATATTTGCCATGTAATCTCCTTGCTGCAGGGAAGTCATTTTGAATCTTTGAGTTCTTATGAATTTGTTCAAGAACCTTAGGTCTAGGATAGGTCTTAGTGTTTCGTCCACCTTCGGCACGAGGAAATAAGTGGAGTAAACCCCCTTGTTCCTTTGGTTGTGCGGTACTACCTCTATCGCCTCCTTGCTGAGCAGTTGCTTTGCTTCTAGTTGCAAGAGCGAAAGTTCCTTTGCTGAGTGAGCCTTGTTTCTTGGTTTTCTGTTTGGAGGTTGTTTTTCTAGCTCTATGCAGTATCCATATTGTATGATGTTTAGTATCCATTTGTCTGTAGTGACCTTCCTCCACTCCTTGAGGAAGTCCTTTATCCTGCCTCCTACTGGTGTTGTATGTTCGAGGGACTGATTTTTGTGGAATGTCAGGTTTTTCTCTGTCTTTGCGCCCACCCGAGGTGTTGCTAGGGTGGGGGTTTGCTTCATGGTGAAGTCACTTGGAGGAGACTGTTGGCCTCCTCTTCGTGTCTGTCCTCGTCCGTTTCCGCGCCCTCGAAAGGACTGGCCCCGAGGCTGGTACTGCCAGTTCTGCTGCTGCTGTCCCTGCTGCTGCTGGCCTTGGTTGTTCCCTTGATAGCCCTGTTGGCACGTTTGGTGTGACGTGGTAGGTACATTGCCTCCCCTACCACCTGGCCTTCTTGCAGGTGTACTTCTCATCCCTCTGAACTGCAGCGCTCCCATGGACCTTGCAGTGTCGTCGTCCTTCTTGAGCTGTTTTAACTTCTTGTCAACTGGAGTGCCAAACAGTTGCTCTCCGTTAAAAGGCGTGTTCAGGATGTTGTATTGCACCTCTTGCTTGAATCCTGAAATTCTAAGCCATGCGTTTCTTCTCTCGGTCACTCCCATCTTCAAATGTCTGCTGAAAGTCTCCCCAGCATCCAAGGCTGATTTAAAACATGTATTCACCATGCTTTTGCCCTCTTCTACCAGATGAGCTGCTCTTTGTTGCTACTGGTCTGGTAGATGCTTTAGGAGTTGCCCCACTTCCTCCCAGTGCTGGTATGCGTGCCTGTTGATCAGGGCGTTGGAGTTTGTGATGCGCCAATGGATTGACGCATTTTGCTCCACCTTCCTCCCTGTGAGGTCCATCCTTCTACTTTCCTTGTCTGGAGGTGGTCCGGCATTTGTGGGTACATTGGCCCTTTTCCTAGCCGTAATTATGGGATCGGCTGGCACCAACCCCTGGATGTATGCAGGGTCCTTTGAGGAATGCTTATACTTCTTCTCTGTTCTTGGAGTCACTGCTTTGCATACTGCTGGTTCTTTAAAAGCATCCCTTCCTTGGTCCAGCACACTAGGGAGCATTGGCACAAACTGGCTCCTAGTCTGTTGAGGCAGTAGCGTTTCCAGGAGAAAACATGCCTTGGGCTTCTCCTCCTCCAATTTCACCCCATAGGTCTGTGCAGCCTTTTGGACGACCATATTGTAGATCCCTAGGTTGTCTGTCGGTGAAGGCTTAGAAGGGTATGTGTCTACCCTTTCTTCTGGCGATTTGGCGTCGAGGTCATGCCACTCCAAGTCTTGAGCCTCCGTGGATGTCGAGTCCCAGTAGGTCTAATGATCCTTGTCGTCTGCGCCCTCGAAATAATACAGGCCTTCTTCCTCCTGTTCCTCGACCGGTTCAGGCATTTTAGGAGGTTCTGCGTCCTCGTCGTCTCTTTCGACTTTGAGTGCGGGCTTGGGCGGGATGGTGTATTGGCTCATCTTTTTGTGGAAGTCCCTTTTCCGCTGCAAATTGCTCGCCATTTCGGCCTCGAGCCTCCTCTTCTTCCTGTCCATCTCGGCAGCCTGTTCGGCGTCGAGGGTTGGAGCACTGCGCTTCGAGGTAGTCAACATCGACGTAGTTGTTGCCCCTTCTTTTCTCGGCAGTAAGGACTCTCCTTTTCGAGGGCATCCTTAGACGACCTAGACTTTTCATGGGCTCTCGCCATCTGGGAGTCCTTTTCGAAGGATCCACTGGGCTGTTTGTCCTTGGTTGCTGTTGCCTTCGCCGAGTGTTTCGGCGGCAATGCTCCCTTTGAGGACTTTGCTTCGCTCCTACGAGTGTCGCTCGGAGCTTTAGCTTCACCCTTTCGAGTGTCACTCAAGTGTCTGGGGGTCGATGACTCCCTTACCTCCTTCGACGTCTTCTTCTGGACCTCGACGACTGTGCAGTCCTCTGGTCCTTCGGCGATGTTGTCCTCCTCTCCACTGGAGAGGCTCAAGTCTCGGAGCGATGGAGGTGGCCCCTGCCCCTGCATGGTGTGGTTCGCCCTTCTCTGCCTCTCTCTTACTCTGAGGGTCTTGGGTGTGAACGCCGAGAAAGCGTTGCAGTCCTCGCTGTTGTGGTTGAGCAGCAGGCAGAGGTTGCAGACTGGATGCTGGTCCTTCTGGGCGTATTTGCGATGGCAATTGGTGCAAAACTTGAAAGGTGTTTTGTCCATCCCAGCCCTCAGGGAGCCCCCTGCGAGCGCATTCTCAGTTGAACGTAGAGTTCCCGGTCGAAAACCTTCGCCCTCATCGTCCGGGTTACCTGACCTGTAGTCTGGTGTTACTGAAAACTTTGATTTTCTGCGATTTTCTTCTCTTTGCGTCGATTCCTCTTCCAAAACTCTGGAACTCTTCGGTAACCAGACCCAATGGCGGAAAAAAGAATCTAAAGTTGGCGAGCAAAGGTGGGAGCTTCCGCAGGAAGCGCTTCAACGTCACGAAGGACACCAAATGGTGGGATGTGGACGCCCACTTAGGCCACGAAAATAAATAAATAAATAAATAAATGAAGAAAGAAAATACTACGATTCCGGACCCAACCACTAGATGGCGGAATAATGCACAGCATAGTGAATCCAGAAAGATTCACACTGCAAAACTGCCCCCCAGTAACAAAAACGCACCCCACTGCTCCAAAACCGGCCCTATCCCTTCCAGTCTGCCAGGCAAATGCCCGATGCCTGCTGTGGTCAACAATATCAGACCACAGGAGGTAGCCCGTAAACCACAGTGAGACTTGGGCAGTGCATTATATCAAACGACAATGTCTCAATGTGGGTTTCATTTTAAGGAACAAATATAGTAAGCAAAAATAAAGTTTGTTAAGGAGAAAATCAACGTAGGGAGAGACACAGGGAGACAAAAATAAGTTGAAATTTTTGTATTTGAAATACTTAAAGCATGTTGGACATATTAAACATCATATGTGCAAAACACATGGACAGAAAGCACTGCGTTACATTACTGGAAATGTAACCGATAGAATACTGTGCACAAGTGCTCGTGAGAATTGTGACGGCGCAAGTGACACGTGAAGTGGTATATACAGCGGTGATATAGGGCGCAACAAGGAATAAAGTGATACAATAAGTTATGCAGAATTAGGGCATCCAAACAATCAATGGTGCACGCCACGATCCCTCCGGTGCACGATTCATTCGTCTCTCAATCAGTACCCATTTACTGGGTTCCGAGCTGCCGTTCTCATACACCTCCCGACTGAACACACGGAACTCGCCATACTTTTAATGCCGTGTCCATCTGGTTGTTACTCAACCACAGTGTTAGACCGTACACTGCCTTAAAATTTTAATGTGACCAGTCCTGATGATGGCCTAGATTTCTACAGGCCGAAACGCCGTCGACTCCAACAGCGTTACTTTTGGCGCCCTCATGCTATGGACATCCAAATTCATTGTTCTTCATAATATTTCACCATGGATTGTTTGGATGCCCTAATTTTGCAAAACTTATTGTATCACTTTATTCCTTGTTGCGCCCTATATCACCACTCTATCAACAAAAGGCATGCAGCAAGTCCAGAAACATGACGTGCGCTTTCACAATCACTAACGTATATTAGTGACTGTTAAAGCACACACAGTGCTTTTAGGCTTGCTGCATGCCTTTTGCAAATAGAGCGCCGCAGATTGCATGTCTTTTTTTTTTTTTTTTTTAAGTTTTCATGTGAATTGCAGCGCCCGACATACTAATACACTGGCTGCATCCGCGCTCTATTAACAAAGATGAAAACTTTCAAAAAGGCACACAATCTGCCTGCAGCCGCGCTCTATTAACAAAAGGCATGCAGCAAGCCTAAAAGTCTTGCTGCATGCCCCTTAATAAAGCGCAGCTGGGGGCTGATTGTCTGCTTTTTTTAAAGTATTAAAGGCACTGCGATTAACATGAACACTTGTCTCTCGGGGGTGTGCTGGGTGTGTGCACGCTCCATAGAAGACACTGTGCGCTCGGAGTGAAATAGGTGCACGCGCGCACCTGACAGGGAACAGTGGTCAGGAGGTGTGTTCACCCTCAGGCTAGTACCACCCCTATGGTGTGCTACCTGAAGTGCACATGACTGACAATTCCACCATCTTGGTTTTTGGTGGAATTAGGTTCTCTGGGTTAGGGTTATGTCCACTTCCCACAGGAAGTAGTCATATAGAGGTTGTAGTCACCCTAAAGATAGGTAGCCCATTGGTTACTACCGGACACTCCCTGTAATGCCTCTAAATACAGTATTTAGGTGGCAACACTGATGCCAGGACCTCAGTTTCGACACAAGAAGGAGTGGACAAAGAAGAGTACTCACATAAGAATAAAGGAGCAACTACTGACTTGGCACCAACCCTTCCAGCCTGCCTGCTGCCACTGACACTCATGGTGAAACCAACTCGTCCTGCCACTGTGCAAACTCCAAGAAACCTGGAGGTCTGCCTGTGTATTGCAAATCGTCAAAGAACTCCCTAGAGTATTGGAGTTACTCCCCTACAGCCACAGGTACCGAAGAAGCAAGGTCCTTTTCACCATCCTACCGCTTACTAGGACTACTGAAGCAGCAGCTGCGCACAAAGAGGTTGCCGTGCTCCTACAAGTAGGATCTGTACTCCCTCCAAGTGTGGGGACGCCAGGACAGGCTGGAGCCGCATAGCACCAATACTCAGGGTACAGGACTCCTGGCAGCAACGAAGGCTTTTTGTGTCCAGACCGGATACTAACTTTGAGGAAGACCGACCTGCACATCAAGGGACAGTGAGACTCACGTTAGGGAGAGTGAGACCCACCTCGAGAGTGGCCCAGCTGTCCTGTTTGCCCCTTTACTGCAGACCCATGACAAAGAGTAAGCCTCTGACCGCAGCCACCCGACACCACAAAGTATCTCTGCAACCACACCCCACAGCCTGAGTCCAAGGAAGGTAATGGTGCCAACGGGGTCCTGAGACCCTCAAAAGCTGAGCCCACCCTTGGGTTTGGCCAGACTGGACTCCCAGTCACCGCCTGCAGCCTCTTTTTGCAAGGACCAATTACTGCAAGTGTCTTCAACAGCGTGACTCTGCAGGATAAAGCTCCACTGCACACAAGTCCCCCAGACCAAGTTTGAGCAGACCAACGTGTCTGCCTAAACAAGACCCTCAAGACCTGAGCCTTCCACTGGGTTCAGCCGGACAAGCCCTACGCCCCCTGTGATCTCCTCCCGCATGGGCCTATCTTGCAGCCTCCTTTCGGACCGATCCACGTAGACAAACGGGGTACCCGATGCCAAAACGCACATCTGCACCCAGCTGTCCCAGTGCCTCCCAAGGTGAGAAGAGTCCTGTAAGTCACTGAAAAGTGCCCTAATGCAGTACCTGTTTTTCCCATAGGATAACATTACCGTCCCAGAAATTGTACTAAGTGTGAACTTTTGAAACCTGTAAAAATTTATATCTGGAAAAGTACTCTGTCAATCCCAATGATCTTGGTATCTAAATTTGTATAGAAATCTGTGTTATTTTTATAAATTGGTGTCAGATTTCTTTATTTATTTTATTCAGTGTTTTGTATAGCGCGAACATGGCCCCGTGGGGTACAGAGCGCTTCACAGTACAGGACATGATTACCTTTTCTTTTCTACAGTACAATAATCTGGATAACATTTAATATCTAAACGTCCAGTTCCAAGTTGTTACAGCCACTTCCCTTGATAAATACTTTAGCACATTCGCAGAATTTAAGTCTAGAGGAACCATATCGTCAGGGGAAGCAAGAACCTCTATTGAACCGGTGAACTTGGTTCTTAGCAAAAAGTTCTTGTGTCTCTAAGTGCAAGGATTTAGGTGAATCTTATGTGGTTGTTCTGTATTGGTTATGGTAGGAATTTGCTCATTAAAAATATCTTGGTTTCTTTCTTGAATCTTGTGGGGTTTGGTAACCTTCTGATGCTTGGAGGTAGCAAGTTACATATTCTCGGTGCATTACCGGAGAACGCAGGGTCAGTTTTTTTTTGTTGCTGAAAATCGGTGGCTTCAGCACTAGATCTCTGGCGCTCCTGGATTGTCTCCTTCCTCCAGAATTCTCAGATTTCTGAGCTAGATATCTTGGTGAACTAAAGTGTAGCGCTCTGTGTGTTATGCACGCCAGTTTGAGCTGAATTCTGGCTTCATAAGATAGCCAATTCAGAGCTTTTAGGATAAGGAGATATGTGGTCGAATTTTTTTGAACCGGTTATGAGCCTTGTTGCTGCGTTGAGACGGGCTTTTAAAAGTACTGTTGCAATTTTGGGGAGCCCAGAAAGTGTTGTGCATCCATATTAGATGCTCTAGATTACTAATACCTGAACTGCCATTTTGAGGTCTGCTGCTTCGATGAATGGTTTCAATTTCTTAAGATAGCTCAGGTGAAATTGTGCATTTCTATCCAACGTGTTATTGCATGTTTAGGCTCTGGTCTAGAGTGACTAGAGTCATTCCTAGAGATTTGGTTGATTCTACAATGATCAGGGTGCAGCTGAGTGCGGTGATCAAGTTGGTCCATTCTTTTATAACAGGCGGGCTTTTGGTGGGGGATATTAGGAGGAATTCTTTTTTTCTGCGTTTAGTTTAAGCAGATTCCTTGTTAACCATAGCATGGTTGCCCTTAAAGCCCTGTTCAATGTTATGATCTACTTCAAAGAGGAAATCTTAATGTAAATCTGAGTGTCATTATACTTATTGAGTGTGTGTCTCACTGTTAGAACCGGCGGTCTCTAGTTGGTAGAGGTATACACTTCTGACAAATAGGGACCAACCAACTCTAGTCAGGGAAAGGGGATTACACACTCAGATAACCCCTGCTACCCCCTTGGTAGCTTGGCAGAGCAGACAGGCTTATCTCAGAGGCAGTGTGTTAAGCATTTATGACCACATACAGTAATAAAGTGAATACACTACAGATGGACACGACACCGAAGTTATTATAAAAATAGTATTTTTATATGAGGCTTAGCACAAGACCAAATAACGACAAAAATATACCACAGTCTTAATAAATACTCTTTGGAAGGAAAAATAATAGTTCAAGTAAGGGTTCTTCTTGGCAAATAGTTCTTTAGCAAAGTATTCTTCTGAGCACAGTTCTTTGGCAACAATGTAACCCCCACAGGAGTCACACGACGTCGAGTCTACAAGATTCCCAAGGTTCGGCGTCGACCGCGAGGAGCGCTACGTCGAGCCTGGAGTTGCAACAGACCCCACAAGTACAGTACCTTGAGAAACGAAGAAAACGATGATCCACGGCGTCGAGATGTCGGCGTCGAGGTCGGCGTCGATCGTGCCTCGGAGTCGGGTCAATCCGCAGCGGCGTCGAGGGATGTCGGGCCGGAGCAGCGCTCACGGCGTCGAGAAGGGCGTCGAGTCGATGCGATCAGCAGTGGCGTCGGGACGGGGTCGCTTGGAGGTGGAGCCGATACTCACTCCTCACTGGCGTCGATACCGGCGTCGAGACGGGGTCACTTGGAGCCGGGGCCGATACCCACTGCTCACTGGCGTTGCTGCTGGCGTCGATCGGGCCCGGCGGCCGGCATCGAAGGCTCGGGACACTGGAGCCGTTACTCACGATGTCGAGCTGGATTCGGCGGCGGCGTCGGGAATGCAGATTTTCCCTTGTGTACTGGAAACAACACTTTCCAGCAATTCAGCAATTCGGTAGATGGTGAAGTCCTTTGGCCCTGTGACTTCAACAGGAGACTGGCACTCTTCCAGTCCTTGGAGATTTCCTAGCAAGTGTTCAGAGAGTACACACCAAGTTCCTCTCTCCTTGTTCCTTGGCAAAAATAAAGAAGCAGCTTTCAGGTTCCTCCACAGCAAAACAGCACTCTGGCAGAAAGGGGAGGCAAGTCCTTAGATCAGCAGGCTTCTTGTCCTTGGTACAGGTTTACTTGTCAGAAGTGATCTGAGTTCTTGGTTCAGGGGTCCTTCTCTTATACCCCATTTCTCCTTTGTTCCCTTTGTCCAAACAGGGAAATTCCCACCATCTCAGGTTTGTTGTGGGTGTTGCCAGGCAGAGGCACCTGGCCTATTCACTGAGCAGGGCAGAGTCCTCAGCCGCCCAGCAGGAGGCGGAGCCAGCATTGTCACTGGCAGGAGCAGGGCTATCAGTCGCCCAGCAGGAGGTGGAGCCAGTATTGTGTCAGGCAGGGCAGGCTACTCTTCCCTCACTCTATGTGTAAACGCCCCATTCACCCCACACTGACTCATTCAGACCTCTGGAGCCACCCAGCCCCTGACACACACACCAAACCAGCAGAGACCGGTAGATAGTTGGACAAGAAAATAGCCACTTTCTAAAAGTGCTATTTTCAAACATAGAATTTAAAAACCATCCATCCTAAAGGGTGTGTTATTAAATTCTGAGTTCAGGGATACTAAACTCGACTTGCTACCATGCTCCCTGAGTCAGATAGATTATAATGGAGTTAATAATCAGTCTGCCCAGTCTGGCCTATTGGAGGCAGGTAGCCCTTCAATAGTGAAAAACGAAAATGGCTGTAATTCACTATTAGATCATGCCACACACATCAGGGCATGACCTACCTTTTACCAACAATGCACCCTGCCCTAGGGCCTACCATAGAGGTGTCTGAAATGTGGCAAAGTGAAGGTTTAGAGACTGGCAAGTAGGTTTCCTTACCAAGTCGACATGGCAGTCAGGGACTGCACGCAGGCGCTGCGGTGGCAGGCCTGAGACACATTTTACACGCTGCTTCTGTGGGTGGCACAACCAGTGCTGCAAGCCCACCAGCAGCAGTTAACTTACACGCCCTTGGCACACTGGCAGACTAGGGTCTGAACAGTAAGTCAACCAAGCCAATCATGGTAACACCAATCAATGTAACAATTTAACATAGGGAGCACTTGCACTGTGGCACTGATCAGCAGTGGCACAGTGCCCAAAGCAATAATCCAGCAAAAACATCGTAAACAGAGGAGGCAAACAGAAAAAAATGGAGGAGAGACTCATGCCAATGATGCCAGGTCTAACACTCACTTACTGCCTTTGTGTGTGCAATAAATGCTTAGCACTAACCTCTGATAAGCCTAAACAGCTCACACACACTACCACAAAAGAGAGCTTTAAGTGTTATCATTTTTGCCTCTGTAAACCAATAAGGGTTGATTGGACTGTTTACATAGTGTACCTCATTTTGGTCCACTATATAAAGAGCCAACTTCCTACACTCAGCAGCTTAATCTTGACAGATTGAAGGTGACAGTGTGCCTAAATTAATTAGAGGTTTCTAACATATACAAGAGTTGACTCTACAGAACGGGAAGGAGGGAGGATGGTGAGGAATCTGTGTTTAGATGGATTATCGACCAGGGTTGCCCCTTGGTGGCATGCTTTATCCGGGGGTCTTCCGAAAGAGATAGACTGATTGGAGGCTAAATGCTGAACTAGTCAGAACACCAGACTATTCTAGCCCAATCTGGGGCTATAAAGAGAAGTTGGGCTCAGTCTGTCTTGATCCTCTTCAAAACTCAAGGCAGCGATGGGGAAAGGCATACAGAAGTCCTGCACTGCACTGCAGGTGGAATATATTCCTTTGGAGTGCTCCTGGCAAGACCTAGAGTGCATAGTTATATCAATACTGCATTCTGTTTAGTAGCGAAAAGATCAGCCAGGCCACCTGCCACCACCAAAATTGCTGGGCTGGCCCCTTCGACATGCAGAAGCTGATAGGCAGGCAGCCAGGCTGCTGTGCGCACTGGAAATTAAGTTTTCACTGGAAGCCCTGCGTGTGCAAACAGGCACCACAGACCAGGAGCATGCAAAAGGTTAGCAGTCCATGAGCCTTCAGAAGGGATCTCAGCGAGACCCTCATCTGAGCCTGTAACTTCAAGTATTATCACACAACAGGGTTGGGAGGATTGATTAACTGCCAGTAAAACCTCCCTAGCGACAATAAACCACAAAAGTAACCACCAACATATAATATAACTGAAAAATACCCCAAAGTCTGGTTAACCCAATAGGAAACCCTTCCTATTTAAGGACGAAGACCTCACCCACCAATTGGGCAACATGCTTCACAATTGGGCAACTCCTGTCATCTCTCCTTTAAGGAGTAGATGCAAGCTACTACCCTTCAATATATTGGAGAGCTTGGGGGAATGCATGTACTCCACTGTATTAGGGGGTGTGATAGTGTGCAGAGGGAAAAACTGAATTCGCAAAAGTGAATTAAAATTGCCTACTAGGTGGGAAAATGAATTTAATGCATCCCCAGTGGTAGAATAAAAAAGAGGGGAGGGAGATAATTCTACCAACAGAAGTCAACATGTTTCTGCCCATATCGAGTTGCATTTTCTGCTCAGGAAATATTACAAAGAATGAATGTTACCCGCACCTGTAGGATTATCAAAGATGCCAGGCATCACCTCAGTATTAATAACTGCAGCCCAATGGGATTGTATGATATGTGGCTTGGACCTGCTAGAAACAGGTTAGATACAATGGGGGGGGATGATGATTTGTTTTTAATAATTTACAGCATCCGGCAATTTAAAGTCATGGATTTCCAGTTGTGTATGAAAAAAAGAACCTGCCCCCTACTCGCTGTGCATGGTCTTGGACACAGAAATCAAAGTGGTTTGGAAGGCATGCGTGGGTGAGAAGGATGTAGAAGAATGCTACCTTTAGGTGTGTCTGAGACCTTGGCTCCCAATACGTCCTCTAAAGACTCTAAAGTTTGGGTCAGTTGCTAAACTGGCTGGAAGGACTGCCATTGGCAATAGGCTTGACCCCGCGAATAGCCCCTGAATTTTCTGTATTTTGGGCTAAACTGACTAGCCAGTGAAAGTAAGCATAAGGAGTAGGCCATAAAGCAACTGCCTGCAAAACATTCCATTACTGAGACGGCCTTTCTCCGGAGTCTAAATCCATCATGTCTGAACGTCACAGGAGAACCCCGTAGCTAACAATCCAGGCATGAAGCCTGATCACAACCTTGCAGCCCTGAAACATATTTGGGCAAGGGCTTTTCTAAACTTGTCACAGAACGCCAACAAGACATCTCTGGCCATATCCCAATGGGCTTGTGTATAACAGTGCAAGTGGCAGACAGCATTTAAGAATCAAAAGGCCAAGCTGGCAGAGTAAAGAACAAGTTACTTACCTTCGGTAACGCTTTATCTGGTGGATACAGTATCTGCCTGTGGATTCCTCACCTTGTGAATATCCCCTGCGCCAGCAACATTCGGAAACTTTTGCAGCAGTCCACGACGATGAGGTAGAAGACGACGTCACAGAGTCACGGCTCCGCTCGCGACTCCGCTGACGTCACCGGCACCATAAGAAGACCTCGTCGGCGTGATGACGTCAGTTCCGCCCTTTTTTCCGTGCCTTCGAGGCACACGGACGGACTGACAGCAATATATACACAGTATACACAGTATATAATATACAAATCAACACACACACAGTGTGGAGAATAAATAGAAAGGCAAAAGAAATAACACAATGCCTTTGACAGTAACAGCAGATACTGTATCCACCAGAAAAAGCGTTACCGAAGGTAAGTAACTTGTTCTTCTGATGGATACATCTGCCAGTGGATTCCTCACCTTATGAAAAGATTCCCACAGAAGTCCTACTCCCGGAGGAGGGTGTCCACCCTTCTATATCAGAAAGTCCTGAAGGACGGAACGAGCAAAATGTCCATCCCTCCTCACCTCGGAATCCAAGCAGTAATGCTTTGCAAAAGTGTGAAGGGAGGCCCAAGTTGCTGCCATACAAATGTCCTCCACAGGAACACCTCTAGACAAAGCAGAAGTGGAAGACTTAGCTCTAGTGGAATGAGCCCTTAAACCTTCTGGAGGTTCCTTACCGGCCAAAAAGTAGCATATCTTGATGCACAAGACAATCCATCAGGAAAGGGTGCGCTTGTGCACCACTCTGCCTTTCCTGCAGCCAACAAAGCCCACGAAGAACTGGTCATCAACTCGAAAGTCTTTTGTCCTGTCAAGGTAGAAGCTCACCGCCCTCTTAGGGTCCATGCGGTGAATTCTCTCCTCCTCCTTGGAAGGGGGAGGATAGAAGGTAGGGAGGGTAATGGACTGCCCCAGATGGAAGGGAGTTACCACTTTAGGCAGAAAAGCAGCCCTGGTCCTGAGTACCATCCTTTCAGCATGAATGGTCAAGAACGGGGGTTTTGAACTCAGAGTTTGAAGCTCACTTACCCTCCTTGCCGATGTGATTGCAATAAGAAAAACCGTCTTGAAAGACAACAGTCTCAAGGGACACTTGTGTAAGGGCTCGAAGGGAGAACCCATCAGATAAGTTAAGACAAGATTTAAGTCCCATTGAGGCACAATAAAAGGAGTAGGAGGAAACTTGTTTGTAAGGCCCTTTAGAAATCGTAAAACAATAGGTGATTTGAACAATGATGGTTGATCCGGCAAACAAAGGAATGCCGACAAGGCTGAAAGATATCCCTTTACATTGGCTACAGCAAAACCTTGCTGAGCAAGAGAAAGGGCAAACTGAAGAATGTCAGATAAACGATCCCTCAACGGATCAATTGACTTCTCCCCACACCAGAGCACAAATTTAGACCACCTATAAGAATAGATAGATTTGGTGGAATGATGTCTGGCAGAAAAAATTACATCTACCACATCTGGCGGGAGAAAAAAAGAATTCAGGTTGCCCCATTCAATCTCCAGACATGAAGGTGTAAGCTATGGAGGTGGGGGTGTAGAACCTGCCCCTCCGACTGCGAGAGGAGGTCTTCCCTGAGAAGGAGACGGAGCGGAGGGCACGAGGAGAGGTGGAGAAGATCTGTATACCACACCGTTCTTGGCCAATCCGGGGCGATCAATATGACTTGGGCCCGGTCTTGGCGAATCTTCCTCAGAACCAGAGGAATCCAGGGTATGGGAGGAAACGCGTAAAGGAGATGTGAGTCCCATCTCAACTGAAACGCGTCCCCCAAAGCTCCCTGCATCGGATACTGGAGACTGCAGAATGACGGGCAGTGAGCGTTCTCGTGAGTGGCAAACAGGTCCACCCGAGGAGTTCCCCACGTCCGAAAGACGTGACGAACCACCTCCGGATGGAGCCTCCACTCGTGGTTGGCAGAGAACTGACGACTGAGACTGTCTGCACGCACGTTCAGAACTCCGGCCAGATGATTTGCCATCAGACAAATCTGATGATCCTGAGCCCAGGACCAGAGATGCAGAGCCTCTCTGCAGAGACAAAGAGACCCCACTCCTCCCTGCTTGTTGACATACCACATCGTGGTAGTGTTGTCCGTCAGGACTTGAACCGACTGACCGCGAAGGGAAGGGAGAAAGGCCTTGAGCGCCAAACTTATCGACCGCAATTCCAGAAGGTTGATGTGAAGCAACCTTTCCTCTGGAGACCAAAGACCCTTGATCTCCAGATCCCCCAGATGAGCACCCCACCCTAAAGTGGATGCATTCATTATCACTGTGGCCACCGATGGAGGTAGATGGAAGGGCTTTCCTTGAGACAGATTGCCCTCCACACTCCACCAAGACAGATCCGCTGCAGCATCTCTGGAGATCCTCACAGACTCCCTGAGATCTCCTTTATGCTGATACCACTGCCTGTGGAGGCACCACTGGAGGGCCCTCATGTGCCAGCGTGCATGGTTGACCTACAGAATGCAGGAAGCAAACAGACCGAGCAGCCGAAGGACCTTCAGGACTGGAACGACCGCTCCATTGTAAAACAAAGGAATCATTTCCTGTATGTCGAGAATCCTTTGTGGAGGTGGGAATGCTCGACACACAGTAGTGTCCAGTACTGCCCCTATGAACAGGTTGCGCTGAGAGGGCACCAGGTGAGATTTGGGTACGTTTATCGAAAAATCCAATTTGTACAACAGCTGAGTTGTAACCTGCAGATGATGAAGAACCTTCTCTGGCGACTCCGCTTTGATCAGCCAGTCGTCCAGATAGGGGAAAACTGAAATCCCCGACCTTCTGAGATGGCCTGCCACCACTGCCATCACCTTCGTGAAGACTCGAGGTGCAGTAGTAAGACCAAACGGAAGGACCGCAAACTGATAATGCTGCGACCCTACCGTAAACCGGAGATACTTCCTGTGCGACTTCAGGATGGGGAAGTGGAAATACGCATCCTGCAAGTCGATCGACACCATCCAGTCCTCCTGATTCAGCGCCTGAAGAACCTGCGCAAGGGTGAGCATCTTGAACTTCTCTTGCTTCAGATAAAGATTCAAGATCCTGAGGTCCAATATCGGACGCAATCTGCCGTCCTTTTTCGGAATCAGGAAATACCGGGAGTAGCATCTCTGACCCCTCTCCTGCTCTGGAACCACCTCTATCGCACCTTTTCTTAGTAACGTCAGGACTTCCTCCTGCAGGAGAAGGTGGTCCTCTGAGCAAGCCCCTTGACAAGGAGGGTAATTTGGAAGGAATTCCCGAAAGGGAAGGGCGTACCCATTTTCTACAAGATCTAGAACCCAAAGGTCTGTAGTAACCAATTCCCAATCTTGTAGAAAATGGGTAAGCCGCCCCCCCACAGGACCAACATGATCCAGAATGGTGGATCTAGGGCTGCTTTGCGGTGGTGGGAGGGGCTGAGGAGGAGGAAGAGGAAGAGGAGGAGAGCTGCCGACCTCGAGAGCGACCCCTGAGTCTGCCTCTGTAGCTCTTATACAGAGTGCCTTGTTGCTGTTGCTGCTGCTGCTGCTGCCTGTAAGAACGAAAGGTTGACCTTCCGAAGCCCCTGTACCTCTTGAACAAACCCCTTGACTGAGATTGAAGGCCCAAAGATTTAGCCGTGGCCTTACTCTCTTTAAATAGTTCAAGTGCAGCATCCGCTTTCTTGCCAAAGAGTCCGGAGCCAACAAAAGGCAAGTCCAATAGCGTTGACTTAACATCAGGGGAGAATTCCGAAGATTTAAGCCACGCACTCCTCCTGGTGGCAACAGAAGACCCCATGACTCTTGCAACAGAGTCAGCTGTGTCCAAGCCACTTTGGATCACCTGACATGCCGCCGCTTGGGTATCCGAAAGGACCTCATTGAAATCTATCCTATCCTCTTCAGACAGCTTAGGGGCCAGCTGCTTTGCTGAGTCCATAAGTGCATGTATATACCGGCCCAAAAGACAAGTGGCATTCGTCGACTTAAGGGCCATTCTGGCAGAAGAGAAGACCTTCTTGGCCGACTGATCCAGTTTCTTCGCCTCCCCGTCACTCGGGACTTGGGGAAAAGAACCCGATGATTTCCTGGAACAGGCAGCCTGAACCACCAGACTCTCCGGAGATGGGTGAAATGTCAAAAAGTCTGGGTCCCCCGGAGCTGCCCTATACCTCCTGGCAATAACTAGAGACTGCCGGAGCAGAAAAGGGCTTACGCCACACCTCCATCACTGGCTCTATAATGGAGTCATTAAAAGGTAGTAAAGGCTCCGAAACAGCAGATGGAGAATGCAGAACTTCTGTTACGATGTTGGGCTTGAACTCTGCAGAAGGCAATTGCAGATCTAAAAGTTCAGCTGCCTTCTTTATAACGGCATGGTATGGAGCCACATCCTTTGAAGGAAGGTCAGAAGGAGGCGTAATCTCCCACTCAGGTGATAAGTCCAGGCCACTAGCCTCTTTCAACTCATCAAAAACATCGTCCGATTCCATGAGGTCCCCTTCCTCTACTTTCTTCAACAGGTATCTTTGCTCATCCAGCACCCTTTATGCCTCCCTCCTAGACCTAATCCTCACAACTGGAGTCGGTGGCGCCGTGACCGAATACGACGGCCCCGGGGCCAGAGCCGAGCGCGGATCTGATGGACCAGCCGGCGTCGAACGATGTCGAGTCGGCACCAGTGAAGAAGTGAGCGGTGTCGATGTCCTCGGCGCCGGTAGATGCCAAGACGGCGTCGCCGGAAAAAATGGCATGAAGGGAGCCTGAGGATAGGCTTGGGGAACCCCCAAACTAGAAGCCATAGTGCCCATAGGACCCGAAGGTGCGCCAGAGGGGTACATGGCTCTGGAGAAGACTCCATACATAGCATTAAGATAATGCGTAGGGTCCTGACCTGGGCCTGGAAACGCAGGATATTGTTCAGGCATCAACAGACTCGCGCCAACCAGCGTGGACGGTGGAATCAGCAGAGCCGAAGGCTCTCCCGGAGCTGGAAGCTCCTCAATCGGAACCAGGGCCGGAGATGGATCCGACATCTGAGATAGAACCGGGACCGGAGCCGGAGAATGTTCCGGTGAAGCCAATTGGTGAATACGGAATGGGCAAGGGAGACATGAAGTCCTTACGGCGTCGGGAGGGCGACGTCGATCTCGAAGCCGCATCCCTATCCGAGATGAATGCCTCCTCTTCTTGTGCTTCCTAGATTTAGAAGCATGCCCCGAAGTCTACTTCGACGTCGACCTCTACTTCCTCCGGCCTCTTTTTTCTTTCTTCATCTTGGCAATGAAGAGCTTTGCTTCCCTTTCCTTAAGAGCCTTGGAGGTCATCTTGCGGCAGCAAGAGCATCCTTCCACATCATGGTCCGATGACAGGCACCACACGCAGTCGTCATGAGGATCCGTTATCGACATGTGTTTCCCACATTCTCGACAAGGTTTGAAACCAGACTTCTTCGTCGACATTTTCGCTGAAGAAGACAAAGAGAAACCAGCAGAAAACAAAGTATCAAGAATAGCTACAGAGAGATTCCTGAAATCCGTTGGCGTCGGCGCGGAAAAAAGGGAACTGACGTCATCTCGCTGACGATGTTTTCTTATGGAGCCGGTGACATCAGTGGAGTCGCGAGCGGAGCCGTGTCTCTGTGACGTCATCTTCGACCTCATCGGCGTGGACTGCTGCAAAAGTTTCCGAATGTTGCTGGCGCAGGGGATATTCACAAGGTGAGGAATCCACTGGCAGATGTATCCATCAGAAATACTCTTTTTGCTGAATGCTGTGATACACTTCAACTCCTTATCTGGCGATGCAAAAGGGAGTGTGTTTGGATCACCTTGCTCATGGACTCTTGTACCACCAAAGTTTCCGGGGTCAGATACTTGGTGAGAAAGGCTTGGTTTCCAGAGACTGGCCTATGCCATCTAGCCACTGGTGAATGACTGGGGGAGCAAAACACAACCTCGGCCAAGCGTTCATCAATGTGTCTGTTAGGTCCTTTTTGAATGGAAGCAAGGGCTCCAACAAGACAGCCCCACATTATAAGATTTCTTTAAACCAATTTGCTTCGGTCTCAATAGTTGGCACTTGTAAATCATGTACTTCTGCTGTCCCGCGAACAACTGCAAAGGTGGCACTTTCCGCAGTGGTGATCTTGGAAGAAATTCTAATTTAGTCTCACAAAAAGTGTGATTCAAATAGTATGTAACGGAAGGAACTGACATCAGCATGTGGTGCCTATATTCAACTCAGCATCATCACTATGCATGATGTTGTAAGTAGTCACAGAGTCCAATGGTGCCACTTAGCTGCATGCAGAAGCAATTACTGTTGAAAATCCAGATCCAGTCTGGAGCCTTGGGACATTCTAACGGTAAGGAATCTGCGGATAGAAGTATCTTTGAAGAGGACTGTATTTTCGGGCTGTTGCTTGCCAGGAACTGAACAAATGCAAGAAATTCAAGTGCACTTGCATGCATATCATGCATGTTCCAAAACATGAAAAATGAAGTCAGACTTATTCTGCTGACTCTCCGTTACCTCGGCAGGACATACAAACAGCCTCATTTATATGCTTCCTCTTGAAAGCAGATGAAAGACATTGAAATACCCACCAAATATTTAAGAACAGGGTTATCTACTGTTCCATCTTTAGTCACCCAAAACACAATTAAAATGTGTTTTGGGGGGGCATGGTCAAGATGGCGGACAAGTAGGACGTGCCTGCTCGCCGCTCTGGTCCCTTTCTGAAGCCCTGGCCTAATAGCCGCGTACTGCTGACCCCAGATACTGTCCTTACCTGCCATTTAGCCGGTGACTGCTGATGGTGTAATCCGGCCCCGGGAGCGGAGCCGATCCAAGAACTGGCGCCAGTGATCGGTGTAGACGACGCTCTGCCACAGCATTTGAGGCCTGCCCAGCGGCTGGTGGGCTGGTGAGGCCCAGACTGCAGGATGAGTTGTGGCTGCGCGCCATGCCGGGATCGTTGCACGAGGTGGGCCCTGCCGACAAGAAATCAGGCCACCTCGCTGGAGGTGAAGTCCTGCCCCGAACGGAGGGCGGTCTGGCGGCTGGAGCGGTTTTGGACATTGGCCGGGTCAGATTCGGCATGGTCTCCGCGGCGTGATGAGGACCGGACCTACCTCGGCTGGGTGCTGAGCCGGCTGTTGCCCTCACCGGCCGCGGAAGCGAGTGATCCCGTCCCACCGGGAAGGCTGAGCCCTCTGTTTGAGCTGGAAACGAGCCTGCTGTGACGCCGGTCGCTGTCGCGGTCTGGGCGGGTGAACACAGCCACAGTGACGAGTGGATTCCGTCCCTCCCGGACAGGCCTAGCCCTGCGCCGACGAGGGGGCCAGTTGTGACGACCGTGCCTGTTGTGGCTTGGGCGGGTGAGCCCGGCCGCGAAGCAAGCGGACCCTATCTTCCCAGGTAGGCCTAACCCTCTGCCTGAGCTGGGGAGGGGCCTGGTGAGTCCTGGTGGAGCCGAGAGGATACGGGCCTGCCGGTTGTAGAGACGGGCCGGTGGCGGCCTGCTAGCTTGCCTTCACACACTGTCTGAGAGGCGGAAAGGTGACATTGCATTTGGCGGCCCTCCTTGAGTGGTGTGGTAGTGGCATTGGGACAGGCTGCGCTGAGTTACGGTCCTGAGTGAAGGACACTGCTGTGGGACCTGACCTAGTTGTGCTGCCCGGTGGGGGAAGGGAGCAGTACTGCACATTTCTGGGCCTCTCTACATAGCAAGATTTTGGGTGCGTCAAGACTGGAGCTTGGTCCTTGAGACATTCCCTCTGCACCAGCCCATGTGCTGCTTTGCGTTCGGGAAGGGGGGGGGGGGGGGGGGGGTGGGGGGGTGGGGGGGAGAGGGGGTCAACGCGCTTACAGGTGGACATCCGCCCTGAGGGCAGCCCTCGAGAGGAGAGTGCTTTGAGGTGGTCACCCCAGGGAGCTGGTGGCGGCATTCTGCGGTCTGCAGATCTTGAGGTCTTTTCGCGATTCCAGTTGTCGCAGTGCCTTTGCCTGTGCCCCTGATACCGGCTCTCGCTGTGGTCGGCGATCCCTCCGGACTATGGCGACCCTCAAGAATAGAAAGGAGCGGTCTGTTAAGGATCTTCTTGTCAAGGGTGGAGCTATTGAAGCTAAGGCGGCACCTCCTTCGGGAGGACACCCTGCAGAGCAGGACCAGAACGACGCAGAGGGCCCGGTCACCCGCAGTGTCCTTGAGTCTCTCTATGCCACGCTCACCGGGGAGTTCCACACGATTAAGGAGATCTTCTCGGAGCTCCACGAAATCTGTAGAGACATTGACTCGGTGGGTGAAAGAGTGGACACTCTGGAGATGCAGGCATCGGCGAGGGACGAAGAGATCGCCCAGTTTCAGCAGGAGGTTCTCCGTCTTCCAGATCAACACTTGGACCTTCAGGCCCACGCGGAAGACCTCGAGAACCGATCCCAGCGGAACAACATCAGGATCCGGGCTGTTCCTCAGGGCACTGAGGGACAGTATATTGAATCCTTCGTTGTGGAGCTCTTTCGGCATATCTTGGGTGCTCCCCAGGAACGTTTACCACAGAAAGCTGCGCCTAGTGAAAAATGACCCTAATACAGTTACAAAAGCATTGTGAGTGAGGGCATCTCACAAAAAGTGACGGACTGGTCTCACAGACCACCTGGTGTCATGCTTCATCATCGGCCAGTCCTCGCCCTCTAAAACCTTCGTTTGATAGAGGGCGGGCATACACCCGACGACAGGGATGCACTTCTAAGCTAAAGAGTGGGGGCCCGTGAGAAGATATGCGAGGTTAAAAATCATTATAGTTACCAGAAAATCAGTTTTAATGTGGCTAATAACTATATGATACTTAAAAGCATTGGACGGTGAGTGATGTGTTTAGTGTCCCTAACCGTCTTGTGAATGGTCAACATGTTTCTGCCGTGTCGGCCCAAGTGGGTCCAAGGCATTCATCAGGACCTAAGTGTAAACAGGGGGGCTCCGTTCTTACCAACTGGTGGCAAGACAATACCACTGTGTGGGTGTGGCAAAGGCACTCCACTTCCTAATTGGCTTCCAAACGTCAAGCCTAGAGAGAAAGCGATAAAATATCAAACATTTGTTTGAAACTGTAGGAATGGGTCAGAATAACAATAAAATGAAACCATAAAGAAACAGCGCATGCGTAGATTCCTTTATGTGAGTGACTATTCACGTGACTTGTGACACTATGTGTGTACACATACAGAAAGAGTATTGCGAGAGCGAAATGAGTCTTACCCTAGTTGCAAAAACTACTTGCCCCATGGGGGGAGGGGAGGGGAAACTCCTGTTCGTTCTGGAAGAAGAATGTAAACCAACATTGCATGAATCAACGTGTTAGAGTGAGGCCTCCAACCAAGTACGCAAAACACACACATTCGTACAATCATGGATCTATGGATCCTGTTATAGCATTCACTTCAGTCACACTCTTACTGTCCCCAGGAACGACAGATCAAGCTGGACCGGACCCATCGGGTCAGACCACAAAGGCCGGCTACTGCTCTCCCCCGGACATTTTAACGTGCAACCATGATTTTCAACTCAAAGAAAAGATCCTGCGGAAAGCATGGGCCAACCACCCCATAGAGTTCCGTTCAGCTAAACCTTTCCTTTTACCATTCTTGCGATGGCTTCAGTTAAAATCTTGTCTCTCCATGTTAAGGGCCTTAACAGCCCCACTAAGAGGCGGGCATTATTGTCCTTTCTGGAAAACTCAGGCGCCTATATTTGTTTTCTCCAAGAAACACACCTTCTATCTCACGATACACATAGGCTTCGGTCCAGAGCATTCCCTCACCAACTGTTTTCCTCCCAATCCACAAAAACAGTGGGGGTGGCAATCCTAGTCGCTGCTTCAGGGCACCATAGGTCTCAAGCAGACCGAGTTAAGGGGTCGACTACTAGCTTACATTTTCACAGTAGGACAATACGCCCTACAGTGGCTTTAGTATACGTCCCTAATGAAGGGCAGGAGGGGTTCCTACGGGAAGCAATCCAGGAGCTGACGAGCCTCCCTGACAGGTCTCTAGGTATTGGGGGTGGCGGGACTTTAAATTGTTTTTTGACAATGAGATGGATAGGTCCTCCCAGCAGACGGGACAAACTGGGGCCATCTCTAGCAAAGGGAAGCACCTGTTCACAGACACAGGACTTATCGATATCTGGAGGGCCCATCACCCGACATCCAGGGAATATACCTTCTACTCGCATTCCCACAAAACGTATGCAAGGATTGACTATATCTTAACATCTGACACACTTACACAACAGTCTCAGAATGCAGAGATTCTTCCGTGCCCTTTATCTGACCACTCTGCGGTTCGGGTGGCACTATCCCTGCCGCATGACCACCCCCCCAGTCGCGTTCGAGAAACAATGCTGCAACGCCCCTCTGTGGTTCAGCGTGGCAAAGAAACAATAGCAGACTATTTGGCGAATAACAACACTCCTGATGTCTCGATGGCGACCCTTTGGGATGCCTTAAAGGCGGTTGTCAGTGGGGAATTTTGGGGGATTTCTGCGGCGAATAATAGGCTTGGGAGGGAGAAACAGGAACAACTCTCGAGTGCAATTACAGAGTTAGAGCGCATTCACCAAAGAACGGGTGCTCCGAGGGTCTGGAAGCAACTTAAGGCAGTGAGGGCTCAGTTAGCCGACGTGGACAGGGCGGAATATGACGCCCTTTGGCTTTGGCATGCCTTCTACGTGTGGGGGCAGGTGCGGGAGACTGTTGGCCAATAGGCAACGTGCACAGGGACAGGCATCCCACATCTCCAGAGTCCTGGATACACAGGACCAGATACAGTCTACGGACCACTAGATAGCTGCAACCTTACGACAATTTTATGAGACACTTTACGGAGCTCAGTGTCCCTGCGGAGGGTCCCGCCCAATATCTGGAAGCGATAGCTACAGCCAAGTTAGTCCAGAGTCAGGCTCAGGAGCTGGAGGCCCTTATCAGGCTGGAGGAGGCAGTCTGGGCTGTATCTAAATTGAAGCCTCATAAATCTCCGGGCCAGGACGGCTTTTCTTTTGCCTTTTTTAAGACCTTTTGTTCACTCCTGGTTCTGTTGCTTGTGAGGGTATACAATTCCATCAGGGCTTCTAGCCCTCTCCCATCCTCGATGCTGGAGGCGCTCATTACTGGGATTCCTAAACCCAGCAAGGACGCACGGCTTTGCGCTTCCTATCGCCGATTTCCCTCCTTAACGTTGACCTAAAGATTTTAACTGGGATTCTGGCTCAGCGCCTTTCTCCACACCTGCCCGGATTAATAGTCCCGAACCAATCCGGCTTTGTCCCTGGGCCTCAGTGCTCCGACAACATGAAACGTCTTCTACTCTTAATAGATAGGTCCGAACGCTTACCCGCCGAGCGCATGATTTTCTCAGTCGACGCCGAAAAGGCGTTCGACAGAGTCCACTGGCCGTAACTCGCTGAGACCGTAGCACACTTTGGCATGCCAAAGCGCTATATCACCTGGGTGCTTAGCAGCTATTAGAACCCTACAGCCTTGGTGAGAGTGATCGGGCTTCTCTCGAAGGCCTTTAACATCCGGCGAGGAACAAGACAGGGGTGCCCTTTGTCATCCTTTCTGTTTGCCTTATATATGGAGCCTCAATTGAGGGGGTGCAATTTGGGGGGGACGAGGCTTAAAATCAGCCTTTACGCCATCGACGGGAGAAGCCTGGGGAATCTCTTCTTGCCCTGCTGGCAGAGCTCAATCGGTTCGCCTCGGTGTCAGGCTTCAAGATTAACGTGCACAAGTCTCAGGCCTTAACCTATCTCTGCGCCCGGACACCCTGGCATTGTTAAAACGGTCCTAAAGAATTCAGTGGGCATTGGGTACAATTTCATACCTGGGCATGCAGCTCTCTGCCGATATTCAGTGTGAGAAGTTGGCCTGGCATATGCTGTTCCTAGTTATAGGGACACCTTGCACCAGTCCAATTCGACTCCTATTGATGGTAGGTTTAAGACAACCTTTAAAGAAAGCTATCCTAGTGGTAGCTGTGGAGAGCAGCCTTCAGGCTAAGTCTTGAAGGAGTGTTAAGCTTATTGTTTTACCATAATAACCTCTTGAATAACCAAATGAAAGAGTAGCCCACACAGGTATATATATAAAATATATGTATTTATTCTAGACAGAATCCCACAGTCACTTTATGTGGCTAGTGGCAAAGTTACAATTCAAACAAGCATTTCTAAACACAATAAATAGCACAGAAATCAATGGGCCCCAGGGGGGGACCAAACCATATACTAAAATAGTGGTATAAGAACCACGACAATTCTACAGGCAATGCCTAGGGCATTCAGGATCGCTGGCCCCTTAAGAATCCACCCACAGTTAAGAGGAAGGGGACCCACGGGAGGCGTGTGCAGTGCGAGAAGTTGCTGTCGGGATCGCAATGTTAGCCTATGGAGAATGTCGCGGTTGAATAATTAAGGTTTAAGGACACTTCTAACAACAGTACAAAGTTAAGGCTTGAGACTTAAGGCTTTGGAGAGCCCACCACCACGGAAGTACCGAAGTACCACTGTTACCTGCCCCAGGGAAGCCGGGTGCATAGGTCGATTCTGGTGTCGGGTCGCGGGCTGATTTTCTATGGAAAAGGAGTCCAAACTGCTGCTAGCTGGAAGTGTCGCTGAAGTCGTGAAGATTGAAGTTGAAGAAAAGCCAAAGATGAACCTGAAAGCAGAGGGGACAGAGTCTGGGTCACAGCAGAGTGACCAGGGAGCTCACAGGAAGGAGCTCGTGGATGTCGGGTGCTTCAGGTGTGGAAGGTACAGCTGGGCTCTGCAGTCACGGGCTCCGGGAGGCTTCAAGGAAGGCCAGCTTCTGGAGGGCGACTGTCCCACGTCGGCTGATGGTCGCTGCGGTGTTAGTGTCCCGATTGGATCCACTAAGCATTGGCAACCGCAACCCACGCAAGATGAACAAAGTAGCTGCTGGTGCAGACCCACGTGGTCTGAGGGTGCTCTCCTTTGCAGGGAGCGTAGAGCAGGCCTGGAGCAACCAGGGGAACTCTTAGAAAAGAAGATTGTCCTCCGTCAGGGCCCACAAGTCGAGAGACAAGGGACCGCGGAAGGCAGCAAAATGGAGTGCGTAAAAGGGCTCCCACGGGCCACCGGAGCGGGCCAGGGAGCTGAGGGTCGGCACAAATGCTGCTTGAAGGTTGGCTCAAGAATGGGCCAAAGCACAACTTCCCCACTGGTCGGGGTCGTGTGCTGGACAAGAGGTGGCCGGTGTCTCGGGGTATGCGGGGATCTCGACACCCACGTGGTCCAGGGTGCTCAGACTTGCTGGGCACACTCAGAGGACGCTGGGATGCACTGGAGACCCACCTCGAGGTCGCTGGAAGGCGTCGAAGGTCGTGAGAGCAACGAAGTTCCAACCGGGTATCTTGTAGTCTTTTAGGTGCCTGCCAAGCAGGGGGATAACTCCTTTATCCCAAGGGAGATTTCTTCAGTCAGCTGGGCAGCAGCTCGTCGAAGGTCAGTTCTGTGAAGTCCTGTACGAATCTAAGGCTCTAGGGCAAAGTTATTCCCATATATCCCCAAGATTAGGGGATGGTCCAAAATAGAGCCTACCAATCAGAGTAGAGGCGGGAAAGGGTGGCTACACCCACTCCCCTTTGTGCGTTTCCCGCCTGGGCGAGGGGCAGGATGCCCCTGAACCGGTTCCAGGCGGTGTATGCAGAATTGGGGCTCTGCAGCTGCCTACGTGCAACTCTGAATGGACTTTTGGTGCACCCACCCTGTTCCAATCCACATATCCTGTCTGGGGAGGTGCTGGCACCTCCCTGCCACAGGAGCCCTATTGTCCAGATGGCGAGGCTGGGGTTTTCCCCAGCAACAGCCAGCCAGAGTCGTGTAGGTGGCGAACAGTAGCCATTTTGTGGTACATGTGCACTTTTAAATTGGTTTCCAAATTCTACCGCTTTTCCCATATCACCCTCCTAGCAAGGGGGAATCGTGCCCCCATGCCCATGGCTGGACTGGGGGTATGATTCCTTCATGTTTGACACCAAACACGATATGGTTCGGTGTAGCCATTCCAAAGTAACAGCGATGACGCAATAACTTATAATGCGGTTAAGAGTATATGGTATGGCTACACTACAAACAACCCAGTAACGATTTTACGAAGGTTGCAGAGAGGTCCTACTCACGTAGGGGTCCCCCCTCACACATACCTCAGCACCCAGCCCTGTAGGATTACCAGGGCCTGCCATAGGGGTGACCTATGAGAGTATATGTGTTGTAATGGTATGGGACATAGGGTACCTACATCCCTGTAAGGGGTGCTAGCACCACCTTACCCAGGCTACAGTAGTGGCCTGGTGGTGTCAGTTTGGGTGGCTGTCCCAGGGTGGCACAATAAGTGCTGCAGCCCTGGTAGGCCTACTGGGGGCCCCATGCCCTGGGTACCTAGGGTACCATCTACAAGGGACTGGTAGGGCATGTCCAGCATCCAATTATGTTTGTACCTAGAGTACTCACAACAGTTTTAGGGAGAAAGCAGATAGGCTGGGGTCCTGGATAGCAGGATCCCAGCCAGACTAGTCAAAAACCACTTAAATACCAGGCAAAAAGTTGGGGGCAACCATTAGTCAGATTCCACTCTCCTACATTCAGACTACTAGCATAAACTATACGAAGATATTATGCCATGTTAGGGACTGTCTTCGGAAGTGGCGGCCCTATACGCTTTCATGGGTGAGCCGTATCGCAGCCATAAAAATGACCATACTTCCCATACTGGTATGCCAGTTTTAAACGCTTCCGCTGGCTCCCCCGTCGGGAGTCATCCTCTCCCTTCAACGTGTTATAGAGAGCTTTAGCTGGGGTGATCAGAGACCCCAGATGCGCAGGGACCTGAGCTATAGAGACCCTGTTGACGGTGGCTTGGGTGTCCCCAACTTCCAGGCTTACTGGTGGGCGGTGCAGCTGAGAGCATTGGTCGAATGGTCTTGCCCAGAATCCAAGAAGCACTGGTTGTTTATGGACAGGCTCCGTTCCTCAGGCCCCGGAATCTGTACCTCTCCAAGGTGACTCACCCGACCCTGCTAGCATGGGACAGAGTGGCTAACTCCCAGGAACTTACAACTTTCCCATCACCTCTTACAACCATAGTGCACAACTCAGACTTCACCCCGGGGCTGGACTCGGTGGGATTCTCACATTGTACCATGGAAGGCCAACACTCTATAGGGCACGTTTTCGACATAACAGGTCCCCTGTCTTTCTCCGACTTTCAGCGGGACCAGACCATTTCTGAAACAGAGCAGTTCCGTTTTTTACAGATATTTCATTGGGTGATGCACCCTGAGGTGCGGGAGGGAGCGGCTCGGCACCTCACCTCCTTTGAGAAGTGGCTCCTTACAAGACACACTGATGCCCACTTGACAACGGACTAGTGTAAATTCCTCAGGGACGCTCCTAGCGACGGGAAGTCGCCTAGCCAGCTGCGCTGGGAAGGGGAACTGGGACGCTCGCTGACACAGAAAGAATGGTCTGATATCCACTATAGAGCTAGACACGCTGCTCGAAATGTGACATCCATTAAAACAGCCACGAAAATAGTCACCTTTTGGTATTTGACCCCTCCCCGGCTACACAAAGGGAACCCTTCTCGCAGTCATCATTGTTGGAAGACATGCGGCTCTCTGGGCACTCTCACTCACCTCCTATGGGATTGCCCCTTGCTGTCGGGATACTGGGCACAAATCCTAGACGACATTGACTCTTATTTTGATACTGAGATCCCTCGCTTCCCAGCGTATGTCCTTCTGGGCCTACCCAACCCGCTCACCCTTCCACTCCGGGCCCGACAGGGTCGACAGATGGCTCTAGCTTTAGGGGCTGTACTACAAAATATACTCTCCTGCTGGAGTACTCCGAAGGCACCGACCTACCTGTGGTGGCTCCACAGGCTTTGGGGAATCATTGGGATGGAAAAAATCTCGCTCTCTCACACGCCCGGGTGCCACCTTCCATGACCTGTGGAAGCCATTCCTCTCTCTGCTGACTGCAGAATTCACAGAGCTTAACTGCCCTAAGTAATTGAGGCTCTTACGACTCGCGGACCCACCCACCCGCATAGGCTCGGACGCTCACACACACCATTAGAACCCCACCATTGGGGAAACCTTGCAGTGTATTCTTTGGTCACTCACTGTTTTGATTTGTTTAGCTTGGAGGTTGGAGAAGGGAGAAGAGTGGGGGGGATTATGGGTTTGTATTCAGTTATGGTTTTTCGCCCATCGAGATGACCCTCCTGTTAGGCCTTTGTATCATGCTCATTGCTTGTGCTGGGCTTGTGAGTGGATTTTTGTTCTTGAATTCAATAAAATAAATCTAAACATAATGTGTTTTGGGGTGTCCCATATGTGTTTTCCCCAAATAGTCTAGGATTGGAGTTGGAACAGTAATCTTGTCCTTAAATATTTGTGGTGTTGCTGACCTCCCCTCCGCCCAGGTTCTCAATCATCACCAAGCCAGTCATTTCTATGTGTATGTGCTGAAATATGCAAGTTTAAAATCTGTCACAAAACGTGCATTTCATTTTCTGTGTGCAATTGTTACTTGAGAATTGGGTATCTTGGTGTTAGGTTTAAAAGTGAATAGTACATAACATTATTTTGGTAGCTCTGTGTTATTAGAATTCCTCACTATCCCAAAGTACAATGATTCTGCACAATGTTGTCATTTTAGTACTATTCTCCTAGGTGCTGTCAAATTATATTCCGATTTGCATGCGTCTAGTCTGTCCCAGGTTTGGTTTTTAAAATAAAACCATCCTACCCAGAGTTGTAAGTGAGCCATACTCCTCTCCCGCCCCATGCCCAACAGGTTAAATCCAATGTATCTAAGGGGTGACCCAAATAACCCAACAGCATCTGGGTGGATAAAACAATATATATGAAATGGTGATGCTTTGGAACAAATGTACAACTCAATATTAGGCCGAAGAAACACCAGAATTATTCCTTCCTATGCAATTTACTTGCCGAATCAATCAACAACAATTTTTTAGTCACAGTTCACAGTTCAAAAACAGACACAAATAACTCCATCAAAAAGTATATAATAAAATAAAGAAAAAATAAATAAAGAAACTTAAAAAATATATATATATTCTTATTTTACTTCCTGTATGCATAAATACAACTCCACTTTGTTAAATAGAATACAATACATATCCAATCAGAATGGTTACACAACTGTTCCCTCTTGCCCTATTTATAAAACAAGGATGCTTTCTATATCTTATATCCAGAGCATTCCTATCTAACAGGATCACCAAGAAGTCTAGAGAGGTATGTATTTCTCCAACCTCACTATTTTTTGTTAGACTCTCCAATTATTTGTATATCTTTTTTAATTCACATTGGTGTCCTCCAAAATAGTCGACGCGTTTCAGCCCTTTTGGTAACGGGCCTCATCAGTACTAGGGCGTTTGAGGTAAATCCTTATCATAACCTGAATTCCCCGATTTGAAGTTGTTGATCGTACCTCTTCTTAGAATTTTCAAAAAACTGCTAAAGTTAATCGAAGGACAATAATTTACCAAGCCTTCGCACAATTCAACGGTATCTGCCGTACTTCTCAAATTAATTAGCTTCGTCATCTAATATAAACTCGTCTCTACTCCTCGGGTTTGTGAACAACAGGTTAAATCTGGCTTCTTCTGATCTCTCACAGTCTACCTGCACAGGCTCAATTACAGCTAATCTGGGCCTTCATACATCATGATTGCAGTTATGAAAAGCATGGAGAAGGCTTTCCCTTAAGGGTATTGCACACAGAAAACAGATTGGACCATTGTATGCAGTGCACACATAGATTTGCCAAGGTCTTCAGTAGACTGACCAATAGAATACTGAAGAAAAAGCACACAGAAAGCTGGTGTCCCCCTACTTAGCTCTCACCTGGCTAGCGCTTCAAAAGTTGAAATTCTGATAGAATAAATGCACTCTCTCCTGTGCAGATAGAATTTGAGCACACAGGCAGCGTATTTTCTGGCCTATATATAAAGATGCCCTATCTGCAATATGAAGGAGAGAAGGAGCCACAACTAAAGCCCAGTGCATTTTATGAGTAAAACACTTTCTTCCAATTCCAGAGAATATGGTCTCCCGCTATGCCACAGAGAAGTCCATTACTTGCGCACATCTTCAAACTCTTGGGAACAGCAGGAAAAACCTCCTCGTTAAAAAGACAGAATGAACCTTTTCAGATTGGAGCCCTTAAATATCTTGACCTATAAGGCATGTTCAATGTAAGAGCAAACAGAACATTGATCCGGCTAAAAACTTTTTTCTTGGAAAAGACCAGTGCTATTCTTAATTGTTAGAATGTACAAAATACTAAGACTTTCCCTAACTGTGTTTGCATTAACATGCATGTAATCCCCAGGAAAGAACAAAGGTGCAATAAATAAATATGAACTACTGATCTTCCCTAATTATATTAGTCTCGACTCAACTATTTTTTTTCAATTCCGGTTACAAAGAACTGACCAGAGACAGGTATAAGATATATACATACCATTTTATGAGTCATGAATATTTTGCTTTTTCCGCAGTGCACCAACATGTTGCTAGATTTTGTCTCTGCTTTATTGTGGAATGAGGAGAAGCCTCTCTGCCCAGACAACACTTTTTCAAGGATGTCATGAACAATACATACACTTTCACAATCTCCCTCTGCCACTGAAACTGTCAAACAAAAATAAATTGTTACATTGGAAGGACAGTGTACAAACTCAAGAACAGATTTATGGCACGGAAACATTTAAACTTCCTACCATTTGACTTGGCAACCAACAACATCCAGACACAGACTCAAGTTGATAGTTGAACAAGGAAGCTATGACCGTGGACTCTCGACAGGTTTCCAGTTGATAGTAAGCTCTACATTGAAAAGTCCTGTCTCTACTTAATTGGCGATTTATCTAGTATCGTGGAAGCAATGCCTGGTATAAACACCTCAGATTGCCCTTTAAACACAAATTAAATAGAATATTAAACTGTAGTTCTATAAAGAAAAACTGCACAGTGCTCTTAAGCCCTAGACTGACATTTCTAAACCAGAGACCAAAGCATGTTTTCACCACAATGCAGATAGGATACATGAACACCAAATTATGGGTCAGCTTTTCTCAGATTAGCAGTCTTTTTCTGTAATTTTTCTCAGAGTAACATTTTTGTTTTTAAAGTTTTAGCTCCACTGAGTAAAATAAGCATGGGGTGCTTTTTGCCTGGCAGTTAAGTCAGAACATAACTAACAAGTGTGTTGGCCGGCCTGCCACACTGTCCAGGAGTGACCCATGTGTGATAAAATGTTCAAGACGATATCAGGAAGGTATTCACCTCGTGTAGGAGAGTAGGATCTGCACTTGTGTTGCCCCCACTTTTTTTCTGATGTATACACTGGTTAATACCCTGCTAATCAGGGCCCCAGTCTAACTGATCTCTCTAAACAACTTGGTGTGCATATTAGATGCACTAGTGATTGGATACTGTGGTACCTTATGAGCCCCTAGTATATGGTACCTTAGGTACCTAGGGCATTGGTACTTCACAGGCCTACCAGGGGCTGCAGCATGTATTATGCCACCCCTGGGAAGCACTCACAATCTGACATCACAGGCCTGCTACTGCAGCCTGTGTGAGGTAGTGTTAGCACTCCTCACTGAGGTATAGGTTCCTATATCTCACCATACACACACATATAAACCTATTAGTCACCCCTATGGTAGGCCCTATCAATCCCAAGGGCAGGGTGCTTGGTTTACTATGTGAGGGGGTGCTTCTGCCTGAGCAGGACCCCTCTGCAGCTGGCAGAGTCTATTCTCTGCTGCTGTTTGTGGATGCGGTTAAACCATATACTCTTAAGTGCATTATAACCTCGCGGTAAATGCTAACTTTGGAACGACTGCATCAAAACATGTCGTGTTTGGTGTCAAACAACTTGGAATCCTACCCCCACACCAGTAACTGGTGTGGGAGTAGGATCCCACCCTTCTAGAGGGGACGACATGTACACACTGTACTACACGGTAGAAATCATCTAGAGCCCTGGCATCACAAAATGGATGCCACCAGCACAGACACCAGGCTGCCCTCCTGCTGCTGACCGAAACTCGCAGTGGAGGGAGCCCAACAAAGGGTTTCCTGTCACAGGGAGGTGTCACCACCTTCCAGACAGGATTTAGTGTATTGGAGCTGGGTGGGTGCACTCCTAGAGTGCTTTGAAGTCCTGCACTGGGGGAGCAGTAGGCTCCTCTGTGCATATGCCAGCTCAAACCGGTTCAGGGGCTACCTGCCCCTGCTCTGGCGCGAAACTGGACAAAGGGAAGTGGGTGTAACCACCCACTACCCTGACCCTCCTAGAGGAGTGGTCATAGAGCTAGTCCCTCCCATCTTTTCACTATAAGATACCACACATTGCCAATGCAATTTAGATTACACCTGGACGACGCTCTACGAAGAAGAATCCTGGCCCTTCAACTTTCTACTATCTCTGGAAGACCGAAGGATCTCCCTTGGAGTCAAGGAGTGACTCCCCTGCTTGGCAGGCACCAAAACTACTGAACTACGGTTGCAAACTTACCGCTCCCGCCGGAGCACGAAGTCCCTGCGTCCCCTGAAGCGGATTTCCTGACCTCTCGACGGCCATTTTGAGTCCCCAGTGAAGCTGTGGCATCTGGACCCCACGATTGACGAGGAACAGCAATACCAGGGAACCGTGCACTGATTTCGAGTGCAAGCCCTCAACTACGTCCAACGAAGTTGTGCTTTGGACCACTTGTTGTCCAAGTCCTGAGCAGGTCTAGTACCGAAGATCAGCGGCCTACCTCGTCCCGAGTGACCGTGGGCTGTTGGTGAACTTTTCCTGCAAAGTCGTCTTCGCGGTTGCTTGCCCGTTGGCTAGCGACTCTCCAGAAGACTTCCACATCACCTTCAAGGGCTCGCCTGGTTGCTCTGGGCCTGCCTTCACTAACCCTCGCTGGGTAAGTCCATCAGACCTTGCTGGTCTGCTCCATCGACAATCTTCCATCCACAAGAGACTTGCAGTTGCCAAGGCTTGTTGGCTCCAAACCGAGTGCCGACACTGTCAACAGCTGCAGATGTCGTGGGACCCTCCGAATCCAGCTGCTGGTCTTCATCGATCCCTCCTGGTCCTCGTGAGCGAAGAGACAAAACGACATCAGCGACCTGAAGAGACGTGACAGATGTGGTCACCCATCTTGCTGGCCACCGGTCAATGGCAAGTGACTTTGAACTCTGTCCCCTCAATTTCTAGGTCTTCTGCAACTCCAATCCATCTTCGGATTCCAGCGGACACCTCTCGACGACACAAGCAGCAAGTCTTCAGCGATCTCCATTGAAAACAGCATCGCGACCCGACACCAAAGGACACGTATGCACCCGGCTTCCCTGGGTGAGGTAACTCTTGCATTACGGTGCCCAAGTGTGCATTGGCTCTCGAAGTACTTAACCTGTAAGTTGTTTGCTTGTTGTCCACTCCGAAGTGCCCTAGAACTGTAAAATACAAACCGCGAGATTTTGCCATTGAAACGAATCGAAAACCCGCGTGTGTGTTTAGACACTGCACGCGTCTCTTGTGGGCTGATTACTTACCTGCTAACACTGCAGAAGTGAAGCCCCAGCGATTCCCAAGGCCCTAGGCCTCTTACTTTTGCAAGTCGAGTTTGTTAAACCACTATTTTAGTATATGGTCTGGTACGCCCCTAGGGCTACAGCCATATTTGTGCTTAATGTATTGAGAGCTGTTGATCTTTTGAATGTTTACCTGGCTCTAATCTCATAAAGAGATTAGTAGAGTATATTTAGAAATAAATACATATATATTTGATATATATACCTGTGTGGTGTCTTTTCATTTGGTAATTCAAGAGATTATAAGGTAAAACAAGCTGCTTTACATTCCTCAGAGACTTAGCCTGAAGGCTGCTCTCCACAGCTACCACTAGGATAGCTTTCTTTAAAAGGTTGTCTTAAACCTATCTACCAAGAGTCGAATTGGACTGGTGCAAGGTGGCCACTATAACTAGTGACCAGCATATGCCAGGCCAACTTCACACCTCGGGAACAAGGAACATTGTAGAAACTACAAAAGCTGATGTTTCCACATCAGTGTTTTCTGAGAACACCAGAGACCCTGTCCAGGAAACAGTGCAAAGGAAAACGTCAGTCATGCTATGCCAAAAGCATGATAGTGAAGTTTCCAACTTTGGAAAGACCAAGATCACTGGAAGTTTTGTAGTCAGCATCATGTAGAAGCATTGGATGTCAAAAGAAGGACTCACTTTATATCGAAGCACTCAATGTGGTGGGTGTCTCCATCAAGCAGGCACTCAACATCCACCAATGTCAAGTGCTTCGCTGTTGAGTATATAGACCAAGTTTGTCATCTCCCTCATTTCAATGGCTGACATTAGAGAGACACCAGTTTACAAAGCTCTTCCAAGAGGGACTACAAAGCTTCATATACCAAGCAATGTATGTCATGCTACATATTTTTTAATATGCATAACAGTGTAATGCAGAGCCCCTTGAAAATCACAGAAAACATTGCTCCCAGGTCTTGTGAAACCAGAGCTGAAGATCTTTTTGACCCCGCATGGACTTAAACTCCTTGCTTAGCCAAGAAATAAAGATTACCAAAATACAACCCTGTTGCTGAGATCAGACACCGCAAGTGATCAGACCTTCAGCATTGGAGGAAGTGCTGTATACTATCAACAATGTCCTCAGTACCCTCGGAGCCACAAGAATCATAGAGAGATTGAAAATGTGTACAACTTGAGCAGCTAGTTCCATAGCCGTTCTAAGGAAAGTGAATCATGTAATGTGGAAGATTGTGTAAAGATATTTGAATATTCCTTCCAGAGACCCAAACCAAGCATCTAAGAAATTGTAAACTAAGACACGCTAATGTCTAACCAGGTCATTAGGGCTGCTGCAGGCATTATCAACATTGCAGCCATCAGCATTTGGTTACTACCACAAAATGTCCATCCTTTACATATCATGGCTCGGATTAGCTAGAATGAACTCAGACAAGCAATAGCTAATAATTAACTTTCCACTTACAGGACAGACTGAGCTTGAGGAACACAGAGGGCAAAACATGAGCTGAACAAGGAGCACCAGTCTTGCTTTGATGATCAGTAAAAGATCTTCAACGGCAAGCAAATCGCCCGTGACTCCAACAAACTGATGTGGAGTTGAGTCTCCACCAGAGACCTCTGATCTGCACCTCCTAGATGGCCTCCCAAACCCAGTAGTGATACATCTGAGACTACCGTCAGTTCTGGGGGCGGGTAAGGAGAGGGACCTGCCACTGACCCAATAGCCATCACTGCAGATCTTTTGCAGTCTCTTCTGAAATCTGGATACAATTCGACAGATGTTGTGCCCACTGGGGTTTCAGGTCTAACTGCAGAGCTCTCATGTGCCACCTGGTATGTTTGGCAAGCAGTTAACAAGAGGCCCAGAATGTCAGAGGCATCAGTACTGACATTCAGGACCAAGGCCTAAACATTGGACTTTGCGCTTAAGTGAAAAGGAACGACTTACCATATCTAGAATTGGTCCAATATATGGGAGCGTCTGCAAAAGTGTCAGGTTGATGGTGAATCCCAATGATGTAAGAATATTCACCGTTGTCTGGAGGTGGTTGACGACAGCCTTAGGTGAGCCAGGCATCGAGCTAGGGTAAGACTGGAACCCTGACCTCGGCATCTAGGCAGGGGAAGACTGGAACCCTGACCTCAGAAGGTGTTCTGGAACCACCGTCATAACTTTTGTGAAAACCTGAGGAGCACTGGTGAGGGAGGCCAAAGGGGAGCACTGCAAGCAGAAAATGCTCTTGGCCCACAGGTAGCGCCTGCGGGCCAGCAGGAAGATGATGTAGGAATAAGTGTCCTGCAGGTCTAACACCTCCATCCAGTCTTCAGGGTCTTAGGCTAGCGTGAGCATCTTGAAGTTATCCTTCTGCAGGAAGGCGTGGAGGGTGATGATCCGAAAGAGGACGAAAGCCTCCGATCTTCAGCATAAGGAAGTATCGGGAGTAATCCCCAGTTCCTACCTAGGAGGCCAGAAAACCGGTGTACAACTCCTTTGGCCAAAGAGCCTGCATTCCCTACTGTAAGATTGACAAATTGTCTTTTGCCAGACTCACTGAAGGCAGTGGAAGGTGTGGCAGAGTAGAAAAGGAAAGGGAGAGCATAGGCCAGATGGACAATTTAGAGGACGCACTTGTATGTCATGATGGCCTGCTACCATTGGAAGAAATATTAAATCCAGATATGTGTCCAACAGGGTGGCTGTTCCTGCAAGGACGCAATAACTCGGTTATACTGTTGATGGGGAAGGAGGGGTGGGGTCACAATGCCAGTATCAGTTGGAGTGTCCAGCACACAGTCATCCTGATGCTCATCATAGTTATTGTTGTCCTAAGACATGACAAAAAGCTGGTTTGAAGTCTGGGTCCTACCATGTAATTAGGGCTTAGAATCGGAGTCTGAAGGGTTGCCAAAGTGGCTGCATGCTGGTTGACACGACTTCGGTTGAGGTCATGGCAGATTCAGTTTGGGTTCATATAGCACTAGGGGCTGGATGGCTAACATCAGTTAGTCAGAAATGTGACAAATATATGCAGCATGGCTTCCCTGAAGGCCTCTACCTGCTGTGACATCGCCAACGGGCTTGGAAATTCAGGGTGCTTTGATGGAGATCAGGAGTGAGACCGGGAATTACGTTGACGCCCTCCTGTCCTCTCTCGAAATAGAGATTGGCAATGAGGGGTGGATTCCTGCTTGATTTGTTGTGCTTTTTCTTCAATTTCGCTGAAGATTTCGACCAGAATGACGATCTGCCTCTGAAACAACTTCGGGAGCGGGACATTCCTTTTGACTTTAGCCAGTCGCGGCATAGAGTTGGGCGATGTAGAGACCACGTGGTTCCCTACTGCCTTTGGGTTTATCGGGATGCAGTTGTCGTAGGCCTTGGTGTTGTGATCTCACCCAGAGCACCACAAACAGACTTTATGAGGGTCCATCACAGACATCTGTTTGCCATACGGTATGCACCCTGTTATTTTAGAAGGTGTCATTTGCCTTGCACACAAGTAAAATTTTTGAAAAGTGTGGTCATAGACCAGTGAGAAGCACAAGAACTGGCTTCTGAATGCACTCGAAAGAATGGAGCGGACATCAACGTGCATGGGTAACGCTTATGTGTGGCTCTGCTCATCACTTCCACAGAAAAACGAAGTCAGTGCAGAGATGCATGACGCCAGCTACCGGCATGCAGAGGTACAGCCCTAAAAGTTGCCGGATGCAGTCTGACACCTGGGGAATATTCACTCACAAAGTGAGGAACTTGTGGTTAGAAGTATCCATTAGAAGTGAGGCTGCAGTACGGCTGTCACTGATGTGCTCAGGGGCAAAGTCAGCTTTTTCTCCAAAAGCCCTACAGCCATCATATTAGATATCCTCAAGAGATGCACGTCCCAAACAAATCCTGTGTTGTGCATTCAGACATGAGGACTGATCACTACAATGGTGCCCATGGGGAACCCTACATTCTCCGTTGTGTGGAGACCAGCTTGCAATACATACTTCTACAAATTGTGAATTGTTTGAGCAATAGCATTGCTAAAATAGTCGGTAATGGGGAACAAGATCTCATAGGCCATACCCAAAAGTACGTGTATAGCGTCCAAGCGAGCAGACAGGGTTTAGGTACCTCGAAGACTAACTCATGGAGGAGAAGACTTTTTCCAAATGCGTCAATGCACATCAACTGTCTATCTACTGAAATGGGGGAAAGCATTGGGATTAACTTTGTAATGAAAGTTTATAGTATCAATAACTCAGGGGCTGGGTGCTGCATCACAAACGCCAGGCCTCCAGGGGAAGCCTATTACGCCTAGCTACAGTGCGACTTACTGATGGAACCTGGAATGGCTTAGACCTGGTCACCAGCAATGTGTTTGTTAAAGCTTCATTAAGGGGCAACAAGGGCTCTGAAGTAGCAGGCCCAGGCTGCAAGGTTTCCGACACCAGATTTGCCCAAGTCTCTATAGTGGGTAGCTGAAGATCTAACACTTCTGCTGCCATCCAGTCTACCACTTCAAAAGAAGCACTTTCCTCTTTGGGAAGCCCCGGTTAGATGACCGTTCCGTCTCAATCCAAGTATTTAGGCTACTGGCATTCTGCAAATTCAAATACAGACCAGCATCATTGTAAAGAAGGGGAGTAAATTAGATGCTTCCTTCTTGCTATCCTTGTCCTGCGGGTCATGCTGAAAGCCCTGAACAGCATCCAAATCCAAACAAGGCTTCCAGCCTACGGTAGTACTGGCATCAAGAAAGAACATGGGAATCTTGCAAAGATGGGGGCTGTATCTTGATCTCATAACTGGATATAGGCCATATGTAGCTGATGCCTGCTCTGAACAGAAAGACATCGGATCCGGAGTAGATGCCACTGGTGTCAAGGCCAGTCCCACAGTAGGTCAAAAATATTAGACCTTCAATATAGTAGTGAAAGCATGAGCTGGTGCCGGTAAGGATCCTGGCGGAGGTGAAAAGGAGTCAGCCAGGGTAGGGCCCGTGACGGTAGTCCGACTAGTGGTCCCTGAAGTTTCATATATCCAGAAGACACTCCAGAGGGTGCAGGAAAATTCCAGAAAATATGGAATATGGCCTCTCTAAAGACCTCTATCTTTTGCGGGGTGGGCAACAGCATGGACAACTCACCATCAAAGCATCAGAGTAGGCTCTGAGTTTCACAAATTTCCTTCGTTTGCAGACTGCGTGATCTCCCCAAAGAGAGTAACGGGACTGAGATAAGTTCTGCTTGGACTTCTTGCATTTATAGAGAAATTTGTCTCTTAACTTAGACTTCAATTTACTGGAGGATGGTGATTTGGAGCAGCACCAGGAGAGGGAGAGGGAGGAGGCTGACAACTTGGAGCATGACCCGGTCAGTTTCTAGTGACCTGTTACGTACAGTTTCACATTCTGCTCCCGGATGGCCTTCAGGTGTATCAGGGAGGATCTGTCGCAGTACTTTGAATCATCCTTAGACCCTAGACACCACAGTAAGATGTTGTGAGGATCAGTAACTGGCATCGGCTCCCTGCAGTCATGGCACAGTTTGAAGACTGTGGCCTTCATGGGAGACATTTCCCTAGCACATTGTCTGGAAAAACAATTTAGGAATAGAGCATCGGATTCACATCGAAGGGTGTGGGGAAAAAAAGAACTGAATTCAGTGCACAGGTGTTATGCCTAAATAAGGCTTCGTACCATCACTTCTGGAGGGTCTGTGCAGCTGCTATTGGCACGCAGAGACAATTGCTAAAACAGGTTCTGGATCCAGTTTGGTGCCCGGGCGGTACAAAGGGTGCGGAATCTGTAGTCAAACAAATACATCAAGTAGCATATTTGCAACTGTATGCACAGCCCAAAACACAAGGATAGCTCTATGAAATGCTTAGGCTAATTAAGTCAAACCACATTCTTTGCTAAAATGACAAAAAATGGTTTCTGGGTGTAAGTGCCCCATAAGATTAACAACTATGCTCTGAAGTCATTCATTTGATCCACCAGCATACTTGGTACAAACGCCAGTGCTACCTAATTGGTCCAGACAGCCAAGTGATTCATCAGCTTGAAGTCTCCAAATACTGGCAACACAATATACTTCTCTGTCCTTCTTGCAATGACTATCTACATTTGGATTTAATCACCAACCATGATCTGATTAAATGTAAGTGTCTTCCTAAAAAGAAGGCATTGTAAAACCTATCTTGAAATGGTCTATCTTCCCTGTTAAGGCACAACTGTTACTAACAGTGAACCTGTTCTAATAGAAGTACAGTAATTCAGACATTGACATGCTTCACAAAGCTTAGCTTCCCTTGTGATGTGGAGCTGTCTTAGCCCAACCAGGGAAAAGGGGGTACAGAATAACAGGAAGATACAGATAAGGTCTCAAGATCGGTAGAGATAACGTACAGCTTATTTGGATTTGTGCTCTGCCTTCCATTGTGGATCCACTACATAAGGGATCTTGGAAAAGACTACAATCAAATATATATTCTTTATAACACCCTTAACAACATAAGCATTCCTTTATTCAGAAAATTACAATTTCTTGGTTCTCCTATAATAATAACTATGCTGGTTCCCGCACGGGTTCATGTCAGGTATGAATTCCATACAAGCATACCTTTGTTTTAAAGGGAGTATAATTACCCTCCTCTTCCCAGAATGTAAGTAACACCAGACAAAGAAGGGAAAAGTAGCATTTATGGTAACTGACAGACATTAAAAATCTCAGAACTGGAAAGGCAACAGAAAAATGCAAAATGTAATTGAAGGCTTCAACTAAACCATTTGTTACTATCTGCAGGAGACCTGTTGGAACAGAGGCCTAAGAAAAGAGATAAAAACACCTAATTACAAACGGACAGCAATTCCAAATTTGGATAAAGGTCAGAATGGAGAAAAGACTAGGATCAGGGGTCACCACTAGAGAAAACAAGCTAGCTACACAGGCACCTTTAAGATAGAACTTGCTTGAATTAACATATAACCAAATCCATTTACCAAGCAAAGAATTATACAAAGCGTTCAGGTCACACTTTCCATAGGAACTGGCTCCAGAAGAGGCAAGCTGCAGAATTGGACAGATACCGGTAGCAGTCCAGAAATTAACGAGTTAAAGAAAGTACTGGAAAGAGACAGAAAGAGAACAGGTGTGTGTCAGTATTGAGAAGATAGGAGAGGAAGCACTGAAAAGGTGCACAGGATTTTCATGCAAGTCGAACTATGATAGGGGCACAAAGACTCTTCCTAACAGTGCCTAAGGGCTAACCAACCAAGTTAAAGACAACCATTAAGATTGCATGTAAAGTGTTCTGTGATGGCTCTTCATCGTAATATCAAGACTGAAGATAGGTCTCTATTCTGCCATGTAAATCCATTTATTTTACAGAGCAGAAGGACCTGAAGCAGGCTGGTCCAACTTGTGGTTCTTTTCAAATTTACGAGGAAGACCGAGAGATTTTTCCAAAAAAAAAGGCAAAACTGGGGTAAATATTTCAAATGTAAGTTAACAAATTATAGAATATTTTGTGGTGATTCATTAAACAGGCCGAAGTTAAGACAACCAAAAAAGGGTTTCCTGTGCAAGCATAACTTTGACATAACTACAGAGAAAATGCATTAAGTTGGAGAACCATTAAACCATTTACTTGATGTACAGCATGTCTTCCTTGGACATCTGTGCAGACATGGGTGCCACATACAAGGAAGGACAGCTGTTTTTTCAGATGAATCACAGCACATATGAAAGCATTACATCACATCCTCAGCTGATGTCAGCTGTTGTGGTGCCATACACTCAGGCAGACCTGTACCTCGTTTCCGCTTAGTAGGTGAGCAGCCGTTTACTTTAGGTGTTGAGTCTGTCCTGACTTGGTGCCAATTCCTGATCAGATGATAACGCTCAATGAAGTTCTGGAATGGGATCCTGGAAACAAAAAAGGCGTGCTGTAGTTATTCATATTGCCTGCATGACAAAACAATCAATGCACACATTTTACAAGCTCCTTTTGAGCCTTTCTTGTTGTACCACAAGGTTCTATCAAACTGTTCTTATTTGGTGCCTATGTGAAACAATGTTCCTTTGAAGCTGCCGATAGGTGTGGTAGATGCACAAGCCTGGAATTATAATATTTAGAGGCGTGCAGTGAACCAGACCCACTGCTCTATCATCCTACTCTCAGTCAGACCTTATGGAACCAGGAGCCCTGGGCTCGAAGTGTAGCTTGCCAACTCAACATAATTGCCTGATTTGGAACATCTAAATGTCTTCTTTGCCCTCATCTAGCTACAAAGGAAGTACTTAAAGAAGTCTTACTGCAGCATTAGGTGCTATATAAAAACAAACTGACTTAAAGCAATATCTTTTAGGTATAACCAAGACCTGGTATCCAAAGCAGCAAGAAATGTAAAAGTATCCTTTCAGAAGCTTGTGAAAAGAAAAATAAGCCCAGAAAACAGGGATTCTATAGGAGATGATTCAAACAAAGGATGAATCTGTTTAGGAATATACATTCCAAAACTTTCAGGAAGTTAATAGTAAAGGAATGTCTTTTGTGGATTGAATACTCTGGATAAGATAACACTGGTTTCTCTGCAAACTATAACACATGGTGGGGCCTTTCCCCACGGAATACCTATAGAGTAACTGACGAAATACATGAACACTTTGATTAATTTCACATGTGCCAATAATGGTCAAGCACTTAATAATGATGGTAGACCTTTTTTTAAGTGCTCCAAATGTTGTCACCGAACAGAAGAGCAGCATGAGAGGATAAAACAATCTGCCCAATAGTCACAATATGGTATTGAGGAAAACAGACAAACTATAGTTTATTTTTCTTCAAACCGCTTTTCAATCACAAATCCACCTCCTTGCATCACATATGAAATGGAAGAAAGGCAACATCACACAGAGTTTAATTCTTCAAGATACGGTGGCACACAATTGGGTATTTACAATGGATGGCCTGTTCGGAGGAAGACTACAATAGAACTCAAAGATGCATTCCCCAATCTGTACCTGATAGGGAACCCGGCCGCGCTGATGTTGATGGTCTCCACAATCCCGCAAGCTTCTAGTTGACTGAGAACCTAAAGAACAAACAAAGAAATATTTTGGTTTAACAATCTCCGTCTTTTTCCGTCAGGAAAGAGTCTATTGTAGGTATTTGCTAACTCTCTGCTTTCAAAGACCCTACGACGGGGCAGAGAATTCAATGGACAAGCATTCTCCTTGGGCCCATCAAGGTATTTCCTTTCAGGAAAAAAAGTAAAAGAAATACTTCCAGTGGGTTGTTAATCGTATTAGCACAACTTGTCATGATAGGAAAGTATTAGTAAGCACATGTAAGAAACACTATTCCTGCTGAAAGCTACAAATATTACTAGTACTTTATCTATTACATTTACAAAACGTTTTGATAGTATGTGGAAGCAGCAACATTACTCGTCGGTCGCCAGTGTCTCTCAAACTCCACAAAATAACACATCTTATAGTTTATAAGATGACGACACCTTGGGTCTACTAGGTATTATAAATCAAAACAACGTAACATATTCAACTCTCCGATCAGATACCATATATTTACGCTACCATGATATAAGTATCCAGATTATATAGAGCAAAGGTCTTCAAACATTTTTGCTCTCAGACCCCCTAAGCAAGATATTTGAAGTCTGCCGCCCCCACCCCGCTCCAAAACTTCAGGGCAAAGATTAGGGGAGCGGGAGAGATGGAACCGAGTGCAGGGCACCGGGCATATGAGATAATTTCAGTGGTACGTTTTTCAATAGCTCATTATGCAAACTAAATGTGAGACTTCTAAACAGCAAATTCTTCCAACAAAACCAGGAACTGGCTAAAAAAAAGTCTGCTCACCATAACTGGCGTGTTGGGAGCCCCCCGCACTCCAGTGTCTCAATGCAACTGCACCTGCGGCACTAATGATAACTGAGGCCCTGAATAGCAGGCCGTTATCTCCGCCTCCTTCACTCCTTCCTGACCCCTCTTGCCTGACCATTACTCCAATATTCCAACAGGTTCTCTGTCCCTTTCAAGAAAAAAGTGCTTACACAGGTTGTCCTTTTCCTGCAAGGGTGCCCTAATGCTAGATAGGAAAATAAGCCCCTGCCCCTTTTTTCATGTGACGCGGTTACAATTGTGATGCAGTGCGCCCCTCAGACTCCGGGTCCCAGTGCCTCTGCTCCTGCTTCACCGATGATAGCTACTGCAGTGCAAAGCAGGCGGTTTCCACTGCTATTTGTTAAAAACAGAGCGCCCATCTTGTACAGTCCACCCCCGCCATCTCTCTGAGGCTGAAGTAAGGTGTCCCCTCTGCTTTTCCCCTCTCTTGAGCCATTGCTCGGAGGCTGAAAGCAACACTACTATAGTAAGTGTGCATTGGGCCATAGTGCGAGAGAACAAGGATAGTAATGCTGCCATGACTTGGGTTTAGCGGACTCCTCATACCACGTGACCCCCATGCCACTGTACCTGCAGCACCAATGATACTTTCTAAAAAAAAAAAGCTGCAAGTGTTACCTGGGCTCTAATGCTAGCAAGGACAATGGGCCCCCTCTCCATATTTTCATAGTAAGAAAGCCCCTTTATATCACCCCTTTCCTAGGGAGCATCTCTCTGAGGACGTTGCCTCTGTTCAACTGTAAACTAAAAAATGAGCCCCCACATAATGCCCCCATCGTCGTAAGCACATCGTCACTTCCGGGTTACCCGGAAGTTCATACACACGACCACTTCATCTGTGCACACTTTTATCGGCTTCACATTACGCCACAACCTCGGAAACCCATCGAAACCTGGCATTAGCCGAGACCGGAGGTAAGAATTACTTCACTACCCCCTCCATGCCCCATTTGACCATAGCCTACTTAGCCCGAATATCAAATAATTTTTGTTCTTCTCTGTTTCGTTTCTCCCCATCTAGAACCGTTGGGTTTACAAACCCTTTAGTTCACTAAGATATCCCATTACCTGACAACCCGGTAAGGGATTCCTGATCTCCTTGTGCACCTCACATGATTTTGCTAACTGAATCTCCTGGTGCACCTCACATAATTCTGCCTCTGAATCCGTCGAGTGCACCTGTATCTCTTACGAATCCATTACACACTTAAAATATATCGTAATTCCGCATAGGTTGGCATTCACGTCCCACTGCCCGACTTATCCTAGATCGAGCGCGTATGAGCACTTCCGAAACTTTGAATTAGCCTCACTTCACAACGATGTTGTATGCTCTAGACCACTTCTTCCATTGCTTCTTTAGAAATCACAATATTATTCATAATTGGTTATTGCATGTTACTGCATTTATCTAATCACTTGTATCTCAATTGATGACACGTCTGTCACGCGGCCCACAATTATCACCGCCTCACTGATTTTGACACCACGCACCCATACCCGCGTCTCTCGCATAACCACCCATATAAAATGTGACTAAAGTAAAATTTCTTCTCCCTTCATTTCATACCGGACCGGATCACCTTGACGCTGCAATCCCATCCATTCTGTAAATATATGCTCTCTTTCTACCACAGTATTTCAACATCTTGCGTCCGATTTAACACTTAATTGTATCGTTGGATCCTTGTGATCAACTGCACCTTGTTAAACCAATGTCCTCAATCTGTTTCTTGCGTTCCGTGACCGCGTCATCACTTTACTATTTTTGGAAAACCACACGAATTGTACCTAAACTATTGATTCTCCCGACTATCCTGCTTTCTGCATGACATGCCCTTTCCTCGCTCTCCCTCGTTAAATGATCACTTGATTTTTTAAAAACTGAAAATTATTTTTCATTATCATGATGTTGTCGTAAATATGTATGTTGCGAACGGGTACCTGCCTTGTTTTTGTTCTGAATACAAACGCTGTCCCGAACTTCGCAATCATGATGCCTTCACAAATATGTACACTGTCAATCGCTAACTGTTCTGAATGTTTCTTACATACGCGCGCTACTCTGATTTGTGGCTCTTCGACAATTTATACCATGTTATTTTCTTCAATCATTTTTTTGTCATTGTGCCTGAAATTGACTGGGCTTATACTAATCGTGTTAATATCACAATTGTATGACATAATTCTCTGAAATTGCCAACCTGCCCGCATATAACTATCTAACTCTCTCCCTAACTTTGAATATGACTGTAATACCCTGGTCACATCCCCCTTCCTTTCCATACCACTTAACCACTCTTTGCACGTCTGCCCCAATTACTATCCTTGACCTCCACCTAATATCTATCCCCTACACATATACTTTTCTGTTCAACCACACCTTAATTTCCAGGAACAACCTTTGCCAAATCTTCGCACTTTAAACTCTGCTCCCTTTCCTCTTTCTTTTCCCTGGTCTCTTCCCTTAATTCTTCACTTACTCACCCTTCCCCCTCTATTCCCACCTACCACACCCTTATATATACTGTACACATGACCCACTTGACTCGGTGTCATGAACTCTTGCGGTAATTACTGCCCTTGTTCAGCCCTGAGGTAGCCCTAGGCCTGATGGCCAATTAGAGGGCGAAACACATGTTGGCTGTGCCATCCCTGTTCTTTTCTTACAGACAAATAAAAGCACAAACTTCTCACCATTATCATTTGATATACTTGCTTCAATTGGATATTTTATCCTAACCAACCAAAAATTCATACTCTCGCCCGGACACACCGAACAAATCCTACTTCAAGTTACGGGGATAGGGGCATTTCCCCCTGTTTCTGGGCCGAAAACAGCACAAGAACGATACATGCTTATTATATGACTAGTAAGGGATGAGGACCTTTTTCCCCTTATCTAGATGCAACATACCACGTGACCCCCATGCCACTGTACCTGCAGCACCAATGATACTTTCTAAAAAAAAAAGCTCCAAGTGTTACCTGGGCTCTAATGCAAGCAAGGACAATGGGCCCCCTCTCCATATTTTCATAGTAAGAAAGCCCCTTTATATCACCCCTTTCCTAGGGAGCATCTCTCTGAGGACGTTGCCTCTGTTCAACTGTAAACTAAAAAATGAGCCCCCACATAATGCCCCCTCTTCTCGGCCACATCTTTGACACTATCCATGGACCTCTCTCCTCTCCTGTTTCTCCTCTGCCACTTACTCTGAGGTCGTTTGTGGACATCTGAATGAAACCTTGTTGGCCCTCCCTGCCACCCCATGGACTCACTTTTTACAAAAGCAGAGGTCCTGAAACATTAATGATGACATTGAGATCCTTTTGCCTTAAAGCAAAGGGGATGGTGGGGTACAAAGAGCTAAGAAAGACAAAGGCCTTCTCAACAGCCTTTAATTGATGGAGTCCCTTAGAGCTTCATGGTTACAAAGATTTATTCTTGTTAAGAGGTAATATAAGGGCGTTATCAGCGGAGTTCCTGGTGTAACTGAGAGACTCACTAAAGTGTTAGCACTAGATACAGTATGATTACTTATTGATAAAATACATATTTTGAAAGCAATTGTTCTCATCTCAAACACTACCTCAGGATGTGGCATTACAGCTTGAGCTGCTAACTTTGGAATTGGAGAACCCGGTTCGGGTATCGGCATCCGCTCAACATCCTGTGATTCTGGGCAAATCACTTAATCTATCCGCGCCTACAAAAATTATTGTGACCCTGTGTTATGTAGCTGGTGTCATGCAAAGCGCTCCAAAACCTTCGGATTGAGTCTGATCTACATAAAACTGAAAACTATTTTTTTTAATTACCTACATATTCACAGTGCTTTTTGTCTCGGAGCACTATAAATACTCGAGTCACTATTCTACACTGCCCTGACTAGGATTCAATTCTGTCCCTTTCTGGTCTCCCACACACAGACATCTGCAGGTATTGGAGCGCTTTACATGAGCACCTGTTACAGTGTACAAGGTCACATTCATTATTTAGCTATGGACAGATTAGGTGATTTGCAAATAATCATAGGATCTTTAAACTGCATTTATTTTTCATTTCATTGTGTGCGGGTTATTTTATATGCAGTTGCATGAAAGCAAAAAAAATAACAAAATGCTTACAGAATAATGTGTTCTTTTTAGCCACCTCTTTGACCCTGTCCCCACACCCAAGGATACCCACCCCCATGGCACTCAGGATCACAGCTCCCAAACTGTTTATGCACTTTCAGGTCTGTTTATAAATGAAGACAGCACGGAAACACACTAAATAAATAAGGTCGAACTTCCAGGAGATTTCATTTACACTTCTTTGCTGAAGCATTTACATTCTCTGGGAATGAAGCCATGACTCTCAGTGGGGTGCGCCCCAAAGTGTGAAGACCTCTGATATAGAGGGTGGTAGTGCTCTCAATTATTTGCCATCTTTTTTATATACTAGGTAATGACAATATCAAAAGAGAAAATCCATTCATTTTGATGCTAAATCGAATACCAAATAATATGAACAAAACAAAGCAGCTTTACTGCATGAGCTAGCAAAAGTAAATCTGGAGACAAAGTAAGGTTTGTAGTTTTAGAGCATAACCCAACTTATTCGCACATATACGAAGTTCCCTACTCGGTTACAAAGGGGTCTCTAGATCAAAGAGACTATGAATACGAGGTGTTTAACCACTGGGACAGTTGGCTGGATAGGACAAAAGCAGAACATAGCATACCTCCTCTTTAGTAAACATCATGGCCTCGCACTCCATGTTGGGCTTGATGCAGCGGATGTAGTGTGGGGTGGTGCTGTGCAAAATCTGCATCAAACTTTCCAACGAGCTCTGTAGCAAGAAACCAAGAGGAATAAGAAAGTAAGCACTTAGAGTACACAATAGATTTTACCCGTTTAAGCTTCCCTTTTCAAAATGAAATGTGCATGGTTGCTTGTGTCTCTATTGTGGGGCAAAATCCCTTAATAAAGGGCAAAGGGGCTGTTAGGTGTGTATGAAATTGAAGAGAATGAAGCACTTCTACTTGATATTTTCCCTGGTTTATTTGAATAATTTTCCACGCGATTAGGCGGTTATCTACTCAAGATCTCTTGCTAGAAGCATGTCCAATAAATCCAGTGATGGGCTACAAATAGGGAAAAAGAATGTGGTTGGGCAGCATCTTTGAAAGATGCTGGTCTTTGCATGACAAACTCATATTTTTCTAAACAAAACAAATCTTAATGCCACAGGCATCCTTGTATAGGTGTAAATCTCAAACACACTACATATGTATATGGTGCACGTGAAAGACGAAACAATTTGTAATATAGTGTTACATGGACGTACATTTTAATGACTGCCTGTGATGTAATAAACAAGCTATAGACTTAAATGTCTGAGAATAGTGTTCAGATCGTGGCCCTAAGGGAAAAGTATGAGGATGAGAGGATAATTAGGATTACCAGGGAGAAAGATAAAGTATGAAGCAAACAATTTGTGAAATAACTTTTGTAAAGCAAATGACCAATTCTTCTTAAAAGAACAGTTGGCATGTATGCAGAAAAAAGCAGGTTGACTATTCCTTTGACCTCATCACCTTCTTTACCTTAATAACCCTGTTGTATGATTCCTACTATTTCAATAAGACTGTGCATCTGTGTTACTACATGTCTGCAGTTTAGTGGTATGACCACTAGTATTGGATTAGCCATTTAAACATGTGAAACTCAGAGAAGGTAACTATGGTGGGGTGATCCTCCGAAAGGTTAAAGCTTGAACAACCTACATGCAGAAATAAGGGGTTCCCTATTTTGCTGAGGAGGATTTTTTGCCTAACACCACACACGTCTTCGTTTAAATGGCGAGTGGTGTCTTTGTGCACACGAAAGAAAACTAGCCAGGAGACCCATTAAATAACTACCTGACCTAGAATGCTGGAGGGCGCCATGTCATATGGTTCTTGCATGTCATATGGTTGTGCATTTGGGCAACATACGCATTAAACTATATGGGACTGAGTCAGCGCACACCATCAGAATATGTTGACCTAATTACTGGCTAGCTCACAGTGCACCATCTAGACCTCTAAACCTTACAAGGTACCGGATGGTGTCTGCAACCTCAGAACATGGCAACCCTGATTCCTCAAGGAAATCGTGAAAATCGATCTACCCTTTTGTTGTTAACTCAGTCACGCCCAAAGTGAGACACAAGAAGTACACAAGTTGGCATTTCAAATATTTATTGAAGCAATTGGACTATTGTTTAAAATACGTGAGCTGCAATGATTAATAAAATGAAGCAAAACAAGGTTACCAGTGTTACAAGAATGGTGTACAGAATAAGCAATTCAACCATGGTGCATTTGCGTTGATTATATGAATACTTCAAGTCGTACTCCTACATAGTGCTGCTTATCCTATAAAACATAGGGTGTGCGGGTCTGTCAGAATACCTTGGAGTGGTCTAACTCCCCATTTATCTGCAGGTGTGTGTCATCTGGAAGACAGTGTAGAACAGACCGCCGTCCTTCTCAGGATAGTGACGGGATTCAGCTGGGCTAGAATTCCAGCCTTGGGAGACCTTGAAAACTCATCGAAAGGCTCCTCTGTCTAAAGAAAGGCTTGGTGCAGTTTATATAATTAACTTGACCCATTTGTTCAGTGCCTAAGCTCTGGCCCAGTTGTCACTTAATTTTACCCACTCAGAGCTGCCACTGAACAATCAACAACATTTTGCACCAGTGTACCTATTCCTCGTACAGAATGATCAAGGCCTGATAATGTACCAATGAATAAGTTTAAGTAAACCATTTTCTGAGAACATAATCCTATATGGGTGCATAAGCAAATGTGTGTTAAAAGTCATTGTTTAAAAAGATGTCAATCTTAAAAGTGCACAAGTAAAATGGAGGCGTTTGTGCTTGGGGCCTATGTAACCTCACGACAACCCTATCCCCTCTTATAAACCATGTTTACCTGGAACATTCTTGCACATTTATTATACAATGTTGAAGGGTCTTGGAGTAGCAGTTATTGAGAGTGAGGAAATATTTCCTAGTTCAGTATACTCTGCTCAATTTCCTACAAAGATGGATTCTGCAGTGCGCTATAAAGGATTTCTTCTCCTCACTATCAATAAACTAAGGTTACACAAGGAAGAAATATATAATTACCCTTCGTAATCTTTTACCTGAAAACACAGGCTCTCACTCCATTTTTACACCAGGGAACAAGAGGTATGTTTGCTTCAGTTTGTGGACCAAGCAATCCAAGACAGATCAATTAAAACAACTGACTGTAGCACCATCAAAATGATAATTGCCAAGAACAGCAAATAAGATTACAGTACAAACCTCAATAACAAACCCCAGCTTTCACCGAATGCCATATCACGTTGATATGCACTAGATCCCAAGGAACACATTGCTTAAAAGAAAGAAAACTACTTCAAAACTGCTTCTCATCTGGATGGGGTAATATCCTATTCTATGGCCTCAGAGGATCCACACTGGCACCTCTAAGTGACATCTTACTTGCTGAAGTACATCTCGTATAGGGCCTGAAAAAATATATTATCACATCAACCCCATCCAGATGGGACTCATTGCCTCCCCCTAGCGATCCACCACCATCTTTAAAACTAGTTGCATAATTTATACAGTCATGACAAGTAGCATTCTAGCTTATCTCTGGTATTTCTTGGCTCACACGCAGCCAGGACACCAGCGGACTGCAGACTTCAGGCGTGAAAAAAAGATAAAGCTAGGCAGCAGCTTTGAATCTATGCATCCACCTCCATATCTATCAGGATTGTCTTAACGCTGCTACAAATTAGGAAAGAGTTCAGGTCTCGCCTCTTTAGATAACACTATATCACAATACATTAATTGTCCACATCTCAGTTTCCACTCCAATCACTTGTTGATTTTGTGCTGGTCTTTGAGCATGTACAGCGCTCCACTGCCTTTTGGCTAGGTTTGCGCTAAAGAAATAACATGTACATACAGGACTGCAGGTTTTAGAATTTCACTTTCTGGGATCCATGGTGAGGACCATACCTTTCTTATCCATGAACAGTGTTCTAAAATCTGCGGTTGTTCTAAAGACATGACCTTTTAGACACAAAGCCAGAAAATTAACCCTCTAGAAGTCACAATTATGTGTAGCCTTTTAACATAAGAAAAATGTAAAAAACAAACAAAAATCTGTGTTATTCAAGATTTTTGCAAGCAAAGAAACTTAGAAATGCAGCAATATGTTTTGGAGATACTACTTAGAAGCGATAAATAAGAACTGAATCATTTGGTAATTCAAACAGTGGACAATTGATTCACAATAATCAATGAGGAGGGAAAGAGAAGCTGTGATCCATTCGGTTTCCAATGGTCAGTATTCAAATCAAAGAGGGGTGAGAACGGACCGCTTGTCCCGAGTAACCAGGATCATTTGTTCATTTAGAAACAGTCATAAAAAACCCTTATACAAGTATACAGGCCGGTGGAGGTATACCTTAATTCTCCGCCTACGTGTACTGTTTCAGCATCATCATAGGGTCTTTTTCTTTGTGAATGTGCTGACCTCCACCTGGAGGAAGACCTGCTGGTTTGTCAATAGTGGTCAGAGATAAAAGAAGGGGGTGCTCGTGCTCTCGTGTGGTGAGTTAAAATCCCTACATCACTTGCGTCCTAGATAATTTGAGAAGTAGTGATGTGGGAGACTAAAAATAAAATAAAAAATTGTGGGTTTTTGATCAAGTTACTAATCTAACGCGCTATCTGGGTCAACATGTTTCAGCCCCCTGGATACTCTAGGGGCTTTCGTCAGGACCGAGGTGTTTCAAACAGAGCACTTTTAGGCTCCTAGCAGAGAGGTGTACTCACCACTCTTGTACTATGAGGTCAGACCTTTAGTATCTGTACCTTATGAGCATAGCGTCAGGCTTCCTCGGGGTGCCGGTGAGCCTTGGGATACCGACTCAGTTCCGACAAGCCCTTTTGCTGGCACTGGCTCCGGCTCCATTGACGGTACCCCGAAGGCCCCTAGAGTCTCCAGGGGGCTGAAACATGTTGACCCAGATAGTGCGTTAGATTAGTAACTTGATCTAAAAACGCACAGTTTTTAGGTCTCGCCTGACCCAGCGCTTGCGCTGGTCTGGCGAGACTAAGTAAGGGCTTAAAAAAATGCTACCGCCGGCCACAGCTTGCAGTGCATGTGCGCGGGCTTGAGCAGAGGCGCCATATGGCGCGATTACTGCTGCGCACGCACCACTTGCATGCTTCCCCTGCGATCACTTTCGCTTTGGCCCCGCGGCTAATGCTTGATTTATACGTTAACAGTTTATGGGCAAAGGTTAGTTCCACTTTGACACCCAAATACTGAAATAAGCAACTGGTGACCAGCCAACAATCAAGAAGAGCCTTCCCTGTGCGACCATGTGTTGCTGTATCTTGAAAAAATATTTGATCCTTTTGAGCTAAAAACATTTTTTTGCTGAAATCTGGATCTTATGAAGCAAATGATGGAGTATGTGACAAATGTAGAAAAGAACAAGTTACTTACCTTCGGTAATGCTTTTTCTGGTGGATACAGTATCTGCCTGTGGATTCCTCACCTTGTGAATATCCCCTGCGCCAACAACATTCGGAAACTTTTGTAGAAGTCCATGCCGATGAGGTCGAAGACAACGTCACAGAGACACAGCTCCGCTCGCGACTCCACTGACGTCACCGGCTCCATAAGAAGACCTCGTCGGCGTGATGACGTCAGTTCCGCCTTTTTTTCTGTGCCTTCGAGGTACACAGATGGACTGACAGCAATATATACACAGTATACACAGTACATAATATACAAATCAACACACAGTGTGGGGAATAAAAAGGAAGGCAAAAGAAACAACACAATGCCTTTGACAGTAAAAAATAAATTTTGAATCACCATCATTATTGTCGGTATACAAGGGTGGACAACGGGGAGGCGGGTGGGTCAGTGAGGAATCCACAGGCAGATACTGTATCCACCAGAAAAAGCATTACCGAAGGTAAGTAACTTGTTCTTCTGATGGATACATCTGCCAGTGGATTCCTCACCTTGTGAAAAGATTCCCACAGCAGTCCCACTCCCGGAGGAGGGTGTCCACCGTTCTATACCAGAAAGTCCTGAAGGACGGAACTAGCAAAATGTCCCTCCCTCTTCACCTCGGAATCCAAGCAGTAATGCTTTGCGAAAGTGTGAAGGGAGGCCCAAGTTGCGGCCCTACAAATGTCCTCCACAGGAACACCTCTAGACAAAGCAGAAGTGGAAGACTTAGCTCTAGCAGAATGAGCCCTTAAACCCTCTGGAGGTTCCTTACCGGCCAAAGAGTAACATATCTTGATGCACAAGACAATCCATCTGGAAAGGGTGCGCTTGTGCATCACTCTGCCTTTCCTGCAGCCAACAAAGCCCACGAAGAGTTGGTCGTCAACTCGAAAGTCTTTTGTCCTGTCAAGGTAGAAGCTCACCGCCCTCTTAGGGTCCAAGCGGTGAAGTCTCTCCTCCTCCTTGGAAGGGTGAGGGGGAGGATAGAAGTTAGGGAGGGTAATGGACTGCCCCAGATGGAAGGGAGTTACCACTTTAGGCAGAAAAGCAGCCCTGGTCCTGAGTACCAGTCTTTCAGCATGAATGGTCAAGAACGGGGGTTTTGAACTCAGAGCTTGAAGCTCACTTACCCTCCTTGCCGAGGTGATCGCAATGAGAAAAACCGTCTTGAAAGACAACAGTCTCAAGGGACACTTGTGTAAGGGCTCGAAGGGAGAACCCATCAGATAAGTTAAGACAAGATTTAAGTCCCATTGAGGCACAATAAAATGAGTAGGAGGAAACTTGTTTGTAAGGCCTTTCAGAAACCATAAAACAATAGGAGATTTAAACAATGATGGTTGAACCGTCAAACAAAGGAATGGCGACAAGGCTTAAAGATATCCCTTTAGAGTGGCTACAGCAAAACCTTGCTGAGCAAGAGAAAGGGCAAACTGAAGAATGTCAGATAAACAAGCCCTCAAAGGACCACACCAGAGCACAAATTTAGACCACCTATAGGAATAGATAGATTTGGTGGAATGACGTCTGGCAGACAAAATTACATCTACAACATCTGGCGGGAGAGAAAAAGAATTCAGGTTGCCCGTTCAATCTCCAGGCATGAAGGTGTAAGCTCTGGAGGTGGGGGTGTAGAACCTGCCCCTCCGACTGCGAGAGGAGATCTGCCCTCAGAGGGAGACGGAGCGGAGGGCACGAGGAGAGGTGGAGAAGATCTGTATACCACACCCTTCTTGGCCAATCTGGGGCGATCAATATGACTTGGACCCGGTCTTGGCGAATCTTCCTCAGAACCAGAGGAATCAAGGGTATGGGAGGAAAAGCGTAAAGGAGATGCGAGTCCCATCTCAACTGAAACGCGTCCCCCAAAGCTCCCTGCATCTTATACTGGAGACTGCAGAATGACGGGCAGTGAGCGTTCTCGTGAGTGGCAAACCGGTCCACACATCCGAAAGACGTGACGAACCACCTCCGGATGAAGCCTCCACTCTTGGTCGGTGGAGAACTGCTGACTGAGACTGTCTGCACGTACGTCCAGAACCCCGGCCAGATGATTTGCCATCAGACAAATCTGATGATCCTGAGCCCAGGACCAGAGATGCAGAGCCTCTCTGCAGAGACAAAGAGACCCCACTCCTCCCTGCTTGTTGACATACCACATCGCGGTAGTGTTGTCCGTCAGGTCTTGAACCGACTCACTGCGAAGGGAAGGGAGAAAGGCCTTGAGCGCCAAACGTATCGCCCGCAATTACAGAAGGCTGATGTGAAGCAGCCTTTCCTCTGGAGACCAAAGGCCCTTGATCTCCAGATCCCCCAGATAAGCACCCCACCCTAAAGTGGATGCATCCGTTATTACTGTGGCCACCGATGGAGGTAGATGGAAGGGCTTTCCTTGAGACAGATTGCCCTCCACGCTCCACCAAGACAGATGCGCCGCAGCTTCTCTGGAGATCCTCACAGACTCCCTGAGATCTCCTTTGTGCTGATACCACTGCCTGCAGAGGCACCACTGGAGCGCCCTCATGTGCCAGCGTGCATGGTTAACCAACAGAATGCAGGAAGCAAACAGACCAAGCAGGCGAAGGACCTTCAGGACTGGAGCGACCGGTCCATTGTAAAACAAAGGAATCATTTCCTGTATGTCGAGAATCCTTTGTGGAGGTGGGAATGCTCGACACACAGTAGTGTCCAGTACTGCCCCTATGAACAGGTTGCGCTGAGAGGGCACCAGGTGAGATTTGGGCACGTTTATCGAGAAACCCAATTTGTACAACAGCTGAGATGTAACCTGCAGATGATGAAGCACCTTCTCTGGCAACTCCGCTTTGATCAGTCAGTCGTCCAGATAGGGAAAAACTGGGATCCCCGACCTTCTGAGATGGGCTGCCACCACTGCCATCACCTTGGTGAAGACTCGAGGTGCAGTAGTAAGACCAAACGGAAGAACCGCAAACTGATAATGTTGCGACCCTACCGTAAACCGGAGCTACTTCCTGTGCGATTTCAGGATGGGGATGTGGAAATACGCATCCTGCAAGTCGATCGACACCATCCAGTCCTCCTGATGCAGCGCTTGAAGAACCTGCGCAAGGGTGAGCATCTTAAACTTCTCTTGCTGCAGAAAAAGATTCAAGATCCTGAGGTCCAATATTGGACGCAATCTGCCATCCTTTTTCAGAATCCGGAAATACCGGGAGTAGCATCCCTGACCCCTTTCCTGCTCTGGAACCACCTCTATCGTACCTTTTTTCAGTAACGTCAGGACTTCCTCCTGCAGGAGAAGGTGGTCCTCTGAGCAAGCCCCTTGACAAGGAGGGTAATTTGGAAGGAATTCCCGAAAGGGAAGGGCGTACCCATTTTCTACAAGATCTAGAACCCAAAAGGTCTGTAGTAACAGATTCCCAATCTTGTAGAAAATGGGTAAGCCGCCCCCCCACAAGACCAACATGTTCCAGAATGGTGGATCTAGGGCTGCTTTGCAGTGGTGGGAGGGGAGGAGGAGGAGGAGGAGAGCTGTCGACCTAGAGTGCGACCCCTGATTCTGCCTCTGTAGCTCTTATACAGAGTGTTTTGCTGCTGTTGCTGCTGCTGCTGGGGCTGTCTGTAAGAACGAAAGGTTGACCTTCCGAAGCACCTGTACTTCTTGAACGAACTCCTTGGCTGAGTTTGAAGGCCCAAAGATTTAGCTGTGGGCTTACTCTCTTTAAATCTTTCCAGCGCAGCATCCGCTTTCTTGCCAAAAAGTCCGGAGCCATCACAAGGCAAGTCCAAGAGCGTTGACTGGACACCAGGGGGGAACTCTGAAGATTTAAGCCGCGCACTCCTCCTGGTGGCAACAGAAGATCCCATGACTCTTGCAACAGTCAGCTGTATCCAAGCCACTTTGGATTACCTGACGTGCTGCCGCCTGGGTATCTGAAAGGACCTCATTGAAACTCATCCTATCCTCTTCTGACAGCTTTGGGGCTAGCTGCTTTGCTGAGTCCATAAGAGCATGGATATATCGGCCCAAAAGACAGGTGGCATTCGTCGATTTAAGGGCCATGCTGGCAGAAGAAAAGACCTTCTTGGCCGACTGATCCAATTTCTTTGCCTCCCTGTCACTTGGGACTTGGGGAAAAGAACCTGATGATTTTCTGGAACAGGCAGCCTGAACCACTAGACTCTCCGGAGATGGGTGAGATGTCAAAAAGTCTGGGTCCCCTGGAGCTGCCCTATACCTCCTAGCAATAACTTTAGAAACTGCAGGAGCAGAGAAGGGCTTACGCCACACCTTTATTACTGGTTCTATAATGGCGTAATTAAAAGGGAGTAAAGGCTCCGATGCAGTAGAAGGAGAGTGCAGAACCTCTGTTAGGATGTTAGGCTTGAACTCTGCAGAAGGCAACTGCAGATCTAAAAGTTCAGCCTTCTTAATAACAGCGTGGTATGGAGCCACATCCTTTGAAGGAGCATCAGAAGGAGGAGTAATCTCCCATTAAGGGGATAAATCCAGGCCACTAGCCTCCTTTAAACCATCAAACACATCGTCCGACTCCATCAGCTCACCTTCCTCTACTTCCTCCATCAGGTACCTCTGTTCATCCAGCACCCTTTGGGCCTCCCTCCTAGACCTGATCCTCACAACAGGAGTGGGCGGCGCCGTGACCGAATCCGAAGGAGCTGGAGCCGGCGTCGAGCGTGGATCCAAAGGGACAGCCGGCGTCGAACGAGGTCGAGTCGGCGCCGGTGAAGAAGGGAGCGGTGTTGATGTCCTCAGCACTGGTAGATGCCAAGACGGCGTTACCGGAAACAATGGCATGAAGGGAGCCTGAGGATAAGCTTGGGGAACTCCCAAACTGAAGGCCATAGGACCCATAGGACCCGAAGGTGCACCAGAGGGGTACATGGCTCTGGAGAAGACTCCATACATAGCATTAAGATAATGCGTAGGGTCCTGACCTGGGCATGGAAACGCAGGATATTGCTCAGGCATCACCGGACTCAGGCCGACCGGCGCAGACGGTGGAATCAGCGGAGCTGAAGGCTCACCCGGAGCTGCCAGCTCCTCAATCGGAACCGGAGCCAGAGATGGAGCCGGCGTCGAAGATGGAGCCGGGGCCAGAGCTGGAGAATGCTCCGGTGAGGCCACAGGTGATGACAGGCCAACAGGTGAATCAGGAACAGGCGAAGGAGATACAAAGTCCTTACGGCGTCGGGAGGGCGGTGTCGATCTCGGAGCCGCATCCCTATCTGAGTGATGTCGAGATGAATGCCTCTTCTTTTTCTTGTGCTTCTTGGACTTAGAAGCGTGCCCCGAAGTCGACTTCGACGCCGACCTTGACCTCTATCTTCTCCCGCCTCTTTTTTCCTTCTTCATCTTGGCAATGAACAATTTCGCTTCCCTCTCCTTAAGAGCCTTGGAGCTCATCTTGCGACAGCAAGAACATCCTTCCACATCATGGTCCGATGACAGGCACCACACGCAGTCTTCCTACGGATCCGTTATCGACATGTGCTTTCCACACTCTCGACAAGGTTTAAAACCAGACTTCTTCAGCTGAAATGTCGACGAAGAAGAGAGAGAGAAACCAGCAGAAAACAAAGTAACAAGTACAGCTACAGAGAGAGTGCCGAGATCCGTTGGCGTCGACGGCGCGGAAAAAAGGAAACTGACGTCATCACGCCGAAGAGTTCTTCTTATGGAGCCGGTGACGTCAGCGGAGTCGCGAGCGGAGCAGTGTCTCTGTGACGTCGTCTTCGACCTCATCGGCGTGGACTGCTACAAATGTTTCTGAATGTTGCCGGCACAGGGGACATTCACAAGGTGAGGAATCCACTGGCAGATGTATCCATCAGAATCCATAATTATGTAGAAAATGTCACATCCGCAAACTCTCGCAGTGCCAGTAGCCATGACACGGTCTCTTCGCACGCCTGCACTCACTGCTGACCTTTCACCCCATGCTTTTAGATACTTCTTGGCTCACGCCCCTTTCAAGATAAGTCTGCTGTACAAAACGGAAGCCCCATATTTCTTCTTAATACGCTGGGATGGATAGGTTAAGGAGCGACATAAGTTAACTATAGCTCATCAAAAACAAAGACCAAACCCAGCTATTGTTGCTGCCTTGTCCTGCAAAATCATCATGCCGCCAGCCTTCACACATCTGCAGAATTATCCATTTCCACCCCACGATAAGCGGCCCCTTGTTCTGTGTCCTCGAACAGCAGTCAAAACAACACTCGGGATTGTGCTTTTAATTCTACAAACTGGGTAATAATATCCCCTGCTGTTTACAGAGCTTACAGACAAACACATCAGCATGAAATGCCACATAAAAACAAATTCATATTTGTGTTTAAGAACTGAATGTTATTTTTTCTTAGTGGGATGGTGCGCAACATAAAATTCCAAATGGCTGCTCTCAAGTACCGTGGTAATTTCATTGGAATGTACTTTTTAAGACGGTTTGCCAAACACTTCTGTCATGGCAGCAAGAGAGTGCAACTAAGCAGGGGTTTTAACGTAAGATTAGACAAGTGATAAACCTGGCCTAACCGCCTACTATAGCGGACAAAAACAAGCATTTGCAATGCAATAGGTCTCGCATTTACGCAAGTTTGAGCTATTCACATTACAAATAACAATGCCTTTTATTTTTGTTTTCGGTTTTAAAACTTAAATAAAAGGCATTGTCATTTACAATGCCAATAGCTTAAACTCGTGTAAATGCGAGACCTATTGCATTGCAAATGCTTGTTATTTTTAGTCTCCCACATCACTACTTCTCAAATAAATTATCTAGGACGCAAGTGATGCAGGGATTTTAACTCACCACACGAGAGCACGAGCACCCTCTTCTTTTATCTCTGACCACTACTGACAAACCAGCAGGTCTTCCTCCAGGTGGAGGTCAGCACATTCACAAAGAAAATGACCCTTTGTATTGTGAATTAAAGGAGTCGGTTATATAGATCGACATCAGGTCCCAGCATTGGCAAAAGAATAAAGTGGGCATTTCCTTTACTGAGTAAAGATAATAAATCCACAGCATGAATTTGCAAGCAGAAGAAAGGGACATATGAATATAACTGATGTACCTTGAACTTGGAGACCACTGTAACAACTGTAGTCCTGGTCTGCAATTTTGTATCGGCTTGAGTTGTATCTTCAGCTGGAAATAACTTCTGAAGCAATGCATCCTGGGACTCTTGCAGGAGCTGGATCAGCTCTGTTGGAACAGGGTCCTAGATTTCAAAGTAAGTGGTGTTATTCATGACTGAAATCAACTGCAAACAAATTGAACTGTAGCTTAATTCCTTGATCTAATATATGCAGGATGACCTACAAACAGTTCAGTCTGAAACACAGATATTTAATGGATAAAAACAAGATAGCATTCCTCTAAATGGGATGACAATTTCAATTAAAGGTTTAGAACAGTGGTTCTTAACCTTTTGACTTCTGAGGACCCCCACTTAATCATTACTGGAACCCGGGACCCACCCAATGAATCATTATTTGAATCGGGTTACTGATTCATTACTGGAAGTCAGGCATCAGGAACACCTTAGAGGCAGTAATGTTTTGGATGAATTGCCATGTGTCTTATAGGATTTCTAACTGGTCAGCCTTGAAGCCTGGAATGTCTTTTAAGCTTTTTTAACCTCATTAAACATGAGTTGACCTGCTACTGGTTCACTCATGTCACCAGACTCTCAGCAACTACTGCGCATCAGGATCACTCTGCCCCTTTTTTCACGACTCTCTCTCTTTACTTTAGTAGAGTACTATCTGGGAGATGTGGAGTGTAGAGAAGTGTGAGAACTACATTGGTGCTATGGAGGACAAGGGGTAAAGAAACAGAAGGTAAATAAAGCACATCTAGCTTCTTTCTGCATTCTCAGAATCATTGCCCTGCTAGTAATAAGGTGATACGTCAATCAGAGGTGATTATTTTTGAGTGGAAAAGCACATTCAAAAACTAGTAAGTAGTTCGGCAAGAGACTGATTCTTTAATCTTCTAATTGTGCCCCCTAAATACTAGTATACCGGTGTAAAGGCTTGGGTACCTCTCTTTTCACATCTGTACATTACACTACTCTGAGGTAGCGAATACCAAACAATAGGACAAAGAAAGCGTGAAGGGCTTTTGGACAATGATAGGGAAAGGAGCATTTGACAGTAGGAGATAGTGATTTTGGAGGAGAGGCATGGACAGCCATTAGTGAAGATCGGCATTAAACACTAATCCAAGAGAATATCTGAAGCAGGAGAAAAATAGAGATGCCAATTTAACAAAAGCAAGGAAGGGGAATCGTGTTGCACCCTAACAACCTGAATCATTTTGAAAGTGCCAAACATTTTAAATCAGTGTATATATATATATATATATATATATATATATATATATCACACCAATGTTCTTCGCACAACTCTCAAAATAAAGTTGCTCGTAGTGTCACACATAAGAGGTAGAAATGTCACACATAACCATGTCACACATAAATGTGTGTCTCACGTAAACAGTTTGAAAACTTGCCAGCTCCGCCTCTACAGCTGTCTAATAGCTTCATGCTATTTGTAACACTTTAGTGAGTCCTCACATTTAAGGGTGTAGTTTCTGATATTTTTCTCTTTCCATGGACTTCATTGCTTGGTTTTACTTGAGAGAGAGCGTCACTCTATGTCGCACATTTGGTTGTTGAATGTCACTCATGAGTACACTCAAACAATGGAAATGTCACACATAAGCAGTCTGAAAACTAGGCAGCTAGGAGTGGAGGACCAAACATTGATAACTGCAAACAAACCTTCTGCAGGTAAAATGTTGCAGGTAAAATGTTCCAGGCGCCCCTCACCTCTGATATTGTGCAGCTTAAACAGTTACTGACACCTGAATTAACATGGCAGGTGTCCAAAGAGAGGAGACAGTTGAGACATTAGAGGAGGACCAACCGCTTCTGTCTAATAATGAAGGCCTGGTGGATGCCATAGATGCATCATTCCAAAAGACAATTACATCTGCACTCAAACTGCAGAGTAGGGAGATTGTCCTACTGACGGCAAAATTTAGCTTACAACTCCTGGGGGAAGGCGGGGAGGGTTTGTAGGGGATGGGGAGAATGAGGGCCCTATCTGTCTGGGAACGCGAAGGGGCCCCAAAAGAGCAAAGGCAAAGCCTTTCTAAAAAGGCACGCAGATGCCCTAGAAGGTCCTTCTGACGACTATCACTTTGAGGATAACCCCTACAAAAGACACTTTCTGTCCACACAGAGATGATATGGATGCTGGAGAAGGTTCCCATAACTAGGACAAGGACTCTGGTGAGGAACGAGGTCCCAGTAGACAGTGGAGACTGGAAGGGGCCCCACAAAAGCCCAAGGATGGAAGAGGCAGGTACAGACACCCCAGCAGGGGTCAAGGAGCCTCTAGGCATGCTTGACCCTGATGATATCTATTATCCACGTTCAGTGGACTGGGGCCCTATGACAAAGGTAGCGCAGTATGTGGGTAGCCGTATTTGAAAACCAATGGACAAGGAAGTTCAGGGAAGGTTTATGGCAGAATACCTGAGACCATCCCTAGCAGGGAAAGTGCCCTGCACCCCTGAAATAGAGACCAAAATGGCCACATTTGTTACTTCATTTATTAAGGACACAAAAAAGTTTGGATTGGTCCTGGAACACTTGTTAGGACAAACTTGTCGATGTGCTGGGGCCCCTTACAAAAATATTAGACAAGGCCAAGGAGACCGGGAAAATTGGCTATCTTATTTCCCCTGATATCCTTTCTGGATGGGCACAAAGAGCAATCTGGTGTCTTGTCTACCGAAAGCAGGCAATTATTATTTATCATAATTGGCCACCATGTAAGCATGAAAGATAGTGGGAGGTGATCTCAGTGCGGACCCTTAAATTAAAAAATTAAGTCAATTTGTGAGAATGTTTTCCTCCCTAAATAAGGGGCAACAATCCATGTGCAGGGTCTATGGCCAGAAGATTTGGGTTTTCTTTTTTTTGGGGTGGGGGGTGAGGCTAGAATCTAGCCTTCCACGAGCTGCAGAAGAAGATCGGTAGAGTGGCAAGACCAAAGGAAGTTTGGGGGCTACTTCCCCACCTGAGGCAATGGCAGGGGCCAAGGCAACTGGCAAGCTTTCCAAGGCAGCAGCAAAAAGACCAGTCAGAACCACTGGTAAGAGATGCTCTTTCTTTCCAACAAGAGATGGAGGGAAGGTCAATGGTTTGTGTGCAAATGGAAGAAGATAACAGAGGGCGCTTGGGTGTTTCAGATCATTATGGGCTTTCATATAGAGTTCTATGGAACCCCACAACAACAAACTTAACTCCAACCCCTTTCCGTCGCACAGGCAGATAACAAAATTGTAGAGGAGGAAGAACAGGCCCGACACTAAAAGGCTTGATAACGCTGGCTCCTCTCCACCCTTAAGGGTTCATCAGCAATCTCTCTCTTGTGGAGAGAAAAAACGATAAAGACCACTGCCCAATAATAATCCTGGAAATACGTCAACAAATGGCTGGTATATCGCCATTTCAAAATGAAGCGCATGCACCCCTTCAGAGACATTCTTTTACCAAACGAGAATGGGTCTGAAGGATGCATACCCTAATAGTATATCTAGGCGGCATGCTACTGATGCATCAGGATCCCTCAGGCCTGAAAGGCCACATGCTGTTGGCAGGTCACTTACCCAGAACCTGAGACACATAGTCACTGAACAGAAGAACAATTGTTACTTACCTGTAAACAGGTGGTTCTCCAGTATTGGTTTCTTTCATAGATTCACATGCTTGAATATTCCCCGTCGTCGGAGTGGGAGTCCCACGGTAAATCATATAGCAATATATACAGCCATAATATATATATATATATACACATATACATATACATAAGTAATCATATAAAAACAGAGATATAAGTAAGTAATAACATCAAGAATGTCCCTTTATGAAATTTCCATAGAGATACTTGGAAAGAGAAAAAAGACATTCGTAGTCTATCTCTGTCATTATGTTAGTCCAAACTACGGCCAATCAGGTGCCAGCTCCTCTCTAGAACCTTCTCCTCACCTCAGATTTTCGTAGCACCAAAGTGACCTTAGAGTGTATGAGGAGAAGAGAGCCTCAGAAGGGAGGAGGGAGGGTCGCATGTGAATCTATGAAAGACACCAATACTGGAGAACCACCTGTTTACAGGTAAGTAACAATTGTTCTTCTCCAGTATTGGGGTGTCTTTCATAGATTCACATGCTTGAATATAGAATAGCTAGCAGTAACAATCATCATTGTTTCCATGATCACAGAGCCTTGAAATTATAATGACAATCAATCTTCTCATGCATATGACAGTACTGAATAAACTGTAATTGTATAAATGCATCATATGTCAATTATAAATGGAAACAATATGGAGGCGGGAGGAAGAGGCTCACCTTATTTAAAAAGATTGCGTAGCACTGCCTGTCCTACTGCAGCGTCCTCTTCGCTTAAAGTTGCCAAGCAGTAGTGCTTAGTAAATGTGTGTCTGGTCGACCACGTAGCTGCTCTGCAGATGTGTTGCATAGGTACTCCAGCAAATAAGGCAGTCGATGATGACACTGCCCTAGTGGAGTGCGCTCTCACTGAAGACTGTAGGGGTTTGTTTGCCTTTTGGTGGCAGAAAGCAATAGCTGCCGAAATCCATCGTGCAATGGTCGGCTTAGTAACCTGACGTCCTTTATGACAACGTCCATATGCTATAAAAAGTTGATCGGATTTTGGAAACGAACTTGTCCTACTGATGTAGAATTTTAGGCATCGCTTCACGTCCAAAGAGTGCAATCTTTGCTCTGCAGGTGTCTGAGGGTTGGCAAAGAAGGTCTTTAATATTACTGGTTCATTAATATGAAAATCAGTAGGCACCTTGGGTAGGAATGATGGATTGGTGCGTAACACTACAGCATCCGGTTTGAACTGCAGGAACGGAGGTTTGACGGTAAAAGCATGAATGTCACTGACACGACGTGAAGACGTTAATGCCAGAAGTAGTGCGACCTTCCAAGTTAGATATTTTAAGTCGGCCTTGTGAATGGGCTCGAACGGAGGTCTCATCAATTGCGCCAACACAACGTTAAGATGCCACAACGGAGGAGGGCGTCGAATTGGCGGGAATTTCCGAAACAAACCTTTAAAAAATTGGCGGATTATTCTTGAGGAACAAAGGGAATTTGATCCATCCTGCCGAAAACGGGAAATTGCTGCCAAGAAAACCCGTAGGGTTGCATGAGACAAACCAGAATTAGCTAGGTGCAAGAAGAAAGGTAGTAATTGGTGCGCCGTGGAGTGTATCGGGTGGACTCCGTTAGCAGCACACCAGTGGCAGAATCTTTTCCATTTGAACTTGTACGTCCTGATTGTAGAGGGTGCTCTTGCTTGGGCCAAAATATCCCTACAATCCTGCGGGATGTCTAGATGGGCGAACTCATGGTGTTCAGGTTCCAGGCCGATAAGCTCAGTGAGGAGGGATTTGGATGACAAATTCTCCCTTCGCTCATCGTGAGCAGATCTGTCCGATGTTGCAGGAGGATTGGTTGAAATTGGGACATCAGAAGCAGTTCTGAGAACCACGGTTGTCGGGGCCAGCGTGGGGCTATTAGAATCAGGTGGCAAGGTTGTCTCTTCATTTTCCAAAGGACCCGAGGTATGAGGGGAATTGGAGGAAAGGCGTACGCAAATAGATTGCACCAGTTTATCAAAAGGGCATTCCCCTGCGAGCCCTTGTGGGGATGCCAGCTTGCATAATTCCGGCATTTCTGGTTCTCCGGCGTAGCAAAAAGATCCAGTTGCGGACGACCCCATATTTGGAATATCCTCTCTAGAATGGGTTGGTGTAATTCCCACTCGTGGGTCGACGAGGAGGACCTGCTTAGGGAATCCGCTATGATATTGGCTACTCCTGGTAGATGTACTGCTGTAATCATGATTTGATGACTGAGAGACCAGTCCCAAATTCTTTGAGCTAACCTGGACAGACTTGGGGATTTTGTTCCGTCTTGTTTGTTTACATAGTGCATACAGGTTGTGTTGTCTGTTTGTATTAGCACTGATTCTCCCTGGATCAAGGGCAGAAATGACTTTAGAGCAAGATAAATTGCCATCAACTCCAACCTGTTGATGTGCCAAGTTCTTTGATGTGCTGACCATCTTCCTTTTACGGAGAGATCTTCCAAATGTGCACCCCATCCCTCTAATGAGGCGTCTGTCGTGATTGTCCTGTCCGGCGGCACCGACAGAAAAGACATGCCTTCTGTGAGGTTGGCTGGATTTGTCCACCATGCGAGCGCTGATCTCATTTGATCTGTGACACGTACCATGTCGTGGAAAGAACCCGTGACTTGACGCCACTGAACATCCAGTGCTTCCTGAATAGGACGTGTTCTCAGCCTGCAATGAGGAACTAAGGCAATGGAGGATGACGCCATCCCCAGAAACGATTTTAACAATCTCACAGAAACTGACTCTTTTGACCTGATCAACACCACCAGCCGTAGTTTCTTTTGCAGACGCTCTTGGGAAAGAAACGCTCTTGCTGATACCGTTTCCAGAGTTGCTCCCAGAAAATCCCTTTGTTGAGCAGGATGAGGTTGGGATTTTGCTGCATTTATGGACAGACCTAATGAGCGAAACACGTTCTGGCACAGAAGTATGTGTTGTTCTAAGTGAGTGCTTGACTGGGATTTTAGGAGAAAATCGTCCAGATATGGAAAAATCTGCACTCCCTGAAGTCGCAGAAACGCTATCACTGGAGCTAGTACCTTCGTGAACACACGAGGGGCCGAGCGCAGACCAAACAGTAACACCTTGAATTGGTAATCGTGTTGACCCACTCGAAAACGCAGGAACTTTCGATGCCTTTGTAATATCGGAATATGAAAATAGGCATCCTGGAGATCTATAGTTGCCATGAAATCTTCCTGCGAGAGTAGACGCAAGATGTCTACTAGCGTCATCATACAAAAGGATTGGCTCTTTAGGTATTTGTTTAGTGCCCTTAAATCGAGGATGGGCCTCCACTCCCCGTCTTCTTTGTGATTAGAAAGAATCGGGAATAAAAACCCTTTCCCCTTTGCGATACTGGCACCATTTCTACAGCTCCCTTCTGCTGTAGAAGTCGAACTTGATATAAAAGTTCTTTTATGTGAGCAGGTGGTGGTCCGGAGGGTGGTGTGGAAGGAGGGAATTTGGTGAATTCTAAGGCGTGTCCTTTCTTCACAATGTCCAAAACCCAACAGTCCCTTGTGATGGAGGACCATTGAGAAAAGAACAGAGAGATTCGACCTCCAACCATGCATGTCCGGAAAGAGTCACTGTCTCTTAGATGCGTTTCCTCTGTATGAGGATTTCCCTCTATACGACTTAGAGGCCTGCTGTCGTGAAGATTGCTGTTGCTGGGTATTGGAATATCGGTTGGATCCTTGATTATAGGGTCTGTATTGATTATTACCCCTTCGAAAGTTGGAGGAGGAGGTGCCGCGTCCGCGTGCACCACGAAAATTCTGCCTTTGAAATTGAAGGTTTCCTAAAGATCTAGCTGTCTCAGTGTCCTTCTTTATGGATTGAAGTGCCTCATCAACGTGAGTTCCAAATAACGCTTCGCCGTCATAAGCCATGTTAAGAATCATGGACTGTACTTCCGGACGAAAGGATGTCGATCTTAACCATCCTTGCCTGCGCAGAACAGCCGCTCCGGCAAGCTGACGGAATCCCGTGCAGGCGATGTCTACTGCACAATCAATTATCTCCGTCGATGCTGCTTCTCCTTCTTGAAGCAACTTCATTGCTTCCACCTTAGATGGCTCCGGTAACTCTTGCAGCACTTCTGAAATGTCAGCCCACACCTGTCGGTCATAGCGACCCAATATGGCCAAGGCATTAGCTGCTCTTACCACAGTAGAGGCCATTGAAGAGAACTTACGCCCTATGGCATCCATTCGCCGTCCGTCACGGTCCGGTGGTGCGGTGACAGTCGACGTCGGATTCTTTGCCTTACGTTGCGCTGCCTGCGTAACGACTGATTCAGGTTTAGCCTGTCCTGTGAGGCATGCTGGGGTTCCTATTGGTGCCTTATATTTCTTCTCTAATCGAGGCACCTGTGCCGGCAAGGTATTCGGTGTTTGCATCAACTTCTTGCCTTCCTCCCAAATAAATTCCACAATAGGAATAGCATGAGTCTGTTTAAACGGCTGACTTTTGAAATCATAAAGGAAACAATCTTCCTCTCTGCGCTCAGTTGTTAGTTTAAAACGTTGCGCCGCCCTCTCCATTAGTTGATGAAAATTCGCTATGTCCACTGGAGGTGAATACCCTGTGACTATCTGAGAGGGGGATGGTGTCTGTACTTGGTAATTGTCCCACTCCGCCATATCATCGTCATCGTTATCCACATCCCCATTATCATCTGGGATTTCACCCTCTTCTGTTTCTTCCTGCGGAGGCTGATATTGAGGCAACAACCTCTCTGGGACCTGCCTTGGTTGTGCAGACGGCAGCAGAGGTAAAGGATTCTCTATTGGTATCGGTGGTATAGTTGGAACCACAGGAGTTGACGGGACCTCAGAACCTTGTGGAGGTAGCGGAAAGCGTTGATTATAGTCATCCAACATGCGTTGGAGATTAGTTATAAGTGACAAAGGAAGAGTCGCCGTTGGTTGTTTCGCAGGCACCTGCTGCATGTACACTGGATCTTCATCCTCACTGCTGTCCTGGCATTTAATTATCAAGTCGGATGGGCTTTGCGCCGTTCCAAAGGACTCCGGCAGACCCTCGGACTCCTGATCAGAATCCGTAGCAAATAAAGGTGATGGAGGCTGCGCCTCTGATGAAAGCGACGCTGAAGATGCGTGAGGTAGCTGTTCTCTCCTTGACTCTTGGGCAGACGATACTTTTTTCAACTTTATCCTTATGAAAGAACCTGCCGTCGACTGCTGTATGGTAGGCACTGTGGATGTCTTCGGAGAAGGCCTCGTCGACGGAGCTGTCGCAAATGGAACGATTGTCGACGGAATAGGCGTCGGTGAACCTTGTGCCTTGGAAATCGACGTCGACGGAGCCGCCGTCGACGGAATAGTCGTCGACGGAGCCGCCGTCGACGGAGTCGCCGGAGCTGTCGTCGACGAGGTCTTGGTCGACGAAGCCACCGTCGACGATCCCGTCGACGGGATCTTTTTCTTCTTCGTCGACGGAGTGGGCGTCGACGAGTTCGACGACGTCTTAGTCGACGACACGGGTAGCGTCGACGGTGCCTTTATCTTCTTCGTCGTCGACGATGTAATGGGCAAAATTGAAGTCACCGCCCTTGTACTACTGATGGTCCCCGTCGACGAGGATAACGTCGACAGAACGCTCGTCGACAACGAAGCAGCTGATGTCGTCGTCATAGTCACCGTCGACGAGCCTGATATCGCAGATCTCGTCGTCGGCAGCATCGTCGACGAGGCGGACAGTCTTTTTCCTGAGGACTGTGAAGTAGACGCCTCTTCAGCCTGAGAACTGTGTCCCTTAGGCGACAAAACAGTAGGTGAGACAGCAGAAGTGGTAGCTGTCAGAGTCAAAGAAAGCTTCTTTTTCTTGAGGAAAGGAGATGGTAACTCCTGCACACTACTGCGCTTAGAGGCTGGTTGAGAACGGCCAGAATACAGACTTTCCACGTCAGAAACTGGGTTATCCTTATCCTTCAGTCTCTGAAGCCATATTAACAGACGGCCTTCTCTATCCTTTAAAGTCTTTGTAGAAAAGGTTCTACAAAATGTACATTTTGCCACCTCATGATCTGGGTACAAACAGTAAATACACTTACTGTGTGGGTCCTCAGAAAATAGACGCAGCTTTCCACATGAAGAACATGGTCTAAACAAAGATTTCTTACTGGAAGACATTCTGACTGACAAAAAAAACTGAACAGAGCTCAGGGAGACTCCCTGTCACACGACGTGCGGTAGAAAATCTGAGGTGAGGAGCTCTGAGGAGAAAGTTCTAGAGAGGAGCTGGCGCCTGATTGGCCGTAGTTTGGACTAACATAATGACCGAGATAGACTACGAATGTCTTTTTTCTCTTTCCATGTATCTCTATGGAAATTTCATATAGGGACATTCTTGATGTTATTACTTACTTATATCTCTGTTTTTATATGATTACTTATGTATATGTATATATATATATATATATTATGGCTGTATATATTGCTATATTATTTACCGTGGGACTCCCACTCCGACGACGGGGAATATTCAAGCATGTGAATCTATGAAAGACACCCCAATACTGGAGAAGTCTGAATTCCAACCCTCTCAGATGATAGTGTTCTCGGTGTTTGTGACAGATTCAATTCAATATGCACTGAACTTGCCTCAGAATCCTTGTAAAGGAGAAAGTCTCTCTATGACACTTAGACTAGTAGGTTTACTTGAGTCATCCATTCATGCGATAATCCCTGGACCCCTTTATTAAAGGGTGCTGCAGAGGCTGTAGCCCAAGCACCTCATGGACGGGCTAACATACGCATATGAGGGGACTCTTACCCAGGAGGCAAAGTCAGAGATCCAGTGGTGGTTAGACCACATGGCAGTATGGAAAGGTAGGGCCATTTTCAGTCTCACTTTGATCTAGTTACGGAATATGACACAAGCTGTTTGGGCCAGAGAGCTTGTTGTGGCGATATTACTACAGAACGACTGTGGTCTGAATTAAAAGAGACGCTGCATAAAAACTGTCTGGAGCTTCTGGCATGATCATTTGCCGTCAGGAGTCTGGTGAGGAACAAACATTCTTGCTTGAAACTCAAAGATGGACTATGCATCGGCGTCCGATATATAATCCATCCTATTAGGAGGAACTAGATCCAAATACCCAGTGGAATTGGTCAAGGAGTTCTGGAATCACTGTCTACAACGAAAAGACATCCGTAATACCAGAGTGTCTACCGGGGAAATTGCACTCATTAGCAGACTGGAATTCCAGATATCTACAGGATTCCAGTGCGTAGGATTTGGATCCAGATCAGTTTCAGATGTTAATGAACAAATCAGACCCATGCCAAATAGACTTCTTTGCCTCCCATCTAGGTCACCAGCTTCTGTGCTTCTTGGTGCCTGGATCCTCTGGCGGAAGCAACAGATGCATTCCTCCAGGACTGGAGCCGAGGATTGGGGTATGCCTTTCCTCCGTTTTCTATGATAACTATACTGACACCGCAGGTTAGGAGGAAGGCGGAGTAAATGGTGATAGAGACACTGCTTTCGAGATTGTGACCTTTGTTTTCAGTTCTTTTGGAACTTTCTATGGATTCTCCAATACAACTTTCCCGGACCTGGAACTTGCTGAGGGATGCTCATGGCAACTAACACCAACTAGTACAAAAAGGGATCCTCAAACTGAGGGAATGTTAGATTACAGGGGATGTTGGGACATCCAAAGTTTATCGGGAGAGCATGGGTGGATTCTACCATCAAACGATGCAGCTCACAGCTTGGCGCAGAGATTTATGCTGGTGTCTGGGATGAGGTTTAGATCCTGTGGGGGGGGGGGGGGGGCAGAAAGTGTGCACACTGAATATATCAGAACTGGCAGAAGTAGGTTTTGCGCATTGGACAATTAACGCCTATAAATTAGCTGTTTCAGCGAATCCTCTTCCCTTCAGTTAGGTTCCGGCAGTAGAGCACTTGTTTTTATGTGGGCTGCTACTTGGTGTTCGGCTGTCAAGAACTCCTAAATCCAGACATTCCCATTTGTGAGGTACAAGCATGGTGCTTAAGTCATTGGAGTCCTGGCAAGACAACCAATTCTGATCCAAGCAGCAGTTTATAGGTAAGTTGGTGATTTGATTGTGCCTCTTCTCATCTAAGAGACTATCTGATATAAGAGCACTCAATATTACTTCAAGAATGTTTACTCAAGAGGGAGTATCTTTTACGGTTTCTAGAAACACATACATTCATAGAAAGGAGGTATAATACCCAGCTTTACTCCAACAACCCAACTATGTGTGGTGAGGTGCCTCAGAGCCTCGGGTGCTATGACGGAAGAATTAGGACCTTCGGGTAAGGTACAACTAGTCTCAAGTTTCATCCCCTACCACCGCACGATAGCTAAAATGAGTCCATGAGAAAGCAGCGACACATTCTTCTTTGGGGTGCACTCCAGCAGCAGGCTATGGCTTCTAAAGCCTTCTCTCTCTGTAACCATTTGGAGGACCTCCTTATTGAGGCTTAGTGATCTTCAGATTCTAATTTTTAGACACTTTATTTCAAACCAGTGTTGGGGCGGACCTCACTGGTTGCAAGTAACCTTTGAAACTGCTTGATCTGAACCTTCGTTCCGGACATAAAATGTACCATATCTTAGCTATTATGAAGGAAAGATTAAATTCTATTAAGGATACGGATGTGAAGATCACCAAGAAGATTTGATGAAGATCACAACATATGGCATACGTGTGATCAATAATTCATCCTCAAATGGCTCAGTAAGTATGTTTTGGTATGAACATCTTGATTAGCAAGAAGTACATTATGGAGGTTTACATTTTTTTTTTTTTTTTTTAAACATTTTCATATTTTCTTTTAGAGTCGGAACAAAAGTAGGAATTTTAAAGCCTGATTACACAGTGGTAGATGGTTCGCACGAAGAAAGAGTAAGTGCTTTCCTTTTGTGGCTTGTTTTGTTGGACATGGAGCAACAATATTGGCTGGTGATTGTTGTAACAAGTTTTAAGACTCATGGGACATGTAGTGTCTTTTTGATGGAAGCATATATAATCATGTTGGACTGCTGAGAAATAAATGTTAAAAGAGAAATGCTTAATCCTTGCCTCCGTGCCCTTAATAGAATGGATTCTTACCTTCACAACAACTGAAATTTTTACATTCAAATCCAGGTCCCCACTTTCTAATTTTAGCAGCTTAGGACCAAACCACATCTACCCTGAAAACCCACAGCGTTCATCTGTGATGGCCAATGTTGAACAGCAAGCCATAGTCTGGCATCCTATAAAAAATAAACGCTTTGTCACAGTACAAACTGCAACCAAAATGGACATCAATGTACCTTTCTCGCTCCCTGACAACACACTGAAATTCAGAAATAATTAAGTATCATTGATATACATGAAATGCATTCACTAGGTATCTAACTGCAAGTTAAGTCAGCAAGAAAGTTATAGGTTTTATTTGAAATGCGTATTCATGTACTTCATTAACCTTGTATGAATCCTTAAAAATAAGTAGAACATGGCACTTGTACAATACAATATCTAAAAAGAAAGAACGCCCAAAAAATCAATTAACATCCTTCATTAGAGATCACATGTGACAGCACAATACTTGAGCCAGAGCCAGTATAAATGGCAGATCGCTGAGTAGACAACAGATTGCAACTTCAATGATTATATGGTGACTTGTTTTTCAGCTCTTTCTCTTCTCTGATTGCTTTCCCTGAAATTCACCATTTACTTGAAAGGAGATTTGTGGGGGAAGATGATTATTTATTGCATTGCTAGACTTCAATACAGGAGGGAAGGACTATATCTGCATACTAGCCCCTATTTTAAAGAACAGCAATTAATATCATTAAACTGCCTAAATATGTTTGCAACGCATTACAAGCTGAATATTTGTTATTTATCTCCACTGTACAGATGGTACATTCTCATTCTACTGATCAGCAACCAAAATATCTACTGCATGAGAAGGAGGACAGGACAGTGGTGATGTAATCTTTCACCATAAAGATTCCATAGTTTATGTAAAAGATAAGAGTATGTATATGTGTTTTAAAAGTGTGAAAATTCGGTTTCAGTAAACTAAAATAATGTCATACATACCCGGTTTTTCTCTGCCATATCTTCTATCAGGTAGGTCACTCTTCCAGCATAATGAGACAATATAAAATGTGGCTTTTTGTTGAATTTATCTCTGCTCATACTTTGGTTGCTAGCAAGTCCCTTCTCTATGCGAGTCTGTAACTGACCAGCATTAGACGACCTGTTCAGGCGACACTCCTGTAAGAGGGAAAGTATGCGAAACAAACTTTGGCAGGTATTTTGAGTAAAATCGGTAACTAATCGTAAAAACAAATTGTGAGAGTTCCTCTCAAGGACAATAACTAGCAAAAACAAGGCAAAATTATCATCCATCAGGATCACCCCAATCCTGCTATAATTTAGAAAAGAGCTAAAGACATTCCTCTTTAAAGAACACTACATCACAATGCAGTAACAGTCCACTTGCATTACCAGAAGCTAGCTATCCATCCAATCACTCAGACTATATCACCGCCTTTGACCTTGAACATCACTCAACTTAGTTTTGGCTAGGTTTTTGCTATACAAATAGCACATATATACATTTACACATGCATGCAGATTTTATGGCAAGACCGGAGGCTAAGATTATTGCAATCTTCCTTTATTGCGCAGCACCTTTAAAGTACAAAGAACATTGACTAAAGTTCTAAGAATCTAACAAAGGGCCAGAACCTCCAGCCATCTTCCTTCTTTTTTGCTGCTGCCCAAACAGATAAGTTGTGTGTGCCTTTGCTCTGACGGCTGTTTGTTTTTAAATTTATAAAGTGTATGTTTGTTGTTTAAAATACATATGTGTATGAATGCGCTTTAATCTACTTTTAAAGTTAAAGTACGCATAGGTATTAAGTTTAAATGTAAGTTGTTGACTGTGTAAAATTTGATTGTGTGTATTTAAGAATAAATATATTTTTTAATATGTATGGTCTAACAGTAGGATTTTAAAAATCGATGTAAGGCTAATAGAATGAGTGCTTATGTGGAACAGCTCATTTTTATGTTTGGAAGTTGTTTAATGTTAATGAGTTAATGCGGGAATACTGCGACGCGCTGCTTGTGTAAACTCGTTTTGGCAGCGTGTAGTGAATCGGCGGCATTAAGAAAATGCTAAATGCGATACCAAGTTTATTTTATGGCTGGATCTGTGTTTTCAAATCAAGGCTGTATTTAAAAGTAACTCACCGTTGCCCCAAGCGCGCGCAGTGAAATATGTCGTCACTATGCTTTCTGACAGCCATGTCTGGATCAGGCTGGTTGTGCAGTAGTTCACGGGGTTGACGTTCATGACTACGTACGCACGCCGATTTTGACGCATGCACAAGCGTAGTTGTCAGTTTCTAGTCGGGAAACTGAAAAGAAAACATGCAGTTTTCGCGTCGGAGTGAATTTGGTGTTCATTGTGAATCGGACTCTATTTGAGGGTTTATGTGAGTGTGATATTATAATTTGACAAGTATAGGATTCATTTTAAAGGAATTTTGTGGAAATATTTTTAGAAAAGAATATTTGATATTATCATATAATAAGAACTTTTATGGTTTACAGCTCATTATTTAATAGTTGGGTAATATAAAGGCATCCTTTGGAGTGACTAATTAGTGGAAAATAGTAAAGGGTAAAATGTCGGAAGAAAATGCCAATAGACAAGTTGACATGGGCTTGGAGGAAAAATAATTGGCAATATGTTAAATAAATTTGCATCTGATTAAAAAAAAATGTTACAGAAATTAGAGGATTTCATAAAAAATAAGGGGAATTCCTCCCAAGAGGAGTGTTTTTGGTCAGCTGGAGAAGGACCAGATCCTATGTTGAAAAAGGGAGGAAAAGTTAGTAGGAAAAGAAAGAATTTGGATGCAGATGGTTTTAGGAATAAGAAAGCAAAGTCTGCATTTGCTGATGTGGGATTTCATAAACGTACGAAACATGGAAATGTCGAGGACACACAAGGAGACCTTGTTAGAGGTCAGATGACTTCAGATTCAAGGATGAAAAGTAGTAGAAGACATACTACTATTTTATGTGAGGAGTCATCTGTTAGTGAAGAGATTGAGCGGAGTTCCTCTTCTGATTTTGATTCAGAGGTGGAAATTGTGGATAAAGAAATGTCAGTAGACAACAAAACAGGTGATAAGGCGGATGGCCTTGGTGGAGTCATGGACCCTCTTGGGGAGTCAATGTTTGACCCATTGATGTTGAAGCATCCTCGGTCTCCTGAATGGAGTCCGGCTCCTCATGTGGCTGAATATGTAGAGTCGTGGTTAAGGAAGCAGATTCCTAAGGATGTGAAAATGAGGCTTTGTTCCGAATGTCCTCGTCCTAATTTGGCAAAGAAAATTGTCATGACTCCTGATTTTGACGCTAAAATAATAGCATTCATTGGAAAAGGAGGTAGAGATCCAAGGAAGGGTCTAGACAAAGGTCTAAGAATGTGCCAAGATAGACTCTTAGTTTTGGCTGGCCCGCTCACTAAGATCTTTGATATGGCCGAAGAGGCTTATGTAGGGAAGAAAGATTTGAATGTAGAGGAGTTGAGAGAATGGATTCAGAGAGCGGCCTGTTTGTTAGGTAATGCGAACACTGCCATTTCTGTGGAAAGGAGGTAGAGTATCCTTCTCAAGATAGATCCAAAATTAGCAGAATTAGCTAATAATGAAGTTGTCTTGGAAGCCAATGGCATGCTATTCGGAGAGGCATTCTTTAAAGGAATGTCTAAATATGTTGGGGCTTTTAGCTCTCTTCAAAAATCATTTTTGGTGGGGCTGGGCGAATTAGAGGTAGATTCCCCAGCCGTGGACAAGGAATTACAAGGACCTAATTTTCAAGGGGGTTCAGACCCTACCACTACCAGACACAATCTGGTTACCAACTACTACCCGCAAAGACAAAGAGAAAATTCAAGAGGGAATAGAAGAACAAGAGGATCAGGTAAGACAAGGCCATATTATTACCCATGGGCGGCAGATTTGCCCAATTTTCTCAGAATTAGTGTGTGATAACAGGGGACCCGTGGGTTATTCAGACAATCTTGGAGTATTACATAGATTTCGTAGAGGAATAGGTTCAGAATCATAGTCCACCTATGATAAGATTCGATTAAAAACTAACAGAATTAGTAGAAACAGAGGTCAGAGAGTTGAGAAAGAAAGGTGCAATTGTGAAATAATTGGATGTTTGTGTAGGATTTGTAAGTAATAGTTTTCTAGTGGAAAAGAAGGAAAAAGGTATGAGACCTGTCATAAATTTGAGGCAATTAAACAATTGGGTAGAATATCATCATTTCAAGATGGAAGGAATGTATATGCTGAGGGATGTATTGCAGACGGGAGATTGGATGACCTGTCTAGATTTGAAGGACGCTTACTTAACTATTCCGATTTGGATAGAACATCCGAGATTTCTAAGGTTCAGATGGGGAGGAAGGTTTTTGAAGTTTGTCGGTCTCCCCTTTAGGTTATCCTCGGCCCCGTGGTGTTTCACCAAAATGCTCCATCCAGTTGTTGCCTTTTTGAGAGAGAGGAATTTGTGCGATTATTTGGACGATATCTTAATTATGGATCAGGAGAAAACGAGAGTAGAAGATCACACGAAGTTGGCAATAGATCTATTGGAGAGTCTTGGGTTTGTAGTAAACGGAGAGAAGTTGTGTTTAATTCCAAGTCAGGAGACACAGTTCTTGGGATTTTTGATAAACACGATTCGAGGTCAGTTGAGATTTCCTATGGAAAAAATAAAGAGAATAAGGAAGGAGATTCGAAGAGTTTTGTTGTTAGATGTGATTTCGTGGAGAATGTTGGCAAGGATTATAGGATTGTTGTCTTAGACTATTCAAGCTATTTTTCCGGGACCTTTGAATTATCGTGCACTTCAAAGGTTAAAGATTAGTCATTTAAGGCGAGGTATGAAGTATTCAGAGGAAATTACTCTTTCAGAGGAAGCAAAGTTAGAACATCTTTGGCGGCAAAAAAATATGGAGGCTTGGAATGGGAAAGCAATTTTCGGAGTAAAGCCGGAATTGAATATAGAATCACATGCGAGTTTGATTGGCTGGGAGCTCGATGTGGTGCGACATGGACAGGAGGAATTTGGATTGTGGAAGAAAAGAAAATGCCCATAAATTGCCTGGAATTATTTGCAGGGTCTTTTGTGATAAAGAGCTTTACAAAAGACAAGGCATGCTGTTCAGTCCTGTTGAGATTGGACAATGCCTCAGTGGTGAGATGTGAACAAATTAGGGGGTCCAAGATCAAAAGATCTGGCAGATCTAGCAAGAGTTTTTTAGGCTTATTGTTGGAGTGAGAATATCCTGGTTCAGGAGGAGCATATTCCAGGTCTGAGGAGTGTGGAAGCAGATTAGTGCTTGAGGAATTTCATGGATTCCAGCGATTGGAGCCTTCACAGGTCAGTGTTTTTGAGGTTGATGGAAATTTGGGCACCTTGTTATGTGGATCTGTTTGCGAACAGGAGGAATACCCAGTTGGTGACATTTTTCAGTTGGCGTGCGGATTCAGCGGGGATAGATGCTTTCAGACAAGATGGGATTCCCTCCTTTTGTCATGATAACTCAAGTGACCTTGTTGGTACGCAAATGGAAGGAACCGGTAGTATTGATAACTCCAATTTGGCAGTCTCAAGTTTGGTACCCAATTTTTCTAGAAATGTCAATAGATTTTCCAATTTTGCTTCCCATTGTTTCAAGACATTTTGATGGGTCCGTTGGGGGAACATCACAAATTGGTGTTATCGGATCAGTTGAGACTGATGGCATGGAAAATTTCAGGCGAGTCTGGGAAGTGCCTGGACTTTCAGAAGAAGCTTCTAACCTTATTAGAGAATCCTGGCCTCCAGGAGCCAGGAAAATGGATAGATTGGCGTGGGAGAAATGGTTACGCTGGTGCGTGGAGAGGAATTTTGATCCCGTTTCAGAGGATGTAGTCAAAATTGTTAATTATCTAGCAACTTTGTTTGGTTCTGGTTTAGCTTACCGAACTATCAATTTACATAGATCAGCCATTGCTGCTGGTCATTAACTGGTAAATGGTATTTCTGGGGGACAGAATGTTTTAGTGAAAAGATTGATGAGAAGTGTGAGAGTAACTAAGCCTCCTGTGGACAGATATTCATCCGATTGGGATGTTTGAAAAGTTTTATTGTATTTGGAAAAATTAGTAAACAGTAGTGAGTTGGATTTGAGAATTTTAAGTGGTAAACTGACAATGTTGTTGTGTTTGTGGTCTTTCATAAGGGTTTCAGATGTGAAAGCTCTGGATGCCTGTGCTAGGATTTTTAACCCTGAAGGTGTTTGTTTCTATCTGAGCAGAAGAACTCAGAATCCATTTTCTATCCTTATTTTGATGAGCATGAATTTTTGTGCGTTGTGCGTTGTTTGAAGGAGTATGAGAGGAGAACTTCTGGTATTCGTTCTTCAAATGAGAAGCAGCTGTTAATATCTTATAGGAAACTCTAGCAAGATGGGTGAAAAGTGATGAAGAATGCTGGAGTTGATGTGAGCAGGTTTGGTGCACATTCTGTGAGAGGTGCCTCTGCTTCGAAAGCCTTTATGCTGGGTGTGAGAAAGTGCCATCTTTCTTGCATTGTATGCCCCCACTTTTTGCTGAATTGCTGATGTACTTTAACTGAGTGGGCTCCTGCCAATCAGGTACCCAGGGCCTATGTTCCTTCCCTAAAACTGTGTTGAAGCCTAAGCCCAATTGGCATCTCTGCCCACATGTCAGCCCCTGGTAAATGGTACACTAGGTACCCAGGGCCTTGTGACCAGAGAAGGCCCCTAAAGACTGAAACACTTATTGTGCCACCCTTAGAGGCCCTGTCCCCTGACACACACACACTGCCCTTGCAGGCTGAGTGTCTGGGTGCAGAACAAAACAGAGAGTCGACATGGCACACATCCCTGTGTGCCATGCCCACAACACACACTGCCCTGGCATACATCAGCCACCCCTCTAGCTGGGTGCCCTATGCCAGTGGTGGGGGTACAGGTGCATGAGCCCTGTGCCCCTACAGTACCCAGGTCCATTCCTGGGCACTGTAAGTGCAGTGCTGCCATTTAAGAGTATATGGCGCTGGGAGATCGTCAACACGAACTCCACAGCACCATGATGGCTACACTGAAGACTGAGAAGTCTGGTACCAATCTTCGCAGCACATTAAACCTGCACTGATGCCAGTGTGGGATTTAATGTAAAATGCACGACAGAGGGCATCTTAGAGATGCCCCCTGAACCTAACCTACAATCCACGTCTTGTCTGAGGGGCAGCCTAGGTTGCCACACAGCAGACATGTTGTTGGGCCCCTGGGTAGAGAGCCATCCTCTCTCCTGAGCCTGCAACAATGCACATCCTGGGCGAGGTGCTTGGTCTCCTCCCCCAGGATGGGCAGGGGAAGCTTCAAAGGCATGCCGCCTTTGTGAGCTTCTCCAGGCAACTTGCTGTACTAAGCAACTGGCCCCTATCGGTTCTGACCCCCACTCTGGTGGGAAGACTGTCCGGAAACCCCAAGGAAGGAAAGGGGGTGTTCCAGCCTCTGCCAACCCCACCCCACAGGTGGGGGAGGCGAGGTGAAGCACATCTCCGGGCTCTCGCCATCTTGAAGATAATCAGGACTAGGCTACTGCCCCCCACCCACAGGAGAGTGGCAGGATAGGGGGTGTACCTACCCCAGGGAGGGGACCCATTGGTCCCTGCCCTTTACCTACCTGTAAAGCCCCTATATTTAGTATTTAGGGGCACCCTGAACCTTCCTTCCTCAGATTCTGAAACAAGCAAGAAGATCAAGAAACAAGAAGACCTGCCGTGCAGCTGCTAACAAGAGGAAGACACCAACTGATTTGGCCCCAGCCCTACAGGCCTGTCGACCCTCGAACCTGCTCCTGCTAAACCCCAGCGTCTCCAGTGGTCAGCAACCTCAAAAACCCCGGATGACCTGACTACCTTGTGACTAACTAACTGGGACTCCCACGAGCAGTGGTACTGCTCAAAGCAAGTAACAAGCCCCTGGCATAAGCCAGGAACCGCGACTCCTACACACTCTGCACCCGTCAAGCTTGGCCTGTGCTGGAGTGAACAAAGACCATGAGGACGTCCCCCCGGCGACTTTGACCCCGAATCCAGCATCCAAGGACCCACCTCGACACTCCTGAAGACGCCTGCAGCCTCAGAACCAGGGACCCCTCCAACCGTGACCAGCAGAGGGTAAGATTTCCCGACGCCAAAAGGCACCCCTGCTCCCGGCGCCCTGTGCTCAACTCCTGGGTGCTTACCTATCCTCCAACTACCCAACTTACCTCTCGAAATGGTGGTCGCACCTGAAGAATCTTCATCCCCGAGCTTGCAGCCTTTGTTCGACCTTGAGCTTCTTCATTGAAATCCATTGAGCGCCCGACGGCTCAAAAGCACCCTGCACCCAGCCGCCCGAGTGCCCCTGGCAGTGCAACCTCTACTCTAATCTACTTCGCCATTTTCCCTGAGCAAGTGACCAGGAGCCCAGCTCCCACAGCCGCGTGGCCTGCTAGCCAGCAGCCACCAACCTAAGGCCCCCTGCCTCCCATAGGATAACATTGGGCTTAACTCACTCTGCACCCAGCTGCCCCTGTACCGCTGAGGGTGTACCAACTGTACCTACCTGACCCTGGGAGACCCCTGAGTCTATGCCCAGAACATTAACTCTGCCAGTCGAGTACTTACCCAAAAGCCAATAATTCACTTTTCTTCCATAGGGTAACATTGACTGGTTTCACTTGGAAATTCTTCGAAGTGTCGAGTTTTGAAACTTTAAAATATTCATCTAAAATCAGCCGAATTACGAAAGCGAATTAACTCGCCTGTTATCAGGAGAGATCCCAGTGCTGGATCTTGGTGCCCAGCTCTGACCCTGAAAAGTAATTGCAACCGTACTTACCTATAACTTGGATTTTCCTCCATAGGATAACATTGCCTGGTTTTTGCGAGAAATTCTTCTGTCAATTTTGCAAATATTCGTTAAAAATTGCCTGTATAACAAAAACACATTCTTTCAACTGTTTACAGGAGATGCCCCAGTGTTGGATCCAGGACCCAACACTGAGCTAAAAAAAGTAACAATAACCCCACTTACCTGCTAAGTGAATTTCCTCCCATAGGATAACATTGGTGATTCTATGTGAAAAAGTTTCTAGGTGTCAACTTTTAAAATACAATAATATTCCTTAACAATCACAACTGTAAACAAAACGTTTTTACTCAACTGTTTACAGGAGATGTCCCAGGAATGAATCTAGGATCGAGTCCTGTGGTAAGAAGAATAATCCAAAAAGTAATCAATTGCATTTAACTCGAAATTCCCATTGAGCTCAATGTTATATTGTGTTTGAAAGTGTGTTGCCTATTGCAACAACTAACTATTGCATTCAAAAGTCTATTGCCTATTGAAAGTATTTACCTAAAGCATCTCATTCTGAGAAGGTATATTTTGATACCTATTGTTGGGTCTAAAAATAAAACAACTGTATATTTTTATACAAAACCATTGGCCTAGAGTTCAGTTCTCGAGTGTGTGAGACCATTTGCTGACTGAGTGTGTGTACAACAAATGCTTAACACTGTCCTCTGATACTGCCTTACTGCTCGATTAAGCTACCCCTTTAGAGAGTAAGGTTATATCTAACTTTAGCCTCTGCCAAACCTCTGGGGACTGTGGACTCTGTGCACACTGTACCTATTTGGGAACAGTATATACAGAGCCACTTTCTTACACTGGGTGGTGCTTTGCATGATATTTTGAGATTCGCTGATTGGTCTAATGGCTCTGTTTTTCGAAAGTCCTATTTTAAACCTGTAATTAATGCAGCTTCTTGTTTGTTAGACAAGCTTTAATCTTAGCCTCCGGTCTTACCATAAAATGTAGATTTTCATCAGTTTCGATAGACAGAAAATCTGGATTTTATCAAAGACACTGAGGCTAATATTACCACACCTTTTATCCCTTCTCTTGTTTGGTAATTGTTGTTTGTTCTTTCGCAGGTCGAGGTCAACAATGAGAAAGGAAGTAAGTTTCCTGTTAAGAGTGGATAATTTTTTCGTCATGCTGTTGTTATTATGGACTTATGTTTGTGTTATGTTGCAGTGCACAAAAAAGAAGGAAGATGGCTGGAGGTTCGGGTCCTTTGTTAGATTCTTAGAACTTTAGCCTATGTTCTTTAAAGGTGCTGCTATGGGTGGCACAATAAAGGAAGATTGATTTAATATTAGCCTCCGTGTCTTTAATAAAATCCAGATTTTCTGTCTATCAAAGCTGATGAAAACCTACATTATCCTACAGCAGTAGCAAGTAAACCTATGCAAGACACTTCCCAAAATGCATTTAATAATGCTGTAGTTTTATCAGCAGTTCTTTGCATGTTTGAAGAAGTAGGCGCAGATTTTGAGAAAACTAGAATGTGTGGAAAATATGAAATGTTTCTTCGGTTACTGCATATAACACTTTGTGTGCAATTTACATAACTACACGTAAAAATAAAAACTAAACCGTTAAGAAGTGCCATTTTGCCTGGTGATCATATGATCAAAAACAGAGCCTACACAGTGCAAATAATTATTAAAAGGTTCATCATTGAACAGACCTCGTTAAGTAGAGAAAAGATGCTGACAGGGCTTCCATCAATTAGATCAACACATCCCTGGTTGTCCTGGTAGCTGATAAAAGACCATTCAAGACCTTCAGTGGCATATTCTTCCTGTTAAGAATACAAAGAATATGTTTCACGGCATACATTACGCTGGCTTGAACAGAACAGTTTCTCTCCTTTCTGACCAAAAGGAAGTTTGCTTGCGCTCTTGGACTGGAATTCAGGTGGAGTTAATAGCAAGAGACACTTGACCTTTATAGTTCTACTTTCTTGTTCAGACCTTGTGTTTTTGCTTGGTGGATTGTATGTAAGTGACTTGATCAAAAGTGTTTGTCAGCGCAGAATCAAATGCCAGTGTCTGGAAATATTTCTTACCTCTAACACAGACAAAAAAGGACTTTAAAATTGCATTTTACAGGCATCCAGGTATCATGATTGTAGCAATCAAGTTTGTTTTATAGACAAACGATATTTTACTGATATCACAATTATTAACTAAATAATTAACGTAATTAGCAAATAGAACAAAACCTAACACTTTAGCTTGATGTATTTATTTTACATAGAAACACATCTGGCCTGATTGGTTTAAACTGCTTGTGAGTGGATGGTAAGGACAATCTTTGATGTCATCAATGTTTTGGTTTCACTATTTTGGGTTCTGGTGCTAGCTGAAGCAAACACTGCACCCAATTCACCTGAGCAAACATATTTAAAAAATATACACTTTATGAGTCTATCTTAGAACACTGCTTGAGGTTTTAGTCAGAGGTTCTGAAGCAGCAAGCAGGAATTCCTTATGAACAATGTGCACAGCCACACCTTCTGCTATAGCCTCAAATCTAGGGTGGAACATTTGGGTTACAATGTCTGCACTGCACTAGGAAAAATCACTTTCCAGATTATTTAGCTACTCTTAATCCTACTCTCTCTCCTTCCCAAATGGTTGTAAATTACATGCCGACAATTACCAACTAGTTGAGGACAAGTAAGAGTGACACCCAACAGTACCACAGTGGAATGCAGCTTACTAATTTGTTTTTCTCATCATAATACAAAATTCTACTTTCACATAGTTTTCTATAACCACAGGATCACATCAGCAGAAGGGAATGCAACAGACATTGCGGAGGGTCTTTCTTCAGTGGAAAACAAAACATTTTGAATGATACTTCCTTAGATTATGTAATTTCTTTAGGCCTGTGCTTTCAGATACAGAGGTAAAAAGGTGGCATCCTCAGTGTAATAGTGCATATATGCACCAAATGAGTGGGCCTTCATTTTTTTTTAACAAAGTTCTTAAAAAAGAGCGCCTTCGTTATGGGCGAGGTTATGATTCAAATTTAACAAAAAATTCCACAGGATTTTGGTTTTAATTCTTTTTTTTCTTGCTATAATGTTTAAAAAAATAAAGACCAGCCACTTAGAAAAAAAACAAGTTTGGTTATGTACCTGTGGTCCAAGTTCTGCATCGTAGGAATCTTCATTGAAGTCATAAACGCTGAATAATTTCCCATTGCCTGCACAGACTCCGTAACACCCTTTCAAAATAGTATTCTTCATGGATTAAACATTGTAAAATGTCAATAAGCCAGGCAAATTTCTAGAAAATAGTCCCATGTAAGTCTGTCAGATATGTAATTTTCTTCCTGATTGCTGGAAATGTTGTAGTATGATGTTTAATATTTAAATGTTACATTAAAAAATACCAAAATAGAGCCTGTCCCTTGAAGAACCATGGAGGCACCGCTACCCATAATGCCTTGTACTGGCAGTTACCTGTCAGAGCCAGGTCTTTTTTTTATACAAAGAAATGCATTTAAAAAAAAAACCTCAACTCAATAAGCTTAAAGACAGCCATGAAGATTCCTACGATGCAGAACCAAGATAGTCCTTAGCGCTGAATAAAGTAGCAAGCTAAAGATAAGTCTTGCAGCTGTAAGTTGTAAAGAATAAAAGCATGCTGAGGAGTAGCTTAGAAATTTCCAGTAAAAGTGCTAAATTTACTTCACAAAGATTTCTAAGTGTTTCTTGACCAACCCCACCTTCTGCCTGACTATCTGTATCAAAATAGTAGTACCTAGTCAATGTATACAAGATATTTGTTAGTAAGTTGGTAGCATTAAGAATGCGTACTACTAGCCATCTAGCAATTGATTGTTTAGAAGTAGATAGTCTTTGTCTAATATGATAGCAATTATCAGATATCTGAGGAATCTTTCTAATATCTTTCAATTTATCAAATAAAAACGGAGAACTCTTTTCATATATCGAGATTGGAGAGATAATTTCATAGACATAGATGAATTAGGAAAGAAAGTAGGAAGTGAAATAGATTGATTTATATTTAAATCAGAAACTACCTTGGGTAGGTCGTTAAAACTAACCTATCAGAATGAAAACCAGTAAAAGGCTCTATCACTGAAAGAGCTTGCAATTCACTAACTACATGCTGATGTGATTTCTATTAAAAAAAAGGAGTTTTCCATGGCAGATACTGTAAAGAAGATACACGTATATTTTCAAAAGGTGGGTCCATCAGTTTTGAGAGGACGAGGTTCTGCTCCCAAATAGGCTGAAAGCCTTTTTATTGAAGGAAAAACCTTCTTGAAGCCTTCAAGGAAGCTCTTATTACAGGGATCTTAAAGAAAGATGCGTCGTCAAAGTGGATATTTGGCAGTTGATCCTTCCCGTGACAGTGAATATGTAGGCACGGATCCCTTTGAGGATAACATTGCTGGTCTAGACATAAAATCCTAAACACCAGACTCCATGTTGAGAAGGTCAAGACTCCATTTCCTCTATTTTTGCACAATCATCGACATGTCTGGCTTTGAAGCTGATGTTGTCTGTCCTTACCTTTCAAAGAACTGTGAAAGTAAGTGTCAAGTCATTTAGACAACGACTTAAGACACCTGATCCACAGACAATGACCTTTTTAAGACACCTGATGCAACATCAGTCAGGAACAATAGTCTTGTTGTCTTTATGTCAAGGTCAGATTATAATAACAAACAGTGTAGTCATAATGTACGTGTTTTTACCTTATTTGTTTATAAGAATGCGTCTAAGACTAGCATATTGATGTTAATAGCTTATATCAGATATTCCTAATGTCAGAAATTCCCATCTCAGATAAGTTATAGTATAAAAGACCCGCCAATCGACCAATTGTCAGAAGAGCTCCTTCACCCCAGATTATTGTGCAAGATGCTGCCAGAAGATTTTCAGACTGCTGTGATGCTGCTGCATTCCGTTCTGTACTGGAAAGTGATAGTGAACCAAGTCCGTGAGGAGAACTGACTCTGATGCGTGTGTTCCTTTCAAGAGAAAACTTGCTCCTGAATGCTGATAACTACAGTATGTTGTTGTAACAGGTATGCAGTGCATTGATTCTCCAAAAGAAACTCTGAATCCATGCTATGCCACTCCATGCTCTCCTAATACAGGGCATAGAAGTAGGTGTTGCAGGATGACATTTAAACTATGGTAGAAATGTTAATTTTATTCTCATTGTTCGCAACGTGCATTTGCGCTGTTTTAATAGTATTCTTTGTGGTTATTTAAGCAACAGGATGAGAATGATGAAATAAACACTTTGCTTGAAGTGCCTTTTTCTTAGAGGAGGAGGAGAGGGTGTGTGTGTGTCTGTCTCTCGAAATTGGGCTTCTTAATTACCAATACATCGCTGCACCCTGTTTAGGCACTGTTAGTAACCTAAATACTTGGACACTGCTTCAACTATGTTGGTTTACAACAATCTTATAGAGCTATTCTGGAGTCTTAGTTTATGCAACAGTCTCGACATTGTCAGGAATAGTGAAAATGTCTGTGCCTGGAGGACGACTTTTTATCTGAAGATCTCCCTCGGTGGGAATCTTTCTTAAACTGAGGTACACTTATAGAAGCAGGCGAGAGGCAGATCTTTCCACTCTCTTCCTTTTTTTTCTTTCAGTCTGGTCCACTCTGTCTTTCAGTGTCCTCTTGGACATTATTTTATCAATGTTACAGCCTTTAACCTGAAAAGATAGGCCCACCACACAGATCTTGTGGGCATCAGTTGGCCAGGTTTTCTTTTACGTGAAGGACAAATGGTGAACAAAGAAGGCATTCTGACAGAAAATAAATGTCTGAGTCAGGAAAAAACAGTTTCCTCAACAGGAAAGATAAATAGATGTCGAGCTAAACCAGTTAAAAAATATTCCTGACTAGAAAAATGATTTTTCCGCTGAGGTGTGTAAACCTAAGAGGTGTTCAGAGACCTGGCTCTGGTATTTGACTGCCGATATAGTGCACTGTGGGTAGGGGTGCCTTCCAGGTCCTTAAAAAGGGACAAGGTTAATTTGGTCTCTTTTAATACAAGTCTTTAAGGCTGCATTTTTACCTTCATCCACACAATGTTGAAATGTGTTTCACATTAGAAATGAAGTAGGTTTTAAAAGTTAACATTTCCAGTATTCAGAAAGAAAAAGACATCTCTTCCAGACTTACACTGGACTATTTTCAATATATTTCCATGGGCCAATGACATTCTACAATGTTGAACCTACAAAGAAAACTATGTTGAAAGGGAGTTGAGGGGTTCATGCAGATATCTGGGAAGTATTAAACTTTTATGACTATCAATGAAGACCCTACGCAGCAGAAATATTATTTGATGACCTATTTACATTAGCGGTGGTTTGCTAATGAAACTGATTCCTTAGGAGTACAACTAAGTTGTATGTTATGTAACATCGTTCTGTAATATGCATCTAGTATTAGTTTCTTTTCTTTTTGGAACAAAGTGTCCCTAATGCTAAGCTGCTTGTTGTTACTGTAGTTCAATAACGTTATCCTTTAAAATCACAAGCATCAACACTTTCCCTGCCAGCAGGCAGGAAAATCTCCATACATGAAATATATAATGGTAGTTAAACAGCATTAAATCAGTAGACCAGTCTCATCATTGATGGATTTTGTCTAGAGTCTGACAGTGAGTGGGTGCAACTTATTTGCTTCGCCTGGGAAGAGACAGAGTCACATGTCAATGTATGAAATGAAGTTCTACAGACTTGGGATCTTAGATCAATGAATCAAGGATTGATAAAGCGCGGCAAATGACCCGTGAGGTTCTCAAGGCGCTGAAGATACTAGCAGCTTCAAGGTGACCTGTTCATTTGAACAGCCAGGTCTTGAGTACTTTCCTGAATTGCCGGAGTGATGAGAAGGTCCTGAGGTGTAGAGGAAGCCCGTTCCAAGCTTTGGCCGCCTGGCATGAGAAGGAGCGTCCTCAGCTGTTGGCTCGGCAGATCCGAGGGTGTCCGCGAGAAGAGGGAGGCAGATCGTAGGTGTCTGGTCCGATGGTGAAAGGTCATAGGTTTGTTGAGGTTTGCTGGTCCTTTGATGTGTAGGGCTTTGTATGTGTGGGTCAACATCTTAACCTTTTCGGTGCTCATGACGGAACGGTTCAGTCATGAGCGTCGGTTGAGCTGTGCTCATGACGGAACCGTTCCGTCATGACCACGCCCGCGCAAGAAACGGTCAGCGCTGAGCGGGAATCGGCGCCGCATGGAAGAGGTTAAACTGGCATCTCTTTTGGATCGGGAACCAGTGTAGCATCTTGAGGTCTGGGGAGGTCGAGGATGAGTCTTGCCGCCGAGTTTTGTACTGTGGGCAGACTCTTCAGGAGAAGGGCGGTAATAGCCATGTAGTGTGTGTTCCCGTAGCCCAGCCATCTGGTGACAAGGCCTGCGTGACCGTCCTTCTGGTGTTGACTGGGAGCCACCTAAAAACCTTGTGGAGCATGCGTAGGGTGTGGAAGCAGGAGGATGAGACTGTGTTTAGCTGTTTCTTCATAGATAGTTTGCTGTCCAATATGATTCAGATATTGCAGGTGAGGGCTGTCGGGGCAGGGGGTGTGCTGAGTTCAGCAGACCACAATGCGTCATTTCATGGTGAGGTGTTGTTCCCAAAGAGGAGGGCTTCCGTCTAGTTTGTGTTGAGCTTGAGACAGTTGTCTTTCATCTAGTTGTCAACGTTCATCATACATCTATGGAAGTTGGTTCTGGTGGTGGTGGAGTCTTCTGATAGCGAGAGAATGAACTGGGTGTCGTCGGCATAGGAGATGATGTTGAGTTGTGCGATCTGACTGTCAGTCAGGGAGGTCATGTACATGTTGAAGAGGGTGGAGCTGAGGGATGATCCTTGGGGGAGGCCGCAGATCTTAGGTTCCCAGGTGAAAGGTGGCAGATATGAGGCAATACCTTTGAGTGCGCCTCCCTGGATTCCGATGTGGTGGAGTCTGTTGATCAAGATTTGATAGGAGACTGTGTTGAAGGTGTCTGAGAGGTCCAGGAGGATGAGGGCTGGATGTCGTTGGTGGTTGCGATCACGGCTGTCGCGAAGCTGTGGTTGGCTCAGAATCCGGATTGAGAGGGATCCAGGAGTTTGTTGTCTTCCAGATGTTCGGTGAATTACTGGTTGATTGACTTCTCAAGAACCTTTGTTGGAAAGGGTTGTTCTTCAGTTCTGCGGGGTCGTCGGATGGTTTCTTTAGGAAGGGCCTCACCGTAGCGTCTTTCCAGAAGTCAGGATAGGAGGCCAAGATGATGGAGGTGTTAAGAACTTTCTTGAGCTCGACACCAATCTTCTTGCTCCCGAGGTTGAAGATGTGGTGGGGACAGGGGTCCGAGGGTGCACCTGAGTGCACAACGTTCATGGTGGAGATTGTGACTTGAGCTGTGATTGAGACCCAATGGGTGAGAAGGTGTTCGGGGTTTTTGTACAATGGTGTGAGCAGGCTGATGCTGTCAGCAGCAGAGGGTTCGAAGATTTCATAGATGACTAAAAACTTGCCATGGAACAAGTCCATCAGAGTGTCAAAGAGTTTTTGGAAGGGGGTGATGTTCTCGGCGGCTGCGGGGTTGTCTAAGAGCTCCTTGGTGCCGTTTGTGCTGACTTCTATGCAGTCTGCTAGGAGGCGGTGGTACTGGTTTAGTGCTGTCTTGAAGTTGGTACGGTCTCCTGTGTCTTTTAAGTGTGCCACTTCCTTTCTAGTTGTTGACAGTTGCATTTGGTGGATATCAGCTCAGCGGTGAACGAGTGGACTCTTCTGACAGGTCCTTTGGATTTCGCAGGCTTGCCGGTGGAGACTATGGTGGTGCGTATGTGATCCACTGGGAGACGTTCTTCACAGCCTGTTCTGGGTTGGGTATAGTGTCTGGGAGGCGGTCAGTTGAGAGTAGTGTTCCACTGGTGTGCTGATATCTTTTTCCAGTATCTGTGCATGGAGCTGGGGGTCATGGTGCCAGTGCTGGTAGGTCCTGAGATGGTGAAGTGAACACTGTAGTGGTTGGTCCAGATAGGCTGTGAGATGTGGCTGTATTTGACTCGGTCGCTGGATGTGAAAATGGGGTAGAGTATGTGTCCTGCGATATGGGTAGGGTTGGTGACAAGTTGCTTGAGGCCAATGTTGCTTATGCATTCCAGGAGATCAGTTGTGTTGGTGTCACTGGGGTCATCGAAGGGAAAGTTAAGATCCCCAAGGAAGATGTAGTGCTCGGAGTCAATGAAGATCGGGGTGATGAAGTCAGGGGTGGAGTTGCAGAAGATGGTGCTTGGTCCTGGTGGTCTGTAGGTGAGGGTGCCTATGATGGTGCTTTTTCCTTCTGTGTTAAGTTGGAAATTGAGATGCTCCATTATTGGGGTCGAGTCGTCAGAGGAGGTCATGCAGCAGATGGTGTTCTAGTAGATGATGGCAATTCCACCTCCGTGTTTGTTGGTTTGGTCCCTGTGTGCTATCTTGTAGCCTTTAGGAGTGGCGATGGTGATGTCCGGTGCGAAGGTAGGGTTCAGCTAGGTCTCTGTGAGGACAATGACATCTGGGTTGAGGGATGAGCTAGTGTCCCAGATCTCCGTGGCGTGTTTACTGAGCGATCATGCATTGTGAAGAATGCACTGGAGTTGTGCCATAGCAGTCTCGGTCAGTGTTGTGGGCGCAGGTGTGTTTGTGAAAAACATGTTAATATCTCTAATTATGCAGAAACACATCAGCACTGCAACAAAAGGAGCAAACTCAGATGAACACATTGAGAAAACTAAAACCTTTCCTGTCCGAAAAGGAACTCAAACTGGCAGTACAAGCTCTAGTTATCCCAAGAGTGGAGTATGGGAGTGTCTCTCTGCGGTCTTCCCAGATCCTCAACGGCCCCTCTAAGAGCATCAATCAACGCAGAAGCTGGACGTATTACTGGCTCCAAAAGAAACTCCCATATACCCGGACCTAAGATCCCTTAACTGGCTACCTTTCGAAGCAAGAATTCAACTAAAAATTGCATGCATGCCCCTTAAAGCCATTCATCACAACACTCACAGCTATCTGGCACAGAAACTGGTGCCTTCATGTGGTAACAGAGCGTCCTGAAGTGCCAGTTACCTCTTACTGAAACCACAGATTCATCAAGAAGAAAACATACAACAGAGCCTTCTCGGGGATGGCACCCAGGATCTGGAACGCTCTGCCCCAAGAAACTAGACGGAATCCCTCTACTGCATCTTTGAAAAAAGAAGTGAAATCTATTCTCATGGCTAAATTCACTTGAGTCAGGGTTATTACGATTATAGGACTCTTGATGCTTATGGAACTTTATGTTATTTACTATATACCTATGTGTCTTCGACATTTACCTAGCGAAGCGCTCCGATACCTGCAAGGGTCTTGTTTGCGCTATATAAAACCATCAAAATTTTTTTTTTTTTAAATCTCAAAGTTAAACTGGGATGCATGCAGCAAAACAAGAAGAACAATTACAGTTCTATTAAGAAGCAATTCTATTAGAGCTATTTTTATAGCCCTCAGAGCTTGTTTTAATCTATATTTCTCACCTACTGCAGGCAGTCTGTATCCATGAATTAAGTCAATATTAGTTGGGCCAAAAACGTTTTAAGGCATGGGCAAAGTGGGATCTGGCACAGGGCCCCAGCCTTTCAGGGGGCGCAATAGATAGAGCCTCCTCAGCTGTCTACCAGAGTCATCTCACTTATTGCGACATTCCTGCCCTGACACCTTAGAATGCTACTTAAAAATAGATTGCTTTTAGTACAATTTTTTTTCATTTATTTTTTAGTGAGGGGGTTCTGAATGATGTGGGAGTCTGATACAAGCTTTTTTAAAGAAACGTTGCACCTATGTTTTTCAGGCGATTGCTACATCAATAAAACATTAATTTAGAGCTAAACAATATCTCATTTGTGAGTAAAGGGAGGGGCCCAAATATACTATTTTAATTAATCTAGTGAACTACACCTGTTTCACAATATTGAAACTGTTTTGCCTTCAGGGGCATGTATTCTAAATGTAAAAACATTTGAAACGTGGCACATTTTTATGTTTTATATTTTTATTTGGTCAGTGATCTATCTCATTTGTGTGAATGAGGTTTGTTTGTCATGACATAGGACTTTGCAAAGCTGACTTTTACTGTGCTTTACAAAGTATGTATCTGAGAGAACCGTAAATCGTTAATTTCTCCTCTGTACCTGAAGGAAGCTCGCATTGTTATGGCCAGATGTTTTTTGTTACTTGCACTCTTCCTGTGCAGCTTGTGAAGAAAGAGTACAAAGCTGATGCCTTAGCTTGTCTCCTTGATAAAAGGTTACTAGTCCAGAATTACACAGCTATATCTTTGCCGTACAAAGTCTGAGCCTGTGAGATTATGCAGCATGATGTAATTCTGTGTCTGAAGTCAGAGTATGTATCATTTCCTTAACATAAAAGATAACTAAGTTATATTACTGAGCCTGTAAATTCTGTGTAAACTGAGGGATAATTTTGCTTTGAGATGCTTTAGCATATATGGTTGCTATAACCTGAGAGGAGCCCTGCAGTTAAAACCACGGATGTGCAAGATCTGTGTAATTTGAGGAGTGCTGATGCTGTCAGATAGCTAAACTTGAAGCTTCTGTCCAAGCTAGAGTCAAATCAAAAAACTTTATTGTTTCAGCTTTATAGAACACAGATCATAAATTACTACATAAAAAGTTAAAGGGGGGCATGGTCAACACAGGTAACATGGCAAACCTGTTGCGAGACTGCTCCGCCCCTAATCCCCAGTTATCAGGCATAATTCTCCTGTTGTCCGGCATCCTTAATGAAATGCCAGAGTGAAGGGTAAGGCAAGTCGTCCGCCTCTGGACTGAAGAAACGCAGAGATTTTGCTGATTTGTAGTGATAGGTCTCGGCGGAGCGTGGCCTTAGCTTCACAGAGACGCTGCGTCACAGCTTGGCTGCCATACACGAGTGGAGGAACCCACTGCGTCTTCCCCCCCGAGGGGGCTTGGAGCTATGGGTCGGCACGACAGCGCCGGACTACGGGGACCGGAGCGAGTAATGCAGCTACAGGGGGCCTGGCTAGAGCTTCGGTAACGGACTGCGCCTGAACCTGCTATGGGGCCCGTTATGGAGACGGGGGAACGTGTAGTCTGCTCCGAGTGGGCTGCCTGAAGAAAGACTCCCTCACCTGCTTTGCCAGCCGCTGTAGGATACCTGTGCGGCTGTGCTGCCTGCACGGTGTGGGCTGGACCCGCCCGGATCACGCCCGTGGTCTGTTCTTCTGGGCGGGTTGCGGGCTGCTGCCACGGTGGTTGGGGCTGTGCAGGGCCCTTGTGTGGAGCGGAGTCCCGGCTGACAAGGGACCCGGCCAGGGACCACGGGTTTACTGTGCTGGGACTTCGCAGCCGCATGTGGCGGGAGAGTGGTGCAGCCCTCTCTCTCCTGGAACTGAAAACTAGGCCTGGGCGGTAAATTCCGTTCCGCTCGTGGAAATTGGGTAATTATAACGAACTGCCCAAAATTCCACAATCCGCGGCTTCGTGGAATTTTTTGCTTGTTCACACTTTAAAAATGCGTGTTCGCAAGATATTTCCCCCCTGAGCACGCAAACAGCGCTCGCCAACAGGAAAAAAGCATCGCGAACGGGCGGAACAAGAAATTCCGCGTGTTCGCGGAACTCTGCGTGCTCGCGGAGATTTTTTACCGTTTCGCGGAGCTTTGCGTAGTACGACTATGCAAATTCCGCCCACCGGCGGAGAGGCCGCAAAGTTATCCTGGGAAATACCACCGCAGGAGAGACTATCTGTGGTGAAGTGGTGGTGACGCCGTGAAAGTGGGCTTGCTCCGGGTGAGACGTGGTAAGTAGTCAGTTGGGTCCTGCATTACCCGTTTACTGTGAGCACTTGTAGTAGAACTGGGCCAGGAGAAGATCTTAAAGGAACCTCTGTTGGGTTGGCCCAGGTGGAGGTGCGGGGGACCTGACATAGCCACAGGCAGATCAACTGATGGCATTGGAAGTTACAAGAGAGGCTCGTCCCCCAACGGGATGGTGATTAAGAGGAACAAACCATGAGGAGGGCACACGCACTGGCCTATGGGTCTTGGGACTCCGCGATTGGATAAAACACAGGGCTGTGGTCTGGGACAGGAAGGGCGAGCACATACACACCTGCAACGACTGATCTGGTGGCACACGCCCACATCGTGGGAGACAAGGCCGGCGCCCAGAGTTGCAGCTGTGTGTAAGTGGAGAGAGCCTTTATCGTGAAGCGGAAAAATATAATGCATGGGATCTGTTTGTGACACAAGCCGGAAGTTTGTGATGAGGTACCATGAGCGGACACGTCCAGTGAGATGCTTTTAAGAGAAAGACACAGGATCGTGGTTGTGTGCAGCCGGACTGTGGTTGCAGGACAGCGGTAGGTTGGACACAACCCCTGAATGCTGCATGACCTGTTGGGGACGACAAGCACGGTTCACATGGTAACATTGTAAAGTCGCTGGGTGATCGGCGAGATCATATCTGGTGTTTGGCCTGGTTTCATCGGAGGACTGAGGCAGCTGGAGCATACTAGTGACCCCAGCAGGCCTGATGGGTCGCACCAGGGGGGCCAGATCGAGGACCTCCTCCCATAATGCTTGTTCGGTAGATATGGACCCAGCACACTCGCAAACAACCAGATCCCCTGCAGGATCGACTGGATACCACCTTCGCTGCAATAGAGCACTCTAGAGAGTCAGTGGAATCCAAAATCGACAAAGTTGCGCTGGATCTTACACTGCTGCATGTAGACCATAGGAAACTGACGGACAGGGTCACCACTGTCGAGCAGGATATCACGGAACTGAAACCAGCCGCGGAGTTATTGGAAAAACAACAAAATGTGCATGAAGCTGGAATACGCCAATTGGAGGAAAGAGTGGAGGACGTGAAGGCCGTTCCAGAAGGAACAACGTCCGCCTGATAGGGCTGTCGGAAGGTGCGGAAGGCCAGGACGCAGTGGCCTTTCTTGAAAGTTGGCTCAAGGATATATTCTCTCCTGATGCATTCTCTCCCTTCTTTACCATAGAGCGTACACACCGTATCCCGGCCGCAGACCGGCGCCCGGCAGTGGGACGCACCCCCTTATCTTTAAGTTATTACACTTCAAAGACCATGATATGATCCTGCGGGACAGCAGGGAGATTAAATAGGTGAATGTGAAAATCCTTTTTTCCAGGACTATACATTAAAAGGTTCAACATCAAAGAGGTTCCTTTTTCCATGTCAAGCAGAAACTCAGACAGCTCAACATCACATATTCTGCTGTTTTCTCCTGCAAGGCTCCGAGTGGTCTCCGAGTGGAAGACTAGGTTCTTCGATACACCACAGGATGCATGGGATTGGCTGGAGGTGAAGGGACGGTTCACGGGCCCAGGCCGACGGGTGTCCCGGGTGAAAGAACATATAGAAAGATGGCACGAGGGATCGTCGCCGAGGGTCCAGACAGACGCCGGGTCTCATCGGTGGCGCCTAATCCCGAACAGATTCGACAGGAACAGCAGGCAGCGGTCCGGGTGGCAGAGAGAATTGCGGAGGCCACAGAGACTAACATTATGAAGGGGCTCCGGTTCACACATCGAAGATGACGTCGAGTCGGCAGCGGGCCTGTCAGATGCTGTGTCTCTGCGAATGCCGGATGTGACGCCACAGACTGCGGATGGTATTGTGTAATGGTTGGATACTCTGGTGCTGCTGCCCCCTTACTAAAACTGCATGCCAGACGTCTTAGTGGCATTTGGTCCTCTTACACATTTAATTGCTTAATATAAGATGGGAATAATTTCACTGTATGGACACGTTTAGGTATATAAATGTAGGTGGCAGCCCTTTGTGGAACGGTCTGTCCAAATGCCTGGATTGGTACTAAATGGGGATCTTTTGGGTGGCAGGTTTGAAGTGGCTTCAGACCCCCTTATACCTTTCTTGTTAAGGTAACCAGTTCACTCGTACTGACGGGTAGTTTCTTTGTCAGGGTTTGGGTAGTACCTCTCTAGCTTTGTGGGGACCGCTCTATTGATGTTTTATGGTTATTGGATAGTTATTTTTTTTTCTTTTTAGTTGCAATGTTGGGTTATTCTTCGGAAGGGCTCTGAGAAGATGCCATATTTTGTCATATTATATAGGCTGTACTAATTGTTTATCTCAGACAGGGCAATGGCTGATCACACTATACTTACTTGTAATGTGCGGTTTATTCCGACATCAAGCGGCATAATATATGCATTGCCCTATTGCAGGAAACACACCTAAATAAAGTTGTAGTAGCTCTGCTGCAAAGGAGATGAAGGGGGAGGGTTTATGCCACTGATTACTCTCTGTGCGCACGGGGGGCAGGTCCTCAAATGGATACGCCCGGGCACGCCATTTGTGGCAGAGGAGGTCCTTGTTGTCAAGGACGGCAGATATGTTTTTTTTGAAAGGTTGCTTAGACGGGGGTTACGTATTGTTAGGCAGTGTGTATTCCCCCAATGTAGATCAAGGGCAATTCTTTAGCTCGCTCTCTTTAGAACTGACAAAATGATCTGACATCCCATGGTTGATTTGGGGCGATTCTAATAGCGTCTTAGACACAAGTTTGGACAGATCCTTCCCTCCCCTACGGTGTACAGCCGCTTCAGCTAATTCAACAGTGCTGGGTGCTTAGATGAGGGGGTGGGACCTGGTTGATGTCTGGAGATATCGAAATCCTGTAGGGAGACTATATTCATTTTATTCAGCGCCCAATGCTTTTTTTATATGTGCGCCTGGACAGGTTTCTATGTTCACCCTCTTTGCTTTCTTATGCGAAGGGCTCAGACTATTGGAGTCATACACACTCCGACCATAATCCGCATTTAGTTCCACTGGCGTGGGAGGGTGGAACGTCTGCCATCCCCCACATGGAGACTGCAACCGGCGATGTTAGAAGACCCCCTCTTTCAGGAGTCTATTGGGGAGGCCACTGACTATTATTTCACTCTAAATGCAGGGTCTGCCTCTTCCACCATGATTGATTGGGATGCCATGAAGTCCACTATACGGGGTAGGTGTCTGGGACTGGGTGGCGGCCTTAAGAAGCAGATAGATTCAGAGCTCTTAACACTTGAAAAGCAGTTAATGGCATTAGAATCTCAAGTAGTGGCAGGCACACCGGATTCGGCCCGGCTCTGGAGTGCGCGCAAGAACCATACGGAGCTTCTTGAACGCCAACGGTGTCTGAATTTAGCGGCAAACTCGGTGTCAGTGCATGCTAAGGTTGACAGATCTGGGCCTTTGCTAGCCTGGCTGATTAAACAGGATAAAGTCACGGGGCCGATCACTACACTTCGTTCACCGGAAGGCAACATCAAATACACGCAGCACAAAATACATGATGTTCTAACCACCCACTTTACCAGACTATACTCGTCGGTCTTGGTCACCTCAGACAAGGCAATGTGCTCCTTCCTGGATGGTCTTCTATTCCCCACTCTCACTGCAGAGCAGCGCACAGAGCTGGAGACTCCAATTTCGTTGCAAGAGGTAAAGGGCACAATGCGGGCCCTGCCTACTGGGATGGACCCAGGTCCGGCTTCCCTCACGATATCTATAAAGCACTTGCTGACTTGTTGGGCCCCCATCTCTTTGAAGGTGTATACTGAGGCCTTCGAGGGTGCCCCTCCCCGGCCTCCTTGACAGAGGTGACCCTAATCACAGTCCCAAAACCGGACAGAGACCTCACACAGACAGGCGCTTACCATCCTTTGGCATTGCTGAATGGAGATTATAAGATTTTGGCAGGGATCTTGGCGGGCCAGATGGCGCTTCTCACTGCACATCTGGTCCATTCATATGAAAATGGTTTTGTTCTGGCCCGTAATACCACTCAACATACGTAGGCTGTTCAGGGTGATGCGTAGTGCGGCGGCAGAATGGCCTACAGCAGGCTGTATGGTCTTGGACCTGAAGAAGGCCTTTGACATGGTAGAGTGGCCTTACATGTTTGCGGTTTTGCGACGCTTCGGATTTGGACCATATTTCCTCAGTCTTGTCAAATTATTGTACAGAGCTCCTCCGGTACGTGTCTGTCTTGGAACCTTGTTCTCTGAGCCAGAACCGATAGGACGAGGGACTAGACAAGGATGCCCCCTTTCCCCATTGCTCTTCTCCCTGGTCATGGAGCCTTTGGCTATGACTTTGCGCAGTACAGCTGCACAATGGGGTATACCGCTAGGTGAGGAAATGCATGCCGTATCTCTTTATGTTGACGACATTCTGCTGTATATTAGAGATCTGCAGGCGATCCCCCCGGTTATATCGAACACACTCAGGCGGTTCGCCGCGGTTTCAGGATTGGGCGTGAATTGGGGTTAAGTCCTGCCTGTTTCCCTCCAATCCTCATGAGGATGACACCCACTTGGTGGTAGATGGTGCACTGGTGGCCTGGCAGCCAGTCGTATTCTGATATTTGGGAATTCGGATTTACCACACCGACCGGGACCTCCTAGATGGGAACATAACTAGGACACTTGCTGCTATCCGCTCTCAGATAGATTTTTGGAAGACACTCAACCTCTAGGTTGAAAGTCGGGTGGCACTGATTAAAATGGTGATGTTGCCCAGACTATTGTATTATTTCACTAACCTCCCGTTATATCTGCAGGCGTCGTTCTTTTGGCCACTGGAGAGCATGATGAGAGACCTCATATGGAATAATACGCATTGCAGGGTGACTTTAGTCAAGTTGTACCTACCAGTCATGTGTGGAGGATTGGCCCTACCCAATTTCGAACATTATTATCTGGCGTCCCAGATTCAGTGAATCGCCAAATGGGTAGCAGAATTACATCTCCCAGACTCGGCAGAGGGTACTCTCCCATATACATTGGAGAAGATTATTTTTATTTTTCACCCATGCACCAAATCGCATTCTTCTCTCCCTTTACTGGTCCAAGTAGCCCAGAAATGTTTCCACAGAGCCTTACGAAGCATGTCATGCCATATACGCCTGCGTTTCCATTGTTGGGGATGCAGAGAGAGGGGGGGTAGGGTTCGTGTGGTTGACCTCGTGGGGTTGCAGGATGCAGGCATAAGTCAATTAGGAGACCTCTATGAGGGAGGTGCGTTGCGGCCCTTTCTTTCCGTGATCGATGAGGAGGGTATCCAGCCCGGGCAGTTCCTGAGTCACACCGCCTGGATGGCGACACTGGAGTACTATGCCGCAAGAACTCCCGACGCATCTCCTAATACAATACATACATGTGATGGGCACAGGGCGAAATCTTACTAAATGGTTTGTAGAAGCAATTTGTGAACACAACTTAACTGATCTAACACCATTGTGTGGTAAATGGGAGGCAGACCTGACACAACCGTACACATCTAGAGAATGGGATATGCTATTGGAGAGCCCTAAAAACATCCCCAGGAAGGCAAGGTTCAAATTAATTCAATTCTATATACTTCACAGGGCGTATTTTACCCCGGACAAGCTTAGCAGATATTTTAATAGAACAGACGCTTGCTGTCCAAACTGTGCATTAGTAAATGCAGACCTCCTGCATATGCTCTGGTCGTGTCCCAGACTACAAAAGTATTGGCAGCATGTGAATCGGCTGCTACATGTAAGAACTGACAGGGAGCTACCGCATACGTGGGAGGCTTGTATTGTACCGATATTTCCCAGGGATAAGGAACATAGAGTAACTTCTCACTTCCAAGACTTGTGGTTGGCCAAGCGGCTCGTCAAGCGGCGATGGAGGGCTGTAGACGCCCCCAAATTAAAGCTTGGACACAGTCAATGTTGAATTGGGCCAAAGCCGAAGTTGTCTCCCTATTAAAAGAGGATACACTTGGGCTGTGCAAAAATCCCATTTAGTCTGCTTGGAGCACAAATCTGACGGCACTCCATGTGGCTATAGCACCGGAGGACCCCTTAGATATTCCTGATGTTATGTGAATACTGGATGTGTACACACTGTAATATGCTTGTCTACTAGAATGCTCAGAAATGTCTGTCAATAGTTATTGAATACTGGTCCATTGTGCTGCAGTTCATGACCCATATGGATACAACGAGATCTGTCATACTGACATCCTTAGGGTAGCTTTCAAATGTTTATTATATTAATGTACTGCCCTCCCTCCTTTTATTTTTCTTAGTTTTCTTTTTATTGGTTTATTGTTTGTCAATTGGCGGTTATATATAAAGTAGTTTCATCAACAACGCTTAATCTAGGTTGCCTATAGTCATTGGAAGAACAGTAAGTATAATGTAACTGCTTACGGCACGTGATCCGTACTTCTGGTATTTCATCAAGCTGGAAATGGTATTGGAGACGATTTAGTCTCCCTGAATGGGGCTTCGTTTATTGCAGGATGCCTTTATAGCCGGATTGGCCGATTTATACCTATGTTGCAGTTCCTTGGTTGTAAATGATTTGACTGTTGTAAATGTGCACTGGTTATGATTACCTCGCAAGTAATTTGATATATTATAAATATGAAACTCAAACAGATCGGACAAAATAAATAAACACTTCAATCAACCCCATCCACATGTGCTATTCGTCTCGTGCTATACATCAATAACTAAATGAAAAAAGAATAAAAATTAATTCTGTACTTTCAAATTGCATTTTCCATGATACGATTGGTGTATTATTTCGGTCTTGTACCTTGTACTTACTGGCCTGCAATATTGAGTAGATAAGTACATATACTCATGGGATTTACAGGTCAGACACATGAAAAACAAGCAAATTTTGTCTCCCTTTTATGTAAATGTACAGTTTGTGATTCAAACTGCAGGATTAAGATTTGTAGTAGTGAAGCTTTTCACATGATTGGGTCATACACATATGTACGCTAGGTCCAAGAGTACAGCAGAATCTGAGAAAATCTGCTACACATTTTCAGAGCTCTTGGGATGATGTCCTTGCAGTATCTAGAAACGCTTGATCAACAGTGGTTGTAGTCCTTGTGAGTTGATCACTTTTGCACATTGTGGTCCTTCCTGCTCAAAAAGGATGTAATATGGGGAATTGCATCTTGGAGATGTGTAATTAGTACAACTTATTAAATGTAAATTGTCCAAATAGGGGTTCCCAAAATATGTATGTACCCAAGACCTCAATTATCCCTAAGATGACAATGCCTATGAACTGGCCTAAATGACCTGAAAATGCATACTAAAATCTAATTTGTTCCAAATAGGGTCTGCCAAAATAAAGCTTGCCTGGGGCCCCCAAATTTCTAAGATGTCCCTGAATTGGGCTCCGTACCCCTTGAATAATACTGTACCACTTCTAAGGTGAGAGGTGGGTTTCATGAAAATGTATAAAAGATACCAATGCTGAAAAACTACAGTTACGGTTAACTAGCTTAATCTTCTTAGACTCAACCAACAGTTCTGCAATTGGCAGATTGTATTTGGTTGATACAAAAGTAACCTCAGAAGAAAATCATTAATGTAGTCATTCTTGCCATTATCATGGGGGAAGAATAGGAATGAAGACCTTCATTTCTGACAAACTTCATTATACCTTCTGAGGGGAGCAAAGGGGTTTTCCATTCAGATGTTCATCATTTCTGTAGTGGTGATTTTTTTGTAACTAAAGGGAGCAAACTTCCTTCCAACTTCCTTTCTCCCTATCTGGGGAAATGGATGTAATATGGACTGGATTTACTTACTCTCTCATGATTGAAGCTTTTGCGTCGGGTCTGGTCTCAAGCACAGAGAGCAGTGACTGGGTGTACGTCTTTTCTTGTGTAATCGAACAGGTTGAAGTGTAGAAAGGATCTTCTATGATCACTCAGACAATTGTATTGTCCATGTTTTCCAAAACATCGACAGCATGTGTTGCTTTAGCTACTTCTTCCATCAAGTTGCACAGAAAACAAATTCAGATTCTTTGAGAGTTGTGAAGGCTAATTTGTGTGATGCTCTAGGCATCAAGCCATAAACCAATAAACGTCATCTAAATTTGCTTGTTGAGAGGGGTGTAAAAATACAAGCCTATTAGGGACTACAAATGTCCCTCACTCATCTTCCTTCTCAATACAGTTATCATTATTTCATCAGTTATCTCCACAGGAACATTCCTTTCCCCCAATCTGGCAGGAGAGAGGGAGAACAAAAATACCTTGGAGCCACAGTACGATAGCCTTGCGTGGAAAAGGAGGAGTAGCTTTCTCAGTACGTCATTGAGATGGTGTTTGTGTTGCTTTATGTAGATGGGCTATGGGCAGTTTCCAGTGAGACAGTAGGCCTAAGGAAAACAAACTGAGAAGCCTATAAAAATGTAAAAAAACTTTAGCAGCTGCTGATGTATGACTAAAACCACACGTTTTGGCTTTTGCCAAGAAACTTAGATGTTAGTTAATGCGATTGGGCTTAAACAGGAGCTAAACACAATGAAAATTCTCAATCTCTAAAACAGAATGGCCCTTAATGATGATTGGGAGCCACTTTTTTATTGGTGTGTTAAGTATTTAGTCATGTGAATCTCAAACATCTAGCACTGGAGAACGTAACCACTTGCTGCAACATTAAAATAAACAAATCATGCCCATTCCTTCTTCGGAACATAAATATATGCTGTATTTCAAATAATGCCCCACTCGAGTCACTTGTCTAGTAATATAATAAACCTACTCTCATTTTGAAAGATACTGAATACCCACACTAGATTTAATGGAAAGACAGTTTTATGAAACAAAGGGTTAGTGTTATGGTCAGGGGTCCCTTAGAATAGATAACCATATAATTATATTTATAATAGAATTACACCTTTAAAAGGTGACCAGTTATGGGACCAACACCATGACCTGAGTAAGCACCATTGCATGTAATCAGTACACATGTTGCAGCAGAGGTACCTGTTGGGATTTCAGATAATGCGATACAAAGTGCTGCTGCAATTTCTCATTGGCATAGTTGATGCACAGTTGCTCCAAGCTATTTTCGGGGAAGGATTCAAACCCGTATACATCCAGCAGGCCTGAAAAAATACGCACAGTCAGATATAAACTTAACATGCTCCCTTGATGTTTGAACGTTTAACTGTATTCATTTATTGTGGTAGTATATGGCACAGACCTTAACCTATAGGTAGTGGAGTGCATTACATTAAATAGGCTACAGAGAAATAGCTGCAACAGAGAGGCACAATCCATAGGTATAATTATGATTAAACAGAACAAGGCAAAAAAGTAAGAATGCTACAAAATGCACTAAACAAATAAAAGCTATAGTAGTAGCAAAGAGGAGTCTAGTATGCCTCTGGTTGCAGTTACAGCTTACATGTGTGTGTTTGTAGAGCTTTGTGGAAGGCTCTTAAGTTTAAATTGCATCTGAGATATTTGGGTAAGTTGGTCCAAGTCCTGAAAGCTTGACAGGGGATACCATAGGTTTGGTTGGGCACAGGACGTGGCTGCAGGCCCTGCGCCCAACCTCACCCCTTGCAGGACCGAAGGTGCATTGTGGGGTTGTTCTAGTAAGATATGGTAATAATCTATTATTTTACATTTAAAAAAACTAAAAGTTCAATGAAAAAAACAGTATTGTTGGGTATGGTCATAATCTCTTACAGAAAAAAACCAGAAATTCACTGGAAACACCAGTGGATAAAGCGAGGTTATATTTAAGTGAAAATGTCAGTTTCAAAATAAGATACAGTAAAAAAAAACAACAAGAAAAAAAAACACTAAAATTCACCAGTCTTAGTTGATTGAAGTAACTATAGCTTGTGCCATGAAGTAACGATAACACATGCCCTTGCCATGCACTGTTTATATACACGCTTAAAACATCACTAATATCACGTTGAATTACAGCATTGATAGCATCACTGATGAATTCAGTGAATTGCTAAGGTTTTTTCCCAATATAAAGATATTATAACTGTGAGAAGTTGGCCTGATGTATGATGTCACTAGTTCTAGTGTACACCTTATATCAGTCCAAATACCCTTATGGTGATTGGTTGTAAAGTCAACCTTATAGACCAGCTATCCTAGTGGTAGCATGGACAAGAGCAGTCTTAGGCTAAACTCTGAATGGCATGTGAAGCCAGCTGTGATACCATATATAATCCCTTGAATACCAACTGAAAGGACACCACAACAGATATATATATAAAATAAAGTGTATTTATTCTAGTCAAACCCTCAGCACTCTTTATGAGATTAGAGGTAAGTACAACACAGTCTTATTTAAGCATACATTAAGTCACACAGGTAAGTAATACAGTTAGGCCCTAGGGGCCACGCAAACCATATACTAAGTAAGTGGTATAAGGACCACTGTCACGGAAATAGAATAGGCCTGGGCCTAGGGAATCGCTGGGGCTACACTACACTAGCGTTAGTTAGGAAGTGGGAGGCCCACGGGATTCGTGTGCAGAGTGGAAACACTCACGCGTAATGCGTAAAAGTCACTAGCAATAGTACAGTTTAGAAAACGATAGATTTAGGACACTTCCGGAGTAGCTAGGAAGTCGAGACTGGAAAACTAGACACTAGGATAGTCACTATCCTGATGAGCACCGGAGTACCCAAGTTACCTAGCCCACAGGCTGCGGGTGCATAGGGGTGAAGTTGCGTCGGTTTTCGTCGTCGACTCCTATGGATGCCTGAAGAAAGATGCTGACAGGCAGTCAGTGAAGAGTGTCCGGTGGATCCCAAGGCTGGGATCAAGAAGAGAGGAGACCTGCAAGCAGAAGGGACAGAGTCAAGGTCACTAGCCAGTGACCACGTGGAACCAGGAAGGAACCAGGCGATGTCGTGAAGATTGCAGGTGAAGGTGAAGCTTGTCGCTGCAGCCAGGAGGACCAGGAAGCGTCGAGGACGACCAGGACCAGGAGGCGAGCTGTCCCACGAAGGCTCTTGCTGTCGGCGGCGTCGAAGTTGGACTAGGACTCACCAAGCCTTGGCAAGCGGAACCCACGAAGAACGGAGGACTTGCTTCTGGTGCAGACCAGGAAGGTCTGGGGTGCTTCTTCTTTGCAGAGAAGCGGGAGCCAGTCTGGAGGAGCCAAACCAGCGCAGAAGATTTCAGGGTGCGTCGTCACCAAGGCCACTAGCCAGCGGGCAAGCAACCGGACAGACGCGGCAAGCAGGAAAATGCAGAAGGGCCCCACGCAGGACTCGTGGAGTGTGGGGGGCTGATCTTCGGTTCAGATGATGCTTGGGGTTGGGGCTTCTCAATCCCCGGTGCACAACTTCGAGGGTGCCTCAGAAGCTGCGCTTGAAGTTACTAGCCACTTTTCCCAGGTAGCCGGTCGCTCGTCGCCTCCACGGATCTCAGCTTTGCTGTGGATGTGGATCAGGGTCGGAGAAGTCTGGAAGTAAAGGCTCTGGTCGGGCTCTGCAGTCGGTTCCTCGTAGAACGTGGGCAAAGCAAAGGGTAGTCTCTTGATGGTGCCTGTTTGCACAGGGTAGCCACTCCTTGGCTACAAGGGAGATTCTTCAGTCTTCTTCTTTCGTCGAATGTCGAAGGTCCAGAGGTTCTGTTCAGTTTTGCAGGTTCAGGATAATCTAAAGTCTTGAGGCCCAACTCCCACTCTTATACTAATCTGGGGGGCTGGGATACCTGCTAGGTCACGCCTTATGGGTGGGACCTGGGAGGGGGTGGTTACACCCACTTCCCTTTGTCCAGTTTCGCGCCAGAGCTGGGGCTGGAGTGCCCCAGCGCCGGTTTGAACTGGACTATGCAAGGAACACCTTGTGTGCCCCAGGCATGTCTCATTCCTTTCAGCCCACCCTGCCCCAATACACTAAAGGCTGTCTGGGGAGGTGCTAGCACCTCCCCAAGCAGGAAACCTATTGTCCAGGCCTCCCTGGCTGGGATCACTCCCAGCTGCAGGAGGTCAGACTTGTGTCTGTGGCAGCAGCATCCATTTTGTGATGCTGAGGCTTTGGTTAGAGTTAAACAGCAAAGTAGGATTTTAACATGTCTCTCCCTCTAGAAGGGGGGAATAATATCCTCATCACCAGAAATGGTATGGGGGTATTATTCCAAAGTGTTAGACACCTTACACGACATGTTTTGATAAAGCCAAACCATAGTTACCATAACCGTTTAAGATTATAAGTCACTTTAAGAGTATATGGTAGGCTATATCATAGAACAGCTATAAGGACATGGTTCCCAAAGCTGCAGACAGGCTCAGCTCATGCTAGAGCACCATCTCACATGTTACCAAGCACTCTGCCTCCAGGATTGTTAAGGCCTGCCATAGGAGTGACTGATAGGTACACATGTGTCTATATATAAGGGTAGATATAGGCATACTATATCTAAGCAAGGGGTGATTACACGACCTTGCCCCAGCTGAGTGATCAGCCAGTTGTGTCTGATTGGAAGGCCAGACCAGGGGTGGCATAATACATGCTGCAGCCCCTGGGAGGCCTAGGGTACACCTATGCCCTGGGTACACTGTACAGGGTCCAATAAGGTGATCCTTACCAATTGGGAATGTACCTAGGGTACATGGAGTCCATTTTAAAGAGAGAGCAGACAGCCTGAGACCCTGAATGGCAGGATCTCAGGCCAACTAAGTCGAAAAACCAGCTAGACACTAGGCAAAACGTTGGGGGTAACCATAGTCAGATATCCACCTTCCTACAATAACCATACCTAAATATAACGTCACTTTAACCTTTTTTCAGTAAATATAATATAGCCTTATAGCCTGCTGTAGCGGGCTATACCGGCTATTAAAGGCCCGCTGCAGCGTTAAAGGCCCGAGCCGAAGGCGAGGGACTTTAACAAAAGCAGCGGGACTTTAATAGCGGTATAGCCCTGCTACGAAGGGCTATAAGGCTATTAGAACATTCTGCCACTAGAGGGCAAAATGTTCTAATAAATTAAACAAAGGCTTCTCGAAGCTCGAGGGGATTTAAATCCCCTCGAGCTTCGAGAGGCTTTTGTAAAACATTGGAATGTTGCTCTGCGGGCCTTTACCGGCCTGTAGAAGCACGGAGCTCTCCATTGTCTGCAATGGAGTGCTCCACATTCCAATGTTCTAATAGTTATTATAATCATACCCAACTACAACATCACTTTAACCTTTGCTTTTTTCACTCAATAAGATAGTTAAGATAGATAGACAGAGAGATAGAGTAAATGTCGAAATAATTTAACATAAGCTCCTAAGTGGTGTTATTTTATTTCCCTACCAAACTTGCTTTCTATGGGAGTGTGTTATAGTACCTGTGAGCAGCTATGTGCAGTGCTAGACTTACTCCACGACTGGGCTAAACTACATGAAACCCAGTTTTGACCTTTTTAGGACTGAGTGTAGTTTGTTAATAGCATTGGTCTTACTCTATTTTGTTGATATGTGTTTGTATTAACATGCCCTTCCCTAAACGCCTCCGCTTTAGTTGTAACTATTACCCATTTCCTGACACTTCCTCTTGTCCTTCCTACCAGCGTGTACAGAGATCCCTGCCACCTTGGCGCAGGTCTCCACCTAGGAAAGGCAGAGGTCTCCGCTTGTAGGTTTGTGAATAGCACTTTATTTTAGTATGTACAGTAGTACTCCTGTAGTACAACTTTACCTACTATAAAATGCAGTTTGTTACCAGAAACAAAAATCTTTGAGATTCCCATTCTATTGGATAGGATGTTGATAAAGTGTCTTGCTCTATAGTATCACACACTGAAGATAGCATGACCATGTGACAAGTGTTACCGCCTGTCTAAGCTTCTAAGAATTGGGATCAGACAGGGCTTTTATTGAATTGGGCTTTTCCCCAGTGAGCTGGAACCTCTGCAGGCTGGGTTTGAAAGACCAAGCCGCTCCTGGTGCCTGTGTCACTTTACCCAGCTCCCTGAGGATAATTGCAGCAAGGACAGGGAAGCTTCAAGCGAGAGGGAGGGGAAAAGTAGAGAGAAAGCGACCAGAGGGGGCGAAGAGAGGAGAGAGAGAATGGGTCTGTTTTCAGCTTTTTGCCACGGTTGCCTTTGGTTCTGCTAAGAATGCCATCTAGAATTGTAGAAGGAGCAGTTTTTGTGCTCCATTTAGGACACAATTCTGACTGATTATCATTTACAAGGTGATTTTACATATGTGAAGTGCTTTTACAATGCAACTTACTTGCACATACAGGCACATAATAATAGCTATTGTACTGGCTAAGGTGAACGATGAGGGTTTCATTTTCTGTTCATCTAGCACTCCAAGAGCACTGCATCAGGCACACACAATGTTTTTTTTAAAACATGATGTTGCTGATTCAAATTGATTATGAACAATTTGTGGTGTCTCTGGTAATGCAGCTACAAGGTTTTTCCAAATGAGAACCTAGATTTAAAACAAAGAAATCAAAACACATTCCATTTTCCAAGAGCATACCTATAAAATTGGTCCACTTGATAGAGTCAGCACATATACTTCCATTGATCATTGTAACCAACCAGTCAAATAATCTGTGGGAAAAAGAGGTCTCCATTAGTTATAAGAGGATGGCTAGTTGGTAACTCATGCAATAATGTACTTTGAGAGCATGCATGGGTCGCAGTTCAAACGATGTCTTTAAGCAGTTGAGTAGCATTTTATTTGATTATTTATATCGAGTGAGGATGCAGACTATCAGTTAGGAGACCTCATCAAGTAATAACGTCACTATTCTGTATCAGAGTCAGTTAGGTTACTATAATTTAAAACATAGCTCAGTACTGGGTAACTGTGTCACAGCGCAGTAAGGTTTAATTGATAGGATACAAGTGTCAAGCATTTATCTGTACCACAACAGTTAATGAGTTGAAAACAGAACACAAGACAAAACCCACTCCAATTTATAAAAATAGGATACATTTTAACAAACAGATAGACACCAAAATAATGATCAGGGGAACCGTGGATATGACCATTAGGAGTTTTAGAGTTTTCTAGCGCCAAAATGCCAACCATGGGTATCTGGTCATGCTAGACCGGGGCAAATTAAAAATTTAAGGCTGACCGCGATGGAGTGAGGGTCGGCGACAGGGACAAGGTTTGTGCCTGTGAAAAATGTACCTCCTGACTTAGTCTTATTTTCTGGAGATATTCTTTCGTTGGTGGGGAGCCAGTTTGATCCGACAGAGGGTTCGACGACAGCAGGCTGCTACTCGGCAATGGCCCTGGTGAAGCCCTCCATGTTGGGACTGTAGGAAACTGGGTTTTGCTGCAGTTGTCCTCCCACTTTTTGCCACTTTTATAGCAGCTAGATGCTGAGTTTCGACTGACAGTGCACTGAGGCCTGCTACTGATCAGACCTCAGAGCCAGTGCTCTTTCCTTACCACAAGGTGAGGTCTGATTGTTTACAATTGGCCAAGGGCTTTAGTACCCCTGTTAAGTCCCTAGTAAATAGTACCCTTGGTACATTGGGCATGAGTATTAAAGATGGTCCCTAAGGGCTGTTGTATATCTTATGCTACCCTAAGGGACCAACACACAAATTCCAAACAGACTGCCATTGCAGGCTGCATGACATTGTACAAACCATGTTTGAAAACAGGACATGGCACACTCTTGTGTGGCATGCCAAAGACATTGCATAGGATATATGTAAGTCACCCCTACAGCAGCCTTGGAGACCGAAGGCAGTGTGAATTATACCACATGTGAGGAAATATCTGCATGAGGTCAGAAACAATACCTGCTCTAGCAAGAGGTGTTTACACCTCCTCCAGCAGGATAGCTAGTAAATTAGCATGTCAAGGCAGGGAGCTTCAAAGAGAAGACGGTCTTTGGTATGCGAATCTGGCTTCTTCCAGACCATAGAGATACACCAACTGCCCGAGGCCTATTTAGCACCAGGACAGGTGGAAAATTAGCTAAGCAAGGAGGCGTACCTCACCTCCAGGCTAGTCACACCCCTAGCATTGGCTACCTAGGTGAGCACGAAAATTAAGATTTCACCATCTTAGTTGTGGTGAAATTCAGAACTCCGGGACAGGAGGATACCCACTCCCCACAAGAAGTGGTCATCTAGGGGGTGCAGTACCCCAGGGGCAAGTAGCCCATTGGCTACTACCGTTCACTCCCGTTAATGCCCACAATTTGAGTATTTAGGTGCCCCCCTGACATCAGAAAATCAGATTTGTCTGCCTAAAGAAGAAGGACAAAAAAGAGCTCATCTCACGAGATCTGAGAAGCAGCGACTGACTTGGAGCCAAGTCTTAATCAACAAGGAGCTACAGAGGGAAAGAACAAACAGGTTGATATATATATATATACACAGTGACTGTCATGTGAGGAAGTTTTTTTCTTAGCAAATATAGATAATCTAGGCAGCAGAGTGTGAGGACACTACCTCGAATGAAAGTGAGGAGTGTTTTGGAGATATATATATTATATATATACATATATATATATCTCCTGTTCATTATAGGCTCCGCATCTGGAGGTTAGGTGTATAAGCGGAGGAAGGAGTTCTATCACACTTTTTCCAAAACACTCCTCACTTTCATTCAAGGTAGTGTCCTCACACTCTGCTGCCTAGATTATCTATATTTGCTAAAAAAAAAAATCCTCACATGACAGTCACGGTGTCTACATAACCCCTATACATATAGGGATGTCTACTTAATACCAAGTCAGAAAAAGGTTACATCAATCTGTATGTAGACCTGAAAAAATTCTTATGTGAAAAAAGGACAAGATGGCACCTCACGTGCGCACCACCAATGGAGCTTACTGATTGGTACTCACCAGCTATGCCCACTTTTCTCATCATTGGTAACCATCTTGTCTCAAATAATAAATGTGTGTCCCGAAAAAAAGTGCAAAGAATTATACCAAGTGTGGTGTTTATAAATCAAGCCCCATGATTTAGGCCTAAAGGTTTGCAAAAATGCAGCCAATTTTTAGTTTGAATAAGTGCATACGTGAATAATAAAGTTGGTAATTGTGCTACTTATTTCAATTTTAAAATCACGGGGTCTTGATTTATAAACACCACACTTGGTATAATTCTTTGCACTTTTTTATAAGTATAGGGGGTATGGAGACACAGTGACTGTCATGTGAGGAAGTTTTTAGCAAATATAGATAATCTAGGCAGTAGACTGTGAGGACACTACCTCGAATGAAAGTGAGGAGTGTATTGGAGCCAAGTCTGCCTGCTGTGCCTCACAATTGCATGGACCTGCCTCGTCCAGAAAGCATCGTCCCCTCCAAAAGCTGTGGAAGAGTGACCCACGACTTTACCTTGTCAGCAACATCTCCCTTGGAGCAGAGGAGCTGCTTCCCTGCACGTTTGCAGATTACCCTACCAGACCAAACAGCACTGCACACGAACCCCCCAGCCCGAGTTGCAGTGAACCAATGGTGCCCCTGAGACAGACGCTATAGAGTTGAGATCCCCCTTGGGCTCCACCGGGCTGGCCCTCACCTGCAGCCTCTATTGCCAGACAGCAGGAACCGCAAGAGCCTCAACCCAAACAGAGCAAAAACTCAACACCAAGAAGCACCACTGCACCGGAGCCCCACAGCTAGGGGAGAAGTGGACCAACATGCCAACGGGGTCCTGAGACCCTCAAGAGCTGAGCCCACCTTTGAGTTCGGCCACACTGAGCCACCAGTCCACGCCTGCAGCCTATTTTTGCAGTCCCCCCTACAACTGCGAGTGCCTCCCATAGTGCGACCCTGTCGGAGAAATCACCACTGCAGCTGAGCCCACCATGCAGAGTTCTAGTGGACAAGCGGTGTCCCTCCATGCCAGAGCATCTAAAGGACTGACACCCCCCCCCCCCGAGGGTTCGTCCAGATTGGTCTCCCAGTCCCTGCATGCAGCCTCTTTGTGACCGGACCATTCCTCATTGCTTTAAATGGGGCACCGGACACTGAATTGCACCTCTGTACCCGGACGCCTCAGAGCGAACCGAGGTGGTAACCTGTTGGTGCCGCCTTAGACCTTGCCTCATACTTTCCTTAAATCCCAAAGGGCAGTCCCGTATGTAGCTGCTAAGTGCCCGAATGAAGTTGACTCCTCTGGCCCTGACCTTGTAGTGGCCATCTCGTCAGGTTTTTCTGTTGTTAGGAAAGATCGTATAGGGAAAAAAAGGGGGAGGACTAGCCATAGTCTATCGGGACTATCTGGAAGCCTTCTTTACAGAGATCCCTACAGGCTTTGACTGTGAAGTGCTCTTCTTCAAGATTGCTATTAATCACACCTATTCCGTCAATGGTCTTGTTTATCGGCCTCCCGGTCCAAGGGCTAATTTTATGCATACTATCGGGCAGCTACTTGAACATAAAGTGAACTCCCAGGACAACACTATTCTCTGTGATCTTAATTTTCACCTTGAGAATCAACAAAACAAAGATTTTAGCGTCCTTCTGGACCAGGGTAGGTTGAGAACAGATTACGGGAGGCCCCACTCACAGAGTTGGTCACCTCCTGGACGCCGTCTTTACCGAATGCCCTTTTTTGAAATTCAACAATACTCTTCAACTACACTGGTCGGACCATTCATCAGTTACACTAACTCTTACAATGCCTTTTATAGCTGGCAATAGGATTTTTCCAGTAAAAAGGCAGAGGCGATACCAATGGCATTGTTTAGAGAGAACTAAGTTCAATACCCAACTGGTCAATAGCAGACCCTTTTTATCTCAAGACCCAGAGATAGCAACGCTATATTATCACAACTGGATTGTGTCATCGGTACATGCATTAATCCCCCAGAAACCAGGGAAAATCAGCAGAACGGCTCCTACTGTGCCATGGTTCTCTGTGGAGTGAAGGCTTTTTAAAGAGGCGATGTCGTAGACAAGAGAGGCGTTGGGAGACAGTCCTAGGATACCATGGAGAAAGAAATATATAAGGAATTAGTAACAATACAAAGAAATTATTTATAAAACTAAAATCGACTATTTCTCGGAGAAAATTAAAGCAGCTAAGAACAATACTAAAGAACTGTTTGTTACGGTCCAGGAACTTAGCCGTACTGAGGAGTATAGGAATACTGCAGTAGACCAAGCATTTTGTAACACCCTAGCATCTTTCTTCTGTGGAAAGGTATCCAGCATTTATGATGCGTTTGCTCTGCGGCCCCTAAAGGACGTAAGCACTCCTCTCATACAAAGTGATGTGGTGATAGTAGAATCAAAAGCTTCCAACATTCTCCCAGTTTACGATCTTCTCCAATTCTCAGATTTTGCACCTATGTCTTATGAGCAGCTTGGTAAACTTTTATGTGCCACTAAAACAGGATCGCCAACGGATCGGTGTCTAAGATAGTGCAGACAGCGGCAGAGACCGTTGCATATCAACTCAGACATATTTAATCTAGCTCTTGAAACTGGAATATTCCCAAAAATCTGGAAAAAGACCTATTTTAACCTTGTTAAAAAAAAAAAAAAAAAACTTAGACCGATCAGATCCAAGTAACTATCGAACAATCTCCCACCTGCCCTCATCACTACTTTTATTAATGCCAATCATATCCTTGACTCCACGCAGTACGGTTTCCCGAGTTTGCTCTGATTGTCAAGTATTGAATCTTTCATAGATTCACATGCTTGTATCTTCCCCGTCGTCATGGTGGGAGTCTCACGGTAAAGGAAATAGATAGCAGTAAAAGAAAAAACTGCCTTTGTATCATAGATACTATAGACTTTGGTATCCCTGTATCATTATGTGGATCAAATATCAGCCAATGAGACGCCAGCCCTGAGATCACACTCTCCAGCAGAGCCATCCTACCTAAGGTTTCTAACCGCCGTCGTGTGAGAAGGAGTCTCCCTGAGCTCTGCTCAGTTTGTTTCTCTGGTTGAACTTTTGACCTGTGCTTTACAGCATTCCCTTCTGGATTTGAGGTATTGTCTTTTCAATTTTTCTTCAAGTTGTCTGAGAACCCTAATGTAGGAAGGTGGATATCTGACTATGGTTACCCCCAACTTTTTGCCTAGTGTCTAGCTGGTTTTTCGACTTAGTTGGCCTGAGATCCTGCCATTCAGGGTCTCAGGCTGTCTGCTCTCTCTTTAAAATGGACTCCATGTACCCTAGGTACATAACCAATTGGTAAGGATCACCTTATTGGACCCTGTACAGTGTACCCTAGGTACCCAGGGCATAGGTGTACCCTAGGCCTCCCAGGGGCTGCAGCATGTATTATGCCACCCCTGGTCTGGCCTTCCAATCAGACACAACTGGCTGATCACTCAGCTGGGGCAAGGTCGTGTAACCACCCCTTGCTTAGATATAGTATACCTATATCTACCTTATATATAGACACATGTGCACCTATCAGCCACTCCTATGGCAGGCCTTAACAATCCTGGAGGCAGAGTGCTTGGTAACATGTGAGATGGTGCTCTAGCATGAGCTGAGCCTGTCTGCAGCTTTCGGAACCATGTCCTTATAGCTGTTCTATGATATAGCCTACCATATACTCTTAAAGTGCCTTATAATCTTAAACGGTTATGGTAACTATGGTTGGGCTGTATCAAAACATGTCGTGTAAGGTGTCTAACACTTTGGAATAATACCCCCACACCATTTCTGGTGATGAGGATATTATTCCTCCCTTCTAGAGGGAGAGACATGTTAAAATCCTACTTTGCTGTTTAACTCTAACCAAAGCCTCAGCATCACAAAATGGATGCTGCTGCCACAGACACAAGTCTGACCTCCTGCTGCTGGGAGTGATCCCAGCCAGGGAGGCCTGGACAATAGGTTTCCTGCTTGGGGAGGTGCTAGCACCTCCCCAGACTGCCTTTAGTGTATTGGGGCAGGGTGGGCTGAAAGGAATGAGACATGCCTGGGGCACACAAGGTGTTCCTTGCATAGTCCAGTTCAAACCGGCGCTGGGGCGCCCCAGCTCTGGCGCGAAACTGGACAAAGGGAAGTGGGTGTAACCACCCCCTCCCAGGTCCCACCCATAAGGCGTGACCTAGCAGGTATCCCAGCCCCCCAGATTAGTATAAGAGTGGGAGTTGGGCCTCAAGACTTTAGATTATCCTGAACCTGCAAAACTGAACAGAACCTCTGGACCTTCGACATTCGACGAAAGAAGAAGACTGAAGAATCTCCCTTGTAGCCAAGGAGTGGCTACCCTGTGCAAACAGGCACCATCAAGAGACTACCCTTTGCTTTGCCCACGTTCTACGAGGAACCGACTGCAGAGCCCGACCAGAGCCTTGACTTCCAGACTTCTCCGACCCTGATCCACATCCACAGCAAAGCTGAGATCCGTGGAGGCGACGAGCGACGTGGGACCGGCTACCTGGAAAAAGTGGCTAGTAACTTAAAGCGCAGCTTCTGAGGTACCCTCGAAGTTGTGCACCGGGGATTGAGAAGCCCCAACCCCAAGCACCATCTGCACCGAAGATCAGCCCCCCACACTCCATGAGTCCTGCGTGGGGCCCTTCTGCATTTTCCTGCTTGCCGCGTCTGTCCGGTTGCTTGCCCGCTGGCTAGTGGCCTTTGTGACGACGCTCCCTGAAATCTTCTGCGCTGGTTTGGCTCCTCCAGACTGGCTCCCGCTTCTCTGCAAAGAAGAAGCACCCCAGACCTTCCTGGTCTGCACCAGAAGCAAGTCCTCCGTTCTTCGTGGGTTCCGCTTGCCAAGGCTTGGTGAGTCCTAGTCCAACTTCGACGCCGCCGACAGCAAGAGCCTTCGTGGGACAGCTCGCCTCCTGGTCCTGGTCGTCCGACGCTTCCTGGTCCTCCTGGCTGCAGCGACAAGCTTCACCTTCACCTGCAATCTTCACGACATCGCCTGGTTCCTTCCTGGTTCCACGTGGTCACTGGCTAGTGACCTTGACTCTGTCCCTTCTGCTTGCAGGTTTCCTTTCATCCTGATCCCAGCCTTGGGATCCACCGGACACTCTTCACTGACTGCCTGTCAGCATCTTTCTTCAGGCATCCATAGGAGTCGACGACGAAAACTACGCATCTTCACCCCTATGCACCCGCAGCCTGTGGGCTAGGTAACTTGGGTACTCCGGTGCTCATCAGGATAGTGACTATCCTAGTGTCTAGTTTTCAAGTCTCAACTTCCTAGCTACTCCGGAAGTGTCCTAAATCTACCGTTTTCTAAACTGTACTATTGCTATTGACTTTTACGCATTACGCGTGAGTGTTTCCACTCTGCACACGAATCCCGTGGGCCTCCCACTTCCTAACTAACGCTAGTGTAGTGTAGCCCCAGCAATTCCCTAGGCCTAGGCCTATTCTATTTCCGTGACAGTGGTTCTTATACCACTTACTTAGTATATGGTTTGCGTGGCCCCTAGGGCCTAACTGTATTACTTACCTGTGTGACTTAATGTATGCTTAAATAAGACTGTGTTGTACTTACCTCTAATCTCATAAAGAGTGCTGAGGGTTTGACTAGAATAAATACACTATTTTATATATATATCTGTTGTGGTGTCCTTTCATTTGGTATTCAAGGGATTATATATGGTATCACAGCTGGCTTCACATGCCATTCAGAGTTTAGCCTAAGACTGCTCTTGTCCATGCTACCACTAGGATAGCTGGTCTATAAGGTTGACTTTACAACCAATCACCATAAGGGTATTTGGACTGATATAAGGTGTACACTAGAACTAGTGACATCATACATCAGGCCAACTTCTCACACCTAAATAGAGACTTTTCAGACCATGCAGATCTTGTAGGAAGGCTCAGTTATAACAAGGATTGTTTGTACTGCCTCTATCCTAAGCATATCCCTAAAGAATGCAAACATTGTAGGACATTTTCAGCAAAGAATCTTAAGGATAGAGAGGCACGCCTTTTATTGTGGCTCCAAAAGAAAAAGGCCACTTCAGAATCTGAAGATGCTTCTAAGGCTCACTCTGCTTCAAAACGCAAGGGTGGAGCTGCGGAGGAAAAATCGGATTTAAAAAAGCAAAAAATCAGCAAATATAAGGAAAAAGAGTCATCTTCCTCATCTTTGCCTCATACTCCTTTCAAAAAGTCCTCAGAGACTAGGGCTCCGTCGTCAGATCCGTCGACGAAGAGAGTTTCCGCGACCATTCGGTCGACGAAACCGTCGACAACAACATCGACAACAGTCACAACGACGACAACAGTCACAACGACGAAGACTTCGGCGACAGCGAATACGAAGATGACTGTCGACAATTGGGTCATCGACGACACAGTCGACAAGAACGGAGACGACACCGTCGACGACTACTTTTATAACACAGTCGTCGATTTCGTCGACGACACGGAGACCCAGGAAGACGCGGAGACTGAGGACGGCTGGGAAGGAGACGAGGATCCTGAAGAACGGTGGAGCGAGGAGTGGTGGTGCCCAGTGGAGGAGGCTGGAGAGCGGCCGCAACTGAGGAGAGTTGCGGCGGAGCCGGTGAGTCCTAGTGTTTTTGGGGGACAGGGAGGAGGGTGAGTGGGAGGAGGGAGGTGTATCTAGGGAAGGGCACGGGTAGCGAATCGGAGAAATCCATTCAGAAGTTCTTGTGTGGCACATCATTTTTCCATTCCTCACAAACGTGGCGTTTCTTTGACTTACTATCAGCAGTGTAAGCTATTTTCAGGTTCTTTTATTCCCTTTTCAGCATGTGTCCAACTTTGGCTTTTTAAGACACGCTTTCCCCTATAAACTCACTATTCGGTTGAATGCTTCTCCACGAGATGAATGTGCTCTGGTCTTCTGTCTTCCTTAGGGGTATCTGACATTAAATACAGTCGTGTGGTGACTGGTAGAGACCAAAGACTCAAATAAACAGTGTACCGGACGGCTCCCTTTTCTCTCCTCTTCTATGAGCCTCCGGTGAGACACCATCAAGACCAAGGAGGAGCCAGGAACATCTACCCCGGACTCCCCATCCAGCTCAACCCATAGTACATCGGGAGAAGAACAGGAGGGAATACACTCTGCACAAATTGACAAACCTCTTCCTGATAATAAACAACGTGTTTTCGGAAAATATATTCAGCCTCCTCGCTTGTTTATCAAACCCGCCCTCCCACAGTCACATCATAGAGTTCCTCTGCAAACCACCAGATCGTACTCCCATTCACAGGAAATAACATCTCTCCGCCCTCGAGGCGGAAATTCTGTCTCTTTTGGTAAAAGGAGCAATAGAGGAGGTCCCTTTTCAACAGCAAGTGAAAGGATTCTACTCGCATTTTTTCATCATAAGAAAAAAGCAGTCAAACAAATGGAGACCGGTAATGAAACTCAGAGGCTTAAACAAGTTCATCAGAAAACAATCTTTCAGTATGCTGTCTCTTCAAGAAATTCTGATGATGTTGAGAAGAGGGGATTATTTGACATCTTTAGATCTATTAGATACGTACTTCTATATTCCAATCCACGTACGACACAGAGGGTATCTCAAGATTCGTGGTGGCAGGGCGCCACTACCAATTCAGAGTGTTACACTTCGGTCGCCGATCCGCACCCAAGAGAGTTCACAAAACACACAGTGCCGGTTGCAGCATATCTGAGACAGCAAGGTCATCAGATATATCCATATCTGGACGATTGGTTGATAAAGGGTGCATCGTTTCAGGACGTTCAAGAGTCTTTGCATCGTTGCATAGATCTCATCCAGTTTCTGGGGATACGGATAAACATGGAAAAATGGTCTCTCATTCCGTTCCAGTCTCTTCAATTCCTAGGAGCTTTACTGCAAACCAGGGAAGCAAAATCGTACCCTTCAGAAGAACGTATTCAAAAGATTCTGAAGCTATCAACACAGCTAAAGAAAAGAGTCCACTTCAGTAAGGATATTCGAATCCTTGTTGGGGATGATGTCATCCTGCATCCTAGACCTGCAATGGGTGCAACATCAAGGTTCCGTCATCAATCCTCAAATAAGGAAGGCGCCGTCATGGTGGGAAATAAGACAGAACTTAACAGAAGGGTTACTCTTCGAACCTCAATCTCCCAGCTTTATAATGACAACGGATTGTAAGGATGGGGAGCAAATCTTCAGGACCTAGATATACAAGGACACTGGATCAAACAATAGGCTCAGTTGCACATCAACTTATTGGAGCTGAAAGCGGTGTTCTTAGGTCTAAAAGCCTTTCTCCCCAGGATTCACAATTCTCCAGTTCTAGACAGGACAGACAGTACAACAACGATGTTTTATCTAATAAAACAAGGGGGAACAAGATCAAAGCCCTTATCAGCGCAAGCTCAAGAAATCTGGACATGGCTTTTAAAGCACAATATCTCTCTGCAAGTTCAACATGTCCCTGGAATACACAACATAAGAGCAGATTCGCTAAGCAGATCAACAAGTGTTTGCCACGAGTGGGAGCTCAATCAGGATCAGCTCAATCGAATATTTCGCCTATGAGGCACTCCAGCTCTGGACTTGTTTGCAACTCGAAAAAATGAGACGGGAACAGTGTCATTTAATTCGGATAGCCCCGGCATGGCCGAGACAGTTCTGGTTCTTGGAGCTTCTTCACTTATCAGTGACTCCCAGAGTGCAGTTTCCTCTAATCCAAGATTTGATTTCCATGAACAAGGGACAAGTTCTTCATCCGCAGTTGGCCTAGCTGAACTTATCGGCATGGAACCTCATGGGCACGAGTTTCAGTCCTTAAACATCAATGATGAATGCAGAGATATACTCTCTCATTCTCGGGCAATTTCTACAAATATAACCTATATAGCGAAATGGAAAAGTTCTTGCCAATGGTGTTTGATACAATCTATTCATCCCTTCCACTTTTCTCTGGAGCAGGTTCTCCCTTATTTGTTACATCTAGCCAAGTCAGGTCTTTCTCATGCATCAGTCAAAGTTAATCTTGCTGCCATTTCAAGATATCGCAGGAAACCAAATCATTCATCCCTTTGGTCACAGAGAGTAATAAAAGAATTCCTGAAAGGATTGTTCAGGGTTTTTCCTCCAATACGACGACCATCAGTTCCATGGCAACTTAACACGGCCTTGGCGCAACTAATGAAACCACCTTTCGAACCGATTCACAAAGCTGAGTTAAAGTTTGCATCTTGGACAATTGCTCTTCTTCTGGCTCAGACGTCAGCGAGAAGGGTCAGTGAAATTAAGGCTTTCTCCATCACAGAGGCTTTTCTTCAATTCAAATCGGACAAGGCGATATTGCAAACAAACCCTAAAATTCATTCCGAAAGTTCCTTCGGATTTTCACCTCAATGAGCCTATTGTTCTACCAACATATTTTAAAGACCCATTGTCGGTAGCAGAAAAACTTTGCACACATTAGATGTCAAGAGATGTTTAAAATTTTGTATTGACAAAACAAAGTCCTTTAGAAGAACAAGTCAGTTGCTAATAGCATTTGCTAGTCCCAGGAAAGGTTTGGCTTTATCAAGGTCTAGCATTTCCAGATGGATAACATCAGCTATTACTTTGTGTCACAAGAATGCTGGAATTCCTTTACGCTAGACGATTCGAGCTCACTCAACAAGACAAATGGCGACTTCAGCTGCTTTGTTTGCGGGAGTATCGCTTCCGGACATTTGTAGAGCAGCAAAGCGGAAGAATGTCCACACGTTTACCAAGCACTACTGTTTGGACACAGCCTGGAAGGCAGACTCAGCAGTTGGGCAAGCAGTGCTACGTCACTTGTTTCATTAAGGTATTCTCTTTCAATTCTTGTTGATTATATTTGGTTAAATATTACATTCAATTGCTCGCTCTTTATGCCTTTGATTTTTATGTAATATATTACATCGAGATGCATGCTGATTCAGACATTCTGTTTCTATCTTTTAGAATGTGTATATATTTTGGTTTCTTAAACAGGAAGTAGAGCCTGAAGAAGAAGGGTGCTACCCTGGAAACGCTTCCTTGTGAGAGTACTGCTTTCTATTCTAATACAAGCATTTGAATCATTGAAAGATTCAATACTGGAGAAAAAACAAGTTACTTACCTGTACACTGGGTTCTCCAGTATTGATATCTTTCATAGATTCACATGCGACCCGCCCGCCTCCCCGTTTCTCAGGTAGACCATTTTTGTTTATCTCGGATTACTTCCTTGGCTCACACTTGGGGCTGTTCGAAATCGGAGGTAGGGTGGCTCTGCTCGGGAGTGTGATCTCAGGGCCGACGTCTCATTGGCTGATATTTGGTCCACATAATGATGATACTGGGCTACCAAAGTCTATAGTATCTATGGTACTTAGGCAGTTTTTCTTTTACTGCTATCTATTTCCTTTACTGTGAGACTCCCACCAGGACGACGAGGAAGATACAAGCATGTGAATCTATGAAAGATATCAATACTGGAGAACCACAGTGTACAGGTAAGTAACTTGTTTTTTACTGCGTCAGAAGAAATTAAACGCTCCCTAGACAATGGAGGTATGGCCGCCTTGATTCTTTTGGATCTCTTAGCGGCGTTTGATACTGTAGATCACAGCCCCCTGATAAATCTCCTCCAAGAAATAGGCATATCTGGTGTATCTCTCTCACTTTTTAAATCTTTTTTGACAGATCGAGAGCAAGTAGTGGAACTGTATGGCTTTGTGTCACACACCTTCCAGCTCCCGGGCGGGGTACCACATGAGTCTTCATTGAGTCCCACCCTCTTTCACGTGTACGTTACCCCACTGGCCAGACTGATTAAATCATACGGCTTTGCAATGGTATCATATGCCGATGATACACAGATCATCGTCTCCATTTCAAATAATATTCAGGACACTGCCCATAACTTTCATGCCTGCATGCAACAAGTGAGCAGATGGATGCTAGAGAACTGCCTCAAGTTAAAATCAAATAAAACTGAAGTTTCACTTTTTGGCAGAGATCCGTCCTTTTGGTCCTCTGATTGGTGGCCTCAGGAATTAGGTCCCCTTCCCAATCCAGGCACGAAGGTAAAAATTTAGAGAGTAATTTTTGAAACAACTCAGTCTTTTTTCCATCAGGGGAAGGCGCTCACGTCATCTACTTTTTTCACACTGAAAGTTTTGATAACATTTTTTCCTTTTATGCCTCCAGAACTGCAAAAAACTGTGGTTTTGGTGCTTGTTTTGTCCAGGTTGGACTATTGCAATGCCCTTCTGGTCGGTATACAGAAGGGACTCCTTGTCAAGCTGCTGGTTCTTCACAATTCTGTGGCTAGTCTGCTTTTTGGCATTCCTAAATATTCTTCAGCTAAGCAGGCCCTTAAGGCCTTGCACCGGCTACCCATGGAAAACGTATCAATTTCAAGGCGCCATGCATTGCCTTCAAAGCCCTTCATAAACACGATCCAGACTATCTGATTAATCTATTTTGCTGGTACGTCCGTTCTAGAAATCTTCGGTCTTAATCACCCAAACTTGTAGAGGTGTCCAACCCCCAACTCTCAAACTGGGGTGGTAAAAGCTTTGTAAACATCACAGCCAGATTGTAGAACAGTTTGCCTGTTAAGCTTGAAGATTCGCCATACCTGCTCTCTTTTAGTAAAGGTCTACAGACTTGGTTGTTTACCTCATAGCTTCTCTTATTTCAGGTCTTGCGTTTCTCAGTGCTATCTCAGTATTATCATATGATTGTGATGCCAAGCGCCTAGATGCCCTAGGGTATTAGTTGTGCTATGCAAATAAATAAATAAATATGTTTCTTCCCCATAGGATAGCATTACCGCTTTAAAAAAGATACTAGTGCCAGTGTACTTCTGTATACTGAAAAGCCACGATACCTTACCCAATGAAAGTGTATTTCTATATACTTCCAAGATAGTGACATCTCAAAAAAAAGTACTTACCCAATTATGAAGTTCTTGATATTTAAAAAAACATATAAAATAAGTGCTATTTTTCTAAAATTGTGGATTTCAGTGGTTTGAGTGTATGCATCACTGAATGACTGTCTAAAACAAATGTCTAACACTTCTCTCTGATAAGCCCAAGGCTGCTCGACCATACTACCCCCAAATAAAGCACGCTGGAATTGCCAAAGCAAGCCCCTGTCCCCTTATAAAGGATACCAGACCTCTTTACACAGCATACCTCTTTTTTGTATACTATATAAAGAGTCAGCTGCCTGCAGGAAGTTAGACACTTTTCTAGAAGAAGAGCTGCTTTCAGATGAGGAAACCAGCAAGCTGAATCCAACCAGCGATGTAACAGTGGCGGTCACATGGTAGCTTCTGGTTATTTTAGGAAAAAGTGTCCACTTTTGCAACTCTGAGGGGGGTGAGAGTACACTATAATAACAGCTATCATGTCCAGGAGCTTGTGGGCACCACTTGGTGAGTTAGGACTCGATCTCCCAGAATTCAACAGCATGGTCCAGGATAAATCCAGTCGGAACTGGTCAACTGGGTTCTTCTTTATTGCAGGCTTCCTGCATCGTTTGTGTTCCTGGAGCTTAAAAGGAGTCTAACCAACTAGTGCTTGGAGTCCACTTTTATATCCTTGGTTCAAGCTGGAGCAAATCCAGCAGTTGGGATTTCTCTCCTCGTGTAGAACAGCAGGCTCAGTCCTTCTTCTGAGTTCCAGGTCTTTGGTTCAGCAGGTGCAGTCCCTTCCTCTGTTTTCCACAGGTGCAGCAGAGTTCTGAGGAAGGTAGCCAGTGGTGTCACAGTTAAGCCTGGCACCAGCTTCTGGGTGTGGGAAACTCCCTGACCAATAGGAGTAAAATTCCACCAGGAAACCCTATCCACTCTTACATCACTGGAGGTTTGGCACTAAACAATCCCACGGTGCACCTCTCTGCCCAAATCCAAGATGCCAGCATCTTCCTTCCTTGGGTCAGAGATATGGGTACACCCCTGAGGTGTGTCTAGGGAAATAAGGAACTCCTACTTCAAAACCAGTTCTGGGACAGGTTTTGATGTATAGTCCTATGGTCTGACTCCATCTTATATAGGTCCGACTTCATCTTAGTTCACGGACCGCCGTCCTCTTTAATTTAGACAACGGAAGTTGCAATATTCCCCGATTTATGTAGAATCATTGTCATGTCTGCCTTTAAACGCAAATGTCGTCAGACCTAATCTTTCTAGAAGCTGTGATCATGTCAAGTTCTTCGATTAATGACAGATACAATATCTAATGCAACAGTCTTCTGGATCACATGTCTTCTCCTCACTATGTCATGGTCAAATGAGAACGCATGCAGACATATAACCAAAAGAATGTAGCCTGAATTGATGTTTTTGCCTTATATGTTCGTAAGGACAAATCTGGGGAGCATACTTTAATGTACATAATTATGTTAGACATTATGAAACCTATGTCAGAAATTCCAATTTCTGATAATATTTAGAATATATGGACTGAAACTTGACCACTTGTCGGGAGAGGTCCTTTGCCCAGATTATCGCCAGAGATTCTACCAGAGACGGTCTCACCTGCTGCCAACGAACAAGTTACTTACCTTCGGTAGCGCTTTTTCTGGTGGATACAGTATCTGCCTGTGGATTCCTCACCTTGTGAATATCCCCTGCGCCAGCAACATTCGGAAACTTTTGTAGCAGTCCACGCCGATGAGGTAGAAGACGACGTCACAGAGACACGGCTCCGCTCGCGACTCCGCTGACGTCACCGGCACCATAAGAAGACCTCGTCGGCGTGAGGACGTCAGTTCTGCCCTTTTTTCCGTGCCTTCGAGGCACACGGACGGACTGACAGCAATATATACATAGTATACACAGTACATAATATACAAAGCAACACACACAGTGTGGAGAATAAGTAGAAAGGCAAAATAAATAACACAATGCCTTTGACAGTAACAAAACACATTTTGAAACACCATTAATAGAATTGCAGGTATAGAAGGATGGACAACGGGGAGGCGGGTGGGTCAGTGAGGAATCCACAAGCAGATACTGTATCCACCAGAAAAAGCGTTACCGAAGGTAAGTAACTTGTTCTTCTGATGGATACATCTGCCAGTGGATTCCTCACCTCATGAGTAGATTCCCACAGCAGTCCCCACTCCCGGAGGAGGGTGTCCACCCTTCTATACCAGAAAGTCCTGAAGGACGGAACGAGCAAAGTGTCCGTCCCTCCTCACCTCGGTGTCTAAGCAATAATGTTTTGCGAAAGTGTGGAGGGAGGCCCAAGTTGCCGCCCTACAAATGTCCTCCACAGGAACACCCCTAGACAAAGCAGAAGTGGAAGACTTTGCTCTAGTGGAATGAGCCCTTAAACCCTCTGGAGGTTCCTTACCAGCCAAAGAGTAGCATATCTTGATGCACAAGACAATCCATCTGGAAAGGGTGCGCTTGTGCACCGCTCGACCTTTCCTGCATCCAACATAGCCCACGAAGAGCTGGTCATCAACTCGGATGTCCTTTGTCCTGTCCAGGTAAAAGCTCACCGCCCTCTTAGGGTCCAAGCGGTGAAGTCTCTCCTCCTCCTTGGAAGGGTGAGGGGGAGGCTAGAAGGTAGGAAGGGTAATGGACTGCCCCAGATGAAAGGGAGTTACCACCTTAGGCAGAAATGCAGCCCTGGTCCTGAGTACCATTCTTTCAGCATGAATGGTCAAGAACGGGGGTTTTGAACTTAGAGCTTGAAGCTCACTTACCCTACTTGCCGAGGTGACTGCAATGAGAAAAACCGTCTTAAAAGACAACAATCTCAAGGGACACTTGTGTAAGGGCTCGAAGGGAGAACCCATAAGATAAGTTAAGACAAGGTTTAAGTCCCATTGAGGCACAATAAAGGGAGTAGGAGGAAACCTGTTTGTGAGGCCCTTAAGAAAACGAAGAACAATAGGTGATTTGAATACTGACGGCTGATCCGGCAAGCAAAGGAAATCCGCAAAGCCAATAAGTATCCCTTTACAGTGGCCACAGCAAAGCATTGCTGAGCAAGAGAAAGGGCAAACTGCAGAATGTCAGGTAAACAAGCCTTCAAAGGATGAATTGACTTCTCTCCACACCAGAGAACAAATTTAGACCACCTACAGGGATAGATAGATTTGGTGGAATGGCGTCTGGCAGACAAAATTACATCTACCACATCAGGTGGGAGAGAAAAAGAGTTCAGGTTGCCCTGTTCAATCTCCAGGCATGAAAGTGTAAGCTCTGGAGGTGGGGGTGTAGAACCTGCCCCTCCGATTGCGAGAGGAGGTCTGCCCTCAGAGAAAGACGGAGCTGAGGGCACGAGGAGAGGTGGAGAAGATCTGTATACCACACCCTTCTTGGCCAATCCGGGGCGATCAATATGACTTGGACCCGGTCTTGGCGAATCTTCCTCAGAACCCGAGGAATCAAGGGTATGGGAGGAAACGTGTAAAGGAGTCGTGAGCTCCAACTCAACTGAAACGCGTCCCCCAACGCTCCCTGCATGGGATACTGGAGACTGCAGAATGACGGGCAGTGAGCATTCTCGTGAGTGGCGAACAGGTCCGCCCGAGGAGTTCCCCACATCTGAAAGACGTGACGAACCACCTCCGGATGAAGCCTCCACTCGTGGTCGGCAGAGAACTGCCGACTTAGACTGTCTGCGCGCACGTTCAGCACCCCGGCCAGATGATTTGCCATCAGACAAATCTGATGATCCTGAGCCCAGGACCATAGACGCAGGGCCTCTCTGCAAAGACAAAGAGACCCCACTCCTCCCTGTTTGTTGACATACCACATCGCGGTAGTGTTGTCCGTCAGGACTTGAACAGACTGACCACGAAGTGAAGGGAGGAAGGCCTTGAGTGCTAAATGAATCGACCGCAATTCCAGAAGGTTGATGTGAAGCACCCTTTCCTCCGGAGACCAAAGACCCTTGATCTCCAGATCCCCCAGATGAGCACCCCACCCTAAAGTGGATGCATCCGTAACCACTGTGGCCACTGATGGAGGTAGATGAAAGGGCTTTCGTTGAGACAGATTGCCCTCCACGCTCCACCAAGACAGATCCGCCACTGCTTCTCTGGAGATCCTCACAGACTCCCTGAGATCTCCCTTGTGCTGATACCACTGCCTGCGGAGGCACCACTGGAGCGCCCTCATGTGCCAGCGTGCATGGTTGACCAACAGAATGCAGGAAGCAAACAGACCGAGCAGGCGAAGGACCTTCAGAACTGGAACGACCGCTCCATTGTAAAACAAAGGAATCATTTCCTGTATGTCGAGAATCCTTTGAGGAGGAGGGAATGCTCGACACACAGTAGTGTCCAGTACCGCACCTATGAACAGGTTGCGCTGCGAGGGCACCAGGTGAGATTTGGGCACGTTTATCGAGAAACCCAATTTGAACAACAGCTGAGTTGTATCGTGCAGATGAAGCAGCACCTTCTCTGGCGACTCCGCTTTGATCAGCCAGTCGTCCATATAGGGGAAAACTGAGATCCCCGACCTTCTGAGATGGGCTGCCACCAATGCCATCACTTCGTGAAGACTCGGGGTGCAGTAGTAAGACCAAACGGAAGGACCGGAAACTGATAATGTTGCGACCCTACCGTAAACCGGAGATACTTCCTGTGCGACTTCAGGATGGGGATGTGAAAATACGCATCCTGCAAGTCGATCGACACCATCCAGTCCTCCTGATTCAGCGCTTGAAGAACCTGAGCAAGGGTGAGCATCTTGAACTTCTCTTGCTTTAGAAAAAGGTTCAAGATTCTGAGGTCCAATATCGGTCGCAATCTGCCGTCCTTCTTCGGAATCAGGAAATACCGGGAGTAGCATCCCTGACCCCTCTTCTGCTCTGGAACCACCTCTATCGCACCTTTCTGAAACAACTTCAGGACTTCCTCCTGTAGGAGAAGACGGTGGTTCTCTGAGCAAGCCCCTTGACAAGGAGGGTAATTTGGAGGGAATTCCCGAAAGGGAAGGGCATACCCATTTTCTACAAAATCTAGAACCCAAAGATCTGTAGTTACAGATTCCCCATCTTGTAGAAAATGGGTAAGCCGGCCCCCCACAGGACCAGCATGATCCAGAATGGCGGATCTAGGGCTGCTTTGCGGTGGAAGGAGGGGCTGAAGAGGAAGAGGAGGAGAGTTGACGACCACGTGAGCGACCCCTGATTCTACCTCTGTATCCTTTAGACAAAGAGCCTTGCTGTTGCTGTTGGGTCTGCCTGTAGGAACGAAAGGTTGCCCTTCCGAAACCTCTGTATCTTTTAAACGCCCTTGACTGGGATTGAAGGCCCAGAGACTTAGCAGTAGCCTTGCTTTCCTTAAAACATTCAAGAGCAGCATCTGCCTTTTTGCCAAATAAACCAGATCCATCAAATGGCAAGTCCAACAGAGATGACTGTACATCCGGGGAAAACTCAGAAGACTTCAGCCACGCACCCCTCCTGGTGGCAACAGAAGACCCCATGACTCTTGCCACTGAATCCGCCGTATCTAGCCCACTCTGAATCACCTGACGTGCTGCTGCCTGGGCATCAGTCAAGACCTCATTAAAGCCAACCCTATACTCCTCAGATAGGTTTGGTGCCAATTTCTTCGCAGAGTCCATGAGCGCATGAATATAGCGTCCCAAGAGGCAAGTGGCATTTGTTGATTTAAGTGCCATGCTGGCCGATGAAAAGACCTTTTTGGCCGACTGATCTAACTTTTTAGCCTCTCTGTCACCTGGAACCTGAGGAAAAGCACCCTTGGATTTTCCAGAACAAGCCGCCTGAACCACCAGGCTCTCAGGCGATGGATGCGATGTTAAGAACTCAGTGTCCCCTGGAGCTGCCCTATACCTCCTAGCAACCGTCTTAGAGACTGCGGGAGCAGAAAAAGGCTTACGCCACACCTCCAACACAGGGTCAATAATGGCCTCATTAAAAGGCAACAACGGCTCTGAAACTGCAGTAGGAGAATGCAACACTTCAGTCAGAATATTTGATTTGAATTCAGTAGTAGGCAACTGAAGATCTAACAGTTCTGCAGCTTCCTGATGACTGCATGATATGGAGCCACATCCTTCGAGGGTTCATCGGAAGGTGGAGTAATTTCCCACTCAGAAGACAAATCCAATCCACTAGCCTCTTTAAGTTCCTCAAAAACCTCGTCAGACTCCACCAGCTCTCCTTCTTCTGCTTCTTCCAGAACGTACCTTCGCTCATCAATCACCCTTTGAGCTTCCCTTCTGGACCGAATCCGTACAAGCGGCTTCGCCGTGTTCGAATCAGACGGCGCCGAACGTGGATCCGCATGAGCAGCCGGTGTAGAACGAGGTCGAGCCGGCGCCGGTGAAGAAGGAAGCGGCGTCGACGTCCTCGGCGCTGGTAGATGCCAAGACGGCGTCGCCGGAAAAAATGGCATGAAAGGGGCCTGCGGATAGACTTGCTGCACCCCCAAATTAAAGGCCATTGGACCCATCGGACCCGCAGGTGCACCAGTGGTGTACATGGCTCTCGAAAATACCCCGTAGATAGCATTTAAATAATGCAAGGGGTCCTGACCTGGTCCAGGGAACGCAGGGTACTGGTCAGGCATTACCGGACTCGGGCCAACCGGCGCCGACGGTGGAATAAGCGGCGTCGCAGGCTCACCCGGTGCTTGAAGCTCCTCAACTGGGGCCGGAGATGGAACCGGCGTCGGAGATGGAACCGGAGCCGGAGATGTAGCCGGAGCAGCCACTGGAGAAGAAGGACCAGGAGGCGAATCCGGAGCGGGTGAAGGAGACACAGAGTCCTTACAACGTCAAGATGGTGACTTCGACTTCGGAGCCGAACTCGTCAGAGTGACGTCGAGAAGAATGTCTCCTCTTCTTCTTGTGCTTCTTGGATCGTAAAGCATGCCACGTAGTCGACTTCGACGCCGACCTCGATCGTGACCTCAACCTCGTTTTCGACTTCCTTCTTCCTCTCTTCTCCTTTTTCATCCTAGCGATGAAGAGTTTCGCCTCCCTTTCTTTTAGAGCTTTGGAGCTCATCTTGCGACAGAAAGAACAACCATCCACATCATGGTCAGATGACAAACACCATACACAGTCGTCATGTGGATCCGTGATCGACATACGTTTGCCACATTCACGACAAGGCTTGAAGCCCGATTTCTTGGTCAACATTTTTTTCGAAAAAGAAACAGAGAAATCCAGAAGAAACACAAAGTAACAGTGAAGCTACCCACAGAGATTCCCGAAATCCGTTGGCGTCGACGACGCGGAAAAAAGGGAACTGACGTCATCACGCCGACGAGGTCTTCTTATGGAGCCGGTGACCTCATCGGCGTGGACTGCTACAAAAGTTTCCGAATGTTGCTGGTGCAGGGGATATTCACATGGTGAGGAATCCACTGGCAGATGTATCCATCAGAAAGACTTCACAGATGATTCATCTCACCTGAAGACTGAAGCTGATAAAGCCACGATAGTGGGTTTTTGCCCTTCGCTTGGAACCCTGTCTTCATGTCTTCGCTGATAAAGACAGCCTTTACTGTCAACAAATTATGCAGTGCGTTTCTTCTTCCTAAGAAACTCTGGATTAGAAGTTGCTCTGCCTTTCATGCTCTCATAGTATAGCGCATAGAAGTAGGCGTTCGATTCTAGATAAAACTTTAAATTACATTTTAACATTGCTTCAAATGTTCATTTTGTTCCAGTTATTTATAATGTGTCTTGCTGCTGGTTTTTAAAATATTCTGGCTGACTGTTTTAAATGTGCTAAGAAACAGCTTGTTCCTGTAGTAATAAATACTTTTAACTTAAAAGTGTTAATTATTTTTTAGGACTGTGTGTGCGATACTGTGAATAACTAAATAAGGTTGTTGCTGTTTCCATGGTGCACCTGATCCCTTTATAGGATTGCTAGTAACCCAAAATCAATTCTTCCAGGTCAATTACATACTGAGTAATGTTTTGCGGGGTTACAATAACTTGTCTTTCACATTCACCGTTGGTGCATTGAACCAAGTTCACCTGTGGGTGGGAAAGAACACCTTATAGAGTTATGCCAAAGTCGTAACATAAGCAACATCCCCCCCGAACTCCACCCCCCGCTACCCAACTGGCATTGGTGCCACTAGGGCTACTTGGACAAAAGCAGGGACTGGTCTAGCTGCGAGTTACATCGGCCTGTAATGGGCTGCTCCTTTGAAACTTGTATAGTTGATGGCCACATCCCCCAGACCACCCTGTCAGGAGAAGTTCATACATCTTCCCAGTTAAGGCCTTTTTAGTCCCTTTCCGGAGAGCAATTCACATCTCCCAACAGTCTGCCAGGTGACAGCTCAGAATTATCTCTGAAAGGGCTAGTAGAGGCGTTAGGCATAGAAGGATCATGTAAAAACAGAATTTTTAAAATAGTAATTTTAGATCAGACTTTAGTATCCATTTGGATTTTACATGACTTTTAATTTGAGTCCTTGAACCATGGTTTTCGCTATTGCCAAACTTAAGTTATACATTATAAAGTGCTATAATATAACCAAGTGCTTTTCTAATGCAGATTTGTAATAATGATTAGGGAATAAGAATTAAATACTCTCTGAATCCAATAGCCATTTTTGTAGGTGTGGCTAATGAAAAATTTTCTAATGCTAATGAAACCAAACAGGACTTTTTTCAGTTGGCTTTGCCTTGCAATGTGGTTGGTGCTTTCAGCAAATACGCACCACACAGGCTTGCCTTTCATTTAATGTTCTGCCCCCAGAAGGCAAGAGATGGTCCTCAGCTTCAATCAATTTGTTTCCTTAGACAATGTTATAGCTGGATCATAGTGTAATGTCAGCTTCCCACTGTTAGTCAACCACTTAGGTTGGTGGCGGTTAAGGAAGGTAAATTGTGTGGAAGCACAGAAGCCTGGAGTTCACAAATGCCTGAGCTGGGGCGGTCCTACGACTGTGCTGGAGATCCTGAAGAACGTCTGTAGACAGTTCAGGTGATCATGAGAGACTTCAGCCACTGCTACAGACATGTAGTGAAATCAATTCACAAAAAGAAAAAAAGTTCACAGCTCAAATTAGTTACCAGATTATTGGCCCTCTCATTCAACAAAGGAAGACGCTTCATTGCTCTCCTAAATTCATTCCACTAGTTATTCCACTAGTTATGTGGTAAGTAAAATATAACAGAAGCCATCTGAGGACTGGCACAGGAATTTGGACTCTTATGCTCATCAATGTGAAGGCACAGTAAGAGGGAGTTTGCGACATCCCTTTTTTAACCTTGCAGCAAGGATGTGCAATATAAAATAAGGAGAAAATATAACTGATAAATCATGACTACCAATGAAAGGCACATATATTACTTACTTGGCATAGATAACTTTGGCCAGACAATCTCTCCTCATTGCACATTCAGACTTAGAACATGGCTTCATGAAGACTTGTTGCTGTTTTCCTGCAGTTATAGTTCGAACTCGCAACTTTTCAAGTAGATCGTCCACTGAAACATTCAGCAAACTGGCAGCAGTTGCAATAAAACCTTATTAAAGGCAATACAAGATAATGCATTAAAATCAGAAAGGTTTAGAGAGTAAAAAATGAAGGTACTTTGCAAATACTAAAACTCTTCAAAGCAAACATATCAAGTGATTATAAACTATGGAGGTCTTGTACATCCTGCACAAATAAGGTGTCATTTTAGTGCTTAGTCTGGATACACACGAGGAAAATATGTGCGATTTTCTCTTGATCAAGTAACTCCGACTCCAAACCCTAGCCAGTCACAACATAGGAAAACACCATCATCTGCTGGATACTCCTGTAAACCTAGAGTGCTAGTTTCCAACATTATATTATTTTAACACCATATGGATAGAGTAGGTTGTGTTAAAGTGATAAGCTGCTAGCCTTGTTTAGTAACATGAATACTTGTGATTTAGCAACCGTACATTCACACAGACCCTTCAAATATGCTCACATATATATAGGAAATAGGTCAGAGGTTGCTAGAGAATGCAGGAGAGAATAGTGCAGAAGTGTATGGCCTCATTACAGGCTTTGACACAGTTTCCAGCGATGCATGGTTATGGTCCAATATATCGGTTATGCTTTTGGTGTTCTAAACACACAGGCTATTATCTAAATGGCCAATATTTGGCCTTAGTATCAGTGGGAATACAAGTTTAGGTAAGGGGGACATTTTAGTCTGGCTCAGAGATGCAAAGAGGACCCTTCCACTATATATTCTCTGGCTAACCATCATTAAATAATAACACAGAACATGAGAAGCACTACAAAAATAGAATTACAGTTGGCCTGAAAGACAGCAAAACGTAATAAAGTTGTTAATTTCGATCTGAGTCTTACTTTTAGAATTGGATTGTGGATCACATGGTTGAGATTCATCAACTGGATCTTCAAACTGTATATTTCCGAGATGTAGGAGCCCCGCCAACAGCTGGAACGAAAAACAGATATGGCATGTGAATAGTCAAGTAACATGTTGTCTGTAACTACCTCCCATTTTATTTTAACTGTCATGTGAATTTGAAATTGTATGAATAACAATCTAGAATCTTGCCAGTGGGCAGGACAAAAGACAAATTGCATCCTTTAAATTGGCCGTTAAGATTAGGGCCCTCTTACATCAATGCAAAGTCAAAAGTTGAGGTATCATCTTTCACAAAGAAAGTACTTTTGCACCTCATTCCAATTATTTATGCGTCAAAACTAGGCCGTCATACTGAGAATAAAGAGATGGGACCACACAAAGCCTGTGCTAAAAGCCCTAAACCGGCTACCAGTGCAGCTCAGGAATAAATTCAAAAGCCTGTGCACTACTTATGGTATCTCGCTAGATAAAATGAAAGAAACTAACATCGACAAAAAATAATGTGATCTGCTCAACAGAATTCAAATGTTAAAAATATGCTTACCTAATAGCACAGAACACCCTGCATCCAACTCCTGGATATATAACAAGTCATGGATGCTTTCAATGGACTTTAGACAAGATAGAGAAAGTGCTGGAGGCCCCACACACCATTGCTTATGAAGAAACTTTGGCGCAAAAGTCTAGCAGTGTCAGCAGTCCAAAACCATTCATCGCCAGACAATCCCAGGGAGTTCATGAAGGGGAAAAAAAAAAAAAAGTGTTGCGACCCGAACAATTTTAGATAAAAGGAAAAGCCAGCCAAGAGGCACTGAATAACAAACGTGAATCCCCAAACTCAGTTTCAGACTGCACTAGGCCTCAATGATAACCCCAACTTAAATTTACCAACACGTTTTGGTGAGATTTCATCACCTTTAACCAAGTAATCAGAAGTAGCTGGAAGGCAATATATCTGTGCTCTATAAAACTCCATAATATAGTTACCATTAATATCATACCAGTGACTAAATAGTAATCTGTTTCACAATACACCACACATTCCCTATTTTGAAGAACCAGACGATGCTTGACAACCAAGGCCAAAGGACTATCACAATAACAAATCTTTGCCAGAAATACCATCTTTCCTAAATGAAATCCAGTTAGCCTGCATCAATATCGAAAGCGACCAAGAACTAAAGTCTAGAGCACAGGTTCACAAACATTTGAGAAGCAAGCCCCATTTTCAATAAGTAATACAGGTTGGACAGTACGATGACGCTACCTACCACATCAGTATTTATCACCAAGTTTCTTATGACTTACAATTGATTTAAGAATATTGCAACATCCATGTAACAGCCTTTTACTGACTTACAGTTCACAAACCGTTGGCCTGTTGCATGACAATGTTGGGTTGACTGTCTTACAACGGTAAAACCAGTCTTGCTTCAGAGTAAAATCAACTGATCAAATGAGGACTAATTAAAAAATATACTTAATCAGCCCTTCGCCAGTTTGAGATAATAAATCTACAGTGAACATGTCTTTGTCTAATGATGATAATTCATGGAAAAGCAGTATCTGCCTAAATATTTCAAACATAGTTATACATACCTTAAAAATATTTTTCTGTTTGTCACAGTCAATGCCCAAGTGAAGCATCGCATCTCTGGTCACCTCAAAACGATCCTCTGTAAAAAAAAAAGAAATATATATATATATATAATAAAATAAATAAACAAATTGTCGATATAACTCCAAAATCAGATGTGGATGGCCCCCTTATTGAATATTAAGGCCCCTGCACCTTCACCAGGTAAGTTTGTGTAGCTGGCTACTGTCTCGACATCCGAGGCCGGAGAGTGGACAACAAAAGTTGAACACTTTCCCAGGACGTTATCGTATCACTCATTGATGCTCTAGGAAATGGCTATCCCGGGGCAAGCGCATAGGGTGTTTTCATGGAGTTTGCCGCATGAAGCACTAACAGACAGAATATTTAGAGAGGAAATGTTACAAAGGAGAGAAACATACTTTACACTAAATGAAAAACAGTAAATAGCCTGGCTACACTGTAGGAGGCATACGACGTGGTCATTAGAGGTGTCAACATCAGCAAGAAAACGGGGGTTCGAACGGACATCAGAAATGGACTGGCGAAGCTGGCGGGTGGATGGAGAATGATAGAGACACGGTATGCAGTGGAGGGCTCGACAGCATTGCTGGCAATGACGCAAGCAAATCTAGAGGAATATCAAGTAGTGGCACAGAGGGAACTTAACTTTTTAGGTGAAGAAGCAAAAGCCAAGACATACGGAAAGGGCGGCAGGCCGAATAAGACTCTGGCAACGCTCAGGTCAGTAGAGAGCAGACTTGGGGATAACAGAAATTAAGACTGATAATGGAGTTACAGTGCAGTCTACAACACACACCAGCTGCATCCCAAAATTAGTATGCGGTTCTATAATGAGCAAATGCAACACATGAAGCTGAATTAGATACCTTCCTTGACACAATATCCTTAGCTAGCAGTGCACAGACAATTATTAGACAAGCCCATTAGAGTAGAATAGATAACTTTAACTCACAGCTTACCAAACAACAAGGTCCCCGGGCCAGACGGGTTGCCACAACAGTTCACTAAAAATCTGCACCACTGCAGGCACCTAGGCTTCTTTAGGTAGATGGAGAGGCCTTTAATAAGGGAATCTTACCCCCAGCTCTTTGAGGGTCACTAATGAATTTTATACTTAAACCCAGTAAAACCTCAAACATCCTGGATTCCTATCAGCTGTTGTCCCTCATTAATACTGGGAATAAAATACTGGCCAATCGAATACTGCTCCTCTTGCCCTGCCTGGTTAGACACGAACAATTGTGTTTTATACCTGGAAGATTCACACCACATAACCTGCAGACTCGTTTGCGATAATACATCAGTGACCTGGGGAAAGCGATTTTCCTCCCTAAATTGGAATTCACTCTTTCGACTGCTGAGAGGAGTAGCCTTTTGTCCACAATTAGATGGATCAAACTGCTATATGCCGCACCAGGTGCGTGAACCAAGCAGAACGGCATAATGCCAGCCATGATAAATATAGCAAGAGGCGCACACCAGCAGGGTTGACCCCTTTTACCAATCCTGTTTGCAACAGCAATGAAGCCTATTGCAGCACTATTGCGACAACATCAAACACAGGGGAGTAAGCTTTTCAGCTGGATGACAAGCAGTGTCACTTTATGCTGATGATGTTACCCTCTACATACGAGACCCGGGACAAAAGGCTACACAAAATACGACTTCGGCAATCTTCAAACTGCAGAGGCTGCTGTGAAAACAGGGCAGGTTTCCTCCATCTAGCCTAGCAGACATGGATGCATAATGAAAGCTAATAGAGGGGATCATCAGGGCCACACTATTAACACTAACCCTGTTAATAACCTTGCTGGGATGGGTGAGCAATTTGCCCCCCTTGGAATGAAAGCTCACGGCACTCTTGCTAGTACTAGCAAAATGCAGGGATGCAATGAGATGGAGGCCTTGTCAACTCCCCTCACTACTGCCTGCCAAAGTTCTACAAAGCACGCCTCAGTAGCCTGCCCCGGAGGTTATTGGACAATTTGCCCCATGGGGGTTTCACTGGCCATCATGCACAGGGCCCCAAGAGGCAGCCCCCGTCAACTCCCCTCACCTGTGCCTGCCAAAGCGCTATAAAGCACGTCTCAGTATCCTGCCTTCACGTCCTGATATTGTTAAATTGTTTAGCCTGCCAGAGTTCCAGTTGTAAAGGGCCCTGTGATAGTACCCAATAGTACACGAAACGCACAACACGGTCAATTTAGTTACAATTGTGTGTACTAGATAGTTTGGAGTTATAGAAAAGAGTACAATAAACACTTGCTGTTGGTTCATCTTGTAGAATGATTATAGTTGGATACTACGTCTCTAGCTGAGATTAAGGGGTATAAGGCTTGAAATTACCACAGTCTTCTCTGTGTAATCTTTTTCTAGGCTAATATTACTCTTAAAGCTGTAGAAGTTCCCTCCCACAGGCCACAATGGTAAAACGCAAGGCCAACGAAAAACATCTGACCTAGGAAAAGCAAAAAAGAAACAGACATTCAGAGGAAAATTGTACTCCTGACAAAATAGATGTTCTAATTCAGGAGCTGGAAGGGCTGTTAGGCCCAAAGGCTAAGGGGGACAAACCAGGGAAGGGTCGACAGGGGGATATTCCTAGGAGTATTCGCCCAGCAACTCAAGCTAGTAATAAAATATCTACAGACCCGCAGCCACCCCCTGCTACTAGCCCCTAACTTCACTTGGAGTTCATCCCCTGGTCCTGGCCACCGAAATTCCCATTACAGCCATCAAATGTACTCATCTGTTTGAAGCACAAGGACTCCAGACGAGCAAGAATCTACACACTTGCAGTTAGCCATGTTTAAAAAAAGAGATCAAGGATTTGAGAGACCATATTGGTAGGCTGTCCAAGACCCTTAAAGACAAAAAGGATAGACTACTGGCTTTGGTAATGAACCTTAATAATAATTCCCAGACACCAAGGGCAAAGGCTGACTCTACTCGCCATCCCAAATATACGGGTAGTGTAAGATACTGGTTCTATATATACTGCACCAAAGTGAGGTACAGTGTGTATAGAGTCCAAGGGTCTCCAGAGGTTTGGCAGAGGTTAAAGTTAGATGGAACCTTACTCTCTAAAGTGGTAGCTTGGTCGAGCAGAAAGGCAGTATCAGAGGACAGTTTAAAGCATTTAATGTACACACTCAGTCAGCAAATGAATCCACACACTCAAGAACTGAATTCTAGGCCAATTGTTTTGTATACAAAAAAATATACTGTTTTATTTCTAGAACCAAGCAAGCCTGGTACAGGTAAGCATAAAAATACCTTTCATTAGTAAATTACTTGTATGAACACAGTTCAAAATTAAAGTGTAACTTGTACTTGTTTTGGTTACAGTTTTAAGTAAGCAGTTTGCAACATATTGCAGGTATAGTACATTCAATTGAATGAAACCGCACTTGAAAGATACGGCCTTAACTCCTGGAGCACAAAATATCCAAAAATATCCTCAAACAATGAAATAAATACGTTCAATCACAACCTTCTCAGAAAACATCCAGAGAAGCTAATAGCTGATACCAACTACAGCGCGAGCAATGGAAACATGAAAATTTACTTAATTTTCTATTCAAAATGCATTGCAAAATGGAGAAACAACATCTTCCTTCAGCTTCATCTTACGAAAACAATAAAAATTCCTTATGGCACTAAACTCACCACCGCCCCCTCTCAAAGCTTTAGATCTACATATCTATCTTCAGAACGGTGAACATACTAATTCAAGCGACAAACCATCATCTCACCATCTTTGACCGACCCTTCTCGTCATTTTTCACCTTACTGTCACAAGATGGTCCTGTTCCCCTTGCACCCCCCTCATTTCTACCCCGGACCGTGAACTTCGAGCCTGTCTGCCCCTCGGACTCCTCTACCACACGATGCACTAGAATCTCTACCCCTATCACATGCCTCAGTAGGGAAAGCAGCAGTTCAACCATCCTATATACCAGCCACACTGAAACACACCCCCTTGACGTGCATATCGATTACAAAAGCACCCGTCCTAACCTAACTTTATCCACCACTGAACCCCCCCCTTGAACTCCTCACTGACACTCAATGTGGAACACACTCAGCCCAAACTAACCCTTTCCACCTCCAACCTTAAAAACACCGGGAGGAGCCTAGCGCGCAACCAAGATGGCCGCGTAGGCTTACGGCTCTCGAGGGCCTCCGCAACCTCCCACGTCTATCCTGACTTAATCCTGGTTTACTTGACGGGCTTTTGCAGATGAACTTGCGCTGAGGGACCACCCGTTTTCCAATTTCAGATCGGACGCCGGGACCCGGAATGGTTGCACTCTGAAGTTTGCGGCCTGCTCTTGCCTTGGTCCCGATCTCGAGCTGGTGAAGTGCCCGGGTACGAAGTGAACAACAGCGGCTGGCTGGGCTTGCCCTGCCACGGACCCCGCACTTTCACTTTTGTTTTCAAGCTTGCTCTCAACTATCGGCCGAGAGACTCTGGTGTTTCAGAGGGGCGCGGACGGCGAAGTGTCTGGCCTGACTCTCGGATTATATATGGGCTGACTGTCGGCGACGGCTGTGCTCAATTGAATTGGCTACTTGGTCCCTTCTGGTGCGGACGGGTGCCGGCCTTGGTGGCCTCCGGATGATGGCGGCGAGACTAGACGGAGACAAGTCGAAACCCAAGTCAACCCGGAGGGGTGCCTATACCCAGGTCAATAACATGGATCGATATGCGCAGGCAAAGGGATCCCCTGGTGGCTCGCATAAATCGCCCGAGAGGTCTAAGGAGGTCTCCGGCCCATCGTCGGAATTGACCCTGCTGGACGTCATGGGCGCCATTGAGGAGATGAAGACCGCTGTGGGTCAGCAGTTTGATACCCTGGCTCATAAACTGGACGCGGTCCTGATCGATGTGAATTTGGTCAGGGCAGACCTGTCCAAAACTAACGAGCGGGTCGACTCCTTGAGTCAAGCGGCGTCGAGTCTAACTGTGGACGTGGCCGCCCTGCAGACGGAGGTCCGTAGGTTGCGGCTAGCCAGTGATCTGACGGACCGTCGACTTGAGGACTCTGAAAGCAGGGCTAGACGGAACAATGTCCGTATCATTGGAGTGCCGGAAAGATCGGAGGAATCTGCTGCGGATCTTTTGGTTGAGGATCTGGTGACCAATCATCTCGCGCCCAAGGGACTGAGCAAGTTTTTTGCGGTGGAGCGGGCCCACAGGATTCCGGGTGGTGCGCCCAAGGTGGGTGCTCCCCCGCGGCCTATAATCGCCCGACTCTTCAACTTTCGGGATAGGGATGCTATCCTTCAGGCGTCGAGGGTTACCGGACTGCTGAAGTTTGAGAACTCCAATGTCAGCTTTTACTCGGACTTCACGCAAGTGGTCCAGAAACGGCGGCTGGGATTTTTGGGTGTCAAACGGCGCTTGAGGGACATGGAGCTGAAATATGCGATGTTATTCCCGGCGAGGCTGCGGGTTGAGTTCCAGGGTCGTTCCCACTTTTTCGACCGGCCGGAGGCGGCTGGAGACTGGTTGGATGCCCTGCCTCGGGGACAAGATCGAGACAGTCGGATGGCGGAGAGCGGACGGGATTTGGTGAAGCAGGACTAGAACTTGGTTCCTGGTGATGGACTGAACTGGTGACCTTGGCTCAACTGGACCCTAGATTGGCACAATATGCCCTTCAAATGCACGGGGGTTGTGGGGAGCTTATTGGGGTCCTTTCCTCCTTCTGGGGTTCTTTTTGTGGTATATCTTAGGGCGACAAGCACACTGCGAGTTGGGGGGGCTGTTCGGGCTCAAGCAGGGGTGCAGGGAGGGGGGAGTTGTGGTTTTGGGATTGTGGGGGAGGGGGGTTGTTGGGGATTGTTTGTTTGTTTCGCAAGGCAATATGAAGTTCTCTGCTGACTTATCCGGGTTGTGCTTTCCGGGATGTGGGTGTCCTGCACGGGAGTGGGATGGGGGATAGGGGATTGAGAATCCTTTCGTGGAATGTGAATGGACTTGGGGACAGGATCAAGCGCGGGGTGGTGCTGCAGTTTTTGAAGCGGATTTCGCCCGACATTGTTTTCCTGCAGGAGAGACACGTGATTGGGAACTCCTTCCATGCCCTAAATAGGAGGGGCTATCGCCTTGCCGCTCACTCTGGTTTCACGTCTGGCTCTAGGGGAGTGGGCATTTTGGTTAGGGCCTCTCTCCCATTGGAAGTTGATGAGGTGCTTCACGATGATAGGGGGCGCTATGTGGCACTGGTGGGGAGATGGGAGGGTAGGACTATCTCGCTCGTCGCTGTGTATGTGCCTCCGGGGTTACAGACGGCTACATTTGCTGATTTGGGGCGTTTGGTCCTGGGACTCCCTGGGGGGTTCTGGTGTATGGGGGTGACTTTAATGTCGTTGTCTCTGGGTTGGAGACCGTCACCCCCCCAGGGAGCTCCCTAGGGCTCAGGCCTAGTTGGGTGGCTTTTTGAACACCTTGGGACTTGTAGATTGCTGGAGATTGATGCACCCGGGTCAGGCGCAATATACATTTCACTCGGGGGCCCATGGGAGTCTCTCGAGACTTGATTACATGCTTATGCCGGCGATCCAAGCTGGGATGATTGGGGAGGTGCGTCATTTAGCCCGAGGTATTTCTGATCATTCCCCCATATGGTTGCAACTGAAGGTTGTCCCTGGGGCAGAGGGGAGAGTGGCACCCATTAGCCCCTGGTATCTACGTAACCCTAAGATCCGCGCGGAACTGGTCAAGTCCACTGATCACTACTTTAATGATAATGTGGGGTCGGTGCCGTCGGCCGTCTCCCTTTGGGAGGCTTATAAGGTGGTGATCAGGGGGCAGGCCTTGTCCCTTATCTCCCATGCTAAGAGGTGCGAGAGAGCAGAGGTGGTTCGCCTGGAAACTGAAATAGCTGAAATGGAGAAGGACTTGGAGCGGGGAGTTACTGATGAGAAAGTGCATGTTCTCAGCCTCAAACAATCAGATTATAGAGCGCTAGTCACGGAAGCTGCTAAAGGGATGAGTAGAGAGCAGCAAGGACGACTGTATGATGTGGGGGATAAGGCCGGAAAGTTGATTGCTTGGATAAGAAGGAGAGAGCGAGCAGGGTGGTGCCCGTTGTGGAGAGAATGGATGGAGTGCGTGTGACTGACCCGGTGGAGATCGTTGACTGCTTCGCGGCTCATTTCCGCGGGGTCTACTCTCCGGTTTCGGTGCGTTCGGAGGAGGATTCTCATCTGTTGCTTAGAGACATTGCATTGCCAACCCTATCGGAGGCTGATGCAGTATTGATGGAGGCGAAGTTGTCGTCAGATGAGATCACTCTGGCCACTCGCTCGATCGCATCGGGTAAAGCTGTGGGTCCTAATGGTCTTCCCATCGAACTATATAAGTTGCGTCCCGATAAGATAGCGCCACATCTTCGGGACATGTTTTTCGCGGCGCGTGCGGCGGGCTTCCTCCCCCCTGACCAACGCCTCGCCAACATAGTTGTGATACACAAAGAGGGGAAGCCGCGAGATCGCTGCGCCTCCTATAGGCCCATTTCGCTGTTGAACGCAGAACCCAAAATTCTGGCCAAGGTATTGGCTAATCGACTGGTTCGGGTCGTGGGCGACTTGATTCATCAGGATCAGTCCGGTTTCATACCTCATCGGAATACTGCTCTAAATTTGAGGCGGTTGCACGGCGTGCTTGCTAGAGCGGAATTTATACGTGAGCCGGACATTTTGGCATCTTTAGATGCTACTATGGCGTTCGACACTTTGGAGTGGCCATATATTTGGGCCGTGTTGGCGAAATTTGGGTTCGGCCCAGAGTTTATTGGTTGGTTAAAATTACTGGTGGTGGTGGTGAATGGTAGGGTATCGGCTCCCTTCGCACTGGGGAGAGGTACGCGGCAGGGATGTCCGTTATCACCCCTTCTCTTTGCACTTTCTCTGGAGCCTCTCGCCGCCTGGTTGCGTTGGGAGCCGTCGTTGCGAGGCATTAGATGGACGCCGGAGTTTGAAGACCGTGTCTCCCTTTACGCGGATGACATCCTTCTGTATCTCACCTCTCCCCGACAGTCGCTAATTGTATTGGTGGACGTCCTGAATTCCTTTGGTCGCAACTCCGGCCTGGTCATCAACTGGGCCAAATCGTGTGTTTACGTCCTCTCGGGTGAGGCCCCCCCTCCTACCACGGGATTGTCCTATCCAGATTGCTACCCTGGGGTTCAAATATTTGGGAATCTTTATCTCACGGGATCCCGCGGTCCGCTATGAGCGAAACCTTCTCCCTCCCCTCCAGCGATTGAAGGCCGACGTCGCGAGGTGGCGACGACTTCCGCTCTCGCCACTCGGACGGGCGGCATTGTTTAAAATGATGTCACTACCTCGCTTCTTGTACGCTTTGCAAAATACTCTAGATGTCGTGCCGGCCCGTTATTTCCGGGAGGTGGAGGGTCTTCAGCGCCAACTGTTTTGGGACGGGCGGACGCGGATTGCTCTCGCCAAGTTGACGCTCCCTTGGTACGATGGGGGGGGTCGGCCTCCCCGATATTAAACGATACTATTGGGCGTCTCAGTTGGCGGCGGTGAACCACGGGATATACGGTCCTGCCTTGAATCCGGCCTTCGAGATGGATACATTTCTGCTCCCGGGTGGGGACTACAATAGGGCGCTGTACTCGGTGACCCCGGACACGCAGTTGACAGGACCCACGCAGGTAGCGGTACGTGTGTGGCACGCGGCGAATGCTGCGATGGGGTGGAGGGATCGCTTGACTCGGGCGACGCCGTTGTATGCCTCTGGGCGGTTGGGCTGTTTGTGGAGATCGAAAGGCTTTGAGAAATGGGATATGATTGGTATATGTAAGGTGGGTGATCTTTGGGCGAAGGGGTCTTTCAAAACGTTTGAAATGCTTAAAACTGAATATAAATTAAACGATAGAGAGTACTTCCGGTATGCTCAAGTCTACCATGCGCGGTGTTCGGTCTTTCCAGACGTTGCTGCTATCCCCGAGTATTCCCCACTGGAGGATAGAGTGTTGGATGGCTATGTGCCCGACAGCACTATTTCGCTGATTTATAAGAAACTCATTAATGATCGCGCGGACTTGCTGCTCCGTCTGCGGGAGGCATGGACGGGCGATGGCTTGGAACTGGACGATGAGGACTGGGTATCGGCGGTGGCCTCCCCGAAAGAGGTGGCGATCCCGGCCCGCTTACGATTCGTACAGCTGAAGATCCTTCATAGAGTGTATGTCACGGGGCCCGGGTTGCTGCGTATGGGTTACTCGATGGATGGACTGTGTAAGCGTGGATGTGGCCTGTCGGGTTCCTTTCTCCATATGTTATGGGAATGTTCGGAGGTTGTGCGATTTTGGAACGGTATCCACACCGTAATGGAGGAGGTCACGCACGTTGCTCTGTTACCAGAGGCTAGGAGGTGTTTGTTGAATGTCTGGGAACCGAATGATTGTAATGCGGCACAGACGCAGTGGGTGACCTTGGGGTACATGGTGGCTAAGCGTAACATTGCACAGCTGTGGGGCTCCCCGAGGCCGCCCACGATCGAGGTATGGAAGGAGAATATGGACTGGTGTATGTTTAGGGAAAAGACGGTGTATGTGGCGAGAGGCAAGCCAGGGAAGTGGACTAAGGTATGGGGTCCATGGAATTTATATCGAGGACGTATCTGCACCCCGCCTCTGCTATTAGAGGTCGATATTGCTTTGTCCCCCTAGCCACGCATTCTGCGGGATGGTGTGAGGTGTGTTCCATGCTTTGTTCTCCCGTTGCCCCCCTCTACCTCTTCCAGACAAGAACTGCTTTAGACACTGTACGTTGTTCCCCGTCCTGGGAAGAGCACGCTGCTATTTCGGACTCTCATTGCCTTGAGTGTGTTTTATATTTAATAAAAAAGGAAACTGTTCATTCCGATTGCTACTGGCCTATGGCCACGGCCTGTTACATGTGCCCACGAACTGCCGGGAGCTTTGCCTCTGGTTCATTTGAATGTGTGGCGTTGCACTGCGGGCCCTCAGGCTCTATAGCGGCCGGCCCTGGAGGTTGTAGGCCCTTGTCTGTATTTTACTGTGTACCAACGGTTTCTAATAAAAATTTTAAACAAAAAAAAAAAAAAACACCGGCCTCCACTCTATTGAAGATCACACGCCTTCCGTTGACACGGTACTCACTGCATGTTCACCCACATACAGAGCAGGAACTTTCCCTGACATACTTATCCTGTTTCTTAGTCGAATTGAACAAAAACTAGACTCTCAAGCCAAAGACATTTGTCATTTAAAAAACGACCTCGCGATCCAGGCCAAATTAACTCACAAATCCTCTCCAAGAATGGAGAAATGAACTCCCCATAACAACAGCCGACACACTGGCCAGACATCCATTCCCATGCGCCGCTTGTCCCACAGACCCTACTGAGCTCTCAACCTACTATTTATAACTGAAGTAGAGGCACTCAACGAATCATACTGCATAAATACTCAAGTGCTCCCCAAGCCTCAGTCCGAATCCCAGTAATCATGTGCACTAACAGAATCCCTCAAGCTAATATATCTCCCAGACCTTCGGCTCAATACACTACTATCCAGACACTACATCCTACAAATAATATGCCTAGCTCCCTAACCTGCATGCAGATCAGCAGTTAAACACGCACTGAAATAGCTGGACCTACACTAGCTGATGGAATCAACATTGCATTCCTAACGAAAACCTAGCTTAACGATCACTCAACCCCTATTCTAGACCTGCTCACACAACCTGGCTTTTCCCTTATTAGACGGGACTTAACTGGACGAATAGGGGCGGGCTAGCAATCATACGCAAAAAAGAAACTCGAGTCTACAAATGACTCAACCTTAGAAAACCCTGGCATCGAACTTGTGACAAAAGGTAGCTCTCCTATAAAATTCCACACCATCTCTCACCCACCTAGAGATCGCTTACTCTTCACCCAAGAACTCACACCTAATAGCACTGTTTTCTCCAATTGACTCCATCGAAGTGTTGGACAAGTTACTTACCTTCGGTAACACCTTATCTGGTAGAGACATGATCTAGCCACAGATTCCTTATCTTTGAACTTCCAGGCATTAGGTTGTATCCGGAAGATTTTACGTAGCAGTACCCCTGCGTGCCGGTAGGTGGCGTCGGGTGACTTCGCGTTACGTCGTTGTGACATCCGCGTCACGTTGTTATGACATCCGCGTCGTCAATATAACTGCCACTCCGGCGTGCTGACATCACTACTTTTCACGACTTTCCACACCAGAAGCACTGAGCCATGAAGTGACTGACCATAGTGTGTTAAAAAAGCAAACAGCTAGGGCCCTGCGGGGAAACATCCCTGACACTTAAAGCCAATTCCGCAGTGCGAGGAGGATGGGTGCGTCGGTAAGGAATCTGCAACTAGATAATGTCTCTACCAGATAAGGTGTTACCAAAGGTAAGTAACTTGTCCATCTCATAAAGACATCTAGCCGCAGATTCCATACCTTTGAACAGCTACCCAAGCAATAACATCCCAGGATGAGAGACTGCGGAGCGATTCAGACAAGAAAATCCTGTAAAACAGAGCGACCAAAAAGGCCCACTCTGCAAACATGGGAGTCCAGACAATAGTGTCTGGTGAACGCGTGCAGAGATGCCCACGTGACAGCTTGGCATATATCAGAGACAGGAACACCACGATAGAGAGGCGTGGTGGCCACTTTTGCCCTGGTGGAATGGGCCCTAAGCCCTTCAGAAGGCTCCTTCTTTGCTAAGGCACAACAGATTTTTATGCAGAGGATAACCCATCTGGATATAGTCCTCTTCTGGACAGCACGGCCTCTTTTTGCGCCCACGTACCCAATACAGAGTTGGTGATCTACCGAGAACTCTTTTGCTCAATAAAGGTAGAACGACAATGCTCTTTTTGGGTCCAGACGTTCCTTGGAAGGGTGCGGTGGCGCATAGAAGGGGGCAGGGGGTAACCGACTGTCCCAGATGGAAGGGTGTTATCACCTAAGGAAGAAAAGATGCCCTAGTCCGGACTACTACCTTATCCGGAAAGGTCGTCAGGTAAGGAGGCTTTGATGAAAGCGCTGTAGCTCACGGACTCTCCTGGCAGAGGTTATCGCCATCAAAAAAGCGGTCTTGATGGTGAGCAACCGCAGAGGGCAGTTATGCAGCGGTTCAAATGGTGCACACATCAAGAAGGTGAGCACCAAATTAAGGTCCCCCGGTGGCATGATGAAAGGTGACTGGGGAAACAAATGGGTTAACCCCTTCAAAAATCTCTGCACAATTGGAGATTTGAACAAAGAAAGCTGATCAGGCAGCCGAAGAAAAGAAGAAAGGGCCGAAAGGTAGCCCTTCAAGGTGCCCAGAGCAGAGCCCTGCTGGGCCAAAGAAAGTATAAAGAGGAGGACTTCCGATAAGGGAGCAGGGCCTCTTGACAAAGGGTCCACAACCCCACCCTGCCCTGTTTGTTGCTTAAACACATGGCAGTAGTGTTGTCTGTGCACACTTGAACAAGCCTTCCCTTTATAGATGGCAAAAAGGCTTTCAGTGCCAGTTGGATCGCCCAAAGCTCCAGCCGATAGATATGGAGCTGGGCTTCCACCGGAGACCAGAGTCCTCTGATCTCCACCTCCCCCAGATGGCCACCCCAGCCCAGAAAAGACGCGTCTGTCACTACTGTGAGATCTGAGTGGGGAAGGGAGAGGGGTCTGCCGTTGAACCACTCGCAGTCCAACAGCCACCACTGCAGATCTTTGCAGTTCCCTCTGAAATCTGGACCAGGTCGACAAGATTTTCTCAATGCTGTGCTCATTGGAACTTCAAGTCCCACTGCAGAGCCCCCATGTGCCACCTTGCATGGGTTACTAGCAGGATACAGGAGGCCATGAAGACCAACAGCCTCAGTCAGTCTCACCGGAACCCAGGAGAGAGGCTGAAACATCGGTATCACAGCCTGAATATCCTGGACTCTGCTTTTGGGAGGATAGGCCCGAAACTGCACATGTCCAGAACCACCCCAATGAAAAGAAGCAACTGAGAGGGAGTCAGGTGTGACTTAGACACATTGATAGTGAACCCCAGTAAATGCAGGAGGTTCGCTGGCCTCTGCTCGTGGCCTACCGTGAACCGCAGGTAGCGACGATGGGCTGGCAGGACGGGGACATGAAAGCAGGCATCCTGCAAGTCCAGCGCTAACATTCAGTCTCCTGGGTCCAAGGCAGACAGGACCCGAGCAATGGTGAGCATTTTGATTTTCTCCTTTTTGAGGAAGAAATTGAGGGTTCTGATATCTAGGATAGGACGTAGTCTCGAAGGCAGTACCCACCTGTCCGATGTGATGCTTTGTCAGTGGTGGAAGTGATGGCGTATTCTGCCACCAACTGGCCGAGAATGTTCCTGGAGGATCGGACTAGAAAGGTTTTGCAGTGGAGGAGTGGATGGTGGCTTGGCTCGACTTCAAGTCCCAGACCCACGGGTCCAGGGTGAGCCATGTCCACGGCCCCACAGAGGTTGCTGAACTTGCGGGGCCTTCTGGCTAGAATAGGGTTGGCAGCATTGGAAACCCCTTCCATAGCCATGAAAGGAGCGAAAGCTAGATGCAGCCCGGGGGGCTGTAGAGAGACCCAAGGACTTGGCCTTGGCCCTCGAGTCCTTGAAGCGCTCAAAGGCAGTATCCGCCTTGTCTCTGAAAAGACGAGAGCCATTAAAGGGCATGTCCTTGAGGTTGGCTTTGACAACCCCTGAAAAACCAGAAGTTCTCAACGAGGTGTGGCGACGAACTGCCACTGATGTGGAAATTGCTCAACCTAGCGAGTACGTAGTGTCCAAGCACATCGGATGGCCAACTTAGCTGCGTCTCTCCCATCGGATATCGCTTGGGAGAGTAGAGCCCGGTCCTCCTCTGAGACTCTGGGCTGACCCTGCGCAACCGTATTCCATAGAGAATGGGAGTAACGGCCCAAGAGTCATGCGGTGTTCACCGACCACAGCGCTAGGCTGGAGGAGAACATTTTCTTCCCGAAGTTCTCCAGCCTCCTGGATTACCTGTCCGGGGGTGCGGAAGGGAATGCGCCTCGGAACGTGGAAGCTTGGACTACCAAGCTTTTGGGGGTAGGGTGGGTGGTGAGAAAAAGTGAGTCCCCCCGGTGCGGGGCGAAGGTGGCGGGCGATCATCCTAGTCACAGGAGCCCCTGTACTGGGCTTGGACCATGTTTCCCGAAGGACGTCTGTCAAGCCCTCATTGAAGGGCAGTAGGGGTTCTAAGCTCGAAACCCCAAGCTGCAGGACCTCTGTCAAGACGTTTGTCTTGACCGCCACTGTAGGAAGCTGTAGGTCAAGGACCTCTGCAGCCCTACGCACCACCATGGCAAAAGTTGTTCCCTACTCCGTAGCCAGGGTAGGAGGGAAAAGCATGCCAAAATCTGTGGAGGTATCCAGACTACTGGTGTCACCCAATTCCTCATACCAGTCCAGGTATTGCTGAGGCGGAATTTCCAAGGGATACAGTTCCCCCTCCCAATCCTCTTCCTCTATTCCTACCATTTCAGAATTGGGCAGAAAAAACGACATGGAGCCGTACGGCTCCGTCGGTGTCGGTGGACGATCACAACCGGCTCCGTGTCGTCAGGAATAAGGATTGGGGAGGCGCTTGCAGTCGGCGAAGACCTCGGCGCCGGATGCGACACCGGGGAAGGTCGCTCTGGAGGTGCGACGGGCGTCTGTACAGGAACAGATCCGCTCAGAGGCCGTGGAGCTGGGGTCTGAGCCGCCAGCACAGGAACTACAGGGGCCCCTCCATCATCTGAGCCTGCGGGGCTCAGAAGGCGCGCTGGCATGGTCAGGCCACCCAAATAGGACGCACATGGCATCATAAAATACCTTGAGTTGGGTGGGAGTCGCTCCCGGCTCCGGAAACGGAGGGAAACGCGGAGCAGACCAAAGCTCCCGCTCTGTGGAGCGGGCCTTGAGCGCCGAGGTTACTCGGCCATGTCGCAGGACGGGCAGAGCGAAGTCGAAGCATACTTCGACTTCTTGAGCTTTTTGTGGTGCCTCTAACTGGACTTCGACAACTTCGACGAAGAGGACTTTGAATCGCCGGAGCGGTTCTCGGACCTTCCTCTCGACCGAGATCAGGACCGGGATCGAGATCGGCGAGGCGACCTCTGAGGTGATGGACGCCGGGCCACAAGAAGCTTTAGGGACCACTTCCTCAAAGCCTTCGGCGCCATGGCCTGGCAATCGGAACACGACTTGGAGTCGCGGTCGCGTTCCAGACACCGCAGACAAACCAAATGGGTGTCCGTAATCTACATGGCACGATGACAGGCACAGCACGGCTTGAACCCAAAGGTCTTCTTACTTGACATTTCCTAAAACACACCAACTGAGTTGACAAAAAGTCGAAAAAAGTCTGGCAAAAAATGACAGGGGTTAGCTTTCTTATAAGGATCGGCGCTGGCTGGCACGGAAAGAAAATAACTGACGTCAGAACGCCGCAGTGGCGGTTATATTGACGATGCGGACGTCACGACGACGAACACGGCGCCGTCATGCGGAGTCGACTGACGTCACCTACAGGCACGCAGGGATACTGCTGCGAAAAATCTTCCGGAACCAGCCTTACGCCTGGAAGTTCAAAGGTAAGGAATCTGCGGCTAGATGTCTCTATCAGATCTTAGACAACTTCAACCTGCACTGGAACGACAAAGACGCCTCAGTCCGTAACCTAACAAACCTTCTTAAAATCAATTACCTCAAGTACCTCTAATGAACAGACCCACAACAAAAGGCTCTATTCTTGATGCAATAATTACTAGAGACTAGCACCCTTCCCTCCAATCCATCATAACGCTTGACTTGTTGGACCATCACCTAATACTGTTCGATCTCAAGGCTTATCTCAGATCTGACCCAGCCCCATCCAACAAACCCATGCACTAGGCAAGGAACATCAAACAAATCCCACAAACTGAGATGGGATCCAGGATCAACACCCAATTACATTCCCAATCTATCTCCCACACCGTAGATGACCTCAACTCCCATAATACGATGGCAGAGGTCCTCTTTCAAATGGCCCGTTCAAACTAAAGAGATCTAGAATAACACAATCTAGATCCTGGTTCAACACAGACCTTAACAAAGAGAGGTGACAACTAAGACTGACTGACAGGTTATGAAGATAGAGCCCCTCACTGGCACACCTCCCACTCCTCAGATCAGAACGGCTCTACTTCAAAGAACACATCTTCTGGGAAAAAGCCACTCTTTCTCAACCAATTTGACCATGCGAAGAACAGACTGAGGGAGCTCTTCAACATAATTAATCAACCACCTACCCTCTCCTCCAACACGAATTAATAGCCACCAAGGAACGCAGTGAAGAAATTACCAACTTCTTCACTGACAAAGTTGCAAAAATTAAACAATTTATCATCCTTCACACAAAATGAGCTTCCCAGCGCGCCTGCCCCATTGACACACATACCAACACAAAAACTCCGCTGCAAGATTCAATGAATGATCGGAGTGCCCCTCCAAAAATTCAAAGACATCAAAGATCTCAGACAACTAAAAAAAACAATGCAAATTGGACAGATTTCAAACCTATGATAGAAGGAGAAGTCTTCAAAAGAACTGCGAACTTGAATCCCAAATCCCACACTACTGATCCCCTCACTTCCACTCTCATACAAAACCTCAACCACATTATCTCTCCGTTCTGGACCAAAATCATCGTCCGTCTCTCTCTCATCAGTCCATATACCGGACTCCCTCCAACTAGGCCAAATCACACCCAGTCTCAAAAAAACAGGGACCGATTTGATATTTGGAAAGCGCAGCTGTCGCTTCGAAGGGAGCTATTGAGAAGTGCGTATAGCTCCAACTCAACCAACACATAGATGAATTTAACCACCATGACACATTCCAATCAGGATTTAGAAAACGGTTGTAGCACAGAAACTGCTATGCCTAACATAGCAGATGACATTCACAGATCCTTGGATGAAGGGGACTCCTACCTCCAAATTCTACTCGACTTATCGGCAGCATTTGATACAGTAAATCATCAAGCTTTACTTGAGACACTCAAGAACCATACTGGTATCAATGGCAGAGTTCTAAAATGGTTCACGTCCTATCTACAACATCGGTCTCAACAAATAAAAATCAACACCCCTGAATATATGTGACACATATGGAAAGCATTATGGGTACACGATTAATTGGAGCGAATCAGTTCTGTATGTTCCGAAGGGACTGCCACCGACTACGTGAAGGTAGTGGAAGATAGTTTTGAATATCTGGGGATCCATATTACTTCGGATTCAGAGGACTTCATGACCCTAAATCTTCTACGTAGAGACACCAAACACTGGCAATCCTTACCATTAACACTGCTAGGAAAAGCCGCGCTTTTCAAAAAGATGGAGCTTCCTAGATTTCTTTACGCTCTGCATAATACCCCATTCTTAGTCCCCCCCATCCTACTTCCGAGCAATAGAGGCAGAAGTAACCAAACTATTTTTGGAATGGAAAACTGGCACAAATTGCTATGACTAAACTATTTAGAACTTGGTATAACGGTGGCATTGCGCGCCCAAATATACAAACGTATTATTGGGCGTCTTAATTGACCGTAATTAATCAATGGCTCCTTGTCTCTCACACTGACCCGGCTTACCGCCTGGATAGACTTGTTCTGGGAACGGGAGGGATAAGACGAGCATTATATAACAAGACCAGAAAACGGCCTTACTAGGACCGACAAAGCAGATGATCCATATATGGCACACAGTACTTAGAAAGCTAGGCTGGGACAATAAGATCACGCAGGCAACCCCCCTCTGCGAAACCGGCAAGCAATGGGACATCATAGGAATATCGAAATTGGGAGATCTCTGGGCCAAGGGAAAAGTAATTACATGCATTCAACTTCTAGACCAATATGAGATGGCACTCACAGAAAGGTTTCGCTAGCTCCAGGTCAAGCACGCATTGGAAGCTACCATCCCACTTGACACTGTCCTCTCTGAAGCCTCTCCATGCGAGGACAGACTTCTAACAGAACATATGGATAAAAAAGTCACATTCCTAACATGTCGTAAAATTATTAACAACCAACCTGACCCAACGCAGCATCTCCGGGAAAAATGGCAGAAAGATGTGGGGGAATTAGATGCAACGGACTGGCAGGAGGTCTTAGAATCCCTGAGGGAGGTGGAGATCTCCTCTAAATTATGCCTCGTGCAACCTAAAGTGCTCCATAGGATATACTATACCAGGGTAACATTATGCAAAAAATAGGAAAAACGGACAGTCAACCTTGCTTGCGGCAGTGTGGAGCAGTGGGTACATTGTTTCACACAATGCTGAACCTGCACCAGTCCGACAGAGGCAGGATGAGGTAGGATGGGGTGCCCCTTGAACAAGTCAATTGCTTTGACTACCTGGGCAATAGACTGTCAGATAATCTATCTGTGGTTCCCCCAGGTTGGATAAAGCAAAAAGGTCCTCCATCAAAGGGCATCTGCCATAGGCAAGAAACTCAAGTCTACTTCCACGGGCACTGTAACACCCACCCTTGAAGTTTATAGGGACTCCATCATTGCAGTGGCTAAATATGGGACAGAGCTCTGAGTCTGTGTTGACGTGTCCTTGCTCACACAAACTGAAAGCAAATTTATTAGATCACTGTTCAACCTCCCCCAAAGCACCCCCACCTTACACCCATTCTTATTGATCTTTCACGAATAAGAATTAACCACGTTGTACTCCTAAAACCTTTGACATAGTGGGTGCGTCTGTGGTCCACAGAATGGCTCCATACAGGGAAGCAATGATGGAACGAATTAATGTTAACAAAAGTGTACGCACTCCATGGTTGAGTAAAATCAAACGTTTAAATGAAGCCATCAAGATGGCATAAGTGCAGAACTCCCCTGCTACTCTAAAGAAAGGTATTTTCACTAAGTTGAAACAAACCTTCTGGGATTTTAGGCTGCAGCAAATTTGGAACGAGCAAAAAATGAGAAGCATCACAGAGAAGTTCTGAAGTCACAATTGTTTTTTTTACCTTTGAGCCGTACTTGGACAGAATCAGCCCTCTCCAAGCAAAAAGTCTCTGCATGAAGTTTAGATTTGGCATTGTGCCCTTGGATTCTTTTACAAGTAAACTGGACAAGAAAGACTAAACATCCCCAAACTGCCCAAAGACGCCCAAGACAGACAACCACTTCGCATTCTTCTGCCCAATTTATGCCCTGCCTCAAAGAAGGTGAATTATTCCCATCTGCAAGTTTATGGGCGTATCTCATAATCAGGAAGCAAGTCGAATTTTTAGATGTGATACTAAGGAATACATTGCATTTGCTGTTTCCACGTTTCTATCTTGGACGTGGAGAAATCGAACAAGGGAATTGAAAGGGAGGGGGAAAGGCATGCTTTAATTGCTGCATTCGCTCATGATGACAATCTTCCATCACTAGATGCTCTGTAACCTACCCTATCTTGTTTTATTTGCTCTAGCTGCTAGTGGAAAGCGTTTTAACTAATTTTGGGGGCACATTGTAATATATATATTTTTTTGTTGAAAAATGTTATTATGCTTATGCGTAAATGTACAACAAGCTGCTCATCAGTTAAAACTGACAGTAACATGCTTTCCAACACAAACTGATTCTCTTGAAGATACAAAAAACCCATTACATTGAATTTAAATCATGGCGTGTAACATCTCATTGTGTTTCAATCACTAATGTTCTTTTCTGACTCTTCCGGAGAGGGCGCACAGATATTTCCCCTGAAATCATTCTACTTTCCCCACACCCGCTTCCATTTTTTCAGGCACCCCCTGTGTATATACACTGCCTTCTCTGCCACCATTGCGCCCTCCATATCATTACACCATTCATGATGTGTGGGAGTCACATGCATTCCCCAGTGTTTTGCGATATTGCGTTTTGCAAACATCATACCTAATGTTGCCCGGTCTTGAGCTGTGTGGTTAATATCCGTAGGTTCCCAGATATGAAGGATACACCACTTGGGCTCTGGCGTGTCCGTGACCCCGCTTACTTGGGAAATGGTATGCATAAATGATCCTCTGTATGTCACGATCTCTGGCATTCCCACAGCGTATGAAGAAAAGTGCCAATCCCCCCACACTGTCTGAGACAAAGTGGGTCAGTGGCGTTCCCCATCTTATGCATTGTTATGCTTGTGTAGTAGATTTGATTAAGTATTTTTAACTGCTCCAGCTTCAATTTGGAGGGTATCGCTACCTCCCGTTGGGACGCGAGTGCTTCCTGCCAATCCATCTCATCCAGTTCACCTATATCCGCTTGCCATTTCTCTTTAAGAGTTTGTGTGGGGTCTGGTTGGTTATTAATAATTTTACGAGGTTAGGGAAATGGCTTTCTTGTCCATGTATTCTGTAAGGAGCCTGTCCTCTAACGAGGAGGCCTCTGGAAGTACAGTACCTGAGGGGATGGCCGCCTTAAGGGCATGTTTGATTTGAGTGTAGCGGAAAATTTCGGTAGGTGCCATCTCCTATTTTTCTTGGAGCTGGGTAAATGTGATGACCTCTCCCTTACACCAGAGATCTCCTACTCTTGAGATTCCTATTAGGTCCCATTGTTTGAAGCCCTTACTACACCTAAGCCTACCCAGTTTTGGGGTTTCCCAGAGCAGAGTCAGTTGTGTTAGGATACCTTCCCAGCACAGTTTTTTGTAGGCTGTTTGCCATATTTGCACTGTGCGCGCCGTGGGCCCCGGAAGGTGTGTTTCCAGGACTTAGTATAGAGTGACCCCACCCTCTCCCAGAACATGTCTATCCATACAGAACACAGGCTCCGTTTGGGGTCTGTGGAGCCATTGGTTAATCACGATCAATTGGGAGGCCCAATAGTATGCTTGTATATTGAGGAGGGCGATTCCACCATCGTACCACTCCCTGACCAATTTATGCATTGCTATACGGGCTGGTTTTCCGTCCCAGAGAAGGTTAGTTACTTCCGCTTCAATCGCCTTAAAGTAGGAGGGGGGAACCGGGAGTTCTGCAGAGCGTGGAGCAATCTAGGGAGTGCCATAATCTTGAAAAGTGCCGCTCTTGCCAACGTTTGGTATCTCGGCGGAGCCTTTTTAAGGTTTCCATTAAGTTTTTTTCCATAAAGTCCATGGGATTCGGTGTGATATGGAGTCCCAATTATTTGAAACTCCCCCTCCACGACCTGTATCGTACAGCCCGCCGGGAGCTGCGGTGGGGCGTCGCTCAGCACATATAGAAGATATTTGGCCCAATTAATGGTATAGCCGGAGAATCTACCATGCACCTCACATATATCCGGAAGTCGGGAGAGCGAACGCCTGGGAGATGCCATGTATAGTAGAATACCATCAGCATAGAGGGAGATACGGTCGTCCCAGCCCGCCGCCCAGCGTAGCCCAAGTGTGACCGGGTCCCTTCTGATCCAGGCCGCCAGCGTCTCCAGAACAAGGACGAATGGAAGCCGCGGCAAAGGGCAGCCTTGTCGTGTGCCCCATCCAAGAGGAAAGTCTGCCGAAATTCGGCCACTGGCTACTACGTGTGCCAGAGGCTTAGTGTATAATAGCTGGACCGAGGCACAAAACTTGGGGCCGGGGCCAAGCCCATAAGCCTAAGAACGGCGAAGAGGAAAGGCCACTCGACCATATCAAAGCCCATATGAGCATCCAAGGATAGAATGACAGCGTCCTCCTGGATGGTGGGTATACGGGCCATTACGCCCCACGTCGGCATCTCAAATTGAGAGCTGTGTTTTGGCCGGGCATGAAACCGGACTGGTCCGGGTGTAATTTTGTGAGGTGGGGTTGTAATCTAGTGGCCAACGTTTTAGCAAGTATTTTGGCCTCTGCATTGAGCAGTGATATGGGCCAGTAGGATGAGCATTCATGCGCCGGCTTACCCGGCTTGGGTATAGCGACCACTGTCGCCACCCGCTGGCCCCTGGGGAGTTCTCCTGCCTCTAGGCTAGCCTCATACATGCTAAGAATATGTGGTGTGAATTTTTCTGCTGCTTGTTTGTACAATTCAATAGGTACACCGTTTGGCCCCAGCGCTTTCCCCAATTGGATGTTTCCTATGGCCAACGCCAGTGTAATCTTGTTTTAAGTGTATTGTATTTTACTCAGCTAAATCTTTTAATTATTTATGTATGTGTTGCTTTTATGATTTGCATAAACCGAAATAAAGTATTATATAATATATTTTATCTCACTCCTGTCAAAAGTTGGACATTATTAAAGTTTAATAAAGTTTTCACATGTTAGACTAAGGAGCTAATGTACTAGAGGGGGGGGAAACAAAATTGGCAGTTTTTGCATCACCATGGCATAGAAAACATTTTATTATGTCCCTCCTTTTTATTACACTATACCCTACCCTTGGGGCACATAGGTTAGACCATAGGGGCGATTTATATGTAATAATAAGGTAGTTTAAGACTTTGGGTGTACTTTGAATTCCGAAGTCGAATTTGGACACAGTTTTATTTTAAAAGCAGCTTGCAAAGCAGGGCTGCCTTTAAAATGACAGCAGGCACAACAGCAGTGGCCACTTAAGTGCATTAAATCCAGTGGCGTAGCTAGGGGGGGGCGGGCCGCCCCAGGCGGCACTATTTTGGGGGCGGACAAAGGCATTCAGATAAGGCTCGGCTTGCTTTCGTGGACGAGCAGAGAAGGAATAGGACTCGGGCAAAGTCCTCTTCTTTTCTGTGCTGGCAGCTGCCCCCCCCCCTCTTCCTGTCTTGCTCCTCACTTACTGAAAACCGTAACTTGAAGAAACGGTTCACAACCTCTTTCCTTCTTTTATTTAGTTGCCTCCCTGTGAAATGGATCCAAAAAAGAAAAACACTCTTGCGGGAAATGCCCTTTTTCTGACATTTTTCTATTCCAAAGTGCAGCGGGATGGAGAGAAATAGAAGGTTTAAAATATGAGAAATAAATACATAACTAAATAAAGCAAGACAGAGTGGTTGCAAAGTGGCCAGATTGGTTTTATTCACATCCAAATACATCACCCTCACTTTACAGAGTTTGCCAGTGAAGCGCTACTTTGGTTTTCTAGTCTTTCTTTGAACAGCATTGCTGTCCCCAGGTGGGAAAGTGTACCATTCCTGGAGGTACTGCAATACCTGGTTGATGGGTGGATTGGAAAACAAAATGTGTACCATGGTTCTGTGTTTATGGATGTGGTCTTTTTAAACCACACTGCTTACGTTTTGTAAGGATATAAGCAATGGACATTGAAACGGTTCCTTTCAGGGCCCTGTAGTCAGGTCCTCAACTTTTCAGGTAAAACCACTCGCTGATTTCTGAATAGTGAGTGAGAGATCGTTAAGATAACCATGTTGTTTCTGCTTACATTTCACATGCTTTACGTAATCTTGTATTCCCTATGAGTGCTTGCTTTTACTTTTTTTTTTGGCAGCATGTTACTCTTATCAAGTGCATAATTTGAATTGAGCCACATCCAAGTGTTTATAGCGGGCACAATTAGGTTGTAGCTGAAGGCAGTGCGAGTTTCTCTCAGTGGGGCAGTATGGTGTTCAGTGGGGGAGAGGATGTGGCACTATGGCCAGAGCTGTTGAATTTGGAACTGGGGAACTGGGTTCAGCCTTCATGACCAGTCCACCAGACCACTCTACTGAGGGAGCATATTCCCATGCCAGACCTTAGAAGGCCCCACTAGACCTTAGAAGGCTTGATGTCTTAGCACAAGCAGGTGTACCCTAGTGGTGTCAATTGTGAGTTAACCTTGAAGGCCTGTCCACCACAATCCATACTGAAGTTCATCTCGTGTCTTGCGGGCAGGCCTACGAAGCAGCACACCCTAGAGCAACAGTGATCCAGTCACTGTGACTATCACTGAGGTCACATGAACCCTGAGCAGGTTAGGGCGGTGCGAACGGTGTGACCGCACTGGGTACCTATTTCGGGTGGGTGCGTAGTGTTTGCAAGTATATTATGGTTTTAAAAAAACTTGCTGCCTCCTTCCTGGCCTCCAGCAATTTTCACAAACAATAAAAATGTCATGATAACTTCGGTGATAAATGTTCTTCCTAGAGAGAGATCCGAGTTTTGTCTAGTGGAAGGGTTGACTCCTGGAAAGGTAGCACAAAGGATTAATGTGCCTGCTGCAAAGAACATGTACCATGCAGATCACAAAGTGCACTGCTTTAATGGGGGGACCATGATGAATGGTCATTTAATGTCAGCTGTAGATGATGGATCCCTGAACAGTGTCATGTATGTGCAGCTTTGCATTGTGCTGAGGCGATTACCAGGTAAATTGTTCACGCAGCTCTCTGATGGATGTCACATGCCGTTTTTCTGAGTCCCCAGATAGATCATGCAGTCTGTGTGTTCTCTTTTGTACTGCCAGTCACTGCCAGTCACCGGTGTATTCAACTGTCAAGACTTCGACCGTGTCATGTATGTGCATGTAACTTGCATGATCGAGGTAACTATTAGCGGCGATACTACATGTCTCTCTGATTAAATCTACTGGGTCCCCTAAACCTACATTCCCTACCATATCTGAGGGATTTACAGGTAGGTTGTCAGTCAGTACCAATTGTAATTACACCTATTTACCATATACCTTTTACATAGAGCAATGGCATCGGTCCTGGTTAGCAACGCCGAGGGCACAATCAGAGCCAGAAACTCCAGTGTGAGCCAAAAAGGGGGGCTGGGGAGCTGCAAAATGCCCTTTTTTCTTACACAATAGAAACTGGAGAAAGACAGTATGAAAATGATAACAGTGGATATATCGCGATAGAGAACTTTTCATGATGTATGGATGCTGTAAAATATGCTTGGCTTGTCTGCAGTTATGTAGCGTCTTATGACCAATCGGCTTGATTCATATGCTAAGTCCCAGTTTTCAGCACTCGCTGGAGAGGTATTGTTTGTTGGTTACGGTTTGTTAAATCACTATAGAATAAAAATAAAATGTTTGTGTAGTGCAAAGCACAAACCAAAACTTGGTTCATGTTTTCACAGTGAAGGGCATGACATGTTTACCTTAAATAGCTACATTGCCAAGTAATCGTTGGGGGTTTTGTTCAACTACATCCAAGTATTTGGACACAGCATGACCAATTTAATGATTTTACTCACATGAATGCTCTAACATTGTGCATATCGTTACTAGACTCTGATGATTTGTAAGCAGTTGTTGGTTTGTTTATGACTGACATTTATTGCAAATTAAATGATTAAATAAACATGTAAATAATTACATAAAATAGTGAAGGTAAACAAATAATGTATGATTAACTTAAAAACGAGGCGGATACAATTGGTTAATTATTTAATTCAATATTTAAATAAACTCAAATATACAAAACATGGAGTTGCATGATTCATTCATAACACATCGAATCGGATAGCTGCTTTGTAGTCAAACACTGCTTTTTGGTGAATTTCATACTTTTTCTAGCATACCCTTTTCTTGGTATACTGGTAAATGAGCCCACGTACTGCTTTAATGCCCGCATCCTCTGGAAAGCTCAAAAGGATTTCGTGTACTAATATGAGTGATGGATGCAGTGATCTGCAAAGGATATCTTTTTCTGTTTAGCGCCATTACAAAATAAACGTTTGCTTTTCACTACTCAGCACACAGTCATTTCAAAGCAAATGCAAGGGAAGTATTAGTGTGCCTTGATAATCCTCTGTTGTAGTTGCAGCACACCTTCGTTCAGCACTTTGTGACAACCTCCAAGCACACACATGAACTACTCACATCTTTACAAAATTAACTATAAGATACTGATGAAGTGTGTGAGGGTATAAGTGTTCAAGGTAGGCTAAAGACCACAACTACAGAGGAGCAAGAAAGGCCCTTGTTCTAGTTAAATCGCCCGTTCTGAATTTTATACTGTGTAGACAAAGAAATGATGGGACAGGTTTTTGCGGCCCTAAAATAAAAAAATTCTACACATTTGGAAGGTCTATGATGCTTTATGTTGGTGAAATCACTCTACACTGACCTTTCCATCGGATGTACTCCCAAAATTATAACATTCAACAAGTTGAAAAATCTTTAAGTAGCTCTTCTCGGTAAAGAACAGAAATGCTTCTCTGTTGTGTGGGGCACGGCTATGCCATTATACATTTTTGATGACATCTTGAAGGCAGTAGGGAGGAGCTAAAAGGACATTCGGGCTTTGAAGGGAAGCCTGGATGTGGTGATTGCATTGGTTAGGAGTTTACTTCTCTGAAGATGCTGCTTTTGCATTGGGTGTGGCTATTACGTATCAACGCACGCAAGGAAAATTCTGGCTCTGGAGAAGTTAATTTCATGACATCAGAAAACATGACATTACAATAGTGTAATATTTCATTTAATAAATGCTGCCTAAAGAGGCGTGGAGAGGGTGAAGAATAAGGAGAGCTAGGCACAGACTTTGCATGGATAGGATTGTGGGATTTCATCTGCTGAATCACCTAAGGAGTTAACTGTGTAGTGGGACAGTGGACTTTCATTTTTTTGTGTTTCAGTGAACACTTGGAGTGCCTTAGTTGCTGAGGACCGCTTCCTCTGGCAGATGACAAGGTGGAGTCAAGGTGTACATTGGTTTGGGATTATTCAATCAATTACACACCTTTGCACCACTATACAGAAGGCCGTTAACCAGACCTTTAGGGACCACTTGAGGGAGGTATATCGAGACGAAGGTCCAGCTACTCTGGACGCCATAGCTTCCTTTTTCGCTGGGGTGGAGCCTCAGAGTACCTCCCAGAGGAGAGGGATGCAGACATCACTATGGAAGAGGTGTGGGAGGCCCTGGGAGCACTAGGTTTCAGATAGAATGTTATCAAGCATTCAAACCCACTAACAAAAAGACTGCGAGAGGTCTTCAAGGAGTCTCCGGCATGGGTGGAGTTACCATCCACAATGTGGGAGGGTCTTATCTGCAGAATGCCCAAGCCAGGGGAAGACTCACTAGATGCTACATCCGATCCACCTTTAACTATGATCAATTCTGGCATCAAGGTCCTCTGTAAAATGTTGGTACTGCGATTAAAGCGAGTGGTGGCGTTATTAGTTCATGAAGATCAGTGTGGGTTCATAGCGGGCTGAAGCACAGCCAACAATCTGAGACACCCATCACATATACTGCACTTAGAGCAAAGCTGGGACGAGGAGTTGGTATTGGCGTCGGTAGATATAGCCAAGGCCTTCAAATACATTGGTCCCGCTGTATTTGGCGGCGGTATTACAGGGAATGGGATCTGGCCCAACGTTCTGTACCTGAAACAAATTGTGACATACAAACCCCAGGGATCGAGTCAGGAGTGGCAGAGTGGAGTCAAAAGGTCTTTGGGGTGCACCACTGCACCAGAAAGGGATATTCAGTGTTGCTGCTTTTATTTGCACTGGAACTGCTGGCTATTAGGCTCAGGAGGGTTCTGAATGGCCAGTGGAACCGGGTGGTGTACATCTCCCATGTGCTCTCTCTGTAAGCACATGACGTTCTGTTTAACATGGCAGAGAGAGTCTATACCGGACTTGTTAACACATTTGAGGGCATTTGATATGGTCGAGGGCCTACGGGTAAACAGAAACCAGAACACACTGTTCCCATTGGGTGCACTGGCAAAGGTCTCAGTTAATGGTCTTCCAGACCTGGGTCTGCACTGGGAGGTGGAAAAATTCAATACCTTGGCATAATGGTTGCAGCAACGTCTGAGAAACAGTACACTTATAACATTGGGACGATGATAGAAGGCTTGCATGTACCTATCCAAATCCAGACCAGGCTACCTCTGTCTAGAATGGGTAGGACCACCATCCCCAAGATGGGGATTCTCCCCAACTGTCTACATGTGACACAAAACTCGCTGTGCCCCGTACCTCGTACTACTTTGAAGCACCTAAATAGTCTACTGGTGTCGCTGGCTTGGGTAGGAACAATAGGTCGGGTGGCCTTGGACACCCTAAAGCTTGATCAGGAGGATGGCAGAATGGGGCTACCGGATATGCAGCTGTATTATTATTAGGGCTCCCGGTTTTCCGTATTTACGGATTTCTACATATAAATACAGACGGAAATCTATATTTCCTTTGTCTGTATTTATATTTAGAAACGGCAAAATACTAGAAAATGTTGCCACACTGCTGTGCTCGAATCCAGCCATGCCCCCTTCCTGCTGCTGGAATTTCCATCCCAGGCGCGCACACAGCCGCACCCGAGTACTTCACAGGTCTTTTTAAAGACCATTTGCTTGTTAACGAGGCTTTATTGTTCTTTCACCCCATGATTTCACACGGCAGCGTGAGTGCTTCGGACCGACATAGCCGTGCATGCAATTCACGCTCAGAACCAGGCGTCTAAAGATAGGAGGAGGAGACAGAAGAAAGGTGCCACTTTAATGATTATCCAGATCACCATGGTTTCATTGTATAGCCGGGAGTTTGGTAGAAGGGGCATAGCTGCAGGGTGCTTGGTTTCACGGCCAGGTGTGAGGCGATAAGAAGGCCGGCGGTACAATCTGAAACCTCGGCAGCTATTAGCAGAGAAGGAGCTGACGCTCCCCTCCTGGGTTTTGAAAACAGGTTTTGGCAGCAGAGAGCTCCCAAGCGACATGCCACGTCCTTAAATGATATATATGTCTTTTGCAGGCATATTTGCGATTGTCCAGATGCATTATAGGAGGGGTAGTTCTGACACGGACACATACATTTGTTAGGTAACTGGCTTCCATGAAAGTAGAATGCTTATTGGGGTTCGAATTAGTGTTTGCTGCACTTTCATCTGGCTTTGTAAGTCATTATAGCTGCATCGGCAGAGCGCTTTTCATTTCAGAAATGCATTGCAGGTCTGAGGGGAGACAGAGGTGCTTTTCACTTTTATGACGATATAACTGCAGCGTGTTTTAAATGTCAAATAGTTTGTTAAAGACTTTATATTTTTATAAATGTTAAATATACAGGCGGCATATTTAGAGTGTTTGGCGTCTCATGTGTAATTTATGAGGTTTCTCAATTAGGCTGGCAACATATAGATGTTTTGGTTTTTTCATGTTTAAACTCTTCACCCACACAACATTTATTCATGTGACTATGTATATTTTGTATGTGCATTGCGCAGCATTTAATCCATTACCATAGCACTTGTGAAATGTAGAGTGTTGGAAAACCACTCCCACACTAGAAGGGGTGGTGGTGGTCTCCCGGACACACTGTGGTAGCTTGGCTCGAGTGGTCAGGAATCAGGCTCCGTGCTAAGCATACAACATACCCAAACAATAACCATGCGTGCATCCGTTCCAAAAACGACTCTACACCGTAAAAATTATGAAAATAACTTTCTTTATCTGCTTTTTCTCTTAGTTGCTGATTGGAGAAAATAAATAACAATCACAATATACAAACTTTTTAGAAAGTGCAGGACAAATAAATACTGGCTTAATGATTCAATAAATAGGGGTGATCATAAATACTGAAGGCATAAATAAAAGTGCAGGTAATACAGGCAATTAAATATTCTGAGGCAATAAATACTGTACCCATAAATATTGTACACCAACAAGCCCTGTGGACCAATAAATATAGTGAAGCAATAAATAGGTAAAAACTCAATAAATACAGTGCCCCCAATAAATAATTAAAAGTATACAGCAACACTCATGTAATCAGATCACTTTTCAATCCCCTAAGGGCTGATTTGGCCCAGGCACAGCTTGTAGGGTTGTGGAAGGCTTGAGGGGTACTACTCCCTGGCTGGGACAAGGCTGAGGCCTAAACTGAGGTAGATCAAGGGGGGAATACCAGTGCCCTGGCTTTCTCTCTCCACACAACCTCTCTAGGTTAGTCCCAGTTCACCCCTGGCACAGTCAGGTTGGTTTCAGCACCTCCCTAGCCCCTTAGAGCAGTCTCTCAGGTCTCCACAGGGCCTTAGGCGCCCTCTACTCCACTTACTGCCCTTTTTCTGATGCTCCGACGCCGCTGGAGTCGTGTCGATGCCGTGAGGCGGTTCCGGTTCGGTCTCGGCGGCCTCGGCACAATGTCAGTTCTAGACGACGCCGGTAGGCGGGTCCGGTCCGATGTCGGCGGCCTCGGTTCGATCTCGACCTCCGATTCGACGGCGTCGGGCAGTCTCTACTCGGTGTCGACTTCGGGCGGCTCCGGTCCGATGGCGCTCTCGGCTTCGATGACGTCGGCCGGCCTGGCCTCGATGTCGACTTCCGGCGACTCCGGGGTGCGATCCTCACCCCCGACCTCCGGTGCTCCTCCTCTCAGGTTCCGGGCGACTCCGGAGTGCGATCCTCACTCCCGACCTCCGGTACACTTCACCTCGGTCTCCGACGACTCCGGAGGGCGGACTTCACTCCTCCGATGACGCCGCTCACTCGACCTCGGTTAACTTCCTCCTCGACCTCTGGTATTCCTCACGACCTCCGTCGGCGCCCTCTCACGACCTCAGGCGGCTCCGGGTACGACGTCTGCTTCTTCAGTCAGCGCCGCTTCTCCACCTCGGGCTCCAGGTCTCAGGCTACTCGACGCCGGACTCCAGGGAAACCAGTTTCCAGGTCAGGATCTTGCTGCTTTCTGCTTCTAAGGCCTGTTCCTGCTGTCCAGGTCCTTAGGATGAGTTTTTCTGGCTTCTTCCCACACAGGGCTACAGGCTGGGATCCATCAGTAGGGACAAGTATCAAGGGTGGGTTTATGGACCCCACTCCAGGCACAAGTTTCCACCCCTGCTGCTTCACTCCTTCCTCCTTCACTGTTGTGCTGCTCTCTCTTCACCAGTCAGGTGCCAACTGCCAGCTCCAACTGCCAACACTCTCTTAACCTCCCAACATTCTAAACCGCCTCCAACTGTCACAGAGTTCTGGAATCTTCTGGAATGTTCTGGAAGGTGCTGGTAGGTTCCAGTGGATGCTGGTGATGTCACAGGTGGCCACCATTTTGTGCTCCAGGCCCTCAGACAGAAGTTTCAGGGGTAGATAAAATGGCTCCCTGAATCTGCAGCAACACTAAAAAAAAAGTCTGGTGGTTCCCAAAAAGGAAAAATTCAAACAGGGTTTGAGGCAAAAGTGGGACAAAATAAATAATGATGAGGAGGGACCACCCAAAGGGCTGACAGGTCTAACACGCGTCCCCCCCCAGCTGAAAGTAGGGAGAGCTACCCAACCCCTTGGGAGTTCTCATCACTAAGGCGGAAATACCTTGAGAGACCGTCTGCATTGGCGTGGTCCACTCCAGGCCGATGCTCCACCTGAAAGTCCATCCCCTGTAGGGAAATAGACCACCTCAACAACTTGGGATTCTCCCCCTTCATTTGCATCAGCCAACGAAGGGGTCTGTGGTCGGTCTGAACTAGGAAGTGCGAGCCAAACAGGTATGGCCGCAACTTCTTCAGAGCCCATACCACTGCAAAGGCTTCACGCTCTATTGCACTCCACTTCTGTTCCCTGGGAAGTAGTCTCCGGGATAGGAAGACCACGGGTTGATCCAGACCCTCTTCGTTGAGTTGCGATAACACTGCCCCAATGCCATGTTCTGATGCATCTGTCTGGACAATGAACTCCTTGGAAAAGTCTGGGGCCCTTAAGACCGGGGCCTCGCACATGGCTTTCTTCAATCTCTCAAAGGCTTGCTGACAAGCCTCCGTCCAGACTACCCGTCGAGGTTGTTTCTTGGACGTGAGCTCCGTGAGGGGGGTTACGATGGTACCGTACCCTTTCACGAAGCGGCGGTAGTATCCCGTGAGGCCCAAAAATGCTCGGACCTCAGTCTGTGTCTTGGGGGGTTCCCAGGCCATGATGGCCTCGATCTTCGCCTGGAGGGGTTGCACCGCTCCCCTACCCACCAAGTGTCCAAGGTACACTACCGACCCCTGCCCGATCTGGCACTTGCTGGCCTTGATCGTCAATCCAGCTTGTCTCAGGGCCTGGAGAACAGCTTGCAGGTGACGCAAGTGATCCTCCCAGCTGTTACTGAAGACGGCTATGTCATCCAGATAAGCAGCAGAGAAACTCTCCATTCCGGTGAGGATCTGGTTTACCAGGCGCTGAAACGTGGCAGGTGCGTTCTTGAGCCCAAAGGGCATCACACAGAACTGGTAGTGGCCACTGGGCGTGGAGAAGGCTGACCTTTCCCTTGCTCCATCAGTCAAAGAGATCTGCCAGTACCCAGAAGTAAGGTCAAAGGTACTTAGATATTGGGCAGCTCCCAGCCGGTCAATCAATTCATCCGCCCTAGGGATCGGATGAGCATCAGTTTTGGTCACTGAATTCAGTCCCCGATAGTCCACACAGAACCTCAGTTCTGGTTGGGCACCCGGTGGTGCAGCTTTTGGTACTAACACCACCGGACTGGACCAGGGGCTGCTAGAAGGTTCGATCACTCCTAGCTCCAGCATCTTAGTGACTTCACTATGAATGCTGGCCTTCACCTTGTCTGACATCCGGTAGATCTTGGACTTCACAGGTGGGCTGTCTCCTGTGTCCACGTCATGGACGCACAGGTGAGTCCTACCCGGGACAAGGGAGAACAACGAAGAGTACTGCCCCAGGACCTGGCGACAGTCCTCCTGCTGTTCAGGAGTTAGAGATGGGGAGAGAATCACTCCCTCCACCGACCCATCCTTTTCTTGAGACGCAAACAGATCAGGGAGAGGCTCGCTTTCCACGTCCTCTCCTCCGTCAGTCACCATCATCATCAAGATGACTTCGGGCCTCTCGTGGTGGGGTTTGAGGCGGTTGGCATGCAGCACCCGCAGGGGCTGACGAGGGGTCTTCAGGTCCACCAAGTAGGTAGCCTTACCCTTCTTCTCCAACACCTCAAAGGGTCCTGACCAGCGATCCTGGAGGGCGCTAAGCTCTCCTGGTTCGATCACCCACACCTTCTGGCCAGGCTCCAACTCCACCGGGTGAGCATTGTGGTCATACCACGCCTTCATCACTGCTTGGCTGGCTTCCAAGTTGTCAGAAGCTTGCTTCCACAACTTAGCCATTTGGCTCCGGAAGGCCAGCATGTAGCTCACCACATCCTGGGGAAGCTTTCTGGGAGTTCTTTCCCATCCGTCTCTCACCAGGTTGAGAGGTCCACGTACAGGGTGCCCATACAGAAGCTCGAAGGGGCTGAAGCCCACTCCCTTCTGTGGCACTTCCCTGTAGGAAAAAAGTAAGCAGGGTAGGAGGACGTCCCATTTCCTCCGCAGGCTTTCAGGCAGACTTCTGATCATGCCTTTCAAAGTTTTATTAAACCTCTCCACCAGACCATTGGTCTGGGGGTGGTAAGGAGTGGTGAACCGGTATGTCACTCCACACTCCTTCCACATCGCCCGCATATACGCTGACATGAAGTTGGTCCCCCTGTCGGACACAACTTCCTTGGGAAAACCCACTCGGGTAAAGATTCCCATCAGGGCCCTTGCCACAACAGGTGCTGTTATGGTCCTCAGAGGTATTGCCTCTGGGTACCGTGTGGCATGATCCACCAGAACCAGGATAAACCTGTGACCAGCTGTAGTTGGCGGATCTAATGGACCCACAATGTCGATGCCCACCCTTTCAAAGGGGGTGCTAACGACAGGAAGTGGTTCCAGGGGAGCTTTCAGCTTCACCCCTGTTTTACCACTGGCTTGGCAAGACACACATGTCCGGCAGTAGGTATCGGACGACACTTTCATCTGAGGCCAATAAAAGTGTGGGACAAGACGGGCGAAGGTCTTGTCTTGCCCCAGGTGTCCTGCCAATGGTATCTCGTGAGCCAACTCCAGAAGGAAGGCTCGATAACGTTGAGGAACTACCAAGGCTCGTGACGATCCATGTAGGGGTGCCTTGGGTTCACTGTAGAGGAGGCCATCCTCCCAGTAAACACTGTAGTTCCCTTCAACGTTCCCTGCTGCCTGGGCTTCGGCCTGTCGCCTCAGCCCCTCAAGGGTAGGGCACTCCCTCTGGCCCTGGCAGAATTCCTCCCTGGACGGGCCTCCCTCCACGTGCCACTCAGCCGGGATGGGTAGGTCCTCCAGGTTGGTAACGTCCCCCTCCGCAGACTCCTGGTCCACCACCTCCGGTGGCCTATCCGTCCTACGGGGTGGAGACGCCGAGGCAGGCTCCTCCTGTCCTCGGTTCTTCCCTTGACTGGCAGCTGGCTGGGCCTTTGTTCCAGGCTCCAGCCGAAATGAACTCCCTCTTCGGGTAGTCGCGGACCTTGTGCTAACACAGGCCCAGTCAGGTGTACCCAGCATCTCGGTGTGAGTCCGGTATTCCACCTCCTTCCAAGCGTTGTGCTCCATATCGTTCCCCAGCAGACAATCGACTGGCACGGCAGGGCTTACGGCAACTCGAAGTGAACCTGCAACCCCCCCCATTCAAAGGGAACCTCGGCCACTGGATAGTGGCCTGTTCTGCCGTCAGCCATCGCGGCTGGGTGGAGTACATCGGGAATTACCTGCTCTGGAGACACCAGTTGGCTACGCACCATAGTCATACTGGCTCCTGTGTCTCTCAGAGCCTCCCCTCTTTGGCCGTTGATGGTGACCCACTGCCCATACTTTGCGGTATTTGCGGGCACCTGGATCTTAGGAACCATCTCCCGTTCTCCCAGGGACACTAAAGTGACACCCGCCCACTCCCTTCCCTTAGTTAAGGGCATCTCCTCCCCGAGCACTGCACTAGCTACTCCGGGGGTCTTTCCTCCAGTGGGAGGGGGTGGTCGTTTCTGGCACTTCGGATCTCCTTTATAGTGTCCAACGCCACCGCACTCGTAGCAATGGACAACCCTTGGCTGCTGACTCTGGCCAGGATTAGGGTTTCTGGGCAGGTTAGCCTTAGAGGTGAATCCTGTTCCCTTCCCTTGGAAGTTATTTTGGGGGCCTTTGGAGAACTCCTTTTTCTTTTCCCCTCCCTCTTTCTTCTGGGGGGCGCCCTGTCCGGCCTTTTGAGTATCCCCTCCAGTCCCCCTTGTGGACACCCGGGTACTAGCCCAAATGTCCGCCTCCTCAGCAAGCTTCCGGGGACTGGTCAGCTTGCTATCCACCAGGTGTTGCCGCAGTTCAGGGAAACATTTCTCGAGCAGGTGTTCCTTCAGTACTAGGTCAAACAACTCCTCGTAGTTCCTCACTTCACTGCCCTGAATCCAACCTTCCATTGCCTTCTTCGCATAGTCCAGGAAGTCCACCCAATTCTGCGTGCCCAGCTTGTGACTACCCCTGAACTTCTGTCTGTACTTTTCAGGTGTTAGTCCAAACTTTCTGATGAGCGCCAGTTTCATGGTGGGGTAGTGGGTTTGCTCATCCTCTTCGAGGGCCAATAAAGCATCCCTACCAGCTGGAGGCATGTACTTATACAATCCCCCTCCCCAGTACTTCTCTGGTACCCCATGGGCCCTCAACGAGACCTCATAGGCTGCTAGCCACTTGGCGATATCATCACCCACCCCATAGCTAGCCACTATGTCCTTTGGCAGGTATGGTTTAGATTCCCTGGTGATCTCTTGGGTTTGGCTGCCACCATTAGGAACAGGTTGTGCCCCGATTCTCAAGATCTGAAGATCTATTTCTTTCAGTCGCAATTCATGGGCCATCCTCTGCTCCTCCTTCTCCTTTTCCAGCCTTGCTAAGTCCCATGTGAGCTGTCTTTTCTCCCTCCGGTCTGTTAGCTCCACTTCAGACAAGCCACCGCTAGAGGCACTGCTGCCCTTCCTAGAAATGGTTCTGGGCCCTGCTGACAGGTTCCCCACCTCAGGTTGATACATCTCAGCCCCCTCAGGGTCAGGCTCTCCATCCCTGTCTTCCTCCTCAGCCTTGCTTTCTCGGCGTGCCTCCCCCCAAGCCCTTAAGCTAGTTTGGAGTGCACCCTTCTTTGCTCCTGGGGGGCAGTACACCCCCTCCCGCTGGCAAAACTCCCTGAGTTGGGCCACAGTGTACGTTTCTAGATTTTCTAGTACAAACTCCATCTTGCCCACTCAGGTTAGAGGACAGGTTTTGTGCAGTAACAATGCAGGGGGGTACCTTTAATAATACCTCCTCCCACCACCAGAGTAAATTTGGAAAAAACAAAAACCCACAATTAGGAAGGCCGCTCTTGAGAAAACTCCCGGTGTAGGCCTATGGACTACCCACAGTTATTGTTGAGTATGCGTAGGCACAGCTCTATCCCACCACTGAACACCAATTTATGTTGGAAAACCACTCCCACACTAGAAGGGGTGGTGGTGGTCTCCCGGACACACTGTGGTAGCTTGGCTCGAGTGGTCAGGAATCAGGCTCCGTGCTAAGCATACAACATACCCAAACAATAACCATGTGTGCATCCGTTCCAAAAACGACTCTACACCGTAAAAATTATGAAAATAACTTTATCTGCTTTTTCTCTTAGTTGCTGATTGGAGAAAATAAATAACAATCACAATATACAAACTTTTTAGAAAGTGCAGGACAAATAAATACTGGCTTAATGATTCAATAAATAGGGGTGATCATAAATACTGAAGGCATAAATAAAAGTGCAGGTAATACAGGCAATTAAATATTCTGAGGCAATAAATACTGTACCCATAAATATTGTACACCAACAAGCCCTGTGGACCAATAAATATAGTGAAGCAATAAATAGGTAAAAACTCAATAAATACAGTGCCCCCAATAAATAATTAAAAGTATACAGCAACATTCATGTAATCAGATCACTTTTCAATCCCTAAGGGCTGATTTGGCCCAGGCACAGCTTGTAGGGTTGTGGAAGGCTTGAGGGGTACTACTCCCTGGCTGGGACAAGGCTGAGGCCTAAACTGAGGTAGATCAAGGGGGGAATACCAGTGCCCTGGCTTTCTCTCTCCACACAACCTCTCTAGGTTAGTCCCAGTTCACCCCTGGCACAGTCAGGTTGGTTTCAGCACCTCCCTAGCCCCTTAGAGCAGTCTCTCAGGTCTCCACAGGGCCTTAGGCGCCCTCTACTCCACTTACTGCCCTTTTTCTGATGCTCCGACGCCGCTGGAGTCGTGTCGATGCCGTGAGGCGGTTCCGGTTCGGTCTCGGCGGCCTCGGCACAATGTCAGTTCTAGACGACGCCGGTAGGCGGGTCCGGTCCGATGTCGGCGGCCTCGGTTCGATCTCGACCTCCGATTCGACGGCGTCGGGCAGTCTCTACTCGGTGTCGACTTCGGGCGGCTCCGGTCCGATGGCGCTCTCGGCTTCGATGACGTCGGCCGGCCTGGCCTCGATGTCGACTTCCGGCGACTCCGGGGTGCGATCCTCACCCCCGACCTCCGGTGCTCCTCCTCTCAGGTTCCGGGCGACTCCGGAGTGCGATCCTCACTCCCGACCTCCGGTACACTTCACCTCGGTCTCCGACGACTCCGGAGGGCGGACTTCACTCCTCCGATGACGCCGCTCACTCGACCTCGGTTAACTTCCTCCTCGACCTCTGGTATTCCTCACGACCTCCGTCGGCGCCCTCTCACGACCTCAGGCGGCTCCGGGTACGACGTCTGCTTCTTCAGTCAGCGCCGCTTCTCCACCTCGGGCTCCAGGTCTCAGGCTACTCGACGCCGGACTCCAGGGAAACCAGTTTCCAGGTCAGGATCTTGCTGCTTTCTGCTTCTAAGGCCTGTTCCTGCTGTCCAGGTCCTTAGGATGAGTTTTTCTGGCTTCTTCCCACACAGGGCTACAGGCTGGGATCCATCAGTAGGGACAAGTATCAAGGGTGGGTTTATGGACCCCACTCCAGGCACAAGTTTCCACCCCTGCTGCTTCACTCCTTCCTCCTTCACTGTTGTGCTGCTCTCTCTTCACCAGTCAGGTGCCAACTGCCAGCTCCAACTGCCAACACTCTGTCTTAACCTCCCAACATTCTAAACCGCCTCCAACTGTCACAGAGTTCTGGAATCTTCTGGAATGTTCTGGAAGGTGCTGGTAGGTTCCAGTGGATGCTGGTGATGTCACAGGTGGCCACCATTTTGTGCTCCAGGCCCTCAGACAGAAGTTTCAGGGGTAGATAAAATGGCTCCCTGAATCTGCAGCAACACTAAAAAAAAAGTCTGGTGGTTCCCAAAAAGGAAAAATTCAAACAGGGTTTGAGGCAAAAGTGGGACAAAATAAATAATGATGAGGAGGGACCACCCAAAGGGCTGACAGGTCTAACATAGAGGGTTTGAAGTGAGACACGTAGTAGGTTGTTTATGTTTACTAATGCCTTAAGTGGGAGTGACTATTTAATGTGACAATGACGTGGCGTGTAGCTTGGGATCTATCTGTCTGTCTATCTACACACAAACACACCACCACCAATATAGGTAACCTTACGTACTTTCTGTGTGAAAACCGTAGACACTTGAAGGCAGATTTCTACCTAGTTTTAGATGGAAATACAGAAGAGCTGGCACATGTTTGCTCCTGATAAGTGCTTGTACTCTATCCTAAAGTGTTTTTATAGCAAAACTGAGAAGCACAGGTACTCTCCTTTTGAAATTACTCAGTACCGGACCATTTATAGCACTGCTAAAGCCACAACAAATCACTAGTTTAAGTGAGCGCATGTGTGCATTGTTAATTTAAATAAATGTGGGAAAATACTAGCTGTAGCGTCGTTTTTTACTTACGGCAAAAATAAATGTGGATAAATACAGAAAAAATGCCCAAAAAATAAATATGGATAAATACAGACGGAAATGGCAAAAGAATAAATACCATAAAACCGGGAGCCCTAATTATTATGTAGAAAAGGAAAAAAAAAAAACAAAAAAAAAAAAAAAGTTAAATAAACAGGGGTAACCCTATAACCCAAGGAACCTGGGCCTTGTCAACATAATATAAACAATGGTTCCAAAGGGAAACAGTTATTTTCAATGGAATAGATCAAACAGCAAAAATCAAAAAGAATCAAGAAACACGGCATTAATAAATCAACCAAAAAATCAATATTGCACAATGACTTACAATTCGAAAAACAACAATTTATTCTTTGTATTTTCAATTAGATATCAACTCATTTGAATATGAACAAGAAATGAAAATGAAAAGGCTGTATATACAGTATTTTAGAAAAATGACGCAGTGACAAAGTGAATAAAGTGACTAAGTGTAGTAGTGAAAGTGTAAATATTTACAGTATATGTACGTGATTATCAATAAAATCAGAATATACACAAAATACCAAATTTACAAAAAACTTTTTGTTGTAAATAGTCCCAAACTTCGTTATGGATAAAGAATAAACCTTGTAAGACACATGTCCTATCTTTTCATGTTATACACAGGGAATTCCAATTGTTACGGGACTGTCGAACCGTCAACGTTTCGACCCTATATCAACCAATCGTTGTAAATAGTCATATCGGGTCTTCTTCAGGACACAGAGGGTGTATAACAGCCTAAATTGTAGGTGATGAGACAGATGTTCACTCAATTGTCGCAGTTGCCACTCGATATCAATCAGAAGGAACTACCAGGGTCATGGAAGAACTTGACTAGAAGGCAGATACGTCTTAGTCTACTTAGTAAGTCCTTTATTCTGTCTTTTAACGCTTTGATTGGCGGGATCTGTTGTGGATTGCTGACTTCAAGGTAGAGACTTTACATGTACCACTGCAGAAGTAGACACAGCCATCAGGACACGAGTTCAACTGATGCTTTTTCGTTATTTCTCTTAATCCGGGGGAGTCCGTCTGGTTGCCTTTAGTGGACGGACTCCCCCGGATTAAGAGGCCAATCAAAGCGTTAAAAGACAGAATAAAGGACTTACTAAGTAACACCAGGGAAATACGGAGGGAAATCCCGGAGGCACCCCACAGTCAAAGGTCCTTAATGTGTTGTTGACTGTGAAAGAGGTGGGGACACTTGGTGTCCTGGATGTATAAGGCTCACAAGCTGGATAGGCTTGGAAGACAACTGACGGCTCAAAAGGCATGAGGGAGGAGCTAGTGGGACAACTTACAGATAAGAGACTGTAAAATTACCTGTGCATTGATTAAGGGGGGTCTCTGGAAATGTTAGATTTAAATGACTGCATTTCAATTACGTACATCGTACATACCTCACACCAATTCAACTACACAGGATATATGTGGGATGTTCTATGGCAGGGGAATGCCAAATTCCTTCATTTGGCATGGCACTGCAAAGAGGTCTCGCCATACTGGCAGGCGGTGGTTGAGCAGATCTGGGAAGCAACTGGATTGCGTCTCGACCTATCGCCTTCACAATGCTTGCTGGGTATAGTAAGCCGCCCCAAAAATAGTAAAATGAAATATAAATTTCTTCAGCTCGTGCTCCTTCTGGCGAAACATTGAATTGCCATGGGGTGGGTGCATACAAATTGATAAGAGATACTCTTGAATAGGTACTGACCAAGGAGGTCCACATGAGTTATTCACATCTTCGAGTATTGGGGAGACATACTGACAACATTTGAAGAGGTGGAAACGGTTGGTGGGGACGGGGTGGGTCGAAGAACAGCATACCTTAGGAGGGCTCTCCAACGCCCTGGGGTCGCATGGGCCTAGGGCTTTACTATCATGGTACATCCCCGGATAAAGGAAAGGCTACTTTGAATAAGAACAAAGGAGGGGTATAAATGGAACATGGGAAGGGAACATCTAGAAAAGGGTGGGGTCCTTATAGCTGTGCAGACGTGCTAGCAGAAAAGAACCTATAGGAGTCACAGTTGCGGTGTTCATATATTTATGATGCATATGTTAATGTGCAAAAGCATTAAAGATGTTAAAAACAAATTACATCCTCTGCAATGCTATTACCTTCCAGATGTCGGTCTGAATTTGGCAACCAGAGGAAGGCTGAACCAACTGGAAGATTCCATTCCTGTCTTTCTTCTGGACTTGCACCTTTTGTGATCTGCAGCAAGAATGAGCAAAACAAAATGGCGGCATTAGACTGATTTGCTTGAACACTGCTAGCTTAAGAACCCTTTTAGAAGTTCATTTCCATGAAAATAACTAATTAAAATGCAGTGCACACCAATCCAAAAAAGGCACAATAAGAGCAAATGTTCACATGAAACAAGTAGTTAACATGGTATATGTAGACAAGATTGCAAACCTGATAGAAGATATGAAAGTTCCTTTCCAAGGGGGCCTGATGTGCAACTCGCGTTTTCTCTAACAAGTAAGTCTGGATGGAGGCGCCGGTCAGAAGCCGAGTTCTGGAAGTAACAAATTATACACAGGCAGCAGATTAGAAATGGCAGACCCACACATTTTTACCCTTCTCCTGCCTAGTTGTACTACAGAGACCATAAATGGTCTCTAGATGTACCCTTGTGTTTTAAATCCTACTGCACTACTATGTCCGCACCAACCCACTTGGATTTTATCATTTACTTCTGTGCTACTTCTCCTGGGCTAACTTTCCCTGTTTGCAAAATCATATGGTCTAACGTAGCTTCCCAAGCCTCACCACTGGTAGCCGCATATTCTGCCCTCGTCTCTAGAAACGTTCTTTCTATAAAACATGTTTGACTCCTGCACTTGGCTTGCAACCTCAAAGAATCCAAATGTCTCCAACGTAATTGGTCCAGTCTTTCTTTTAGTGGATAGATGCTCCGACTCGGGAGTCTTTCCAAGAACTTATTGCCAAAACCGTGGCGTGCATGAATTTGACAGTCAGTCTAAGGACTGTGTGCTCTGCAGGTGAACGTAGTAATCCAGACAAAGCCTAATTTCTGAAAGATATGGAGTTAAACCCCTCACCGTTCACCTCAATGTTCCTTTTGCACTCACTGTGTTTACATCCTCATTTAGAAACCCTCAGATAGGATAACATCAAGCTCTATTTAGTTACTGTGAAACCTTGTATTTTACTCTGCTTCATAAAACATAGCAGGGCTGAACCTTGCAGAACAGAATTCTCGAACCACTCAACCATTTTTAAAATCGGGCCTTATTTTTTCACTCCTCCCATCAGACTTGTCACAGTCCGTTTCCATAAACTACAGGTAAGCATACGATACCTCCACGTCACTTACGGATGTGCTGAACGAATGTGAAAAGGACTTGCGCGTGCTGTGATATAATCTAATCATTACTCAATGCAAAGAGTGCTACAGTTCGTATTTTCACACAAAAAGACACGGAAGCCAATAGGGTCCCCGATTTACTGAGCACACGCGCCTTCCGTCTTCAGGCAAAGACCTGGGAGGGTGGGGAAGGCAATGAAAGAATCAGAGTGGATTCTCACGAGGGGGCAATTGTACCCGCTCACAATCAACCAGTGAAGCGTCAGTGCGTTTTCATGGGACAATGAGACAGCAGAAGACGGGAGCTTAGAGTTGTACTTTGCACTTAGTGAGGGATCAGCCAAGCAGAGGAAGGATTCTTCAGTCAGCGGGACAAATGCAGGTAGGGTTGGGGAGGTAAGAGTTAGGAGCTGCAGAGCAAATATTAATAGAAAGACACGATTACCAAAGCTCAACTGGAAAAAAATATTTCAACACCGTCATCTGTATTAGAACAGCATGATCTGAAGTAACTTCCAATAGCGGGAGTGGGCAGCCTTTTATGGAGGACGGCAGGCCGTTAAAGCATTGAGGCCGCATGCTAAGCTTTGTTGGACAAAACAAATACTACCAGTCTGGTGGCTTTGTGAACTAAAAATGCATCCACAGCAGGAATCTGTGTCGGACCTCATGGTCACGGGTTCGAATCATGGTGGGCCCATTCAGCCTCTCATCCTCCCAAGGTCGATAAAATGAGTACTACCGAGTCTCTTACATCAGTGCCAAGGTACCCTTCAGGGTGAACATGTTCTTCAGAGATGCACATTTTATTTTTACACAAAAACCAGATACAGCAACCAGTAATAAGTGAAAAATGTCTCTTAAATTTCTTTAATATATTACTCTTACGTTTGAATTGCACTGGCAAAAGCTGCCTATTGTTAAAGGTATAAGAACCAATGTCAGATATGGCTGTAGCAATACAGCGTTAGCAACCTTACTCTGCCCATTATCCTATTGACAGCCTGAACTAAAAAAATTCCCGTAAGTTGTTAGAGATGCCTAGCATGGTGTAGCAAACGCATTTACTCCCCGAGTATTTACTAGAGGCTTCCGAACCTGAGAAATGGAACTCTAATTAGAGAATTTCATCTTTGCGAACGTACACTAGAAACCAGACCCAGAACCCGGACCATTTGACAGAAGCCAGATTCGTCAGAAGCCCAGCCACCCACTGCAGCTCTGGAAGGTTTGTAATAAAAAATACGAAGTTTCTTTCTTCCGTGCCGATTACAGCGGAGGGCTGACCTGATCCTTCAGTCTAAAGGCTTGAGCTCTTAAGAATAGGGTGACCAGGGGGGACGCGCGAGCGCGCGACTCAAGATGGCCGCCACCCGGTGAGCTCCTCCGCGTTTTCGCCCGTTTTAAAAGAAAAAACGACAAAAGTCTGTCAGAATTTCATGTAAAAAGAGGTTGCTGCTGCAAAAATAGGCTTACCTGCACTGGGAAGTGGTTTCAAGCCTATTTGGTCGTGGGAAGTGGTGTTTCTGGCTCCCTGGTTCCTGCTCCGAGCTCTGCATTGAGGTACTGCCTGGTTAGTCTGTCAGGGGGGCGGAGCATACTTCAGGAAAGGGCCTGGCTTGGGCCTAGCCACACCCCTAGTCCAGTTTAGCTGCTGCACCAGTCTTTTTGAGGATTGATTTGCATTTTTTTTTGGTCTTTTTATTCATAAACTGTTCTTTTTTCTTCAAATTTCATTATTTATTCTCAAAAATGGATAATAAAAATCCTCTCAACAATAAAAGAAGACAGCAGATTTCACCTCCTCCAATAAAATCAAAAGTAGTGGAGTCATCTGAACCTTCGCTTTCTTTAATTTTAGAGGAAATTCAGGCTCTTCGTGCTAATACAGAAACTATTGCGACTGAAATTAAAAATGTTCGAAAAGAAATGGCGAGTATGTCAATGAAAATATCAGACAACTCAATTAAAATACAGGATAATAAAGTTAAAGTCGACGCTTTTACTCCACTGGTGGCGAAAATATCACCTTTGTGCTCACATCTTTTGGACATGGAAAATCGCAATAGACAATACAACCTTCGCATATTTAATTTACCAGAAGAGGTTGAGGGATCTAACTGTCGACTATACTTAGAGAACTTAATTCCTGGTCTTTTAAATATCAAATTTCCGGAAAAATTTGAAATTGATAAGGCTCATAGAATTCCTTCACGTCGCAATCCTAAACATACCAAGCCTAGACAAATGATATTTAAAGTTCTTCGTCACCATCATTTGGTTCTGATCAGAAAAGCAGCTAGAGAAATTCCTGCATTGATGGTCAATGGTCACAAAATCTTTATTCATCAAGATTTTGCTAAAGAAACTGTTGCAATACGTAAGGGTTTTACTGATCTTCGCCCACAAATAAGAAGCCTTGGATACCAATACGGCCTTTTTGACCCTTCAACAATGCGCATTTGGAAAGATAATTTTTCAAAATCCTTCCAGCGACCTGAAGATCTGCGACATTTTCTAGATCAACAATTACAGCAAGCTATGGACACTCACGGCCCTACCACTTGATTTTTTCCTGTATGATCTTCTTTGACAGATTTATATAATTCATAATATTTTGGGCTCCAGCGGTTCCGGCCATGCTTGTAGAGCGTGTGTGCGTTTCAATGTTCATATTTATGTATTTTGTTTGTCTTTTTTACTATGTTTTATTTCTTCCATTCCCTTTTGTGTGTTCTGGAGCTACTTTCTTCTTAACATTTGTGTCTTTTTCTGACTTTCCTCTTTCTACCCCTTTTCTCTTTTTATTATGTTATGGCTAATATTAAAGTAGTGTCATTGAATGTTAAAGGTTTACGCCATCCTGTGAAACGTACACAAATTTTGGATTATTTGGGTTGTTGCAAAGCTGACTTGTTTTTTACAAGAAACTCATATAGATGATAAAATCTTAGATTATATGAAGAAAAAATGGGTTGACAATATTGTTTCTTCTCCTGCTAATGGCAAGAAAAATGGTGTAGCTATATTATTTGCAAAAAAAATCGCATTGCCAAATTTTGAGCAAAATTACAGATACGGATGGGAGATATTTAATTGTTAAGGTTAAAGTTCATGATTCTATCTTATTTCTATTAAATGTTTATGGCCCTACTGCAGATGACCCTGTTTTTTGGACTAATCTTTCAACTGAGGTTGTAAAAATTGGTAATGTACCTTTAATTGTTGCAGGTGATTTTAATGTCATATCTGATCCTTTATTAGATAGATTATCTCGTACTAAATTCCATCCCCATAAGGTTTATTTTGCTTTTAAAACATTTCTTCAAACCACTAAGTTAGTTGATATTTGGCATCTACACTTCCCTACAGAAAAAAACGTTACTTTTTTTTCTAACCCACACTGTTCTCATTCTAGGATCGATTACATATTCGTCACAAAACAGCTGATTAACTCTGTTAGTACCCCCAAGATTGGCAACATTGACGTCTCTGATCATGCTATGGTTTCTTGTATTCTAAATTTAAATTCAACCTTTACTAACCAGCCTAGATGGAGAATGAATTCTGATATAGCACTTAATGAGCATAATAAACCAAAGCTCCTCTCTGCCATTCATGATTTTTTTCAGTTTAATCCTGAAGGTACTACTTCATTGGTTAATAGATGGGATGCTTTTAAAGCTTATATTAGAGGGGTTACTATTTCTATTATGGCTCACGAAAATAAGACCTTTAATGCCAATATTAAACAGCTAGAAAAGCAAATAGCGGAATATGAACGACTTTTTATTACGTCTAATGATCCTCAATATAGAGTTAAGTTGCAAAAGCTTCGATATGAATTTAATACAATTCTTAGTAAAAGAGCTGGCATTCAGATTTCTAAAGCCAAAGCTAAATTTAGTTTTAATGCAAATAGATCTGGAAGACTGTTAGCGAATTACATACGTATCAAAAAAGACAAAACTCAAATCATCTTTATTCACGGATCCAATGGTAGAATTGCTTTATCTCAAAGATATTGTTAATGAATTTTGGGATTTTTACTCTAAGTTATATGATAAACCTGATTTTCATAATGACTCTTTAGTTGATTCTTTTTTATCTTCATGTGGTCTACCTAAAATTTCTCCATCAGATAAAATGGGGCTTGACTCTCCAATTACTAAGGATGAAATTTTATCAGCTATAAAATCTCTTAAAAAAAATAAATCTCCGGGTCCTGATGGTATCCCGGCGGAGTTTTATAAAGAGTTTCAGTCCCATCTTTTACCTTTACTATTTCAACTTTTTACAATGTTTGGCTCTACGGGAATTACTTTAGGTTCCTTTACTGAAGCTTTAATTATCGTTCTTCCCAAACCCGATAAAGACCCCACTCTTGTATCTAATTATCGCCCTATCTCTTTAATTAATCAAGATTGTAAATTATATGCCAAAATATTAGCCACACGATTATCTCCTGTATTAGATTCTATTATACATTCAGATCAATCTGGTTTTATGAAAAATAGACACTCTGCAAATAATACACTAACTTTGTTACATGTCATTGAACAGGGTCATGCGTTAACTACTCCTTCAGGAATTATGGCTTTGGATGCTGAAAAAGTCTTTGATAAACTGCATTGGCAATTTTTATTTCATGCTTTATCATCATTTAACTTTGGCGACAATTTTATTCGTATGATTTCAGCTCTATACTTTGCTCCTACTGCTCGGCTATTTATTATTAATGGCCAATTCTCCCTCTTTAGAGGTACTAGACAAGGGTGTCCCCTTTCCCCGCTATTGGTTTTAATTGGCATTGAACCTTTCCTTACCTCTATAAGAAAATGTGATAATATTAAAGGAATTAGTATTAATGAGATTATTATTAAAACTTTAGCATATGCTGATGATGTACTTTTATTTATTAGTGACCCCTTATCCTCATTTCCTTCTTTATTAGAGATTATAACAAAGTATTCTGTGGTTTCTGGCTACAAATTAAACACTAATAAAACGGAATTTTTTCCTTTAAACATTTATTGTACTCCTGATATGATATCCATGAATGAAATTGTTTGGCATAAGAATAAATTAAAATATCTTGGTATTTTATTTTCCTCATCCATAAAATCTACAGTGACTTTAAACTGTAATTTTGTCTTAGATTATATAAAAGATAAAACGTCTAAATGGGCATCACTGCACCTTTCATGGTGGGGTAGAATGGAATCTATGAAAATGAATATTGCTCCAAAATTTTTTTATACTCTTGCCATGATTCCTACTCAATTCCCATTAAAATTTTATAAAGATGTTGATAAACTTCTCTCCAAATTTCTTTGGAATAACAAATCACCTCGCATTAGTTATAAAAAATTAAAAATGTCTAAATGTAATGCTGGATTTGGTATCCCAAATTTTTTTCTTTATCACAAAGCTTTTATTTTAAAACAAAGTGCCATATGGTTTAGTCATTCCCTTTTACATAATCCACCTTCTTGGCTCCAAATTGAAAAATCTATTGTGAAGCCATTTCCATTACCAACTCTGTTAACTATGTCTAACAATTCATCATTTTTTCATAAATCTGTCATTCTCAAATCCACTAAAATGATTTTTAATGATCTAGATTCCATTTTTCTATATCCCATGTATAACACTGTTGAATTATCATTATGGTATAGTAATATCATTAAATTAAATAGGAACATTAGTTTTTGGTTTTCGTGGATTAAGGCTGGTATTTTTTATCTTAAAGACATTTATTCCAACAATACTTTTATACCGTTTGAGGATCTACAAACAAGGTTTGGCTTATCTCAATCTGATCTTATTAAATATGAATATTTAACTAATTCAATTTTAGATTCCTTTCCGCAAGCTATTCCGACTAATGTTACAGCTGACTTATCCGTTTATATTCAAACTATATCGATGACAGCTCATGGGGTCTCTATTTTATATAAAAAATTATCTAACACTCTAGGAAGTAACATAAATAGGATTGCAACCTTCTGGAATAATGAACTGTCACTTACATTGTCTAATGATACATGGGAAATTATATGGATTAGAAATATATCTGGTTGGTTACCTGTCTCACTTTATCAAACCAATTCCTATATTTTATTTAATTCTTTATGGACTCCATTACGTTTATTCCAGGCTAAACTTCTTCAATCTGACTCATGTTGGCATTGTAAATTACACCCTGGCTCGTTACGACATATGCTTTTTGATTGTCCTTTAATCTCAAAATTCTGGACAGAAGTTTGGGATATCATTAAAAAGTTGTTAAATATACATGATGATTTATCATATAAAATGTTAATATGTAAATCAGTTACATTATCACAACCTCTAAGTAATCTTGAATGTAGGCTTTTTGATTTTTTGATTTCTGCTGCGTTAAAATCTATTACCTTTTGTTGGAAAGATGTTTCTACGTTATCAGTTCATGCTTGGTGGTCATGGGTTATCTTTACAAGAAGAGGTGCTCAGTTATCTTTGTCTGGGGTTAATCATAATTCTATTTCCTTTCACTCTTTTTGGATTCCTGTTGATATTTATTTTACATCGTAAAGGTATATTTCTATCTTGTACCACTTTTTACGGTTCTTATATTAAATCGATATGTCATAGTAGCTCTATTTATAGCTTAAATAATAATTTGTTACTAAATGTTTCCCCCCCCCCTTTTTAGTTTTATAAGAATATGACTATTTTCCTTCTATTGATATGAATATGAAAATGATATTGTACGTATTGTATTAGATATTTTAGCTTATTATTCTTTTTTGTATGTCTATGTTTTGGTTGTTCATTATAAAATTTCAATAAAATATTTTGAACACTAAGAATAGGGTGACCAACCGTCCGTAAATTTCACGGACAGTCCGTAACTTCGGCCGTCTGTCCGTTGTCCGTGAAGGATTCTTTAACGGACGCCATTTGTCCGTAATTTTCACCGGGCTGCGGTCGCACCACCCTAAAGCCGGCACAGCTTCCACCCACCTCCCTTCTTGACTCCGATGCTGTTGAGGTCGGGTGCAACAGACTCCGATGCAGCACCAAAGCGCAGATACCCAGCAGCATTGGAGAGGCACAGCGGGATGGCAACCCCCACACCTTCAGCCCTTGATGAGCTGTTAAGAGGTGCTCGAAGGTGACTGAGAGGGAGGGGCTGCAGCTTCAGGAGCAGGGGCATCTATTCAGATGCAAACAGCCCTGAATGCGTCATGTCTCTGCAATTTAGAGGGGCCTCACACATTCCCTTTCTGCCCAGGGCCCCAAACATCCTAGAACCGGCCCTGATTACCCTGAGGCAGCACATGGTTCTCTTCACAGAGCTTAATTACTGTCACTAAATTGTAAGCAAACCTCAGTTCTTCAAACATGCAGTCTATAATGCAATAAAATAAAGAAATGGCACAATCGCACCCACACTGATTAACAAAGTATGGAGGACAATCAGTTAAATCAGTTCTCTTGGAGTATCTCCTTTAAGTACTGTAATCACAGTGGGGGATGGCAAAACTAACATTTTAGAAAGAGAGCCTGTCGTCGTCTCGTTGTCTTGTCCAGGAGGGGGTGAGGAGCCCTACCCCACCCTGGAAGAGACCAAGATGATACTAGAATAATGCATGGCCACCCCTGTGCCCACCCTGGTGGATCCTGTTCTCCCTCCTGTGATGGCTCCTGCCCACCCCCCCAGTGATGGCTCCTGTCCCTGTCCCCCCCCCCCCCCCGGCCTGTGATGGCTCCTGAGTGAAAGAGAGGGTAGGTGGACAAAAGGATGAATAGATGAGTGAAGGAGTGAAAGGATAAATGGATGAGAGAAAGGATGGATGAGTGATAGGGTCAATGGATGGATTCATGAGTGGATGAGTAGATGGATGGTTTGGTGGATGGATGGATGGAAGGAAGGATGGCTAAGTGAAAGGGTCGATTGAGAGAGAAAGGGAGGATGGATGGATGACTGAAAGGGTGGATGGGTGGAAGGATGAGTTACTGGATGGATGGATGAGTAAGTGAAAGGATGGCTGGATGGGTGAAAGGGTAAATGGCTGGATGGATGGGTAGAAGAGTGGATGAGTGTACAGATGGATAGGGTGAAAGGGTGGATGGATGGATAATGGATGGATGAGTGAAAGGATGAAGGGATGGATGAGTGAAATGATAGATGGAAGGATACATGATGGATAGGTTTGCAAATGGTTGAATATGTTTGGATATGGCTGGACTTACTTCTATACTATTGCGCGACCTCCTCTGATGTGTCTGTAAAACGTACCTATTGTCCTGAAGTTTTGTCCTGAATTTTGACCTCCTGTCCTGAATTTGTGTCCTGAATTTTGACCCTTTGTCCTGAATTTTTACACTCACCGTCCTGAATTTGCACCAATGTCAGTTGGTCACCCTACTTAAGAAGAAGAATAGCAGGACAGAGTGGATGGAACACGAGCTCACATTTCTTTGGCCCTACTTTCTTGTAAACCAGATGCATACTCATGCCAGGGTACCTGTTTAACTGAAGCTGGATGTATTTCCCAAAACGACTGCTGTTGTTGTTCCTCATCGTGCACGCGTTCCCTGCAGTCAGGAAAATCACAAACATTAAAAAGATTT